>NC_069130.1:12518385-13235885 GCF_026914265.1 Mya arenaria | reverse complement strand
GTATAAATATATGACTAACAGCTGAAAGTCGATTTTGACCAATGTTTGTGATACCAACTAGCGTACACTTTAACATCGCTTCCTCGATAGTATAGTGGTAAGTATCCCCGCCTGTCACGCGGGAGACCGGGGTTCGATTCCCCGTCGGGGAGCATTTCCTTTTATTGTATGTTCATGCATTTGTGGAACTGGAGTTTATACGTCTGTGTATATATCGATTTGAACATTGGGCATCTGGCGTTCAAGTCGGTAGTTCCAGAATTCGCGAATATGTTTAGTATAGTTTACGAGTTGTACTTTTACAAGTACTTTCAATTCACTTTACACGGTTTACCAAATTATTAAGTAAGCACGCGACACGATTTTTCATGTCCCCGTAGCGCAGTGGATAGCGCGCTGGACTTCTAATCCAGAGGTCGCGGGTTCGAATCCCGCCGGGGATGCAATATTCGTTTTGACTATCTGTGCATTTCGAAAATAGTTTCTTGACTAATGAAGTTCAAATTTCGCTGGACAGGCCGTCAAAGAAACGCACCTAGAAACCGACAGTACGCTTAGTGTTTATCCTTAGGCCCAGAGTATAAAAGAGTGGTGCGGGAAAAGCAAAATACTTTCCCAAGCGGGGAATCGAACCCCGGCCGCCGCGGTGAGAGCGCGGAATCCTAACCACTAGACCACTTGTGAGAGATGAGTGTACACCCTCGTGGCAATGCACTATAATACATACATTAGTAGAAATCCATTGGATAGGTATATATATGACTAACAGCTGAAAGTCGATTTTGACCAATGTTTGTGATACCAACTAGCGTACACTTTAACATCGCTTCCTCGATAGTATAGTGGTAAGTATCCCCGCCTGTCACGCGGGAGACCGGGGTTCGATTCCCCGTCGGGGAGCATTTCCTTTTATTGTATGTTCATGCATTTGTGGTACTGGAGTGTATACGTCTGTGTATATATCGTTTTGAACATTGGGCATCTGGCGTTCAAGTCGGTAGTTCCAGAATTCGCGAATATGTTTAGTATAGTTTACGAGTTGCACTTTTACAAGTACTTTCAATTCACTTTACACGGTTTACCAAATTATTTAGTAAGCACGCGACACCATTTTTCATGTCCCCGTAGCGCAGTGGATAGCGCGCTGGACTTCTAATCCAGAGGTCGCGGGTTCGATGCAATATTCGTTTTGATTACCTGTGCATTTCGAAAATAGTTTCTTGACTAATGAAGTCTAAATTTCGCTGGACAGGCCGTCAAAGAAACGCATCAAGAAACCGACAGTACACTTAGTGTGTATCCTTAGGCCCAGAGTATAAAAGAGTGAAGCGGGAAAAGCAAAATACTTTCCCAAGCGGGAAATCGAACCCCGGCCGCCGCGGTGAGAGCGCGGAATCCTAACCACTAGACCACTTGGGAGAGATGAGTGTACACCCTCGTGGCAATGCACTATAATACATACATTAGTAGAACCCCATTGGATAGGTATATATATATATATGACTAACAGCTGAAAGTCGATTTTGACCAATGTTTGTCATACCAACTAGCGTACACTTTAACATCGCTTCCTCGATAGTATAGTGGTAAGTATCCCCGCCTGTCACGCGGGAGACCGGGGTTCGATTCCCCGTCGGGGAGCATTTCCTTTTATTGTATGTTCATGCATTTGTGGTACTGGAGTGTATACGTCTGTGTATACATCGTTTTGAACATTGGGCATCTGGCGTTCAAATCGGTAGTTCCAGAATTCGCGAATATGTTTAGTATAGTTTACGAGTTGTACTTTTACAAGTACTTTCAATTCACTTTACACGGTTTACCAAATTATTAAGTAAGCACGCGACACCATTTTTCATGTCCCCGTAGCGCAGTGGATAGCGCGCTGGACTTCTAATCCAGAGGTCGCGGGTTCGATGCAATATTCGTTTTGATTACCTGTGCATTTCGAAAATAGTTTCTTGACTAATGAAGTCTAAATTTCGCTGGACAGGCCGTCAAATAAACGCATCAAGAAACCGACAGTACACTTAGTGTGTATCCTTAGGCCCAGAGTATAAAAGAGTGAAGCGGGAAAAGCAAAATACTTTCCCAAGCGGGGAATCGAACCCCGGCCGCCGCGGTGAGAGCGCGGAATCCTAACCACTAGACCACTTGGGAGAGATGAGTGTACACCCTCGTGGCAATGCACTATAATACATACATTAGTAGAAATCCATTGGATAGGTATAAATATATGACTAACAGCTGAAAGTCGATTTTGACCAATGTCTGTGATACCAACTAGCGTACACTTTAACATCGCTTCCTCGATAGTATAGTGGTAAGTATCCCCGCCTGTCACGCGGGAGACCGGGGTTCGATTCCCCGTCGGGGAGCATTTCCTTTTATTGTATGTTCATGCAATTGTGGAACTGGAGTGTATACGTCTGTGTATACATCGTTTTGAACATTGGGCATCTGGCGTTCAAATCGGTAGTTCCAGAATTCGCGAATATGTTTAGTATAGTTTACGAGTTGTACTTTTACAAGTACTTTCAATTCACTTTACACGGTTTACCAAATTATTAAGTAAGCACGCGACACTATTTTTCATGTCCCCGTAGCGCAGTGGATAGCGCGCTGGACTTCTAATCCAGAGGTCGCGGGTTCGAATCCCGCCGGGGATGCAATATTCGTTTTGACTACCTGTGCATTTCGAAAATAGTTTCTTGACTAATGAAGTCTAAATTTCGCTGGACAGGCCGTCAAAGAAACGCACCAAGAAACCGACAGTACACTTAGTGTGTATCCTTAGGCCCAGAGTATAAAAGAGTGAAGCGGGAAAATCAAAATACTTTCCCAAGCGGGGAATCGAACCCCGGCCGCCGCGGTGAGAGCGCGGAATCCTAACCACTAGACCACTTGGGAGAGATGAGTGTACACCCTCGTGGCAATGCACTATAATACATACATTAGTAGAAATCCATTGGATAGGTATATATATATATATGACTAACAGCTGAAAGTCGATTTTGACCAATGTTTGTGTTACCAACTAGCGTACACTTTAACATCGCTTCCTCGATAGTATAGTGGTAAGTATCCCCGCCTGTCACGCGGGAGACCGGGGTTCGATTCCCCGTCGGGGAGCATTTCCTTTTATTGTATGTCCATGCATTTGTGGAACTGGAGTTTATACGTCTGTGTATATATCGTTTTGAACATTGGGCGTCTGGCGTTCAAATCGGTAGTTCCAGAATTCGCGAATATGTTTAGTATAGTTTACGAGTTGTACTTTTACAAGTACTTTCAATTCACTTTACACGGTTTACAAAATTATTAAGTAAGCACTCGACACCATTTTTCATGTCCCCGTAGCGCAGTGGATAGCGCGCTGGACTTCTAATCCAGAGGTCGCGGGTTCGAATCCCGCCGGGGATGCAATATTCGTTTTGACTACCTGTGCATTTCGAAAATAGTTTCTTGACTAATAAAGTCTAAATTTCGCTGGACAGGCCGTCAAAGAAACGCACCAAGAAACCGACAGTACACTTAGTGTTTATCCTTAGGCCCAGAGTATAAAAGAGTGAAGCGGGAATAGCAAAATACTTTCCCAAGCGGGGAATCGAACCCCGGCCGCCGCGGTGAGAGCGCGGAATCCTAACCACTAGACCACTTGGGAGAGATGAGTGTACACCCTCGTGGCAATGCACTATAATACATACATTAGTAGAACTCCATTGGATAGGTATATATATATATATGACTAACAGCTGAAAGTCGATTTTGACCAATGTTTGTGATACCAACTAGCGTACACTTTAACATCGCTTCCTCGATAGTATAGTGGTAAGTATCCCCGCCTGTCACGCGGGAGACCGGGGTTCGATTCCCCGTCGGGGAGCATTTCCTTTTATTGTATGTGTATGCATTTGTGGAACTGGAGTTTATACGTCTGTGTATACATCGTTTTGAACATTGGGCGTCTGGCGTTCAAATCGGTAGTTCCAGAATTCGCGAATATGTTTAGTATAGTTTACGAGTTGTACTTTTACAAGTACTTTCAATTCACTTTACACTGTTTACCAAATTATTAAGTAAGCACGCGACACCATTTTTCATGTCCCCGTAGCGCAGTGGATAGCGCGCTGGACTTCGAATCCAGAGGTCGCGGTTTGAATCCCGCCGGGGATGCAATATTCGTTTTGACTACCTGTGCATTTCGAAAATAGTTTCTTGACTAATGAATTCTAAATTTCGCTGGACAGGCCGTCAAAGAAACGCACCAAGAAACCGACAGTACACTTAGTGTGTATCCTTAGGCCCAGAGTATAAAAGAGTGAAGCGGGAAAAGCAAAATACTTTCCCAAGCGGGGAATCGAACCCCGGCCGCTGCGGTGAGAGCGCGGAATCCTAACCACTAGACCACTTGGGAGAGATGAGTGTACACCCTCGTGGCAATGCACTATAATACATACATTAGTAGAACTCCATTGGATAGGTATATATATATATATGACTAACAGCTGAAAGTCGATTTTGACCAATGTTTGTGATACCAACTAGCGTACACTGTATTCTTCCTCGATAGTATAGTGGTAAGTATCCCCGCCTGTCACGCGGGAGACCGGGGTTCGATTCCCCGTCGGGGAGCATTTCCTTTTATTGTATGTTCATGCATTTGTGGAACTGGAGTGTATACGTCTGTGTATACATCGTTTTGAACATTGGGCATCTGGCGTTCAAATCGGTAGTTCCAGAATTCGCGAATATGTTTAGTATAGTTTACGAGTTGTACTTTTACAAGTACTTTCAATTCACTTTACACGGTTTACCAAATTATTAAGTAAGCACGCGACACCATTTTTCATGTCCCCGTAGCGCAGTGGATAGCGCGCTGGACTTCTAATCCAGAGGTCGCGGGTTCGAATCCCGCCGGGGATGCAATATTCGTTTTGACTACCTGTGCATTTCGAAAATAGTTTCTTGACTAATGAAGTCTAAATTTCGCTGGACAGGCCGTCAAAGAAACGCACCAAGAAACCGACAGTACACTTAGTGTGTATCCTTAGGCCCAGAGTATAAAAGAGTGAAGCGGGAAAAGCAAAACACTTTCCCAAGCGGGGAATCGAACCCCGGCCGCCGCGGTGAGAGCGCGGAATCCTAACCACTAGACAATTTGGGAGAGATGAGTGTACACCCTCGTGACAATACACTATAATACAAACATCAGTGGAAAATTTATATATAATTTTCTTACGGACTATTGGACTTTTGATTGGTAACCAATACTTATATAACAATTATTCTAAAAACCCTAATTCACAAAATTTCTAAATTAGCAACTTTTGATTAAGCTCATGTTGATGAGGAAAAGTAATCACCGTATTAAATTAGTCTAGGTTAATTTCCTCTTTTTCTATTGGATTTAATGTCTCCTTTTAAAATGTGGTCGTGTTCGGGCATAAGACAAGGCACTTCTTACCGAGACTTCTTAAGTTTAGTACAATATACGTATGGTCGATCTACAGGATGTCGAAGATCCGCTACTGCTTATGCTAGGCTTTAATAGATTATCAAGACAAGGCATTTTTACAAAGGTTATGAAGGTGACAGATATAAAATTTTACACAATATAAGTAGAGCTTCCTAATTGTAAATCCATTCGGTGCTTATTCGATTAAATCAGCTACGGTAAGGAGGGGGTGGGGGTAGACGGGGGTGCTGTAAGCTTTTTCATACTCTCTCACTCGCCTTGCCTATTTTGCGAATGTTCCCATATGTTTGTTTGGCAATTTATGTTAGAGCTACCCTAGTTCTTTAACGTGCACCATTTTATAGCACTATTAGACGGGTTCCCATTGAACGTACCTCCCGGAAGACGATTAGTATTTTAGTGGTGCGGTGGGAATTCGAACCTGTGACCTCTGGATGATAGTGAAATGTGTTACCACTAGACCACGGATCCAACACAACGACAAGGATGATACATTTCGCGCGATTTATACGCTGTATTCATGAAAAAAGAATTAGACCTTTTTTTAAAAAGATAGGACGATCCCGGCCATTTTTCATAAAAAAAACTACCTCAGGTATGACAATTTAAATAATGCAAGTTACTTCCCGAAAATAATAATTTCTATTCGTACATACTCTTCTCATTAAATTAATTATGATTGCAATATGTTTATCGGTGTTTTAATAATTTCTGTTTAACTTAATCGATAAATTAGATCTATATTACATGCCATGTTTCGGGATCCCACCCGTTAAGGGAGATCACTGCTTACTATCTATTAACCTAATCACCGATCGCCGTTTTGACTAAATACGTATGCACGTGACAGTCATGTGATCAATCAAAATGGAAGACGAACCACTGTTGCAGTCGAGAAGAAATGTTCAACGGGAAAGTGTCACATCAGAGGATGTTCCAAAGAGAAACGTGGAGTCAATTGATCTCATTGCAAATCATAACATGAAAACGGTATAAAACCGTTTTTTTATCGTTTTTAATATTCTCTGTGCCTTACGGTAGGACATATATCTCCTCTACTCCGTTCAATATTATACCAAATCGACAGAAGATAAATACCCATAAATTGAAGTCCAAAGATATAACAAATATTCTATGAAGCTAAGGTATCAGTATAGTTCAGTCTTTGAAATTTGACCTTTGGAAGAACAAGCCTGAATTATTATATATTTTACATTGGTCCAAGTTGGCATCAATTTTTTTAACAAGTCTTGCTATATAAAATTCAGAATTTAAGCAAGCCTGGGAGACATTTTACCAGTGCAGGGCTTGGGGGCTTTTGTTAATTTCAACCCCTGATAGTTATAAGTACAACCACTGATGGTTATAAGTACAAAATGCCATAGTTCTGAGCATACATGTGATATCGTCCCGGACGTCCGGGATTGTCCCGGAAATCGTATCTCTGTCACGGAGTCACGGAGGGTGCATGTTTGTCCCGGAAAGTCATAAAAAAAAAACGAAAAAAAATCTCGGAATCGGAATCGATTATCTTAATTTTACCAATGTAAGTCAGCTATTTTGCCTGTCCGGGACACTGGTCGTAAAACACAGGACATGTTGACACTAATCCGTTAATTGGTACGTGTGTCGTCGAGGTCATCGTCAATCACCCGATAAATGATCTATCGGCCTATCGTTGTGCTTAACTAGTGGGGGAGGGTTCTTGTATACAAATTCATTGTTTTCATATGGATTTGTTTAGTCTTATGAATGATAGCTTTTAATTGATGAATTGATATTTTTCACACATTTTACCAACAAACGAGCATGAAGGTAAGTTCAAAGAAAGTGACAAAATGAGTAAAAAAACAAAATTAAAACACGGAAAACATCCCATATTCCTTTCAAATTTCAAAGTCGATACGTCGTTATACTTAAAACAACTTACGCGTCCATAAGGAATTTTAGTGTTTTTACCTTTTTTCCGAACTATCGTGTGTATTTTTATGCCGAAATAAAACTGACAATATGGGGTTTACAGGTGGTTATATAGAGTGCTTTAATCACGTGACCATGGTAAGTCACGTGATCGCTTTATACAGCCGATTGTTGACACGTCCCTCTATCAAAATTATATGCATCTCCAAATGGAAAAAAGCTCATCGACTGGAAAATCTTCTTTATCGTCTGGAAAATATTGTGTGTCATAAATTGCAAACGTTTTAAATGTGGTGAAAAAATAAATATTTTGTAATGCATGTTCTCAAAAGCGCGGGAAAACAGGTGCCCGTATAGTTGTTTATTTCCTGTTTTGATGAAACCGAAAGTAGACTGCATATCCTCCTGGTTAGCACTTCATTTAAAGCATGGGAAAAGATCTGGTGGTTTTATTTTTCAAGAAAATGCAGAGAAAAACCAACCATGTCAAGTAAAAAATATGTCTTGGCAGTCAAAATAGGTACATTTTCCCGACGTTAAAAATGACTAAAATAGCCCCAGATATGCTATAAAATGCACCACAGACGTTCCCCATTTAAAAAAAATTACGGGGGAGCATGCCCCCGGACCCCCCTAGTGTGCGTTGACATTACGACCAGTGTCCCGGAATCGACCCAAGAAATTATCACATGTATGGTTCTGAGTTCAATATTTTTTCAGGACTTCACATGGAAGCTAGCTTTGTCTATGGCAGCTTGCACACTGGGGTCATCATTTCAGTTTGGATACAACACTGGTATTGTTAATGCTCCAGAGAAGGTACATATGTATTTGAGGTTTATTGTACCCGGTATTTATCAAAGCGTCATTTCGTTTATTCAAATGTTTTTTTCTGAAAATAAAACAATGTTGTTAATTTCAATAATTATTATGAATATCACTTTGTCATTAATTGTCTCTTGATCAACAAGCCTGAATTCATAATTATACTACTGCTTGGCATTACTTTTTTTGAACGAGCCCTGCTGTATTAAACCCATAACTTGAGCAAGCACGGAAAGCATTTTACCAGTGAAAGGCCTGTTGGATTGTGCCAATTTCGACCATTGGTAATAGCGAATGTTTAAGATGAAAAAATTATATGAGTTTAAATTTCAGGGATTTAATTTAACTTTGAGGAGCACTCGCAAAATTTTGCGAGTGCTTTTTGAGGCAACTCGCAGAATGAAAAACTTGCAGTTTTATAATTTGCTTTATTCCCTTATAATATTGTCTAATTAAAGTAGAAATTTACACCTAAGACATACTATGAATATTAAAAAGTATCAATCTTGAGTGACTCGACTACTAGAACTTGTTGATGGCTTTTTCTCTGGGGAGTACGGAAAGACTCATCAGATGCTGTCCGCTTTTTGATGACAAAGCTGTCCAAAAAATTTGACATTGTTCACTTTGTATGTTTACCCTCGCCATCGGGTTATACCCAATTGGCAGCACGCTACAGATTTCATTAAGTCTATAAGAATTAAAAACGATATCATAATAAATTTAAAATAAATAAAAGCAACAGTAAATGTAGCTTGGATGCTTTGGACCATGAATTATATTGATCGACGAAGTCTATTCACTTGGACGGTTGGGCGGAAATATATTCAAAGGTTGATGGGGTTTTCATATAGGGCGCGAAAGCGCTAAATTTAGCCAGTGATTCAGCTAGGTGATTACGTCATTTGTATTCACTTTGTATTATGCACGCCTCAGAGCATCCCTGAAAGATTCATGTTTATTCTACTTTTCTTTTAACATTTGGTGGTCTAGAAAAAGCCACTCGCAGAATTTTGTGAGCTTGAATAAAAGTCATTCGCAATTTGCAAATGTCGCTCACATTTTGCAAGTATGCGAGTCTAAAATCGGACCCTGAATTTGAGTTATAAATATTTTTGCATGTATTGTAAGTAAAAATATTGACATCTCATTCGATGAATTGTAATATTACAGGATATAATCCTTATTATTTTAAAGGTATTGAAGCAGTTTTACAATGAGACCTACTACAATCGTACAGGGAATATTATGAGCTGTGACGGTGAACACCCATCCCACTGTAACAAGCTTCTGTTTCTATGGTCGATTACCGTGGCGCTGTACGCTATTGGAGGAATGATTGGCGGGTTCTCTGCAGGAAACCTCGCGAACAGATGGGGCCGGTAGAATGGATTGCTTGATGACCTTTGAAAATATTTCTTTGAATTCAAGTCCCTGACAATTTTTATTTTTATTATTAAACTACAAATTGCCACAAAATGATTGAAAATAGAAAAATGGGGCAAAAATAATTATAAACAAACCTCACACATTTTCTTAACGGAAATCGGGCCAATTTTCATTTAAAAACCTGGACAGGAATCTAAAAATGTATTTTCTTGCCTGATATTTTTTAGTAATTTTCCCAAAATACTCCATAAATATGCAAATCATGTTAGTTTTCGACTCCTCTGTTTTCTGTGGTGTCATAGTTCTGTTGCTATCAACATCAAGCAGATTTGGACCATTACCTCTGTAATTGTTGGTTGATTAATTGAACGACAGATTGATTGATTGATTGTTTGATTGAATGATTGTGCAAATGATATTAAATCCAATGTATACCATAATCACAAATAAAACCGCTTTGAATTCTTTATATGCAATTTTTCCATAGTCATTCTCTTAATGCTTATTTTATTTATTTTTTTATAAAACTGTCAAACAGTTTGTATGGGAAAGCTATGAATTGCTAATAATTTCTATATTTCAGAAAGAAGACACTGATGTTAAACAATATTTTGATGATAGTAGCAGTGGCTGTGGAATTTTCATCCAAATATCTGAAGGCATATGAGGTTCTGATTGTTGGCCGCTTACTGATTGGTATTAATGCAGGTAATCAGACTAACTCAAGAACAATGTATATGTCTATATCGTAGAAAACGGTTACAGTATTGTTATACCCTTGGTTTCATAGTCAGAATTATTGTCATCAAGCTGATTGTTCAGAACTTGGTTAAAGTTAACAATATGATGATTGTTGTTAACTTTAAAACATAAAATAAATATATGAATTTACTTAAATAAAAAACATGTACTGCTAAAACAGTTTTCCCAAATCTTGTAAGAAATACTGCAGATCACATCCATTAATCTTCCAGAGGAGTAAAGAATGGAAAGTTGGCACGGTGTCATTAACAATGTTGTTTACTTCAACAAAGTTCTGAACAATCGGCCCATTGTCTTGCATAAACTTTAACATTGTATATAATTCTTTTAAAATATCATCACGAAACTTGGTTTACATGTTTAAAATTGCATTTTACGCCTTGAGTACCGAGTAAAGGTTAGGAAGTGTACGCTGGTTGTTCGGGAAGTTTGCATAGTTTTGACATAAAAATAACAAATCTTGTTGAATAAACTTCGGTAAATTGGTTCAAATGATGTTCAGGGCTGACTACATTGATGGGAAAACATCTGCTGTTCCATCATGATCAAACGCTACATCTAGATTAGAATCTAGGAGAACTGGAATATTTCGGGTAAATTGAAATGAATGGTCATGAGCTGTTGTCTAGCTGCTTAAGAACTATTAGTTATGCCCCTCAATTGCCATGCAAATAAGAAAGTCTTGGTTGGTAACATAATTTTAATTGCAAGTTAAACATTTAATTATTTTTTCTTAACAAATATTTGAAACAATGCACTTTAATCATTGTCATTCATTATTTCATTAAACAGAATATTCAAAAATAATAAATATATAATTTAAATACAAATAGAAAAGAGATTCTAAATCATTTTAATACATGCATTATTGTAAGTTTATCCAAGACAAGATGAACATTTCAAATCAGTCAATGATATAAATGTAAATTTAATTCATTAGTTACATTCTCATTAGATAATCCTTTGATAAACAATATGTTCATATATTACGTCACAATTTACATAGCTATGGAATTAGAATAATTTCATTATCACATATGACTGTACAGTTATTAACAATACTGTATTCTATTCACATTTTCACTAGTTTTAACTATGAGCTAATGCTGAATGGAGCATATTTGATGAAGGAAAGGTCATTCCTTGCATGAGTCCATTCGAATACGATGTCATTGCAGCTCCACCCATACTGGTCACTGGGGAAAAACTGGATTGTAGAGAAGAGCTGAAGTTGTTGAGAGTGGAATTGTAGAGACTATGATTGATAGGAGAGCTGGCTGATGGTGTCGTAACATGGGCGTTGGGCATGTATTGGCTGTTCATGTATGCTGCATCTCGCATGTTAGCATACCCCTGCTCCATTGGGCTCATGTAGTTGGAGAGAGATGGATGATAGGTCTGGTTGTAGTTCTGGTGATGGAAGCTCGGGATCAGGTTGTTCTTGAAGATATCGGCATCAGAGACTGTGAGGTTCATTTTCTTGTTCTTCTTGCCTTTCATTGACATCTTCCTATTACGGGTCTGAATTCCATCTTTCTTCATCTTCAGAGGGCGGTCAGTTTTATGAAGTTTGAAGTATAAGCCACAGGCATTACAGACTGTCTGTCCAGCTGCGTTACGTCGCCATAGGGTTGTCTTAGTTGAAGAACAGTTACTGCAGGTGATACCGGACTGTTTCCCTGTGGTTGATTTCTTCTTTGCTTTTGTCAGAGGGCGGTTGGATCCATTTGTTTTAGCATACAATCCACATGCATTACACAAGAAGTGTCCGTTTGGGTCCCTGCGCCACAGTGGAGTAGACGTAGCAGCACAATTAACACACTCACGATCATCCTTGGTAGCCTTGGGAATAGTGCTCACATCCTTGCTGGCTTGTGGGTTTGCTTCTTCCATCTGTTTGTTATCAGTTAGACTTGAGAAGTCATTGCCAAAATGAGGTGGGAATTTCGGCATTACTGGAGAGTCGTGTGTTGGCAGAAAGGCAGATAGACAGAGCTCATCTTTGGCGCGACCGTAGTCTGGAGATGAATTGAACTGGCATTCAGAGCCCTCGGGTGATTTACTGGGTTCAGGAGAGTGATTCATTCTGTACATATTCAGCTGGTTGGCATAATTATTCATGTCACTGTTTTGATTAGTGTTAAAATCCATCTCAGATTTGTCATAGCTTGATCTCATAGCATCATAATCCCTCGATAGTTTCTCTTCCTGATATTTTAAAGAGTCTCGCATTTCACTGGTCAGTAGATTGTAGCTGTTCTCAAGTTTGAGGTAATTGTTCGAATCAGACAAGGAGCCATTTTGTGCCTGAGTGGTTACCATCACAGGGGAGATTGAAGAGTTCATATTATGACTGGTTCTCATTATCGGTGAAATAGCAGAACTCATAGACTGGTTTGGAGGAGTAATCTGCGACACTGATGAAGGATGTCTGGTTCCCATCACAGGCGAGACAGAGTATCGGTCAACTTTGGTAGCCTCCTGTTTGAAAAGGTCACCAACTTCAAAATCAAGGCTGTTTCGGTTACTATGGCCACTCCCTGGGGTGGTGTCATCCTTATCAGGTGGGGTCAGGGGGAAGTGGTATGGAAGCTGGGCACCAGTAGAAGGGTTGACTCCTGCAGGGGTGAATGCGCTTTGAAACATGGCTTTGCTGGACTGGCTTGCAAACTGGTTATAGAGGCTCCAACCTGAAAATTCATTATAAAAATATTGTATTAAGAATTGAAAACTGTACAAACAAAAATTTGAAAACCTTCTCTTAAATCGTTAGTAATGCAAATTTCAAAATGAAATATAAAAAGAGAGATCTATATAGATATCATTGACATGAATTTATTTTATTGCAAAATTTATATTTTTATTTCTGATATTATATTTAATTTATGATCCTATATGAAATCATGTATAAGGTGTTTTAAAGTTGTAATATCAATATAGAAAATAACAAGTTATTTTGCAGTTGGATTTTCTTTTACAGTAAATGGAATATAAACTCATAAAAAATGATATGCAAAAACCAACAACAGCATTTTTATTTGATTTCTAACATATGATAGGAACATTACAGAAATTTCTCACTGAAGGCATGATTTAAATTCTTATTAAAAGAATACTTAAATTAAATGGTTAAAACCCAATATAAAGTCAGAAAATTCAAGTGCATGCCTTTTCATAGATTATTTTGGAATCAATCATTTTCTTCTCAAAGATTAAATGGTAAATTTTGAATAACCAGACAAAAAACAAGTTTTCAGAATTTATCATTTGTTTTGAAATCAGTATATTACTTTATTATTATAAAAGGGTAACAAAAAATTGAAGAAAAGAAACACTGAAAAATATAACTAAACCTTTTTGTATCCAGAAGTTTTCAATTGAAATAATATATTTGAAATAATTCAATCCTTTAAAATGGTAAAATAAAACACCAGAAATGAACAGCAAACATATTCAGAGTGTCAATAACCTATTATTTATTGAGTAAATTAATCAAACAGATAAATATATATATTTTTAAAACACAAGTCCATACCTTCAGTGTATCCAGCAGGCATAGATAAATGTGTCTGATTGCCTGGTCTGTACAATCTGGCAGCACTGGTCAGTTCATCCTGATGGTCATTCCCTGCCTGGTTACCATAGTAACCAAGTCTACCCATGTCAGGCCCTTCTCTTTGACCAGCTCCTGTGTATTCCCTGTTGTGGACTAACTCCATATGTGAAATGTGCTTCCTGTCTGGAAATTTTCGGTATTTTGGCACTCTGGTACTTCTTCCCTGTGTGTATTGTCCTCTTTTTACTGTTGAATGCTAATCCTGTTTATTTGTCCTCCTGTTGTTAAGTATATCTCTGGTTTTAAACTTTTTAAATGCAACTCTAGCATAAATGCATTTTTTTCCACTTATGGCAGTCAAACATAACATGTGAATTATTGTCTGTTCATTTACAGATATACATGAGCAAGATAATCTTATTTTATAATCAGAAATGATCAATGTTTGTAATATATATTTGCAAGTATTGCTAGAGAGATGTGTTTGGTATCAAGTTTGATCAAAATCTGATGAGGACCACTGATAAGGCTGAAGTTTTATACCAAGTTTCAGCTCTGTGATTTCTACACCAGTTTCCTCAATAATTGCATATGAGGACCCTAAAATATATAATTACCAACATCCCACAATGTTTACCCAATTGCTATTTAGGGGGCCACTACTATCACTGACATCAAGCCAGGGGCCAAGTTTCACACCTATAATTATTGGCCTTATCTGTTTAGTATCATCCTAGTTGCTTCCTACACTGCTTAAAAGTGTGCCCCCTTAATTGGACCCACCTAGGTATTAATTAATGTCTAATTAGCATATCCTTTCTATACCAAGATGGCTAGATTTAAAACATTCTTTTTGCCTTTGCACAAATGCTGATGGGCTGATAATATTTAAGTGCTTAAAAAGTTGACACTTACAATAATGTGGTATTGATTATAAGAAAAGGATGTCATTATTGTTTTATTGCTTCATAATCACAGTCTTTTATTAAAATAATGTTTTATTATCTTTTATTTTTGAATCTTTGATTGAATTATTAGGGCCTGTAATACATTGATAATGAAGGTTTATAGATGTATTTTATTGTCTTGCCTTGTTTTACAAAAAATAGATAACTGTTAATAATTTAAATGAAAAAGATTATTAGTGTCTACAGATACTTAATTATGGTTCAGAAGTATGGGCTTTTTCCAAAGCAGATGGGCTTGAGAAAATTCACCTTCATTTTTTTTAAAACAATGTCAGACAATAAACTTTCAACACAGAATAATTTTATGTATGGGAAATTTTGTTGATCTCCATTATTTGTCAATTGCTTCCAATCCACCCTCCGATTTTGTAAATAAATAACAATTACAAAAGAAAGAAAAATTAATCAAACCCACATATAACTCAAGTTAAACTACAAACTAATGCAGTAGAAACCTACAGAAAACCAGAAATAAAAATTCTTAGAATCTATGGGATATGCTTTATTCTCTCATATATTTTGAACTTAGATATAATAATTACTGAATAACAAACAATATCTATCACAGTATAAATCAGAACATGTCTATGTTGTATCATTTTTATTCTGAAAATCAAAATACACAAACACGCACACACACGATCCCTTTCTTTTTTTTTGTTTTTAGTGTATGTTTGTGTAAAGAGAAAAGTACCATTTACAAACATACTATCATGGTTTCCTATACACTCCAATAGTGTAGTTATTTAAAATCATAATTTCAATACATTCCATTTAAGAGTGTGGGAATCATATCAATATCATATAATATATAATTGTATTATATATATTTTTCTAACCAATATTTTTAAAATTGATATTTCTATGTTTGGTAATGTTAGTTGCCATTTAGTTTCTAATGAAGGGTTGATATTTTGTTTTGTTGTATTGAATATAGAAATTGGTTTGTCTGCCTTGATTCTTTCATCTTATCTGTAACTTTTTGAGGCTTGGTTTAATTTTGTTCTATCACTTTATTATCCCTAATTATTGTTTTACTTACGTTTGTTTTTGACTTGACTTCTTAATATGTGGTTCTTATTTTTAACCAAGACCTGAGTACATCATTTAGGAAAGTTCTGTCTGGTGGAATATAATTTATAACTGTTTAATCAATATCTGATACTAGTAAAAGTAGTTCTATGAAAGAACACATTCCAGTCTCCATTATTTGACGGGTCCATGTATCTTTTTATCCATAATGCTTTAATTGAATTTAAAACTGATTCTTTATCTGTCAGCTAAAGTCCATCTTGTTCATAGTTTTGGTAATGGATATTTTTTTTATTTCATCTGGTTTCCCATCCCACATTAAGTATCATCTATCATTTGTTTAGTTGGATTAGCTAGTACAGTAAATGGAAAAAGAGCTTAGATAAAGCAAACAATTTAATAACTGTTACTTTTCCCATTAGTGTCAGTTTTCAGTGTTGCCATTGTGTTAATATGTTTCTAAATTCTTTAAAAAAAATTGTAATGGTAGGAAAACAAAATAGATGTTTTGTTTATAGCCACTGATGAAGGCCTTACGCCGAAATGTTGAAGATAATAACATTTACTTGTTTGTGTGGTTTATTTTATTCATATTTTTAAAAGAAATCCACATAATTATTAATTGATTGGTGTTCAAGTTTAGGCCTGCGCATTTAGAGAACAATTCAAGGGTTTGCACCAGTGTTTCAAAGGACTTTTGTTGCAATTATTGAAAAATGTTGAAACATATGCAACAAAAGTTTGCTTTATCATTTTGCCATTATTTTTTATTCCTGTTATGTCATTGTTTAGTGTATAGTTAGATAGTGTTTGTAAGCAAATTATAAACAATGTGGCCGATAGTGGGCAACCCTGCTGAGCACCTTGTTCTAGTCCAAATGACTGATATATGTCCATTATTAATTATCAGATTCCATATATTGTTGTAGATCAGAGCTACCCATTTTAAAACTAAAAACGGTCCTGACTTCAATGATTGTATGCATACAAGGATAACACTGTGGTTTAAACTGTCAAAAGCTTTAGCAAAGTCGGCAAAAAGTAAGAGTTCTAGTTTATTTTTTTTGTGAATATTCAAAGATTTTAAAACCTTAAATGAACTGCCTTCCGGCAATTGTGTTATCAATTGATGAACACAACCTCTTTGGATATGTTCGGATAGCAATTCATCGCATAATAATATACATGAAAACTATTGATCTTGTTATTGTTTGTATTGTGTCAGCAGGTCCCATAAAATATACATCAACATTTTAGAAAGTGTTAAGTTATTATATTTTAAACATATTTTTGCCAAAAGGGTTTCAATTTTACGTTTAAAAGAGATTTCAAGTGGTGGATCTTTTCCCGCCTTATTGTGACGTCATTTGAAAAATATGTAATGTTTCTGGTTACAGTCGGGTCGTTCTATTTACAGAATGGGTAAGAAAGGATTACTAAAAGGTTATCCTAAATGAAATGAAGTATTTTTTAACAATTCTTGAATGAAATAATTAACTATTGGTTTAAATATAAGGAATTAATTGTGGGGTTGATGTCATTATCGGGGATATGAACGCAATTGGGCTGGTCAAAGATTAACATGGTATTCTGTGTTATTACTAATCGTATCTTCTATGTTAGTTTTAATACTGACTTGACAAGTTGGGTCTAATAAGACAGAGTTATTATCCCCTGCCGAATCGAAGATTTCAGGAGGGGGATATTGTTTTGGCGTTGTCTGTCTGTCGTCCGTCTGTCCTTCCGTCCGTCCAGTACCATATCTTGGTAGGCATTGATCAGAAAATGTTCAAACTTGGTCCTTGATCTAATCTCGACCCCTTTTTAAAAGTGGCTCACTTGGGGTCAAAAACCAGGTCACTAGGTCAAATGTTAGAAAATTCTTTGGAACATACTAGAGACATTATACATGGTCAAATATATCCATTAAACTTAATCAGAATGTTTTCCTTGATGAACTCTTTGTCGTAAATAAAACTGTGACTATATGATCAAAACTTAGGTCACTAGTTCAAATCTTAAATATTGTACAGAACCTTATCATGGGAATGATTGGTCAAGTTATGTTCAAAATTGGTCTTGATGTACCCCTTGATGAAATATAGACCACTTAAAGTGGGTCACATGGGTTCAAAAACTAGGTCAGTAGGTCAAATCTTAGAAAAATCTTTGGAACATGCTAGAGGCATTATACATGGTCAAATATTCATAAAACTTAATCAGAATGTTTTCCTTGATGAAATCTTGGACTAATTTAAAACTGGGTCAAATATGATCGAAAATTAGATCACAAGGTCAAATCTTAGAATTATTTTGTCCGGAATGGAAACGATTGGTCGGATTATGTTCAGACTTGGTCATGATGTACCCCTTGATGAAATATGGACCGCTTGTAAAAGTGGGGCACATGGGGTCAAAAATTAGGTCACTAGGTCAAATCTTTAAAAAAAATCTGAAACACATTAGAGGCAATATTTATGGTCTAATATTCATGAAACTGGATCAGAATGTTTTCCTTGTTGAACTCTTGGACAGGATTCAAACTGGGTCACATGTGAAATTAGGCCACTAGGTCAAATCTTTCAAAAATCTTGTCTGAAACTATTTTATGGTGGTGATTGGTCTGATTAAGTTCAAACATGGTCAGAATGTTCTCTTGGGTTAAATTCGACTGCGTTTTAAAAGTGTGTCATATGGGTCAAAAACTAGGTCATTAGGTCATATCTTGCAGAAATCTTGGGAACACTCTAGAGGCAATACATCTGCTCTAATTTTCATGAAACTTAATCAGAATGCCTCAATGAAATCTTGGAATAGTTTGAAACTAGTTGGTCATGTGGTTGTTTATTTAAAAAAAGAACCTGTCCTCTCTTCATCTTAGATGTGTTTTAAGTATTTGACATGATTGAGTGGGCTTTATAGTCATTTTGTCTGAAATATTTATTAAGTCATCAGAAACCAAGTTTACAGTGATTATAAGTTTTTTTGTGTTCGAGTGCCATGTATATTGTAATTCTTCGGGATATTTTAGTCTCCATGCATTGTGTTAATGTGAGGTTTTGTGTTCGAGTGCCATGTATATTGTAATTCTTCAGGATGTTTTAGTCTCCATGCATTGTGTTAATGTGAGGTTTTGTGTTCGAGTGCCATGTATATTGTAATTCTTCAGGATGTTTTAGTCTCCATGCATTACATTAATGTGAGGTTTTGTGTTCGAGTGCCATGTATATTGTAATTCTTCAGGATGTTTTAGTCTCCATGCATTGTGTTAATGTGAGGTTTTGTGTTCGAGTGCCATGTATATTGTAATTCTTCGGGATGTTTTAGTCTCCATGCATTGTGTTTATGTGAGGTTTTGTGTTCGAGTGCCATGTTAATCCTAATTCTCGGGATGTTTCAGTCTCCATGCTTTGTTACAGTTTGAGGAGCTTGGAATTTTTATGCCCCCGAAGGTGGGCATATTAAAATCGCACCTTCTGTCCATCTGTCCGTCCGTCCGGCCGGCTCTGTAACTTTCCCTTGTATGGACGGATTTTAAAATAACTTGCCACATGTGTTCCACATACCAAGACGACCTGTGGCGTGCAAGACTCGTGTCCCTACCTCAAAGGTCAAGGTCACACTTAGTGTTTATTCACAATGGAGTGCTGCATATAAGGACATGAGTATAGGTTGCTGTGTCCGGGCTGTAACTTTCTCTTATATGGTCAGATTTTAAAATAACTTGCCACATGTGTACCACATACCAAGACGACGTGTCGTGTGCAAGACCCGTTTTCCTACCTCAAAGGTCAAGGTCACACTTAGTGTTTATTCACAATGGAGTGCTGCATATAAGGTCATAGAGTATAGGTTGTCGTGTCCGGGCTGTAACTTTCCCTTGTATGGACAGATCTTAAAATAACTTGCCACATGTGTTCCACTTACCAAGACGACGTGTCGCCTGCAAGACCCGTGTCCCTACCTCAAAGGTCAAGGTCACATTTAGTGTTTATTCACAATGGAGTGCTGCATATAAGGACATAGAGTATAGGTTGTCGTGTCCGGGCTGTAACTTTCTTTTGTATGGACAGATTTTAAAATAACTTGCCACATGTGTTCCACATACCAAGACGACGTGACGCGTGCAAGACCCGTGTCCCTACCTCAAAGGTCAAGGTCACACTTAGTGTTTATTTACAATGGAGTGCTGCATATAAGGACATAGAGTATAGTTTGTCGTGTCCGGGCTGTAACTTTCCCTTGAATGGACAGATTTTAAAATAACTTGCCAAATGTGTTCCACATACCAAGACAACGTGCCACGTGCAAGACCCGTGTCCCTACCTCAAAGGTCAAGGTCACACTTAGTGTTTATTCACAATGGAGTGCTGCATATAAGGGCATAGAGTATAGGTTGTCGTGTCCGGGATGTTACTTTCTCTTGTATGGACAGATTTTAAAATAACTTGCTACATGTGTTCCACATACCAAGACGACGTGTGGCGTGCAAGACCCGTGTCCCTGCCTCAAAGGTCAAGGTCACACTTAGTGTTTATTTACAATGGAGTGCTGCATATAAGGACATAGAGTATAGGTTGTCGTGTCCGGGCTGTAACTTTCCCTTGTATGGACAGATTTTAAAATAACTTGCCACATGTGTTCCACATACCAAGAGGACATGTCGCCTGCAAGACCTGTGTCCCTACCTCAAAGGTCAAGGTCACACTTAGTGTTTATTCACAATGGAGTGCTGCATATAAGGACATAGAGTATAGTTTGTCGTGTCCGGGCTGTAACTTTCTCTTGTATGGACAGATTTTAAAATAACTTGCCACATGTGTTCCACATACCAAGACGACGTGTCGTGTGCAAGACCCGTGTCCCTACCTTAAAGGTCAAGGTCACACTTAGTGTTTATTTATAATGGAGTACTGCATATAAGGACATAGAGTATAGGTTGTCGTGTCAAGGCTGTAACTTTCCCTTGTATGGACAGATTTTAAGATAACTTGCCACATGTGTTCCACATACCAAGACGACGTGTCGTGTTTAAGACCCGTGTCCCTACCTCAAAGGTCAAGGTCACACTTAGTGTTTATTCACAATGGAGTGCTGCATATAAGGACATAGAGTATAGGTTGTCGTGTCCGCGCTGTTACTTTCTCTTGTTTGGACAGATCTTAAAATAACTTGCCACATGTGTTCCACATACCAAGACGACGTTTCGCGTGCAAGACCCATGTCCCTGCCTCAAAGGTCAAGGTCACACATAGTGTTTATTCACAATGGAGTGCTGCATATAAGGACATAGAGTATAGGTTGTCGTGTCCGGGCTGTAACTTTCCCTTTTATGGACAGATTTAAAAATAACTTGCCACATGTGTTCCACATACCAAGACGACGTGTGGCGTGCAAGACCCGTGTCCCTGCCTCAAAGGTCAAGGTCACACTTAGTGTTTATTCACAATGGAGTGCTGCATATAAGGACATAGAGTATAGTTTGTCGTGTCCGGGCTGTTACTTTCCCTTGTATGGACAGATTTTAAAATCACTTGCTACATGTGTTCCACATACGAAGACGACGTGTCGTGTGCAAGACCCATGTCCCTACCTCTAAGGTGAAAGATACACTAAGTGTTTATTCACAAGGGAATTCTGAATATAAGGACATAACAGTGTAGGTTGTCAAGTATGGGTGGTATTTTTTATGTTCAGAGGCAATTTATAATAACTTGCCATATGTATTTGACACATAAAGGCAAGATCAACTTTTCATGTACTGACCTTGTTCGTAGGTCAATGTCACATTTGGGGGCATTCGTCACATACTATAACAGCTCTTGTTTGAATATTTTTTCTCTGCTTTTTTTATGAGTTGTAGTTTTGCCATTTTCCTTTTCTAGAGTCTATGTGATATGCTGATGGCTTAGCTTCATAAAACCCTTTAGAATCATAAAACACTTCATCTATAATCATTAAAGAACTAGGGATACGGTACTTAGATTTGCCTCTAAAATGTCATGCAAATAAGAAAGTCTTGATTGATAACTGTATTTTTTGCTAAGTAAACATTTAAAAAATATCTACTCTTAACAAATATATAAATCAATGCACTTTAATCATTGGCATTTATTATTTCATGCAACAAAATGTTATAATAATAATCAATAGCTGTATCATTTATATACAAATAACATTTATATACAAATATATTTTTTTAATTCAGTTCAATACATGCATTATTGTAAGTTTATCTAAGATGAACATGTCACATCAGTTAGTGATATGAATGTCAATTTGATTCATAATTTACATTCTCATTAAAGAATCCTTCATTTATAATATACGGGAGCGTTTTTATGAAAAATCATGATTACAGTGTCATAACAGAAAACTTTGTATATTAATTAGTAAATTATAAATATTTCAAAATGTCATTCCTTTCACAATAATCTTCTAATACACTTAAATAATAATTATTTTTACATTTTAAGTTTCTATTTGCATAACTATGTGCCTGGGAATTTGTACAATTTGATTATCACATATGACTGTACACTCAATTGTTTACAAAACTATAATCTTATCACATTTTTACTCCTTTTAACCTTAAGCTAAACCTGAGCTGAGCATATTTGATGAAGGAAAGGTCATTCCTTGCATGAGTCCATTTGAATACCCTGACATTGCAGCTCCACCCATACTGGTCACCGGGGAAAAACTGGACTGTAGAGAAGAGCTGAAGTTGTTGAGAGTGTAATTGTAGATACTTTGGTTGATAGGGGAGCTTGCTGATGGCGTTGTAACATGGGCATTTGGAATGTACTGGCTGTTCATGTATGCCGCATCTCGCATGTTGGCATACCCCTGGTCCATCGGACTCATGTAGTTGGAGAGAGATGGATGATAGGTCTGGTTGTAGTTCTGGTGATGGAAACCTGCAATCAGGTTGTTCTTGAAGATATCAGCATCAGAGACTGTGAGGTTCATTTTCTTGTTCTTCTTGCCTTTCATTGACATCTTCCTGTTTCTGGTCTGAATTCCATCTTTCTTCATCTTCAGAGGGCGGTCAGTTTTGTGAAGTTTGTAGTATAAGCCACAGGCATTACAGACTGTCTGTCCAGCTGCGTTACGTCGCCAGAGAGTTGTCGAAGTTGAAGAACAGTTACTGCAGGTGATACCAGACTGTTTCCCTGTGGTTGATTTCTTCTTTGGTTTTGTCAGAGGTCGGTTTGTTCCATTCATTTTAGCATACAATCCACATGCGTTACATAAGAAGTGTCCATTCTGGTCCCTGCGCCATAGGGGTGTTGAGGTAGCCGCACAGTTAACACATTCCCGACCATCCTTGGTTGTCTTCGGTTTATCGCTTGTGTCTTTGTTGCCTTTTGGGTTCACCTCCTCATGTTTGGATGCGGACAACTTGTGTTCACCAAGACTTGGGAAGTCATTGCCAAACTGTGGAGGAAACTTTGGCATTACAGGAGAGTCGTGTGTGGGCAGAAAGGCAGATAGAGAGAGCTCATCTTTGGCACGCCCGTAGTCAGGAGATGTGTTGAACTGGCATTCAGAGCCCTCGGGTGATTTACTGGGTTCAGGAGAGTAATTCTTACTGTACATATTCAGCTGGTTGGTGTAATTGTTCATGTCACTGTTTTGATTAGTGTTAAAATCCATCTCAGATTTGTCATAACTTGATCTCATGGCTTCATAATTCCTAGAAAGTTTCTCTTCCTGATATTTTAAAGAGTCTCGCATTTCACTGGCCAGTAGATTGTAGCTGTTCTCAAGTTTGAGGTAATTGTTCGAATCAGACAAGGAGCCATTTTGTGCCTGAGTGGTTACCATCACAGGGGAGATTGAAGAGTTCATATTATGACTGGTTCTCATTATCGGTGAAATAGCAGAACTCATAGACTGGTTTGGAGGAGTAATCTGCGACACTGATGAAGGATGTCTGGTTCCCATCACAGGCGAGACAGAGTAGCGGTCAACTTTGGCAGCCTCCTGTTTGTAAAGGGAACCAACTTCAAAATCAAGGCTGTTTCGGTTACTATGGCTACTCCCCAGGGTGGTGTCATCCTCATCAGGTGGGGTCAGGGGAGAGTGGTATGGGAGCTGGACACCAGTAGAAAGGTTAGCTCCTGCAGGGGTGAATGTGCTTTGAAACATGGCTTTGCTGGACTGGCTTGCAAACTGGTTATAGAGGCTCCAACCTGAAAATACATTGATCAAGTTTGATAAGAATATTGTATAAAAAAAAATGAAATGGTACAACCAAAATTGAAATTAAATTGATCTACCTTCTGTTAAATAAATGAATAAAAAACATATTGCAATATGAAATATAAAGAGAACTCTATATCAATATTATAATTATCATGTATAAATGTTGAAAAGTACAAATTGTTTTTTTCTTCTCAGAAACAGGAAAATAAATATATGCCAAAATTCATCATTTTCATTTGACAAGGTAAAATATTACAGGAATTTCTCAAAATTGATCAAATGAAGAAAATTTTATTTCTTAAACAAATTAAAACACTGATTGTAAAAGAATTGATGTTGTTTTTAGATTTTAGAATATGAATTAGTAGAAAATGTTGAAGAACACTGATATTTTATAATTAATTTAATAACAATGAATGCTAAGAAAAAGGGAAACACTAATGTAATCATGATATTTCATTAGATAATATATTTTTATCAATAAAATAGATATTGGTGTTTATTTTTGGTGTAAAAAGAAGAAAAAGACAAAAAATACTGAAATAGATTTAAATACATATATGTTTGAAGATAATCCAGAACACATCATTTGATTTTGAAGTCATTGCATTTTTTAAGAAAATTAAATAAAGAGGGAGAAAATAAAACAAAAATGTAGCAGCAAACATTTTGGTATGCAAAATTTTCCATTAAAATGAAGTCATAATAATGTAAAAATAATATTTAAAATAAAAAAAGAAGAAAGAGAATACACCAGCACACAATTATACTGAGCATTAATAACTTGTCATCATTTTTGTAAATTTTACTGATAGACCTTTAAGATAGAAGAAAAACACAAGTCCATACCTTCAGTGAATCCAGCAGGCATAGATGAGTGCGTCTGATTGCCAGGTCTGTACAATCTGGCAGCAGCGGTCAGTTCATCCTGATGGTCACTCCCTGCCTGGTTACCATAGTAACCAAGTCTACCCATGTCAGGCCCTCCTCTTTGACCAGCGCCTGTGTATTCCCTGTTGTGGACTAACTCCATCTGTGTAAGGTGTTTCGTGTCTGGAAATTCCTGTATATTTGGTCACTAGTTTATTTGTCACTCTGGTATTATGTCACTGTGTGTACTGTCCACTTGTATCTTCCCTGTGTTTATAATGTCAACTTTTTCTGGTTTATGCTTATCCTGTTTATTTGTCCACTTGTTGTTCAGTATATCTCTGGTAAATTCAAAGAACTTCGTGAATTTCCAACAAATTTCGTTATCATTTACACAACTGCAAATTCATTTGTTTTGTAATTCCAACCTTGTGCACTTGTGCACTTTTTTATTCATGAAAATAAGACACAACATGTGAATTATTGTCTGTACAATGACAGATATTTATAAGCAAGATAATCTTATTTTATAATCAGAAATGATCAATGTTAGTAATATATTTGCAAGTATTGCTAGAGAGATGTGTTTGGTATCAAGTTTGATCAAAATCTGATGAGGACCACTGATAAGGCTGAAGCTTTATACCAAGTTTCAGCTCTGTGATTTCTACACCAGCATCCTCACTAATTACATATGAGGACCCTAAAACATATAATTACTAACATCCCACAATGTTTACCCATCATCATTATTTCAATTGGTCCTTGGCCCCTAAATTGCCATTTAGGGTACCTACGTATCATTGACATCAAGCCAGGGGCCAAGTTTCACACCTATAATTATTGACCTTATCTTTTCAATATCATACTAGTCCCTTCCTCCATTTTTAAAAGTGTGGATGCTGAATTGGACCCACCTAGGTATTAATTAATAACTAATTAGCATATCCTTTCTATTCTAAGATGGCTAGATTGATAACATACTTTTTGCCTTTGCACAAAATGCTGATGGGCTAAAAAAATTCAGGTGCTTAAAAAGTTGACACTTACAATAATGTGGTATTGATTATAAGAAAAGGATGTCATTATTGTTTTATTGCTTCATAATCACTGGTCTTTTATTATAATCTTGTTTTATTATACTTTATGATTGAATTTTTGTTTTAATTATAAGGGCATGCAATATATTGATAATGAAGTTTTATTTGTCTTGTCATGTTTATCACAATATAGATAAAAACATAAAATTATAAATGAGTCAAATGACATAACCTACTAATGCCTTCAGATACTTAATTATGGTTCAGAAGTAAGGGGGTTTTCCAAAGCAGATGAACTTGAGAAAATTCAGCTTCATTGAGGCATAAAACTTTCAACATAGAATAATTCTATGAATGGGATATGGGGTTGAATTCCATTAAATGTAAATCGCTTCCCATCCACCATCCAATTTTGGTTAAAAATAACAATGACAGCAGAAAGAAAACTGATCAAACCAACATTAATTAATGTATAACTCAATGTTAGTTGATGTATAAAATAATACAGCAGAAACCAACTTTGCAATCAGAATTAAAACATTTTATTAAAATCTAAGGATTTTGCTGTTGTATAGCTTAACAAGAGGTTGGATTATAAATATTTTTTACATATTTTTTACACATCTTTAAATTAAGCACAAACAATTGTTTAATTCAAAATTGAATGAAGATCTAAGAGAATCATCAAGAGCTTAAACATATATATATTATATACAAACTTAAATTTTCAGTCATATAAAGACACAGATTAAAATAAGAAGTTCAAAACAGCATTAACATGATTAAGAGTGGCTTCATAAAGATTAAAAATTGAAATGGGCAGATGGCATAAACCACTCTCTTGTTTAGTTTGCAAAAGTTTCAAAAGTATCAAAGTAGATGCTAGAAACTTTTCTTCAATAAAATTTTATATTGGTTCACTTTAGCAGTGATAGTTGTAATTTAGGTATACTATAATTTAAGACGGCTGGTCTGATCAGTACGTTGTCTGATCAATATCTTAAGAAGCATTTGTGCAATCATCACCAAATCTGTTCAGAGTGATGGGCTTAATATCTCATACAAGTTTGAAAAACAGCCATATTGCTCAAGCCACTCGAGAGTTACTGCCCTTTAATTAAAGAAATTACCTGGAATTCTGGTTTTGTTCAATTAATGACATAAGAAGCCTCTATCCAATCACCTACAAATTGTGTCAGATTCTGTTTGGACAGAATAACTGGATCATGTTAACAGCCATGTTGCATCATTCAGAGTAATAACCCTTGAAATGGCAAAAACTGTATATGCAATGTCCTCTGTCTAAATACGGCTTTATGTACAACCACTTTCCACCAAACTTGGTGTCCTAAAGATAGGACAGGCGTTTTTTGCCACAGTTGACGCTCTTGTTCTAAATAACTTTAAGACTTTTGAAGATATGAAATACTTTATAAGTTTGTTTACATTACAAGGCTCCCTCTTATTATTATGGCAATGTTAACATGTGTGTAGTATTAAAGCTATAACTCATTGTTAACAAATTGCCTCCCTTGACTTCATGCACTTTGCAGGAAAAATAATTATGTGGCCCATTGTTCCCTAATTGTCTCCCTTGATATACATAATTATTTGTTTAAGACAGATGCTTAAATGTGATAGTGTGGGTTTAACAAGAATTATAACTCTTGGACCCATTTTTACAAAATTGCATCCCTTCATTTTTCTGTGTGACAGCTCTTGTTTAAAACCATAACTCTTTGATTTATAGTCTTGAAGTTAACACCCTTGATATTCCCTATGTTTAAGAAAAATTGATGTTACTTTTGCTTGGAATTGACAAGATGCCATTGTGAACTTGTACACAAGATGAGATCTTTAATTTATATGCCTCCATTGAAAGAATGGATCTACTCCTGTCCGTTCATCATTGTGTCTGTCCATCACGAAACCTTGTGTTACGCATATCTGCATGAAAATAATAGCCTGAATAGTAAAGCTTAATGTTAAGCAGAACGAGAAATATGTGCACCAGGGGTTTTGGTTTGGTTTGTTGATGAACCCAGTAATTGCAGAGTTATGACTCTTGATGTAGTTTTAAAATAGCATAAATATAATGCAATCTTGTGACACGCTTATCTCCAAATGTGTATCAGCCATGGCATTGTCTCAGAAATTTACACCCATTAAGTGCAGATTTATGGACCTTGATTTGAAAACATGGCATATTGTGCTTGCAATTGGGCATATCTCCAAAAGTATGAGAGCAAGAGTCATGAGACTTTGCAGAAATGTTAACCAGCATGTGGAGGTGTGTACCTGGGTTTTATAGTGTTTATCCTTCAATAAGGGTAGAGTTATGGCCCTTGACTAAGTCGTGAAACTTTTAAGGAATGTAAACAAGCATGTGAACTTGTGCATCAGGGGCTTTTTTTGTAGCTGTGCCCAATAAGGTTATGGCCCTTGTTATAATTAAAATTAGGCATAAGAGCATGGAATTAAGTATAACACTTATCTAATAGGGTATTTGAGTTAGAGTCATAAATCTTCACTGTGATGTTGGTGTACATGTGATGTTTGTCTACATGTGAACTTGTGTATCAGGGGTTTTGTTTGTTGCCATGTTAAGCCCTTGCTATTATTAAAATTAGGCATTATAAGAGTATGGAATGTAGTATTACACTTAAAATATCTAAAAGAGTATTTGAGTCACCTTCACTTAGATGATAGTATTGGTGTGAGTCTGCTTGTATAATTGTGCACCTAGAGTCTGCTACTAAAAAATAACTTTTTTTACTTCATATCTTTAGTTAAAGTTACACATGACAAATGTAGTTAAACTTTGGAATGTCAAAATGGCTACTGGTTTTGTTAGCAATGTGGGGCAAATCATTTGGAGTGTTAAATCTTGGACACTGACAGGTGGAACCCTTCAGCAAATGTTGAAATTTGCACAAATATCATCTTTGAAGACCACAAATTTGAACACCATTTTTAATGGGATTCACCGATTGGTTGTTGTGTGATTGATTGATTGACATTATCATGTGATGTTATCAATGTATTCTTAAAAGGTCAAAATATCCATCAACTGTTGTATATTAGCCCTTGTTGCCTAGTGGCTTATTTTTTCTTGACTTAAGTGAGGTGATTCACACACCACAAAAACAGAAGTATTTTCCTAATCCTTATATTGTATATTTTTTGTTCTTCCGGTGTCACAGAGTAAATATAACCCAATAATATTAGTATTTTCAGATGCATTAATATGAAAAATAAAATTTGCCTAAAAACAAGAGTGAGCCCCTTTAAATTTAATACGTGGTCAGTTTACCGGTACTTAAGATAATTTTTTGATACAAATGAAATATCTCAGAGAAAATGTTCGTGATAATATAAGTGCAATATTTTACTGCTGACCCATATTGGATGAGTAAGCCCAGTTTACTTAACATATATTGCTCCTATCATAAATGTTAACATTGGGGGCCCATATCACATCCTGTGATGGCTCTTAAAGTATGTCTGTGTTTCCGACTTAAACCTAAACGTTCTGTGTAAGCATCATTTTTAAATAATATATACAAGTGAGCTTAAATCTCAGTATTTTACATGTAAAATAAGATACATGTGTATTTATATATATATATAATTATACATAAAATCAGAAACTTAAGTTTTCACACAAATAAGAAAGTCTTGATTTTTAACAATATTTATTGCAAGGCAAACATTTATCATATTTCTACTGTTTATACAATCAATGTACTTAAGTGTCAAATATTCATAAATAATAAATAGTAATAACATTTAAAAACATATACAAGAAATATTTGAAATTGTTTTAATACATGCGTTATTGTAAGTTTATCAAAAACAAGATACACACCACACACCAGTAAGTGATAAAAATGTAAAATTCTTTCAAAAATGATATTCTTATCATATAATTTTGCATAAATGATATACAAGAACTTAGGTATAAACATAGCTGATTATGTTTATTTTGTTGTTTTTAAAAAAACAACAGATTTTGGGTAATCCATTATAATAATATTTCATCAGCAAATAACTCCCATTGTCACACAAAACATGTTGCACCATTATATTTTAACTTAACACTTAAATAACCATTTTTTCATATATTATTTAAAAATATGTATAACTATGTGGAATTAATACCATTTCTTTATCACATTATAACCATTATTTCATATATTATTTCACAATAATAACTGTGTGGAATTCATACATTTTTGCTATCAGATTATATATTACATGTCTGTACAGTTATTTATAAACCTATTATCTATTCACAATGTCACTCCTTTCTAACCATGAGCTAAAGCTGAGCTGAGCATGTTTGATGAAGGAAAGGTCATTCCTTGCATGAGTCCATTCGAATACCCCGACATTGCGGCTCCACCCATACTGGTCACTGGGGAAAAACTGGACTGTAGAGAAGAGCTGAAGTTGTTGAGAGTGTAATTGTAGATACTTTGGTTGATAGGGGAGCTTGCTGATGGCGTCGTAACATGGGCGTTGGGAATGTACTGGCTGTTCATGTATGCTGCATCTCGCATGTTGGCATACCCCTGCTCCATTGGGCTCATGTAGTTGGAGAGAGATGGATGATAGGTCTGGTTGTAGTTCTGGTGATGGAAGCTTGGGATCAGGTTGTTCTTGAAGATATCTGCATCCGAAACTGTGAGGTTCATTTTCTTGTTCTTCTTGCCTTTCATTGACATCTTCCTGTTTCTGGTCTGAATTCCATCTTTCTTCATTTTCAGAGGGCGGTCAGTCTTGTGAAGTTTGTAGTATAAGCCACAGGCATTGCAGACTGTCTGTCCAGCTGCGTTACGTCGCCAGAGAGTTGTCGTTGTTGAAGAACAGTTAGTACAGGTGATACCAGACTGTTTCCCTGCTGTCGATTTCTTCTTTGGTTTTGTCAGAGGTCGGTTTGTTCCATTCATTTTAGCATACAATCCACATGCGTTACACAAGAAGTGTCCATTAGGGTCTCTGCGCCACAGGGGTGTAGACGTAGCTCCACAGTTAACACACTCACGACCGTCCTTGGTTGTCTTCGGTTTATCGCTTGTGTCTTTGTTGTCTTGTGGGCTCTCCTCTTCATGTTTGGATGCTGACAGTTTGTTATCACCAAGACTGGGAAAGTCATTGCCAAACTGTGGAGGAAACTTTGGCATTACTGGAGAGTCGTGTGTTGGCAGAAAGGCAGATAGAGAGAGCTCATCTTTGGCACGCCCGTAGTCAGGAGATGTGTTGAACTGGTAATCAGAGCCCTCAGGTGACTTACTGGGCTCAGGAGAGTGATTCATACTGTTCATATTATGCTGGTTGATGTCATAATTGTTCATTTCATGCTTTATATTTGGGTTAAAATCCATCTCAGATTTGTCATAGCTTGATCTCATAGCTTCATAATCCCTCGATAGTTTCTCTTCATGATATTTCAAAGAGTCTTGCATTTCATTGGTGAGTAGATGGTAGCTGTTCTCAAGTTTTGGGTATTTGCTGGAGTCAGACAAGGAGCCATTTTGTGCCTGAGTGGTTACCATCACAGGGGAGATTGAAGAGTTCATATTCTGACTGGTTCTCATTATCGGTGAAATAGCAGAACTCATAGACTGGTTTGGAGGAGTGATCTGTGACACTGATGAAGAATGCGCAGTTCCCATCACAGGCGAGACAGAGTAGCGGTCAACCTTGGTAGGCTCCTGCTTGAAAAGGGAACCAACTTCAAAGTCGAGGCTGTTACGGTTGCTATGACTACCCCCCTGGTTGTCATCATCTTCGTCAGGTGGGTTGGAGGGAAAGTTGTATGCAGGATTGCCCCCAGTGGAAAGGTTTACTGCCGTAGGAGCAAATGTGCTTGGAAACATGGCTTTGCTGGGCTGACTTGCAAACTGATTGTAGAGGTTCCAACCTGAAAAGAAACATTATTTTATTAAAAAAATTTGAATGACAAATTAGATGGCACAACCAAAATTTGAATTTGATTTTATATTCATTCTACCTTATTGTTAGTAAAACATTTTCCAAAATGATTCCAAAAATGAAGTTTCAGAGTTGTTAGATATATAACAGTTACATTTTTTGTGATTACAGTTTTTCTTTTGTGAAATGGGAGATTATAAAACTCATAAAAATTCTATGCAAAAACAGTGTTTTATTAAATTTTAGAAGAATGATAGAATTGTCATGGGTAAAGTTTCTAAAAATGAATCAAATGTAGAAAATATTGGTAACCACAAAATTTAAAGACTGAATTTTGAATTTGAAATATAGAAAATTAAGTTCTTGTATAAATAATACGTAAATATTAATAATAATAATAATAAAAAAATCCTTGTGTTTCAAAATACACTAAGGATTTTTTATTTTTCCTTTAACATAAGGTTTTGAAATCACTATTTTAAATGTTGTTACCATTAACATAAGAAATCAAAAAATGAAAATAATTGTAAAAAAGACCTTCAGAGTATTTAAAATATATCATTATTGACTTTGAAATCATTGCATTACTAAATAAAACTATAATGGTTAAAGATAAATAAAGAGAAATTAGAAATCAGTTATTTTGAAAACATTAATTTTGTAGTTCTTGTAAGTTTATTATGGTGAATGTATTAAAAAAATGCATAAAATACAAGAAAACCTATTTGTATCCAGAACATTTCAATTAAAATAACATTTAATGATTTAAAATTGTAAAACTCAAATAAAAAAAGCTTTAAGAGTTATAATCAAGGATATACCATTACTATGAGGTTGTAAATTGAACAAATCATCTTAAAAATCCATACCTTCAGTGTATCCAGCAGGCATAGATGAGTGTGTCTGATTGCCAGGTCTGTACAATCTGGCTGCAGCGGTCAGTTCATCCTGATGGTCACTCCCTGCCTGGTTACCATAGTAACCAAGTCTACCCATGTCAGGCCATCCTCTCTGACCAGCTCCTGTGTATTCCCTGTTGTGGACTAACTCCATCTGTGAAATGTGCTTCCTGTTTAGGGTATTTGATCACTTGTTTATGTGTCACTGGTTTTCCACTACTGTGTGTATTTGCCACTTTTATGTCCAAAATGATGGCAATTTTTTCTGCTGTTCCTTTTTTATCTAGTATTTCCCTGGTATATGTCCAATCATTTGTGAAATTCAACAATTTTTGTTACCGTTAACACAAACTGCAAATGGCAAATGTTCAAACTCCAACCCTAGCACTTGTGCACTTTTTAACTTATGAAAAATTACACAAAATGTGAATTATTGATCATACATTTACAGATAATCATAAACAAGATAATCTTATAATAATCAGAAATGATCAATGTTTGTAATATATATTTGCTAATATTGCTAGAGAGATGTGTTTGGTATCAAGTTCAATCACTATCTGATGAGGACCACTGATAAGGCTGAAACTTTATACCAAGTTTCAGCTCTGTGATTCCTCAATAATTTACATATGAGGACCCTAAAACATATAATTACCAACATCCTACAATGTTTACCCATAACAGTTGATTCCATTGGTCCATGGCCCCTAAATTGCTATTTAGGGGCCATAACTATCAGTGGCATCAAGCCAGGGGCCAAGTTTCACACCTATCATATTAAATAATTATTGGCCTTATCTGTTCAGTATCATCTATGTCACTTCCTACACTGTTTAAAAGTGTGGCCCCTTAATTGGACCCACCTAGGTAGGAATTAATATATAATTAGTATATCCTTTCTATACCAAGATGCCTAGATTGATAACATACTTTTTGCCTAGGCACAAATGCTGATGGGCTGATAATATTCAGGTGCTTAAAAAGTTGACACTTACAATAATGTGGTATTGATTATTAGAAAAAGGATGTCATTATTATTCTATTGCTTTATAATCATTGTCATTTAGTGAAATCATGTTTTTTATTATATTTTATGATTGAAAAATGTTTGAAAATTTTAGGGCCTTATACTACATTGATAGTGTAGATTTCTTGATGTTTTTAATATCTTACAATGTTTTACATGATGTAGATAACTATTTTTATGACTTAGAATATTAATGCCTTTAGTATATGATCTATTTAATTCATTTTTTTAAATGCTCTTTGAAGATAATTCACCCCCCCCCCCCCCCCTACTGTATGTATTGTTGCTGTACCTAAGAATAAAAGCTAAAAGAAAAAAAATCAATAATTTCTATTAAAATTCTGTATTCAGTTAAGAAATACAAATTCATTTATCAAAACACTTTGAAGAAATTTAGCATATTTTAACTGAAAAATTACTAATTTTTCATTCCGTCATATATATTCAGTTGTTTCTTTGCTTAAAAAAGCAACACAAAACTTAATTAATGTTTTTTTTTTTAACTAAATCTACATAAAGTCATGGTTTATCAGATACTTTTGTGTTTAAACAATTAAAGATTTTTTTTTAAAACATATTTTATTATTGAAAGCAACAAAGTATGGAAGGCCATATATTGGACTGGAAGATGGTAAACAACTTGAAAGTCCTTTCCTAAAACGTTTAAAGTTTGGTAAAGTGTTGTATCTAAACATACACAAGAAATAAATCTAGAAATGATTGACAAATCATTAATAAGATTCAAGATTTGGCATGAATTTATTTCTCTGTGTTATCACAGAATTTAGGGCTACAGATAAAATCCACCCTGACACCATACTGTCAAAAACAAGAGCAAAACTGCACTAATCTGTTAATCTTAAAGCATTTAGTTAAAAGTAATTAAGAGAATACGTCGAGTCAACACATATATTTATCATTAAACATTTAATTGCATTTAATCCAATGTAAAACGTTAAAACTAGTATGATTTAATAAACAAATTTTTATCGTGAATCGGGGACCCTTAATGCAGTGAAATATAGAAATTGATATTTGCATTTTAGTAAATATAACAATAATAAAAATAACATTATGCTTTACCAAATAGAAAGAAAAAAACACATAGCTTGTATATTTCACTCATCAACATGGGACTAGCCCGCAATGCCTTCGTCGGGAAATTCTCTTGGTGATTGTTTGTGTTGATGTATGAGGAACCACAACAGTTGCAGCTCCGATGCAATTGTTTGGATATTCTCATCTGTGATTGAGTAGGAGATTTAAACAGTTATATATATGAATATATTTATTACATTTTAGGTATCAACACAGGAATAGCACCGATGTACTTGTCTGAGATTTCCCCCATTTCCCTACGTGGCCTGTGCGGGACATTCAACCAGCTATGTATCACCCTCGGCGTTCTAGTCTCCACAATTATGGGCCTTGACTCTGTTCTTGGAACACCAGATTTGTGGCAATATGCCTTTGGTAGGCATTTTTGAAACAAGAAGACTAGATTATATTTTGTGCAGCATTATCTTGTTTATGATTATCTGTTTATTTAGTATGTTTCTTATTATAAAAAGTTATCTTATAATAAAAAGATATACAAGACTATTATTTGATGTTTTTTTTACATCAATGATACAACAAAAACTGTAATTTTAAGAGATACAGTGAACATCTAAATTTAAGAGATAAAGTGATCTTATTTACAGTATGTCAATTTTTTATTGGTTAGAGACATAAATTTTTCTTTGAGCAATATGTGTGGGCCTATTTTTCAAAAAGTCAATTACAACAATTTTGCACTAAGCTAGGAATTATTGGTGAAGGAATTTTCAAAAAATGACTTCATTTTTTCAGCCTTCCCCCTGGTTCTGGTAGTCTGGCAGCTGGTGACTCTCTCGTTCTGTCCGGAGAGCCCTCGATTTCTGTTCATAACAAAACACTCTCAGGAAGAGGCACATAAAGGTGAGAATGGTCTAATGGTTTAGGTGGCGGCCTCTCACCCAAGAGGTTGTGGTCTTAAGCCCCCAATAGGGGTACTTTCTCATGTCAAAAAGGACACAGTGAGCAATGATTTTCCGCCCTGTCATTTTCATGGGAGGGCTTTTGTCCGCCTTGTCATTTTTGGACGGGAGGGCTTTTGTCCGGGAGGGCTTTTGTCCGTTTTCCATGATTTCTTCCTAGGAAGAGTGATTTATCTCGGCTTTCATCGATCTTTACAAGCGCTCAAAATTAGATGCGTATTATCCAAAGGTATTGATAAAGGGGATAAAAAAAAGGGTTATGTTTTATGTCTTTCAATGAAATATTATTTTATTTCCCTGATGTTGTTTTCAATACAGTGAGAAAAATATCTATTTTAAAACTCTTTGTTTCAAACTTCTTGTATAATTTATTTCACATTTACGCATTTAAGACTTTAAGGGCAGTGATATATTTATGCATGTGAAGTCCTAAACCCTTTTTTTCCCCAAGGGACCCATTATCCCTAAATAAAAAATACGGTATATCAGAATCCTTGAGATGCTCTCTTTTAAGTATGAGCACAAAGTAATGCTTGGGACTCTCAGATTTTCCCTCAGGACCCATGGTTGTGAAATATGGGAGGACAGGGGATGATGTATGGAAGTAGATTTTAAACTGAATCACTGCAAGGGCTCTTATAATCTCAAATGAATGACATAAAAAAAATTAGGGAATACTTTTTCAAAACAAATATTGTACCCATGTTATTGAATTTTTAATGGAAATCATGTTTTGTGTTGAAAACCTAGCAGTATATACAGTTACAAAAAGCATTATGTTTACTTTTAACAACAACAATATCTATTTAACTGGACATGTACACCATATATTGTATATTAACAACACCATATTTATATTGTTTGTCTTCCCTACTTCACTATTTCCCCAAATGTCCCACACCAGTGTGTTTTGCCTGCCACCACCTCCTGTATACAATACCCCACTGCTATGTTGACACATTATCACACTGTGCTAACATGTGCTTATAAGCCTCTTAGGCTGATTAGTAGACATTCCTAACAGTGGTCTGATAATTTATTGTTAATTGCTTCGGGATATTGTTTTATTATGACTGATCTTTGTCTCATTATACAAATTTTCAACATGTTAAGTATTGTATGTCTTTTAATTTTTAATTGAAATTATATTTTGTGTTGAAAATCTAGCAGTATTCTCTCTTGCTAACATTCCTGCTTCAACCCCTAAGCCCCATTCCCTTACTTTCCAGTCTCACTCTCTCTTTTGCATTTAAAACAATGTAAAATGTTATGGTTTTCATTTGGATTTCTTCTCATATGCATACAGGTAATGGGAAGAAGGCAAACTGTTTACTGTCAACAACAACCATATTTATTTAACTAGACATGAACCCCTTATATTCTAAATTAACAACAGCACATATTGTTTGTCTTCCCTACTTTACTATTTCCCCTACTAGCCCAGACCATCCACACCCACATTGTGTTTTCCTGCCCCCTCCTGTGTACAATACCACACCTCTGTGTTGACACTATTGACACATTATCCCACTGTGGTAATATGTGCTTATAAGCCTCCTCCTTACTGTGGTCTTATAATTCATTGTTAATTGCATTGTGTAATTATGACTGAACTGTGACTTATAATCCAAATGAAATGACAAATTTACATGTTCATACAAACATAGCAAGCAATAGTATATTGCAGTAATGATTGCTTGATTGATAAACATGTCCCTTATTAGAATATAAAGCATGTATCAAGATTGATTTAAATTTGAGTTAGAACCATGCCAGGTTTCCTAATGTTGCTGCAATTACAGTAAAGGCCATACCAATTTTTTTCTCTATGAAGTTTCATTTTTAAAGCCTACCTACAGGGCATGAAGGAACAATCAAAATGGTATAGAAAAAATCAAAAGATCTCTACAAAAAATATCACGTGATAGATTATTTCACATTTAAAGATCACAAATAAAGCATGATCATTTACATTTGCAGGTATGTGTATCTAGCAACACAAAATCATTTTTATGTGATATTTCTTGAAATACTCAGTGCTATTATAATTATTTACCTCTCGAAAAATCATATTTTTTTCTGAACAAAGTTTTGGTAAATGGCAGATTTCACGTTTTGGTGACCAAAAAGTTCCCGGCGAATATTGATTTTTAAAATTTATTGCAGATTTGTGATTTCAACATAATCTTTTACAGCAATTTCTTATCTATCTTATTTTAGAACATTTGCAATGATTTATTCATGCATTTTTATAAAAAAAAGAATTTTGTATCACCATACCATTTGTGCTAGTGTTACAATATTGCCGGTAAAAACTTGTTTTTTTTAATATTTTGATCCAAAGAAGTATTTTGTCTTGCACTAAATGGTTCATTTATCTATAAAACAGATTGTACAGACAAAAAATAAAGATTGTTTCGTTTTTCTCAAATAAATTTATTGAAACAAACCCTAATTGGACAACAAGACAGAAAATGTTTTCTGCAAACATAGGTTTTCTTTTTATATCAGATCAGATAAGCTATAAACATAAATGTTTTGTTGTGGTAATATAAATGTCTCTAGTATGGTGCAATTATCATTACCTTTGATATTAAACATATATATTATAAATTGCTAATTGCGAGTATGTGCTAGTGTTACCACAAAACAGAATGAGTAACATTAGCAGTATGTCACATTAGCAGTTGGACAGAATGTTTCACAACAAATTAAAATACAGACCTACCACAGACTGTTTGAGCTTGATACAGTATAAAACAAACTATATAAATGATTGATAAACACGGTCAATTGATAATCACAAAAATTCTTAATTCTGTCCAATAAATAACGATATCAAACACAAAAGCGGTATGAATTCAATATAAACTACGTACCTAATGAATGAATACTTACAAACGATAGTTTACAGACGACATTGTTATGTTCGAATAATTGACTCTGGGAAAGTCATCAAATCAACGATTTTCTTGCTTTATTAAGCGCTTGTCTTAATGCTAGCGTGACATAATGTTAACGTTACATCGAAGGACAGAATGAGCCAAACTTGGATTAAGTTTTTATCAACGGTATTCACCACTATTTTTATCATTTCAATGTCAACTGTGAACCAGTCCAATATAAAAGTAATCGCTACCCGGATGTTAACCCTCAGTCGGTGTAAATTATTCACGAATAGAAAAGGTGCTATCGTCATGCTAAAATGGGACAGAATCGATTTTGAGTAACATTAACACATTTTTAGACCTAAAAAACTTTATGATCGGGAATGACCAATTTCTTGTTACATGCAATACTGGTTTTATACGACACGTAGTCTTTGTTTTCAGTGATTTAATAAAGGTGTGTTTAGGCTTAAAACAGTTAGCAGTGGATCATGTCTGCTAATGTTACACAACAATTCGAGGACAGATTACCGTAACGTTATCACCATGCGCAATTACCGAAAATTTAAGTATATTACGAACGAAATGCAATCATTTTAGATATATTATTGTTTTAATTAACATTTCTTGCAAACATTATTCAACAGACAAGAATAAAATACTTACCAGATGTTACTGAAAAGCATCCTCAAAAAAGTGGTATATTGGTACCGGGAAGATTTTCTGTCTTTTTTGTCCTAAATATCGGCATATTTTTACATTTTTTACCTTATTTAACACAATATTTTCATTATTTTAATACAAATCACTTCTATTAGGTGTTCTTATTGGGTTGGGAAAGGCAATTGCTGTATATATGACGTTGACATGCAATAACAATAAATGAAAGCAAATGGGCCAAATAATTGCCTTTTTTGTGAAATCTGCCATATTTTTTTTTGTGAAACAAAGTATCAATTTAGCATTTTCACACCTAATATAGATATTTGTCAAACCCAACCATGTCACTAAACATATAATACATTTGGCATTGCCTAATTAGCAGTCAGTTTGCTAACAGTCCGAAAACCCACTTTGATGAGCTGAGATGTGGTTTAAATGTTCTCAGAAAAGATCACGTTCAAGCTTGGAGTAATTTTAAAGTATTTGTGTTTTTTCTACAAAATGTCTTTACATTGGTGGTTATGAGTTTATTTATACTCACTCAAGACCCATGCGGTGAGTGCTCCGATAAGATTGTTAGTCATTTTAGGTTTTTGGACCATAGTACACAGAATGTAACCCTGGTTAGAGCTACCCTGGTTCTTTAACATGGAACAGATTATTGCTCTCACCTAGGACCCCCATTGAACGTCTGTCCTGTAAGACGAGTAGTAATGTGCTTTCAAATGCTGTACTCTCTATAACATATAGACATCAAATAAGACACAAGCCATTCAAGTCTCACACATCTAGTGTGACAGTCATGATGTTGAACCCCAGATCATGCTCTGATGCAGACCGTTATAAATCACACACATATATATGGTATTTTTGTCTCTATGTGTGTAGTCAAACAATGTATTTCTCTTCAATATTTTATGGTGAAAAAGTGGAAAATATATTCCTATGCAGGTTTCTTTGGCCATCAGGTTGAAAAAGTACAATTTGTAAGTTAAAATTTCTTGATTCACTTCATTTGTAATTTTCAGCCCATATGTGTCACTGGCTCTTATTGGATGCTATGTTTTGAGATGCCTTACTGCTGTAACCACTGGCTGAAATCAGGTGTTTGACTTGTCCTACTGAAAACTCGCCTCATTCGGAATGACTTTTAGCCCATGACAGCTCTTTAGTTGTTTTTGTTGCTTTGAACAGACAGGTGCAATCGTTAAGCCCAATATATGCCAGATTCCCCCCAATGTTGACACAAGCTTTCCTCTCAGTTGCAAACATTTCCTGATAAGCCCCAATGTGGCTGGAGGGCTCCCGGAGAGATCACTTACTGCTGATAATTGCAGCTGATTATAATCTCAGTAGGGATTATTTAATACTGTATGGTCTGGCTTATATAATATTGCAGAGATGTTTACAGGTAGATACTATGTTTTTATATTTTATTTGCGTTGAAAGAATATGGCCATAGCCTAAGTGTTGTTGTTGTTGCTGGTAGTGTCATAAGTATCAGCAGCTTATTTGTGGGAAGAACATTTTGCAATATTAAAAATAATAAATAAAAGCTGCACTCTCACAGGTTAATTGGTTTGGCAACTTTTTTATTTTTTGGTTTCAGATGAGCCAAGATTTGTATAAATATCTGGAAATCAGTGATATAAACTGCTGACATAAGAGCAGATCGCAGTTTTCATATTTACGTTTGAAAATTAATGTTTTATGGCTAAAAGCGTTACTATTGCTTTAAGAAAAACAATTATTGCCTATATTCCGATGTAAAAAAATCAAGAAGAGCTTTAGCCTTTAGCTTTGCGCTCTTGGTTTTTTCATCTAACAGACATAAAAAATAATGGCTGACCTTATACTGACTCATTGAAAAAAGTTTGGTTGAGCTCATTGCAATCAAGCAATCTTTGAAGATCACAAATTCACAGCATTTTAACAATTTTAACCTCATTTTTCAGCGCTGGTGTGGTTGCGGGATTCTGAAAATGTTGATGATGAAATTTCCGAGATGATTCAAGAAAGAGAAGCTGCCAAAGATATGACAAAGGTACCACTGCCTATCCATGCATACGTTTGACCTAGGGCAGGGTGTGCATTAGCTTGTCTGTTCTTGTTTTTTTAAGGAAAAAAGTGGAAATTATTATTGTAGCCTTGGGGTCTTCATACTTTTCAGTAGATTTAACTCAGGCTTTATCATTTATGAGGTTATGCCCCTTTATCATATAACTCTGGCTTTATCAATATTCAACTTATGCCCCTTTATTGTATAACTCTGGCTTTATCAATGGTCGAGTTATAATCCTTTATTGTATAACACTTGCTTTATCAATAGTCCAGTTATGACCCTTTATTATATAAATCTGGCTCTATCAACATTCCAGTTATGACCCTTTTTCATATAACTCTTGCATGATTAATAGTCGAGTTATGCCCCTTTATCATATAACTCTGGCTTTATCAATAGACAGTTATGACCCTTTATCATATAACTCTGGCTTTATCAATAGTCAGTTATGCCCCTTTATCATATAACTCTGGCTTTATCAATAGGAGAGTTATGCCCCTTTATCGTATAACTCTGGCTTTATCAATAGTCAGTTATGCCACTTTATTGTATAACACTGGCTTTATCATTAGTCATTTATGCCCCTTTATCATATAATACTGGCTTTATCAATAGTCAGTTATGCCCCTTTATCTTATAACTCTGGCTTTATCAAAAGTCAGTTATGCCCCTTTATCATATAACTCTGGCTTTATCAATAGTCAGTTATGCCCCTTTATCATATAACTCTGGCTTTATCAATATTCAACTTAAGCCCCTTTATTGTATAACTCTGGCTTTATCAATGGTCGAGTTATAATCCTTTATTGTATAACACTGCCTTTATCAAAAGTCAGTTATGCCCCTTTATGATATAATTCTGGCTTTGTTAATAGTCAGTTATGCCCCTTTATCATGTAACTCTGGCTTTATCAATAGTCAGTTATGCCACTTTATTGTATAACACTGGCTTTATCATTAGTCATTTATGCCCCTTTATCATATAACACTGGCTTTATCAATAGTCAGTTATGCCCCTTTATCATATAACTCTGGCTTTATCAAAAGTCGAGTTATGCCCCTTTATCATATAACTCTGGCTTTATCATAAGTCATTTATGCCCCTTTATCGTATAACACTGCCTTTATCAAGTCAGTTATGCCCCTTTATCATATAACTCTGGCTTTGTTAATAGTCAGTTATGCCCCTTTATCATATAACTCTGGCTTTATCAAAAGTCGAGTTATGCCCCTTTATCATATAACTCTGGCTTTATCATTAGTCATTTATGCCCCTTTATCGTATAACACTGCCTTTATCAAAAGTCAGTTATGCCCCTTTATCATATAACTCTGGCTTTGTTAATAGTCAGTTATGCCCCTTTATCATGTAACACTGCCTTTATCAATATTCAGTTATGCCCCTTTATCATATAACTCTGGCTTTATCAAAAGTCGAGTTATGCCCCTTTATCATATAACTCTGGCTTTATCATTAGTCAGTTATGCCCCTTTATCATATAACACTGCCTTTATCAAGTCAGTTATGCCCCTTTATCATATAACTCTGGCTTTGTTAATAGTCAGTTATGCCCCTTTATCATATAACTCTGGCTTTATCAAAAGTCGAGTTATGCCCCTTTATCATATAACTCTGGCTTTATCATTAGTCATTTATGCCCCTTTATCGTATAACACTGCCTTTATCAAAAGTCAGTTATGCCCCTTTATCATATAACTCTGGCTTTGTTAATAGTCAGTTATGCCCCTTTATCATATAACTCTGGCTTTATCAAAAGTCGAGTTATGCCCCTTTATCATATAACTCTGGCTTTATCATTAGTCATTTATGCCCCTTTATCGTATAACACTGCCTTTATCAAAAGTCAGTTATGCCCCTTTATCATATTACTCTGGCTTTGTTAATAGTCAGTTATGCCCCTTTATCATGTAACTTTGGCTTTATCAATAGTCAGTTATGCCCCTTTATCATGTAACTCTGGCTTTATAAATAGTCAGTTATGCATTTTATTGTATAACACTGGCTTTATCAATAGTCAGTTATGCCCCTTTATCGTATAACACTGCTTTTATCAAAAGTCAGTTATGCCCCTTTATCATATAACTCTGGCTTTGTTAATAGTCAGGTATGCCCCTTTATCATGTAACTCTGGCTTTATCAATAGTCAGTTATGCCACTTTATTGTATAACACTGGCTTTATCATTAGTCATTTATGCCCCTTTATCATATAACACTGCCTTTATCAATATTCAGTTATGCCCCTTTATCATATAACTCTGGCTTTATCAAAAGTCGAGTTATGCCCCTTTATCATATAACTCTGGCTTTATCATTAGTCAGTTATGCCCCTTTATCATATAACACTGCCTTTATCAAAAGTCAGTTATGCCCCTTTATCATATAACTCTGGCTTTGTTAATAGTCAGTTATGCTCCTTTATCATATAACTCTGGCTTTATCAATAGTCAGTTATGCCCCTTTATCATATAACTCTGGCTTTATCAAAAGTCGAGTTATGACCCTATATCATATAACTCTTGTTTTATCAATAGTCAGTTATGCCCCTTTATCATGTGACTCTGGCTTCATCAACAGTCAAGTTATGCCTCTTAATCATACAACTTGGGCTTCATCAATAGTCGCGGTTTACCCTTTTTTTGACTCAGAGAGTGAAATGTGAGGAAAAAGGTAGCACAATCCTGTCGGTCACCAAAAATAACTGTATCATTAAATTTGAGGAAAAAAGGACTAAAAGGGCTTTATAATTGATATGTTTTGCAGGCTGTTGTCTACAAAGTACAGTACACTGTATATATTATAATGTTGTTTGTTACTGAAAGGAACCAGTTGTTGAACAAGTTTTGCTCTTGTAGTTGTAAACGAAACAGACTTTTGTGAACTAATATTCTTTATTGTATATATTTGCAGTTCACGATTGGCGATTTATTCAACAGTGAGGAACTACGGAAGCCGCTGTTTATCTGTATTGTGATGCATCTGTCTCAACAGCTATCTGGCATTAATGCTGTAAGTTCATTACATCTATATGTAATAATGTTGCAACAAGACATGCATGAGAGAATGGTGGTCTGTCTCTCATCATAGAGGTCATTGGTTTGAGCCATCTTTTGGCATGTCAAAATGGACACTGGTTCCAGAAAGGACGCATTGTATTAAAGCTTTAAGCTTTCTTCTCAATTCTATCAATACATTTCGACCAAAATTATGCATTCTTTATGTACTAAAGCTTGCATTTTCACTTGTACTAGTTTGATTATGCTTTATGTTTGTATTTTTTATCTTATCTAATTAAATACTGTTTAAACCAATGGACACTGGTTTCTACAATGGAAGGAAACCGTAGAATGCATCTAAAAGCTTAGGTAAATTTTATTTATTTTTACAACCATTGTGAAGAAATGTATATTAACTTACGTGAAACATCATTGGCGTTTGCACGATGTTGCCCTAGAATGTTGCCTTGTGCTATGGGCACAAAGAAAAACCAACTTGTCCGCTGACCTCCATCCAGGCTAGGAATGGGACATCATTCTTTTGGCTACTTGAAGCAGCTTTCGACACAAGCATGAAAGTTTAGAAGTAAACTTAATCCTAAAAATCCTAATTTAACAGTATAAATTTGAAAAAAAATAAAACAAGCTAATAAACAACTGCAAGATGGTTCTATATTTCTTTATTATTTCAACATTATTTTCCTTTTTTTATAATCTAACTTCCATGCTTGTGATGGAAGAATTGATATTACTATGATTCTATGCTATTACTATGTCTCAGCCTATGGTTTTGGTAGAATGTGCACTTAATCCTTTTGTCTAATATTAAGTACACAACCGCCAATTTTAGTTATTAATTTCGACTAAAGACTACTAAGTGGCATTTATTTTTGATCTTTTAAACAATAAGATGGCGCCATCATTATAGCTGCATCAAATGTACTTGTTTTAGATGATATTTGGTTGTTCTTTTAATCTATTATCAGCACACTGCTCTTAATCGGTGTCTTAATTAGCAACGTTATGATTCTTAGATTGGCCGCTACCTACTGCACGTTTACTTATGTACTACAGCTATTACAGTGAACTTTAATTGTGGTCAATAGGGTGAGTAAGTCTTTAGGTCAACAGGGTGGGTAAGTCTTTAGGTCAACAGGGTGAGTAACTCTTGAGGTCAACAGGTTGAGTAACTCTGTAGGTGAAATGGGTGAGTAAGTCTTTAGTTCAAGAGGGTGAGTAACTCTGTAGGTGAAATGGGTGAGTAACTCTGTTGGTGAAATGGGTGAGTAAGTGTTTAGGTCAACAGGGTGAGTAACTCTTTAGAGCTCACCATTTGATTTGATTGACTTAACATTTGATTGTATTTTGAATTAAAATATAATTATGTACTGAAATTTTAAGTATTATTTATGTTTCAGGTGATCTACTACTCAACAAGTATATTTGAGTCTGCAGGGTTGTCTGAGAAAGGTGCCCAGTTCGCGACCTTAGCAACAGGGGCAGTTAACTCCTCCATGACCTTTGTATCAGCCCTCATAATGGATAAGCTGGGCCGACGGACATTACATCTCACTGGGCTGGGAGGAATGTTCATCTTCAGTTATATACTCACTCTAGGACAGATATACGAGGTAGGTACTTTTGCATTTAAAAAAACACACATACACACAATTTTTATACACCCATTTAAAAATTGTGTCATTTCTTGGATTACCCATAGTGGAAGGTGGAAGGGCATTTAGTGTCCACCAAAGTAGGCTACCAGTAACTCGCATGTTTTAAGGAAAAACTGCTTTTGTTTAGTTTGATAACCATTCTGTTTGTTTCAGTCTCTCCTAAGTTATGGTTCTTTAAGTGCAAAAAATTGACTGTTAAACAAGGCTCCTCTCTAGCTTGACCATTTGTTACTAAATCTTGACCAACAACACATTATCACCCTAGAAGAACTCAAGAACACGTATTGAAATTGAGCCGTAACTGAGTTCTTGCATTTTAAGGTGACAACTAGCCACAGTAATGGGCATTAAGGGAACTTTTTTAACATTTGGATATTCATTATGCACCAATCAATTGTAACCATGGCTCCCCCAGACCCGGGGTATAGCGGGGACTTTACTTTTGGTCCAGCCAACCCGAGTAAAATCCCCGCTCTGCGTGGACAAACTGCTGGTAAAATCCGCCAAATGCTTCCGCACCCCGGGGCCCATTTGCTGAAAGCAAGCTAAAAATCACTTCGATATTTTCACTGTTCCAAACCATAAATTTTGGTGCATTCGTGCATCCTTCCATCTGTCAGTCACACCCTTTTTTCTTTTATTTCCAGCAATATGACAAGCACACATGGCTGGGTATAATATGTGTGGTTGCTGTGATAGGATACATTATATCATTCGCAACAGGGCCAGGTAAATATAATGTAACTGTGTATTACTTACAGTAAATCATTGTGTATATGATGCTTTCGTAGGACGCAGGCAAAAAAATACAAGAAAAATCAAGGCAAAAAAACTTAATACCACTAATAGCATATAAAGGACACACAATAAATTAAGATTCAGTGGTTGAGTTTGAAATATACCTATGGCTAACTTTTGGCTTGTTGTAGTGTCAAATTTAGCTTGTTGATTCAGAAGATTCAATTTGCTGAGTAAAGAAAAGTAACTATAAAACGTTGAAATGTTTTCAAGTGTTCTAATAGCTGATAGGCAATTCTGAAAAACAGCTGGGGGTCTGGGTGAGTACACCAGATTCATGCACAAAGCAGGATTAAATGGCTTAGACCAATTTTGAAATTGTTTCCATAGACATTAATTCATTTCAGGTACTGCCTACTGGTTTTCAAGCAAATAGCCATATTTATTGCAAAAAATAATGATTTTGAGAAATGTTTCCATTAAATTATTTTGAGATCATTCTCATAAATGCCTATTGTTTTATATAAATCATATGTATCAATTTAAGGCCATAATAATGAAAACAACTCTTAAAAAAAAACAACTTTAAAAAAACCCAAAAAACCCTGCTCCCTCTTTTTTTAAATGTGCATTACAAACTTCAGATTATTATTTCTAGGCCTGTGTCAATTTAAAACCATAATGCATGTATTCCGCCTCCACTGCAGGTGCAATTCCATGGTTTTTCACTGCGGAGCTGTTTTCCCAAGGTCCAAGATCAGCAGCAGTCAGTATCGGCGTTGTTGTTAACTGGGCGGCCAACGCTATTGTTGGCATAACATATCCATTCCTTGAGGTAATTATTTATACCGTTGGTGTTTTTATTCAGCAAGGGATAGTATTCTGTTACTTTTATGCTAGTGAAAAGTTACGCCAAATATTTCCAATGGTACAACCTGTACCACCATATTGTTAATCATAAATATTTAGTAGGGATGGCAACGAGTATCCGAGTACTCGATCGAACGTCCGAGTACTCGAGTACCAAATCACTACTCGAGTACTCGGAAAAAAAAATAAAAAAATCTATAAAAATCACCAAATACACGATTTAAAGACAAAATATCAGATCTGGTTAGTTGCCAAGAGGACAATTAACGGTCCCTCTAATCCCCGCTATATACACAATTGACCTCAATCAATTAGTTGACAGTTGTTGTGATAGTTGCAAACTGTCAACAAAGGACCCCTATTTCAAATTAGCACTGATGTCAATTAGCGAAGTTTTGATAGCGGTACTTTCACCTACACTATTCTATTTTATCTCAATTAGAGACCGTTACGAGAATTGATTTCTTAATGGGCGTATTTTAACTATTTTTGCAATGATTATCACAATTGATTGGTTGATATTAAATCAAGAATTATGAATATTAATGAGGTAAACAACAATTACACAGTACGAAAATCTATCATTTAAAAAAAATAAAAATTGTAGAGTTAACAACTCAACAACTGAACTTCGTATTGAATTTAGTTCACTATTTTTATGTATGCTATTATAAATTTTCGTTCATTGTAATTCTGATTGTTGTTCATTTCCGCAGTGCATACTTGTATAAAATGAAACGAATAAGACAAAATTAAAGCCTGATACAACATTTGTTTTCTTTTAATATCATTTTTTGTTAAAATAGTAAAAATACGTAATGAAAGTTTACTTTAAAGGTGAAAATGACCAATAATACGACCAACGCACAATATACGTCATTGACGATACATGTATACACAATCTTGTCTTTGCGAACACATATTCAATTTTTCTGAGTAATCGAGTACCCGAGTACTCTATCGAACGATCGTCCGAGTACTCTAGTATTAATTTTACTACTCGTTGCCATCCCTAATATTTAGTATTCAACTGTATGTTCATTAATCCAAAATACTTATTGAATTTTTTGATGTGCTATTAAGTTGAAAACTTTTTATGTATAATGATAAATATATTTTCCTTGTCTCCTCCAAGATTGTCCAATATAACTTTTATTTTACTGTGTTCTTTGTCATGCTGCAGTTATGTAATAGTATCACCAAAGCATTTGTTCATGTTGTTGTTGCTCAGAGCATTCATTAAATCAGTGCTGCTAAAGAAACAATTCTCAAACATTTTTATACATTTTCTTGTATTTTACTTTTATGGTGATATGGTCAATTTCCTATTTTCCTTCCAATTCAGCTTATTTTTTGCTGTAATTGTAAATATATTCTACATTAAATACCAAAAACTTTTTTGTCTGTTTCAGAAAAAGATCAAGGCATATTCCTTTGTACCGTTTGTGGTGCTACTGGCCATTTTCTGGACGTACACATTGCTCAAAGTTCCTGAAACTAAGGGGAGGAGGATTGAGGAAATTACAGCTATGTTTCAGACCAAGCGACATGTACGATATCGACAGATACGGAGGAATGACTCGGGTGATGAGACGGAGTGAAAATGATGATAGATGTATGGGTTTGACATAGTAAACATATACTGTATATTTATTGAATTTTGGACCCAATTTCTTCAAACATTCTAGTAACTAATAACAAAGTTAAGCTAAGATCTCTATATTTGTTTGGTATAATTTATGTTATAATTTCTTTTTTAGAGTTTTTGGACTTATAAATTTGGAAAATATCTTTATGATTATCACCATATACTATTTTTTAGTAACATATAGATTAAGTAAGATTAAAAAAGAAATTTGGCTAAAGGAAATAAGCTACTTAAGCTTATTTTGTTTAAGAACTTTTGAGAAATTTGGGCTGGGTGTTAGAAAGAAATTTTCTCCCACCTCAGATAAGTAGATCCATTAATTTAACCATGCTAGAAATTCTTATCTTGCCCACGGGCAAAGATAAAATGCCCGTATGGAACTTCTTTAATGGTCACCACATTTTAATTACCTCCCTTGTTGAAGACTGTCGTCTGTAGCGCATCATGGAAACCTTGTCTGGTGGCAATATTTAGAACGCGAGTTAATTATTTCTCGCTTCAAATGTCACCAGAAAACAGTTTTTACGCACTTTTCAAGAAATAATGCTTCACTCTACTTAGAACTATTTAAAGACCGATCAGACCATTTACATACTCTGAATCACTACGCGAATATCCATGACAACCACGAATTATTGCATATCCGTACGTATCACTAAGCACAAAAGAGTTCCGGCAAAAAATTAAATTTTTTACTTAATTTTGTTTAACTGAGGTGGGAGAAAAAGCATCTACCATAGCCGCTCGTGTAAGATAGGTTCATCCTGGTAAACCTCGTTTCCGCAAAACACCCTACGCTCGGGTCGGAATGAACCTATCTTACACTCTCGGCCATGGAAGATACTTATAATCACACAGAGTGATCACAAAAAGTAGTCTTTTCACAGGTTGTTGTGCTTGTGAATATATATTTTCTATGATCAGGGGTTGATAAATAATAATACTCATAACCTATTGGTTAATTCTCATTTATCAGATATAGTTTGCTTTCATGTTATAAATTATTGGCTCAGGGGATTTGATTGTAAATATTAAAGCTGCACTCTCACAGCTTGACCGTTGTGACATTTTTAAAAAAAAAAAATGGTCTCTGAATCAGCTGATTTTGGCATCAATCCCATCAATTCAGTCATATCAGATACTGGAAACTCATAATAGAACAAATCTCAATTGTTTGGTAAATTGCCAAATATTTCATTTCCCTGAAAATTTTAGTAACGAGTTTTGCCATTGAAAAAATTCAATTTTCGAATGTAAATTTGAAAAATTTATATCTGATCTTTTGTCAGAAGTCTTATATCACTGGTTTTTAGACATTTTACAGTACAAAAATATTTGCTCATTCCAAGACAAAAAAATGTTGTCAAATGTCAATCTATGAGAGTGCAGCTTTAAAAGTTTGCATTTATCTTTGTATTTTTTTTATGTTATTGTACATATTTTGATGGTCATGATTGAATTTGCATAAGATCATGTGATAAAAACATTAAACCAGTAACTTTTAGGTGGTAACTCCTCTTGGAAAAATGCATATCATATCTTTAACATGTTTGCACCATTTGTCACAATTTTATTTATTTTTTTTGATAACAAAATTTATATTTATAATTTGTATTGTTTATGTCCTATGTGAATGCAGTAGGGCACACGAGGAAATATTCCATGAAACATGATAGCATTTCTTGGTCATATGCTTGCTTGCCCTACAGGGTTCATACAGTTTAAATGCTATCAATAATTATATTTTAATACATTTTAAATAATTTTTCATTACAATTAAAAATGAGCCATCATCTTCTTCAGTTGAGTATTTGTTCTAAAAGAAATGTAACCAATAACACACGTTTGTATAAATGAAATTTTAATGAATAGCTGACTTTTGTTACGCCATATATCATTCGTTATGTGACCTCACGCTATTAAATCCAATCAGAGTGCAATATTGAAACAAACAATGACATCATATCTTCTTACATGTTATACAATATAAAAGTAAACTTTCACCTATAAAAAGGACAAGGTAAATGTAAATATTTAGAAATGAATACTGATAATACCTCTACTCGTGCATATATTTTCCAGCTTTGCTTTGTTTTATGTATTTTACTTGGTGACTAGTATACACCTGCATATTTTGGGAGGGTGCAATTGCTGTGATATCAATATATTTGTTTATTTATATACATATAACATTATATAGGTAGTATGATAACTTTGTTTATAAAAAATAAACACACAAAAAATCAGTTTAAATTTCTCTTTTTTTAAAAGACACTACTCCACTGGTTACGATAAATAGAAATGAGAGAGGTGAAGGCAGGACCTTCAAAAGGCTGTCAGAACTTTGTTAAAGTTAACAATGTGATTAACGACATTGTAACCTTTTAAAGGCGAACTATTTTATGATGTGCTCATCTAATTAAATTAAACAAGTATGCGCTGAAACAGCTAGTTGTCTCAATTCTTATTAGGAAAACTGTGGATCATAAGAGTCTTTAAGAGCATTAACAAGGATAACTTTTGCATTGTTGTAAACCTGAATGAAGTTCTTAACAATTGGCCAAATGATATATTTTTTGTTTGACCAATTAATAAATAACATAAGCTCTATAGAGCTTTCTATTCAGACGAATATGTGTAAAGTAAAATAACGATGTCAATGTGATGAAGAAGCTCAATTCCTTATTCATAACTAGAACTTTTCATGCATATTAGACATGTATTTGCGGTTATGTGACCAGTGCTGGAAAAACCCATTACACCCCTCATGTAAGGTGAATCACAAGCAACAGGGTGCCACTTCTTATTTCTGGTTTATGAAAAGTATACTATGCCATTTCAATAAAGTGCAATCAAATATATAACAATGTGACCATGACCTTCGAGGATAGACCCGGGTCCGGAGAAGGACACGAGCATGTGTACTCTGACATTTAAGTCTTGCTTGGCCTTGACCTTCTAGGTATGGACCCGGGTGAAGGTCACTGCAGATTGTCTCAATGAGGACAACATTTGTAATAAGTAATATGGTAATCCATAAGTTCATAAGTAACTTATAGCTTGAACACGAGCATGTGTACTCTGACATTTAAATGACTAGTGTGACCTTGACCTATGAGGTATGGACATGGGTCAGGGTCACTGAGCATAGTCTTAATAAGGTTAACATTTGTAATAAGTTATATGGTAATCCATCAATGCGCAAGTAAGTTATAGCACAGACACGAGCATGTGTACTCTGACCTTTCAATGTCTTGTGTGACTTTGACCTTTTGAGTTATGGACCCAGGTGAAAGTCACTGAGCATTGTCTTAATAATGACAACATTTGTACCAAAGTATAGGGTAATCCATCAATGCATTAGTAAGTTATAGCGCGGACACCAGCATGTGTACTCTGACCTTTAAAAGTTGTGTTCGACCTTGACCTTCGAGGTATGTTATAAATATAAGATTTTCGCAACGGTGTCCATCAGTTATAAATAATAGATTAGTTCTCAAATAACTCCCTTAACCTTGGTTAAATTTTGATGGCGCCTGACCTCTTCCATTTAGGTATTTTCTTGCTATTACCAATTGTCAAACAAATTACCAGAATTAATTCATACATAAATTTATCAAAGTTTGTATATTTTCTCTTAATTTCGACTGAAACCAGACGTTAAAGACACATTTTGGAATCTTTGAAGGCTAGACCTAATTATTTATCCCATTATAATTGTTCTTGGTAAAGCCTTTATATTTTCTTTTTTTTTTGTACACATCATTTTCAAATGATACCAAAATATTATGGAGTCACCAGGCATTGTAAGTTGGACTCCATTCAGTGATTTTTTGGTGCAATTTACTGCCTTCTAAAGCCTGTTTCCCCTTGCTTAAAAATTGTACATTTTTCCCAAACAATTATATTTTTTTCCCAATTTGATGAATGAAGAATACATTAATGAATAAAAAAGTAATGAATTTCTTGAAAAAATAAACAAAATCTTGACAGTAATAACTCTATCACAGCATAATGTATGCATAAAAAATTGAAAACGTATATTTGCCATTATATTAGCTATTTTGGCCTGATTTTGCATTTTTCCAAAAGTCGACTTTTTTCCCCAATTTGCAAGGAACAGGCAGTAAAAATACTTTTAAAAAATCACTGCCATTAGTAAATAACACCAAAGCGCTGATTTTGGATTTTTTATTTGCATGGTCATATTTTACAAAGAACTTGATATCCAACAATACAGTCTTTAACAGGAATGACTTTTTTGAATGATCAATGTTACACAACAATAACATTCTGTATTTTTATATTTTAACAATGTTAGTCAGACAAGACATTGCTTTACGAAAGCAGGATCCCATATCTATCAATACAAAAACATTACTGATAAGAATGTAATAAATATTTCCAATTCATCATCTTTGAAAGCAATATTCCTAATACAACTAACACAAGCACAAATAGCGGCTAAGCCATAATGGAACTATATTGAATAGTTTGTAAACAATGGTTGAACAACAAGAAAAACATGCAAAGGAATGAACACAACATACCATATTTTGTGACTGAACAAAAAGCATATTGGTATCAAAGTTTCTGCAACAGTGTCCATGAGGCAACATAGCCCACAATGCAACAGAGCCCAGAGCCCATAACACAACAAAACCCATGATGCAACTGAGCCTATAATGCAACAGAGCCCAAAATGTAACAGCCCATAATGCAACACAGCCCAGAGCCCATAATGCAACATAGCCCATTATGCAACAAAGCCCATAATACAACAGAGAGCCCATAAGGCTATAGAGGCCATAGAGACCCTCATGCAACAGAGCCAATGATGCAACATAGCACCTGATGCAACATAGCTCATAACACAACAGAGCCCATGAAGTCCATCATGCATTAGAGCCCATGAAGTCCATAATTCAACAGAGCCCATTAAGCCCATAAAGCAACAGAGCCAGTAATGCAACATTGCCCATAACTTGCGTTACAAAAGTGCTGCAGAGAAAACAAATATTTGTCTGTTGTTTTTTGCAAAGAAGGCATGATGAAACAATTATTAAAGCCTGAGTCATCGGTCCTGCTATACATGTGCATATTTTTTTTTTTACAATACATATCTGATTGTACGGCGTTTTATTTGCACATCTTGAACATTTTTAGAATAATGGCCCAGGGTCAAGTTTTTATAGGACGAAGATGATTTATTTCCAGAAGAGCTAATAAATGACTTCACTTTTCTAATCATATATATATACATGTAGTGTCAATGATTGTGAAACTGAAGTTGTTAACGGAGTACATTTACCCAAGTTATCTTCTCAATAAACTTAATGGCAAGGTAATACAAATATTTCTTAACAATTTTACAACATAATAACAAACACTATCAAAAACAATAGTCATTCAAACTTAAACATTTTTTCTCAATCGCATGTAATTCAACATTTTTCTTTAAAGAAAAACCCTCAGACAGCAATTACACCACAATTGTTATCATTAAGGTTTAAAACCCAAAACAAAACGAACAGTTATCACATCACCTATTTTTACAAAGAACAATATCAAGTCAAGTTTTATTATTAAGTTCTTGATACTTTTTCTCCATCTGTTTTTGCCTATGCGGCTTGCTTTGGCTATGTTGAGCAAACTGGATTTCAGTGTTCATTGTGACGTCACACATGGGGCAGTAGAACTTGCCGCTTGGTGTACGAAAATTGCTGTAGTCTATGTTGGGTCTTGTGCGTGGTTGGTACGAGATCTCACCTGGGTTCTTGTTCCAACCCCCTAGCAAAACAAGTCAGGACTTTTGTCAATTATTACATGAACAGTATCCGAGAATAATTTGATTATTACCATAACTATTTTTCATGCTTTACAATCAATAACCATGGCAAGACTGACAAAATTGGCTTAGAAGTCAGTATGTAAGTTTTGGGCTGTAAAACTTTCCATGTTTATGGAATTGTTTGATACTTTCTAAACTTTAAAATGGCTTTACATCTGTTTTAATACTTTGGATTTTCGCCAGAAAAAGAAATTGCACTTTAGAACATTAGAGAACACAGTCAACTGTTCCATGCTGACCTAAACACATTACTTTTCTTGCGCCAAGCCTTCATGTCTAGCTAATTATATAATGAAAATGCAATATGACTCTCAGATGATGTTATAGTCTTTTCCCTCTCCTTTGTATTGCTTCTGTCTCCTTTTCTGATTCTTAGAGAGAGGTCTCTCTTCGTTTTCGTTGATAATTTCAATCGGTGTAGGATTGTCTCCAAAAAAACCATCTGGACCTTCAAATCTCTTGGTAAAAGCCTCGTTTTTTGTTGGTTCCTTATAAGGTTTGACAACAAAGCCGTCCGGTACACGCTGACCTATAAGATAGAGAAAATGACCTGTTTGGAAACCTGGATCACTGGTAGTTTTAATTGATGCTAAAAAATACACAAGCACAAAAAATTCATACCATGTCGTAACTGTTCACTTACAAACAAAAAACAGAACTTGAGCTATCTCTCAGTGATAAGAAATTGATATTAGAAGAATGTTACAAAATTATGAAAAATTGGACTTTACAGTCAATTTCAAAATCAGACGCTAAAGCCAGTTTTAAAATCAGACACTAAAGTCAATTTCAAAATCAGACATTAAAGTCAATTTCAAAATCAGACAATAAAGTCAATTTCAAAATCAGAAACTAAAGTCAATTTATGTATTTTTTATAATCACTACTCTTCAACATTTATTTAGGAAAATTCTAAATGTTTAATACTTGAAGAATTTCATTTGAATTGAGCTAAAAGTTGTGATCCCTGTCTCTAAAAACAGGCCACCTTCTCTAGCTTAGAAAACATTTTGTAGTAATGCCATGAGATAAGTTGATTCCTCAGAAAGATTTATAAAAACAATTTGTAAACATTTCTTGGCAATAATTATGTGTATCATACTTAATCCAGAAAGGAAGGAACCTTAAATTGTTTGAATTAAAGCACTTTTGTGATTTTTTAGCATGAAATATTGTTGCCACAGAGGGAACATCAATGGTAATATGTTGTTGTCTTTTCAGTTGAAAAAGGGGCAAACCTCAGCAACTTTTATTCACAGAATTATAGGCCTTAATAGTAGACATGTGTGTTCTGTCTCTGGCGAAATGTGAACCAAGTTTCATTCAAATATCTTCAAATATTTTCTTAGTTACAGAAAAGTATCCAGTTTTGCACTGTAACAACATGGCGGACACCATGGCAAAGACAAAACCTTATCATCTTTTCTTTGAAAAAAAGCAAAAAGGAGACTAGCTAAAATTCAAATGGTAAATGAAGTAATTTTCACCAGTATTTTTTCACTCTTTAAAGAGACTCCCTCACGTTTCGTTAATAGCACTCTTTATGATATGACGAAATAAAGTGTGGGGAATCATTAGGATTGTAAAAACTAAGATACTAGCTGCAAACTTTTAACAAATGTTAATATTTGCTCAAATATTGTCTTTGAAGTCCATGAAGCATAGAAACACTTTTTAACAAATATGCTTAAAGGTTAAATAATTTATCAGTTTATGTTAGAAATCTCGTAGGTGAGTGGTTCTGTTGTCAGTTTTCTATTTTTTCTTAACCGTACTAGCTCGGGTTTGTTCCAAACTAAAACCAGGTTTTTTTAATGCTTTGTTGTTGTTTTCTGCAATTTTAGTACCAAAGAGTAAAATAATTAAAATATTAGTGTTTTCTGACGCATTATTGCTAAACATCAAATTTAACCCAAAACATGAGCGACTCCCTTTAAACCTGACAATTACAGGCATTACTTCAACATGGTATATTTCATGATTTTGATGCAATACAAGGACATCATCCTGGGAAAATAGAATCAATAATTATCAGCAATAAACCTACAAAGAAAACTAATGTCAATGTGAATAGTAAAACTTTCAAAGACAAACAACAGAAAAAAGTATGAGGGTTGACCCAAAATAGCGTATTAATCTTAAATAAATTAATTTTGCAACAGGAAAAAGTATGAGGGTTGACCCAAAATAGCGTATTTATCTTAAATAAATTTATTTTGCAATATAATATTGTTCTGAAACTGACCGAACTGAGATTGATGTAATGTTGGCCTCGACACAGCCTATTATGTCTTTCTAATCTACATCAAAAGTTTAACATTGTATGTATATATATCCTTGATATTTTCAGACATTATCTACAAAAAATCATGTTAAAACATGCTCCTAGCTTTTTATCATTTTCTCGCTATTCCATTTTCTAAAATAACAATTCTATGCTATTTTGGGATGACCCTCTTTACTGTGCATACAATCACATACAATCACATACTGATTCTTAAATGACAAGTGAAGTCACATCTTTTAGGAAATTATAAATTTCTTAAAAGCTGTCACATGACATAAGCCTGTACACTACTCTGTATCAAAGTTACATTAAAGTTTTAAATAATTGAGGTTTACAACATTTAATCACAAAAATGACATGGGATACTTTCAGAAAAAGAGCATATAAACAACAGGGTTTTTTCCCCACTAGTATATTGTACCAATAAATACTATCAAGGAGTTTGGTATTGATTTAATATTTAACAGTCAATTACAAGGGCAGACAAGGAGAATGTGGGAAAATTTGGACAATTTTAGAGCCATAATGCAATAGGTAAAAAATGATCAGGCAGGTAATGGTCATAATCAAGATATTATGCCCATGAACATTTTAACCAAGTTGGTTAAAGATTGAATGAGGAGAGATCTTTGGTAGATGCTGCCTAACTACCAGGGGTGATTCTTCAATCACCGGTTCTAAAAGCTGAGGATTGTCAATAAAAAAAAAATAGCCATGGTTCTGTCTAAGAATAAAGGATTCATGCCTACTGTTTGATAACAATGGATTCAATCATTCATGCCCAAAGACCTAAATTATATCTATTTATTTAAAGGTACTTCCTCCTTTTTTTAATGCAAATGAGCATATTTTTTTTTAAATGCACAGTAATCTGCAGTTGAAAGCTCAAAATTCTGAACTTTAGAACCCCTGTATAATACTTGAAACAATAAACCATTTACATACCGGGCCTAAGTCGAGTCCCGCCCTCGACCAACAATCCACCCTGAGGAATGATTTTATCTTCGTCTTTTCTGCCTTTATGACTAAGTAGTTTGTCCCTAGCTGCTTTTGACTTGTGTTTCTGTCCTGCAAGATGGACATTGAGTATCTCTTGTGACATCACTCGTACGTTGCAGACATCGCATAAGAATCCACCTCTGCAAAATAATAAAGGATAACTTCAATTATATTAGATACACTCTCATGAAGATAAGACATAAGGTTTAGACAAGTTTGAACTGAAATGTTTGGTGTTCTAATTTTATAATAATGATTAATATTTATATATAAATTAAAATATCCGAGTATGAGGGATTCATACCCAATATACAAAGAGGCTTAGACCCAATTTGAAAGTCATTTCTGCTTATTTAACCCTTAGGCTGCTGATGGCGATTTTAAAGGCTTTGCAAACAGCTACAACCAGACCAGACACCGAGTAACTCGGCGCCTGGTCAGGTTCCAAGCTGTTTGTCACTCAGTCAATATATCCCCAAAGTTTTAAGTAAAATGAAAGAAATTTAGAATAAACCAGACGACATTTTTGAGCAGACGACAATTTACCCAGCATGCAAAGGGTTAAGGTACTTCCTACAGTTTTTGATATGTACATGCAGTCATCGAAATTAGACTTTCAGATGAACAAGCCCGAATTCTTATACTATTGCATGGAATCATATTTTTGAACAAGCCCTGCTATATAAAATTCAGAATTTGAGCAAGCCCGGAAGACATTTTACCAGTGAAGGGCTTGCGGGCTTGTGCTCATTTCGACCACTGTACATGTTGTATATGTCAGAGCTAAAAAAAACCACAATCTTTACAACTGTACAATATTCTAAATTTAAAAGCCCTCAATCTTGATTTCAGTATTGATCTTGAATGTTAGAAGCACTAGTCGATAAAATACAAAGGTCATCACTCACAGTTCCTCCTCGGGAGCGCTGGCCATTCGTATCCGTTTTTGATGGTTTTTGCCCTTATAGTGCTGTTCAGCCTGCTGCTGTGATGAGAACTCCACACAACAAAGCTTGCAGAAATCAGAGTCCTGTAAGTTCAAGGTCACCCGTGCCTGCAGGGTAGAGGGGGCGGTAAAAAATTTGCAATTTAAAAGTTATGATGTTGTAGAGGCTGATCAAGTATGTATGTGTATACTGTAGCCTGCTTTAATTTGAAGAGGGCTTCATTTTCGCTAATTTTCACAATTCCATCTCATTGCAAATTTGAATGTAAGCTTGTTTAAAATAGTATAGATATATATAAAAATTAACATGTATTTTAGAGCAAGATATATCTTAAGCAAGGACTGATCAGAATTGTTTTGTAGTCATAACCAAACATTTGTGAATAAAGGGACCTCTTAATTAAAGCTGTATACAGTAAAATCAATCCTATGAAACCATTCATTTTCTTAATATTAGAAAGCATTAAATGTGTTTTTGCGTTGTAAAAAAACAAAGCTTTTTTTTATTACAAACTCCACCACTTCATAAAAATAAACATTCAGATTTCAATGAAATTTACCATCAAAATAAATGGTTTCACAGAACAGATTACTCAAATATCTGTCAGACAGACTTTAGAGATATTGACTCGAAACATCTTCTTTATCAACCTGGGACAGTATTCATAAAACATCATTAATCATTTCTTAACTTCATTTTCCTGAGCTAAGTATCTTACTAGTCATTTGACATAAAAGCTTAAAGCTGCACTCTCACAGATTTACTAGTTTAACAACTTTTTTAGCAAATTTTTGCGTAAATATCTGCAAACCAATGATATAAGATTGCTGACAAAAAATCTGATCGTAGTTGTTCATATTTCCGTTCGAAAATTAATGTTTCATGGCTTAAACCATTACTAACGGTTTAAGAAAAATGCAAAAAAACATTATTTTTTTTAGCTTAAATATAAAAATCTGCAATCTGATCTTTTGTCAGCAGTCTAATATAACTGGTTTCCATGGATTTTCTCAAAAATTGGCTCGTTTCAAGACAAAAAATAAAAAAGTTGTCAAAGCATTCAATCTGTGAGAATGCAGCTTTTTTTATTGATGTTATTAAATATTTACATAATTTTATTCTAAAATTACTTATACTTTTCTTTTTCTTGACAATGAAAATTTTAAGAATTTGACTTAAGTTAAGAAATGACTTAAGATGTTTTATGAGTAACAGCCCTTGTGTTTTTAACACAAAGTGTGTATATCTCATCAAATCAATGAAAATAAAGTAATTCAATATTATTCAGTTATTTTATCAAATGGTCAGTGAGATACTTAAAGAAAATGACTTAAGTTAAAAGAAAAGATGTTTTTTTATGAATACTTGCCTTGAACATGGAATTACATTTGCAGATTTTATTCTCATTTTTTCTTGTTCAAATCACGGAAAATAATATAGATGTATGTATGTGTTTCTTTCAATTATTATGTTTGAAATGGTGTTCACTAAAAATCATTAAAATGATTTAAATCAACTGACTAGAAATTTATAGTGCACATAAAACTGACAACTAAATCTACATAGATCTGTATTAAACTCCAAGATGATGGTTCAAGTTAATATTTCTAAGATAGTCCTTAATTTAGAGTTTAGATGTAGCAGTACATACTATGTAACAGACATATTTTACATCAAAGTGCAGAACTGTCAATTGTAAACTGATTGAAGACACAATGGCTTGGTATCTTATTGTAAGTTCATCAAAGCTCATGAAAGACCCAGATTTAGTTATTGACCCAGTCATGTATACATGTATACCAGTAATATAAGTTGCAGTAAAGCAAAATATACTTGAGAGATTCATTTCCTTATGTTTTTATGTAGACAAAATTTTAAAACATGAATTTGCAGTTGTGAATTTTCTTGCAAATTCTTTCACTGCACATTCATTTTGGATTTTGTCCCAAACAACGGAAAAATTATATCATGATATTAAACATAGTTTTGTTTTTTTTATAAATTTACCCTAATAAGACTTAAAAAATACTATATAAATAAACATTATAAATATATATAAATATATACGCAAATTCTGTTAATTAAACTAATTTTTTTTATTGTGTGTTTTTTATAAACACACATGTAACAATGTAAATTTTAATAACTTTGTGACTTTCTTTGAAAACCAGACAAGCTTAAATGAAAATGCTTTATATCAGAACCCGGGCTAGCTATTATAACATTGTGCTTCCATTCAGTGTACAATGTACAAGTGAGTATATTTGTTGCAAACCTGAGCGACTTTCTCATCAAGAAGTCGGTTTCTTTCTTCCTCTTCAAGCTTTTCACGCTTTAATTGCTCGTCCGACTTTGTTTCTTCATTTTTCACCTTTTCTGCGTATTTCTGCATACCTGTTGTTATGAAGTTCTTGATCTTCTTCTGATGATTTTTCCCCTGGTAATGCATTAGAGCCTGGGGCGGACCACTCATTCTCGCGTTGCAGAGCAGACAATACATGGGCTGCATCATTTTCTTCAGTGACTCCTCGGCCAGTTTTCTATGCTCAAGATTGGCACCACAGTTTTCTTCAATGTGAGCTTGAATGAAGGGCTGAACATCAACTGTTTCTTCCTCCTTTTTCTTCTTAGGAGGACTAATTTCGGATGGCTCCATTTTTCTCTTCAGTTCATTGTTTTCTCCAATATTTACCCAAGGTTTACTCTGCTGACTATCAACCTCTTTACCATTGTCTGTTTTACCATCCTTCTGAAAGCCCAATCCTCCCCTGCCCCTATTTCCCCTGAAGGAACCTCCCCTGTCACCACCTCTGCCCCTCTCAAATCCCCCTCTTCCACCCCTATTTCCGAACCCACCCCCATCTCCCCCTGACTCTCCCCAATCACCCTTTCCTCCCCCTCCACTAAAATCTCCTCCCCTCCCTCTTCCACCAAATCCGCCTCTCCCCCTTCCCCTATCAAACCCACCCCTGCCTCTCCCTCCGGCATCATCAAATCCTCTACCCCTAGATCCTCTTTCAAATCCCCCTGAATCATTATTATCCCATCCCCCTCTACCACCGCCTCCCCCTCTCATATTCCCCCTAAATCCCCCTCGCCCTCCCCTATCTTGGTAATTATTCCCCCCAGATCCCCCTCGCCCGAACCCTCCCCTCCCCCTGTCCGAGCCAGAAAATCCCCTACTTCCACCATCCTGTGGATTAAATCCTTTTCCTGGAACGCCAGTGTTCAAACCTGTGTAATTTCCACCCTTGTTACTTCCACTACCACTCCCCCCATATTCATTCTGTTCATATGTCTTCCCATATTCAGTTTTCTGAGACGACTGCTGACTATAGCTGCTGTTATAGCTCTTAGGCTGATTATTTCCCTGTTCATATGAGCCACTTGATTTAAACTTGTTTTGATCTGGATTGTAATAGCCTGACCCACTTCCCCCATAGCTGGACTTTCCCTGGTTGTCATACCCGCTGGATTGCTGTTGATATGAGCTGCTAGCGGCCTGATCTGCTGGTTGACTATATCCACTAGATGGCTGACTGTACCCACTGCTGCTGCCCGGACCCTGGCTATAACCACTGTTACTGTTCGGCCCCTGGGACTGGCTATATCCACTGGATGGCTGGCTATAACCACTACTACTATTCTGTCCCTGGGACTGGCTATATCCACTGGATGGCTGGCTATAACCACTGCTGCTAGCCTGCCCCTGGGACTGGCTATATCCACTGGATGGTTGGCTATAACCACTGCCCCTAGACTGTCCCTGGGACTGTGTATATCCACTGGAAGGCTGGCTATATCCACTGGATGGCTGGTTATATCCACTGGATGGCTGGCTATATCCACTGGAAGGCTGACTATAGCCACTGCTGCTAGACTGATCCTGGGACTGGCTATAGCCACTGTAAGAACCTGCTGACGGATGGCTATAGCCACTTGAAGGCTGTGAAGCTGGATCCGTACCTGAAAATAGGATTTGATCTTGAGTAATAGACTTTCAGACTTGTAATGGTTGTTTTCTTTTTTCCACACTTCTCAGTCCATAATTTCTCAATAATCCTTAAGCTAAAGTAAGTTATTTCAATTTGCTAAAATGCATACTTAAATTTGATTTTGATAAATGGAAAATGGATTATTGTATTTTTTTATATAAAAAAGATCATTCTTTATTGAAGTCTAAAAACCCTTAAAGAAGGAAACAATTCTTAAATAATACCTTAACCCTTAAGCTGCTGATGGCGATTTTAAAGGCTTTGCAAACAGCTTGGAACCAGACCAGACGCCGAGTAACTCGGCGCCTGGTCAGGTTCCAAGCTGTTTGCCACTCAGTCAATATATACCCATAGTTTTAAGTAAATTGAAAGAAATTTAGAATAAACCAGACAACATTTTTGAGCAGACGACAATTTACCCAGCATGCAAAGGGTTAATAAAAATAGTGAGCTTTGCTTGATCATGTTATAATGGAATAAAGAAGTTTTGATATATTTGGACCAGGGAAACATTTTTTTCTTGAATAATTCTTAAGCATACATGAAAATAATATTTTTCTAAATGTTATTCATAGAATTGCTATCCTTAAACCACTAATACTCAACACTAGAGGTATGTTGGTCCAAAAAACAAAAAAAGAAGGAGCTACAAATGTCTTACAAAAAGCCATCTCAAAGCCAAAAATCTTATGATCATATGAGACCAATCTACCCGTTTTTGAACATATACAAAACCAATAACCAATGAAAATACATACAATCTCTGGACAAGAACATATACTGGTACATATGCACTGCGGTTTTATAAATACTTTTGTTAAACAATTTTGTTTGTGAAAGCACACACCATGAAATGTTAGCACCAGGAGAATTGAACTGAAAGTTTATCAACAAGAAGGATTAAATAACAAACTGTTGAATAAATAAAAGGGACTAGATACCAGATGATACAATTGCAAAAAAAACAATTTTATTTGTGAAAGCACACACCATTATATAATATTATTGTTGTGTACAACGTATTTTATCTTACTTATTGATGTATCACTTACAGCACAAAAAAGTCATGTATCTTTCGCAGTTTTTGCGTATTTTCCAATTTAAAATTTACTGGGTTTGTCTACCAAGTAAAAACGAGTTAATTTCAAAATAGCTTCTGTATATGAATACATCTGTACTAATCACATGACTTTTACATGCTATAACCTGGGAAACCATTATTTTCAAAAAGGTAAACTCAGCTGAGACAGCAACAAAATATTGTTTTATTCGTGTAAAGTGATGTATTTACTATTAGCGGCCTCGTACTAGCTCGTATTGACAATTCTAGTATTATTTTGAGGAAATCATGTATTTGCTGATTTAGGGGCCATCTGGAGTCTAATCCCTTTAACATGAACCCTACATACATGCAGATCCCCACATTCAGCGAATGCATTTAACTACGGCTTTTAGCTCAAGAGTTTTGCAAGGGTGTTGATTTCTACCTTTTTAATATATATTTAGATTATAAATGCATACAAACATTAGATATTTGGCTGTTGAACCTAATATTACTTAAGTTAAAGTTAATTCCTATGTTCAAGTTCTTCACAGCATGACTTTTACCCTTTTTTACCCTTAGCACTCTGACCCTTTCCTAAAGCACCCTGTCCTTTTTAATACCTGGCTACAAGCCTTAATATACATAATACCAACCTGATTGCGATTGGTTGGTCGTGCCGTACTGTCCGTAACCTGATGTTGTCTGGATGGGTTGACCAGATGCGGGTGGGGCAGGTGTGGGGGTGCCGTATCCTTGACTACCTCCGGAATATCCAGCACCCCAGGAGCTGGACCCAGGAGTACTGGGAGGGCTTGTAGGAATCTGGCTGGGGTCAGAGGGTGGAGGTGGGGGAGGAGCTACGGTCAAACCTAAAAAAATAGTTGAACATTGGTTATGACTGGACAAAGGCTTCTAAAGTTATTGATTTAACAAGACTGATTTTAGGTAATTTCTATATATGTAATTAAAGGGTTATAAATTCATTCAAGTGACTTGAGCGAAAGGACTAGTTATTAAACTTGTCTGAATATTATGCCCATACACATACTGACCAAATTTGGTGATGACTAGGCAAATTATGCTTCTAAAGATATTCATCGGACCATAAATTTGTCACTGCCCAGCCGCTGCACCCATAGCCATAAAAAGGTGTCTGTCTATGAACAAGCATTTTAAACAAATAAATAAATACATTTAATGTACAAGTAATGTTACCTGTTACTGGTGCTGCCGGTGACTGGCCACTTACAGTACTGAAAAAATAAGACATAGAAATGATACTACTAAAGATGGATACTTCCAGTGTTAACAGATATTACATTACTAGTGACATGACATTAGTCTTGCCATATTTTGCTAAAGGATAAAAGTTCAAAAAGGCCTTGTTCTTATTCTAAACAAATACATGTAAAAGTTTGCATTACTTTTTGTACAAAAAAGCTTTTTATCAGGTTATTTTAACTGGCCAATATTTTGTTCAGAATGGCTACTCCAAAAAATAAATAAAAAGTGGTTGTTTCCAAATTCACTACCTAAACAGAATAGGGCAGGTAGGTCGAGATGTTTTTTCAGGTAAAGTTGTCACTGAATATCATTGTCATGTTTTGTCGCACAAGCACCATTTGGTCTGAATAACGTTTGAAGATGCACTATTACTCCCAAATAAGATTTACTACAATTAACAATGTTGTTCTAATATTTCAAACAAGATGAATAAATGTCGAAAACAATGGTTCTTATCAAGGATACCGAGTTTAATTTGAAAGAAATAAGCATAAAACACTGTATTTCCACCTTATGAGACTATAGTACACCACAGTAATTCTTTTAGCATTCACCAATCATTTAATATCTTTGCGCTTTCTGATAGTGAATAAACGGTGACAATCTTGTTTATATATCAGTAAGTAATATTTTCCATAAATGCATCATTTAGTAAGTAGTTAAAGGATTATCAGTCAAAATTGATGTGTGTTAAACATGTGTATGTATTGATTTCAGTGTGTCACTTTAACAATAACAAGAGCTGTCACAGAGACAGCGCGCTCGACTATTCTGCCGCTTTTCAGTGTAAGGAGTGAAGTTTTGGCCAAACATGCATGGATCACTGTTAGATTACATTTCAATGCAATACATGATGTGCTGTGATATTAACATTAATGTGCTAACATGCAAGACCTTAACCAGTATTTCTAAGTCGCATAATAAAGGGGCAAAAATGATATAATATGAAAGATAGAGTTATCTAACTTGATTGAATAAGAAGGTTAAATGCCTGGGAGCCTGTGTGTAAAGTTTCAATGCAATACATGATGTATTAGCTGAGGTATTGACTTAAAAGTGGTTACATGCAAAACCTTAACCAAATTTTCTATGTCCAATAATAAAGGGCAATTATTTGCATTCAATGCAAACTACAGTTATCTAACTTGGTTAATCAAGTAGGTTGGATGGTTGTGTACCATTGTATAAAGTCTCAATGCAATACCTCAAGTAGTTGCTGATATATTAACCTATGTGTGCTTGCACGCAAAACCTTAACCAAGGTGTCACGCCAATGCCGACAAACTTTTTAGTATGCCTAAGAAGGGTAAACCTATGTCTCTTGTCAAGATTTTTTTGCTAATTTCATGGCTTACCTCCTTGTCTTCTTAATTTATCTTTTAAATTTCTTGATCATGAATACATGTACCGTATATATAATTCAATCCTGTTTTCTTCTTCAATGCTTTTCGGTGGAAAATCGCGTGTTATCAGTGAAATAACAACAGTTATAATATAAGTTTTATATTTCAATACAAACTAAGAAGTGAAAATAACACCTTAAAGAAGAGCTTCAATAGTAGTTACTTCCCTCTGATCAAAACTATGTACCCTACTTTTGAATCAGCAAATTATAAAAGACATTTAAATGATATTAAAAAAAGATTGCATGCGCTTACTTTTATTAAATGAACATAAGTAACAGTTCATTATGGAAATGATTATTCCATGTTTTCTTGAAGCCGAGTGCTCAAATTTGATTTAAATACAAGCCCAGCACTAAGCATCAACCACACACATCTAGATGTTTTATTGCTGATCTGATATGTGATTCTAACCTCTGTGATGTAGCTGCTGAACTTCCTGCTGCTGCTGTTGCTGTCGTTGTTCCTGGCTGAGTGTAGTAGTTGTAGTAACTGTCGTAACTTCCTGGTGTCTGACTGTACCCACTGTAATCTTTAGAATACAAATAAAGAATAGAAATATTTTTTTATAGTTCTGTCAAAATTTTGTTATAGTTCTGTCAAAATTTTGAAACAGTCAGTTGTGACAATTTTTTACAACCTGTCTACATGTATGCAGATTAAGGTTATAATATTCACAGCTTTTGATAGATTACAGGACTCCATTGCTTAATTTAACATTATAGAAATATCATAGTTCCTCCATCATTATATACTTACTGGAATAACCATCATAGGTGCTGTAGCCTGCCTGTGCGTAGTTGTAGCTGGAGTAATCATATCCTGTACTGCCTGTCGCTGCTTGTGTGTATGGGTAAGCTTGGCTGTAGTCTGAAGTAGTGGAACCAGTAAATCAATGTGAAGTAGTCACTAAGTCAGAGATATGATTGTTTTGACTTTAAAAAATAATAATCTTGGAACGAGCCAATTTTTGCGAAAATCCATAAAAAAAAACCTGTTAAATAAGACTGCTGACAAAAAATTAGATCGCAGATTTTTATATTTCAGTTCAAAAATTGATCTTTTATGCATTTTTCTTGCCATAAAACATTAATTTTCGAACAGAAATATGAAGATCTATGATCAGATTTTTTGTCAGCAATCTTATATTATTGGTTTGCAGATGTTTACGCAAAAATTTGCTCTTTCCAAGACAAAAAATAAAAAATGGTAAATCTGTGAGAGTGCAGCTTTAAAGGGTTGGAACCCTTTTGACAAGGGTGTTGGGTCCTCACTGCAGATCCAGGGCAGAAGTCAAACTGGCTTTTTGAAAGCGCTTTTAAGGGCTCTCCTGGCTTAAACGTTGAAGTTAACGGTCAATACTAACAACAAAATAATGTAAGCACCATTTTTTATTGTTAATTTTTGGCTCAGCATATCCACAAACAAATCACTTTCCTGGGAGCGGATAAATATGCATAAACTTGAAAAAATATGAGTTCTGATCGAAATTTGGTAGTCTTGGAATACCAGACTACAGCACCACAGTGGCTTGATTATATGATAATGCATGACCAGCATGACCAGAATGATTTGTTTAACCAATTAAAGTCAAGAGCAATTAACACCTGAAGTGACAAGTGATTATCGATCTGGAATCTGGCCGGTAACCATGTCAATTAACAGCACTCAAACTCAATGACCTGTTTACCCCGCCCATTATGCATATTTACGGATACCTTCAGCTTTTTCACTAAGTACGGAGGTTTTGAAAAACAACAATGCTACGATATATTTTGTTTAAGTTGTTCAATTTATATCTCGACTCAATTTAAAAACAAGAGCTGTTGTAAGACAGCGCGCTCGACTACGCTGCCTTGTCTTAAAAGTGAAAACAATGATGTAATATGTGCCTGTCAAAAGCAATAAAAAAATCAAATTAAAAAGTAAACAAGAACCCCGATCTGACAAAACTGGGTTTTTTAATGATTGGCAAAAGAGATTCAGTTTCAACTGCTTTTTTCTAATTTTTTTGTAACAGAGACCTTGGGGCCCCAAACACAATCCCATGAAAGTCCTCCGTTAACTCTTCCTACATATCACGTTTTGTCACAGTATGTCAACCATAACTAAAGTTATTTAGCACCAGCGCTGCGGGAAACAAGTGCAAGCTTACTTACAGTAAATTTTAATGAAAGTGAAAGGAGAACTTGTAAATCAGTAAATCATTGTCAGTGTACAGTTTAGCTACAATAATGAGCGATCAGGGATACTTTTTTATTATTTTGACATTTCATGTGTATCCCTGTAACGCTACAACTCTCTACCATTTAACACTGGGCGAAAGAATATATAGTAATATTATGCATCGATGTTGATTAATAATGATATAATTGTTACAAATGTACCTAACAGTGATCTTAACTGGGTTGGATTTGTCGTTAGAGTCGTTATTTTAACATAAATATACTCTGGGTCACGAAATGAGCGTAGCAGTCCACCATTTTTTTATACATGTTGATTTTTATCGAATAAATTTGTACCCATCCGTCAATGATGGTTAACCCTGTGCGCAGTCACAGTTATCCTCCCTTTTCTATGTATTGTGCAGAGCAACGCAACAGTGTTCAAAAATGGTGATACCTAATCATCATCATCATCATCATCATCATCATCATCATCATCACAAACATCATCATCGTCAACTTCTCCCAACTTGACCCATCAAACACGTTAGCGTTCAGCGCATTGAAATGGTTGCATTTTAATAGTGTTATTTAACCGAGCCTATTAACGACCAAAATATTCGAAATCCTCTACCCCGTTTCATACATGTACACAACCTGTCAGATTTGACCTAGATTTACAGATTAATGGATACAATCGATGCATGTAAGTGCATTATGGTATCTGAACATGTTTTTTTGGCATAAAGACATAAATAAATGTGTGTTTGATAGTAGGCAATGATATTTTCGTAGAAATTTGAATTTATAACAAAGATAATTTAAAAATTGTGGCCGGGAGGATCCTCTGCGCAAGGCCCGTTTGCTACTTTTTGCTGGGATGGTGGACGTCACCAGTCTGCCATAGTCTAAAAATTGTCAAAAGACTGGTTGACGGCCATTTAGGTGGACTAGTGTACAGTTAATTTCTAAAACAGAACAGTACTGTACAACAAAGCATGTGTTCTCACGATGGTGCAGTAAAGCAAGTTGCAAAACTCTTGGGAGAGCTACAGTACACCCCAGACCAAAACACCTGTGTCCATACTCTCCATGACGGATGGTTTGGATATATGATTTGGTCACGATATAAGAGTTATTTTTCACCTGACAGTTGTCTCATCTTCTATGGACATATTTCAGGGATTGTTAAAAATCTCAAATGAAGTGTGCATATGTGCCTTATTAGGACATAAAGTGGCCAAAGACGGCTAAGTCACTAATTCGACACCAACAACACTGGCAGAACAATTCGACGCCAACTTTCAATTATACGCAATAGTGCGTACAATATAATGTTTACCTTATGCATTTAATTGCAGTTATGGTTGTTTAAGTCACATAGCACTTACCATAACTGCCGGGAGCTTGTTGCTGTGACATTCTTGCAAGATTTGTATAGAAATTATTCAACACATTTTTTCCCAATGGCAGCCATTTTACAAATAGACAAAACGTCTAGCTATAGAACGGGTCGTTCATCGACAAGGACGACTTTCTAGTTGCTGGTCTTCAGATGGACGGCCAGCGACACTTCGTATTCGCGACGGAGTACCAAAACTTTGTCTTTGTTTCGCGAAACCAAACGCAGGTACATCAGGCACATTTAAGGTATATAATATGCTATGATATGATATGATTATTATGATACCGGATACGATACGATACGATACGATATTGATAATGATATCCTACAATTATTTATGTTTCCTAGTTGGCGAGCCATTCAGACGCGACGGCCAGCTTTTTTCTATACATGCGTTTATCGAGAAGGCGGATCAAATGAAGTCCCTGGCGTTTTGTCTGATGAGTAGAGACGAACAAAGGTAGACTTCGTCAGCGTCCCTGGAGTCGATTTAGGAGAGGATCGGGACAGCATCTGTCGAAGGCTATGTCGCAGATTTTGAACAAGGTATATATCAGTAGCTTACTGTATGTTCAGTGAATAGAAGGGATCTATATATATGTTTATGTTTTAAAAAAGTTTCACTCATGAATACATGTCTAAAATATATTATCAATATATTATTTTGAATTCAGCTGCATGGCAAGCAGTGCAAGACGTGTTCCCGCGGGTAGAAGTGAAGGGCTGCGCGTTCACCTGGGACCATGCCGTGAGGCGCCATGCCCAATCTGTGGGACTGACAAAAGTCTACCGAAGGAGAATTGTTGTGCACAACTTCGGCAGGATGCTACTGCCCCCCCCCCCCCCCCCCCCCCGTTTCTCCCTGCGGCCCACATCGCCCCAGCAGTGGATGCACTGCGAGCAAAAGCGACAGTAGCTGCGACAAAGCAACTTGTGGACTTCGTAGTTATATTAACGCGCCAGTGACTAAACAACAGCGTCTTTTCAACGCAGGATTGGTGTGTTTTCAAACAAACAATCAGAACGAACAATGACGAGAAAGGTAAACTACTCAGATTCATTAATAATGTATAATATATCAGGATACCGTGCGGCTTTGCAATGTTAAATACATATCAATTAAATACTTATTTATTTAGAAAAAGGTTCAATTATGCGTCACACATAAACAAATTAAAAACTAAATTGTTTTATATTCAGGTATACTCGAAGGCAGAGTGTGCCGGCTTGGGTTTCTATCGACTTTGTCCACTACTAAGATGAGAGGCGGAATTAGTAAAGTTAGCAGTTGATGGCGGTGATTTGGATCGAGGATCCGCAAAGAGATCTACGCAGCTGGACAAGTCATTAACAAATGCTGGGAGCAGTATATGGAAATAACCCTCAAGGCATAACAGTTCCCCCAACTGACTGTTGGAGGGATTTATGGTGTCAGGATGTGATGAACATTTCAGTTTTTGTGAAGATCACCAATCATTGTTGTATTTTTTGTAAAGTGTTTGGTTGCAGAGTATTTATTAGTTAAGAAACAAATATTTTAATACATCATATTTCTCATTCTATTTGATTCCATTTTGTCTCTTGGGGAAAAAGAATGTCTGAAAATAATATATTCAACATCGATGTAATCTAATATACACATTCACAAACGAATATAATAATAATAATAATAATAATAATAATAATAATAATAATAATAATAATAATAATAAAAGAACTGGTTACTGGGCCGATTTGGACCAGATCGAAAAGGTAATTGGGCCAAGTTGACCCGGATTCAAAATCGGTATGTATAAATGTAGATTAGTACCCTTTTTTCTCTTGTCTACAACTTGTTTACCAAAAAGTAACGTAGGGTACCAATCTAGACAAATCCGAAGTCCAGCGCGCTATCCACTGCGCTACGGGGACATGAAAAATAGTGCTTATTTAATAATTTGGTAAACCGAGTACATTGAATTTAAAGTATTAATGTAAGTAAAACTCGTATAATGCAAACGATTAAAACGCTTCATTCCCAATGTTCAAAACAATATACACAAATAAGTAAACACTCCAGCTCCACAAATGCATGAACATACAATAAAACAAATTAATGCTCCCCGACGGGGAATCGAACCCCGGTCTCAAATGTATTTCTACTAATGTATGTATTATAGTGCATTGCCTCGAGGCTGTACACTTCTCCCAAGTGGTCTAGTGGTTAGGATTCCGCGCTCTCACCGCGGCGGCCGGGGTTCGATTCCCCGCTTGGGAAAGTATTTTACTTTTCCTGCTTCACTCTTAAAAACACTGGGCCTAAGGATACACACTAAGTGTACTGTCGGTTTCTTGGTTCGTGTCCAGCGAAATTGAACTAGTCAAGAAACTATTTTCGAAATGCGCAGGTAGACAAAACGAATTTTGCATCCCCGGCGGGATTCGAACCCGCGACCTCTGGATTAGAAGTCCAGCGCGCTATCCACTGCGCTACGGGGACATGAAAAATGGTGTGGCGTGCTTACTTAATAATTGGGTTAACCGTGCAAAGTGAATTGAAAGTACTGAAGTAAGTACAACTCGTAAACTACTAAAGTTAAACTCGAATTCTGGTACTACCGTTTGAACGCTAGATGCCGAATGTTCAAAACGATATACACATAGACGTATACACTCCAGTGCCACAAATGCATACACATACAATAAAAGGAAATGCTCCCCGACGGGGAATCGAACCCCGGTCTCCCGCGTGACAGGCGGGGATACTTACCACTATACTATCGAGGAAGCGATGTTAAAGTGTACGTTGATATCACAAATATTGGACTAAATCGACTATGAGATGTTAGTCATATATATCAAATGTATTTATACTAATGTATGTATTATAGTGCATTGCCTCGAGGCTGTACACTCATCTCTCCCAAGTGGTCTAGTGGTTAGGATTCCGCGCTCTCACCGCGGCGGCCGGGGTTCGATTCCCCGCTTGGGAAAGTATTTTACTTTTCCTGCTTCACTCTTAAAAAACACTGGGCCTAAGGATACACACTTCGTGTACTGTCGGTTTCTTGGTTCGTGTCCAGCGAAATTGAACTAGTCAAGAAACTATTTTCGAAATGCGCAGGTAGACAAAACGAATTTTGCATCCCCGGCGGGATTCGAACCCGCGACCTCTGGATTAGAAGTCCAGCGCGCTATCCACTGCGCTACGGGGACATGAAAAATGGTGTGGCGTGCTTACTTAATAATTGGGTTAACCGTGCAAAGTGAATTGAAAGTACTGAAGTAAGTACAACTCGTAAACTACTAAAGTTAAACTCGAATTCTGGTACTACCGTTTGAACGCTAGATGCCGAATGTTCAAAATGATATACACATAGACGTATACACTCCAGTGCCACAAATGCATACACATACAATAAAAGGAAATGCTCCCCGACGGGGAATCGAACCCCGGTCTCCCGCGTGACAGGCGGGGATACTTACCACTATACTATCGAGGAAGCGATGGTAAGTGTACGTTGATATCACAAATATTGGACTAAATCGACTATGAGATGTTAGTCATATATATCAAATGTATTTCTACTAATGTATGTATTATAGTGCATTGCCTCGAGGCTGTACACTCATCTCTCCCAAGTGGTCTAGTGGTTAGGATTCCGCGCTCTCACCGCGGCGGCCGGGGTTCGATTCCCCGCTTGGGAAAGTATTTTACTTTTCCTGCTTCACTCTTAAAAAACACTGGGCCTAAGGATACACACTTCGTATACTGTCGGTTTCTTGGTTCGTGTCCAGCGAAATTGAACTAGTCAAGAAACTATTTTCGAAAACGCGCAGGTAGACAAAACGAATTTTGCATCCCCGGCGGGATTCGAACCCGCGACCTCTGGATTAGAAGTCCAGCGCGCTATCCACTGCGCTACGGGGACATGAAAAATGGTGTGGCGTGCTTACTTAATAATTGGGTTAACCGTGCAAAGTGAATTGAAAGTACTGAAGTAAGTACAACTCGTAAACTACTAAAGTTAAACTCGAATTCTGGTACTACCGTTTGAACGCTAGATGCCGAATGTTCAAAACGATATACACATAGACGTATACACTCCAGTGCCACAAATGCATACACATACAATAAAAGGAAATGCTCCCCGACGGGGAATCGAACCCCGGTCTCCCGCGTGACAGGCGGGGATACTTACCACTATACTATCGAGGAAGCGATGGTAAGTGTACGTTGATATCACAAATATTGGACTAAATCGACTATGAAATGTTAGTCATATATATATCAAATGTATTTCTACTAATGTATGTATTATAGTGCATTGCCTCGAGGCTGTACACTCATCTCTCCCAAGTGGTCTAGTGGTTAGGATTCCGCGCTCTCACCGCGGCGGCCGGGGTTCGATTCCCCGCTTGGGAAAGTATTTTACTTTTCCTGCTTCACTCTTAAAAACACTGGGCCTAAGGATACACACTTCGTGTACTGTCGGTTTCTTGGTTCGTGTCCAGCGAAATTGAACTAGTCAAGAAACTATTTTCGAAATGCGCAGGTAGACAAAACGAATTTTGCATCCCCGGCGGGATTCGAACCCGCGACCTCTGGATTAGAAGTCCAGCGCGCTATCCACTGCGCTACGGGGACATGAAAAATGGTGTGGCGTGCTTACTTAATAATTGGGTTAACCGTGCAAAGTGAATTGAAAGTACTGAAGTAAGTACAACTCGTAAACTACTAAAGTTAAACTCGAATTCTGGTACTACCGTTTGAACGCTAGATGCCGAATGTTCAAAACGATATACACATAGACGTATACACTCCAGTGCCACAAATGCATACACATACAATAAAAGGAAATGCTCCCCGACGGGGAATCGAACCCCGGTCTCCCGCGTGACAGGCGGGGATACTTACCACTATACTATCGAGGAAGCGATGTTAAAGTGTACGTTGATATCACAAATATTGGACTAAATCGACTATGAGATGTTAGTCATATATATCAAATGTATTTCTACTAATGTATGTATTATAGTGCATTGCCTCGAGGCTGTACACTCATCTCTCCCAAGTGGTCTAGTGGTTAGGATTCCGCGCTCTCACCGCGGCGGCCGGGGTTCGATTCCCCGCTTGGGAAAGTATTTTACTTTTCCTGCTTCACTCTTAAAAACACTGGGCCTAAGGATATACACTTCGTGTACTGTCGGTTTCTTGGTTCGTGTCCAGCGAAATTGAACTAGCAAGAAACTATTTTCGAAATGCGCAGGTAGACAAAACGAATTTTGCATCCCCGGCGGGATTCGAACCCGCGACCTCTGGATTAGAAGTCCAGCGCGCTATCCACTGCGCTACGGGGACATGAAAAATGGTGTGGCGTGCTTACTTAATAATTGGGTTAACCGTGCAAAGTGAATTGAAAGTACTGAAGTAAGTACAACTCGTAAACTACTAAAGTTAAACTCGAATTCTGGTACTACCGTTTGAACGCTAGATGCCGAATGTTCAAAACGATATACACATAGACGTATACACTCCAGTGCCACAAATGCATACACATACAATAAAAGGAAATGCTCCCCGACGGGGAATCGAACCCCGGTCTCCCGCGTGACAGGCGGGGATACTTACCACTATACTATCGAGGAAGCGATGTTAAAGTGTACGTTGATATCACAAATATTGGACTAAATCGACTATGAAATGTTAGTCATATATATATCAAATGTATTTCTACTAATGTATGTATTATAGTGCATTGCCTCGAGGCTGTACACTCATCTCTCCCAAGTGGTCTAGTGGTTAGGATTCCGCGCTCTCACCGCGGCGGCCGGGGTTCGATTCCCCGCTTGGGAAAGTATTTTACTTTTCCTGCTTCACTCTTAAAAACACTGGGCCTAAGGATACACACTTCGTATACTGTCGGTTTCTTGGTTCGTGTCCAGCGAAATTGAACTAGTCAAGAAACTATTTTCGAAAACGCGCAGGTAGACAAAACGAATTTTGCATCCCCGGCGGGATTCGAACCCGCGACCTCTGGATTAGAAGTCCAGCGCGCTATCCACTGCGCTACGGGGACATGAAAAATGGTGTGGCGTGCTTACTTAAAAATTGGGTTAACCGTGCAAAGTGAATTGAAAGTACTGAAGTAAGTACAACTCGTAAACTACTAAAGTAAAACTCGAATTCTGGTACTACCGTTTGAACGCTAGATGCCGAATGTTCAAAACGATATACACATAGACGTATACACTCCAGTGCCACAAATGCATAAACATACAATAAAAGGAAATGCTCCCCGACGGGGAATCGAACCCCGGTCTCCCGCGTGACAGGCGGGGATACTTACCACTATACTATCGAGGAAGCGATGGTAAGTGTACGTTGATATCACAAATATTGGACTAAATCGACTATGAGATGTTAGTCATATATATCAAATGTATTTCTACTAATGTATGTATTATAGTGCATTGCCTCGAGGCTGTACACTCATCTCTCCCAAGTGGTCTAGTGGTTAGGATTCCGCGCTCTCACCGCGGCGGCCGGGGTTCGATTCCCCGCTTGGGAAAGTATTTTACTTTTCCTGCTTCACTCTTAAAAACACTGGGCCTAAGGATATACACTTCGTGTACTGTCGGTTTCTTGGTTCGTGTCCAGCGAAATTGAACTAGCAAGAAACTATTTTCGAAATGCGCAGGTAGACAAAACGAATTTTGCATCCCCGGCGGGATTCGAACCCGCGACCTCTGGATTAGAAGTCCAGCGCGCTATCCACTGCGCTACGGGGACATGAAAAATGGTGTGGCGTGCTTACTTAATAATTGGGTTAACCGTGCAAAGTGAATTGAAAGTACTGAAGTAAGTACAACTCGTAAACTACTAAAGTAAAACTCGAATTCTGGTACTACCGTTTGAACGCTAGATGCCGAATGTTCTAAACGATATACACATAGACGTATACACCCCAGTGCCACAAATGCATAAACATACAATAAAAGGAAATGCTCCCCGACGGGGAATCGAACCCCGGTCTCCCGCGTGACAGGCGGGGATACTTACCACTATACTATCGAGGAAGCGATGGTAAGTGTATGTTGATATCACAAATATTGGACTAAATCGACTATGAGATGTTAGTCATATATCAAATGTATTTCTACTAATGTATGTATTATAGTGCATTGCCTCGAGGCTGTACACTCATCTCTCCCAAGTGGTCTAGTGGTTAGGATTCCGCGCTCTCACCGCGGCGGCCGGGGTTCGATTCCCCGCTTGGGAAAGTATTTTACTTTTCCTGCTTCACTCTTAAAAACACTGGGCCTAAGGATACACACTTCGTATACTGTCGGTTTCTTGGTTCGTGTCCAGCGAAATTGAACTAGTCAAGAAACTATTTTCGAAAACGCGCAGGTAGACAAAACGAATTTTGCATCCCCGGCGGGATTCGAACCCGCGACCTCTGGATTAGAAGTCCAGCGCGCTATCCACTGCGCTACGGGGACATGAAAAATGGTGTGGCGTGCTTACTTAAAAATTGGGTTAACCGTGCAAAGTGAATTGAAAGTACTGAAGTAAGTACAACTCGTAAACTACTAAAGTAAAACTCGAATTCTGGTACTACCGTTTGAACGCTAGATGCCGAATGTTCAAAACGATATACACATAGACGTATACACTCCAGTGCCACAAATGCATAAACATACAATAAAAGGAAATGCTCCCCGACGGGGAATCGAACCCCGGTCTCCCGCGTGACAGGCGGGGATACTTACCACTATACTATCGAGGAAGCGATGGTAAGTGTACGTTGATATCACAAATATTGGACTAAATCGACTATGAGATGTTAGTCATATATATCAAATGTATTTCTACTAATGTATGTATTATAGTGCATTGCCTCGAGGCTGTACACTCATCTCTCCCAAGTGGTCTAGTGGTTAGGATTCCGCGCTCTCACCGCGGCGGCCGGGGTTCGATTCCCCGCTTGGGAAAGTATTTTACTTTTCCTGCTTCACTCTTAAAAACACTGGGCCTAAGGATATACACTTCGTGTACTGTCGGTTTCTTGGTTCGTGTCCAGCGAAATTGAACTAGCAAGAAACTATTTTCGAAATGCGCAGGTAGACAAAACGAATTTTGCATCCCCGGCGGGATTCGAACCCGCGACCTCTGGATTAGAAGTCCAGCGCGCTATCCACTGCGCTACGGGGACATGAAAAATGGTGTGGCGTGCTTACTTAATAATTGGGTTAACCGTGCAAAGTGAATTGAAAGTACTGAAGTAAGTACAACTCGTAAACTACTAAAGTAAAACTCGAATTCTGGTACTACCGTTTGAACGCTAGATGCCGAATGTTCTAAACGATATACACATAGACGTATACACCCCAGTGCCACAAATGCATAAACATACAATAAAAGGAAATGCTCCCCGACGGGGAATCGAACCCCGGTCTCCCGCGTGACAGGCGGGGATACTTACCACTATACTATCGAGGAAGCGATGGTAAGTGTATGTTGATATCACAAATATTGGACTAAATCGACTATGAGATGTTAGTCATATATCAAATGTATTTCTACTAATGTATGTATTATAGTGCATTGCCTCGAGGCTGTACACTCATCTCTCCCAAGTGGTCTAGTGGTTAGGATTCCGCGCTCTCACCGCGGCGGCCGGGGTTCGATTCCCCGCTTGGGAAAGTATTTTACTTTTCCTGCTTCACTCTTAAAAACACTGGGCCTAAGGATACACACTTCGTGTACTGTCGGTTTCTTGGTTCGTGTCCAGCGAAATTGAACTAGTCAAGAAACTATTTTCGAAATGCGCAGGTAGACAAAACGAATTTTGCATCCCCGGCGGGATTCGAACCCGCGACCTCTGGATTAGAAGTCCAGCGCGCTATCCACTGCGCTACGGGGACATGAAAAATGGTGTGGCGTGCTTACTTAATAATTGGGTTAACCGTGCAAAGTGAATTGAAAGTACTGAAGTAAGTACAACTCGTAAACTACTAAAGTTAAACTCGAATTCTGGTACTACCGTTTGAACGCTAGATGCCGAATGTTCAAAACGATATACACATATACGTATACACTCCAGTGCCACAAATGCATACACATACAATAAAAGGAAATGCTCCCCGACGGGGAATCGAACCCCGGTCTCCCGCGTGACAGGCGGGGATACTTACCACTATACTATCGAGGAAGCGATGGTAAGTGTACGTTGATATCACAAATATTGGACTAAATCGACTATGAGATGTTAGTCATATATATCAAATGTATTTCTACTAATGTATGTATTATAGTGCATTGCCTCGAGGCTGTACACTCATCTCTCCCAAGTGGTCTAGTGGTTAGGATTCCGCGCTCTCACCGCGGCGGCCGGGGTTCGATTCCCCGCTTGGGAAAGTATTTTACTTTTCCTGCTTCACTCTTAAAAAACACTGGGCCTAAGGATACACACTTCGTGTACTGTCGGTTTCTTGGTTCGTGTCCAGCGAAATTGAACTAGTCAAGAAACTATTTTCGAAAACGCGCAGGTAGACAAAACGAATTTTGCATCCCCGGCGGGATTCGAACCCGCGACCTCTGGATTAGAAGTCCAGCGCGCTATCCACTGCGCTACGGGGACATGAAAAATGGTGTGGCGTGCTTACTTAATAATTGGGTTAACCGTGCAAAGTGAATTGAAAGTACTGAAGTAAGTACAACTCGTAAACTACTAAAGTTAAACTCGAATTCTGGTACTACCGTTTGAACGCTAGATGCCGAATGTTCAAAACGATATACACATAGACGTATACACTCCAGTGCCACAAATGCATACACATACAATAAAAGGAAATGCTCCCCGACGGGGAATCGAACCCCGGTCTCCCGCGTGACAGGCGGGGATACTTACCACTATACTATCGAGGAAGCGATGTTAAAGTGTACGTTGATATCACAAATATTGGACTAAATCGACTATGAGATGTTAGTCATATATATCAAATGTATTTCTACTAATGTATGTATTATAGTGCATTGCCTCGAGGCTGTACACTCATCTCTCCCAAGTGGTCTAGTGGTTAGGATTCCGCGCTCTCACCGCGGCGGCCGGGGTTCGATTCCCCGCTTGGGAAAGTATTTTACTTTTCCTGCTTCACTCTTAAAAAACACTGGGCCTAAGGATACACACTTCGTGTACTGTCGGTTTCTTGGTTCGTGTCCAGCGAAATTGAACTAGTCAAGAAACTATTTTCGAAATGCGCAGGTAGACAAAACGAATTTTGCATCCCCGGCGGGATTCGAACCCGCGACCTCTGGATTAGAAGTCCAGCGCGCTATCCACTGCGCTACGGGGACATGAAAAATGGTGTGGCGTGCTTACTTAATAATTGGGTTAACCGTGCAAAGTGAATTGAAAGTACTGAAGTAAGTACAACTCGTAAACTACTAAAGTAAAACTCGAATTCTGGTACTACCGTTTGAACGCTAGATGCCGAATGTTCAAAACGATATACACATAGACGTATACACTCCAGTGCCACAAATGCATAAACATACAATAAAAGGAAACGCTCCCCGACGGGGAATCGAACCCCGGTCTCCCGCGTGACAGGCGGGGATACTTACCACTATACTATCGAGGAAGCGATGGTAAGTGTATGTTGATATCACAAATATTGGACTAAATCGACTATGAGATGTTAGTCATATATATCAAATGTATTTCTACTAATGTATGTATTATAGTGCATTGCCTCGAGGCTGTACACTCATCTCTCCCAAGTGGTCTAGTGGTTAGGATTCCGCGCTCTCATCGCGGCGGCCGGGGTTCGATTCCCCGCTTGCGAAAGTATTTTACTTTTCCTGCTTCACTCTTAAAAAACACTGGGCCTAAGGATACACACTTCGTGTACTGTCGGTTTCTTGGTTCGTGTCCAGCGAAATTGAACTAGTCAAGAAACTATTTTCGAAAACGCGCAGGTAGACAAAACGAATTTTGCATCCCCGGCGGGATTCGAACCCGCGACCTCTGGATTAGAAGTCCAGCGCGCTATCCACTGCGCTACGGGGACATGAAAAATGGTGTGGCGTGCTTACTTAATAATTGGGTTAACCGTGCAAAGTGAATTGAAAGTACTGAAGTAAGTACAACTCGTAAACTACTAAAGTTAAACTCGAATTCTGGTACTACCGTTTGAACGCTAGATGCCGAATGTTCAAAACGATATACACATAGACGTATACACTCCAGTGCCACAAATGCATACACATACAATAAAAGGAAATGCTCCCCGACGGGGAATCGAACCCCGGTCTCCCGCGTGACAGGCGGGGATACTTACCACTATACTATCGAGGAAGCGATGGTAAGTGTACGTTGATATCACAAATATTGGACTAAATCGACTATGAGATGTTAGTCATATATATCAAATGTATTTCTACTAATGTATGTATTATAGTGCATTGCCTCGAGGCTGTACACTCATCTCTCCCAAGTGGTCTAGTGGTTAGGATTCCGCGCTCTCACCGCGGCGGCCGGGGTTCGATTCCCCGCTTGGGAAAGTATTTTACTTTTCCTGCTTCACTCTTAAAAACACTGGGCCTAAGGATACACACTTCGTGTACTGTCGGTTTCTTGGTTCGTGTCCAGCGAAATTGAACTAGTCAAGACATTATTTTCGAAATGCGCAGGTAGACAAAACGAGTTTTGCATCCCCGGCGGGATTCGAACCCGCGACCTCTGGATTAGAAGTCCAGCGCGCTATCCACTGCGCTACGGGGACATGAAAAATGGTGTGGCGTGCTTACTTAATAATTGGGTTAACCGTGTAAACCGTTAAACTCGAATTCTGGTACTACCGTTTGAACGCTAGATGCCCAATATTCAAAACGATATACACATATTAGACGTATACACTCCAGTGCCACAAATGCATAAACATACAATAAAAGGAAATGCTCCCCGACGGGGAATCGAACCCCGGTCTCCCGCGTGACAGGTGGGGATACTTACCACTATATTATCGAGGAAGCGTTGTTGGTATCATAAACATATAAATCTTATTTGAGCGCAAATTTATACATGTAAGCTTATTTTCGCCAGCTATGCTATTTTCGGGAAAACTACCTTATTTTCGCCGTCGCTACTTGGCAAATTTTCTTTGCAATAAACTGTTAAAACTGAATATATAAATGTTAGTTGTGTCCCCCCCACACACAAATAGTCCAGGGGCGTAGCTTCCTTTAGGCCGTGTAAGCCGCGGCCTACACATTTTGCACAGAAAACGAAATAATAAAATTGCCAAATCTGCAATAAAACTGAAGGCATATGGGGTTACGGTCGTAAATTTGAAATCCCGACAAATGCGCCTTAATATTGATTTAATTCAAGGTAAAACGCAGTAATATTGTTGTTTTCATTAATGTTTTTTACAACAAAACGCATCTACGACAACCTAGCTAAAATAAAAATCGGAAGAAGAAGACCCCCAAGAAAGTGGCCTACACATTTATTTTTATCAATCTACGCCCCTGAACACTCCAAAATAACTAACTTATTTATCAGTTTCCAAATTAACTCTCTTTGAATATAGAAAATACAAATTTTAATAAATAAAATAATATTTTATTAAAGTTTTCGCTTATTTTTTGTCAAACTATGTTCAATACTCTTAACTTAGCCAAAGAAAGTCTTAACTTAGCCACAGTTTAAAAAAAGAAGCTTTATAACTTTCACTGAAATGCAACGTAAATTCTAAATTGATGGACTCTATATTTTACTAAAAAGAAAGTCCATTTCATAACACACTTTTCTAATCTTATTTTCGCGAAAATAACCTATTTTCGTATTTTAGTCATACCGCTTCAAAATAGCACAGAAACGCCCCTGATTGTTACTTTATTGCGCCTCGGTTTCCATGATAATTTTATTACTAGCGGTTGGATAAATACTATTATTAAACGTAACGCTGTTTTACTACGGATATATGTAACGGGTCACTAGGCAGACTATCTAAAATATTTTGTGTCCATTCAAATTGACATTTGCGCGGGAAATACTCAATGTTGACTTCCGGTAAAAAAGTCATGTGTTTTCGTGACCATAAATAGGAAATGGAAACTAAATGGCGAAGAAGACTGACATTTATTTCAATAGGGTTGTTTTATTTTATGAGTGGAGTTGAATATGGTAATTATACTACTTCAATGATATTATTTTACTCTTGGCCTGTCCGGTTTTTATGTGTGTCAATGTAATAAAATGCTATTTTGTAACATCTTGAACCATTGGATCCCATCTTTTCTGATCATTATTTATTAAGTCTGGTTATAATGTTAATCATATGTTCTTAAGTGATCCTGATTGGGGAGGGGTGGGGGACGGAATGCACCCAGTGTGGGGCTCGAGCCCTAGTCCAAATAATTGTATATTGACGGATAGTTATTCCTATCGGGATTCCAGGTTAAAGCATATTGCGTCTATAAAATACCATAAAAACAAGAAATATTACCTGATAATGTTATTTTATATTAGTTCTGTACACAAAAAATAAATATCCAATGAATAATTATGAGAACATAACGATATATACATGAAGGGCACCTGCAAGGCTTCAGTTCACAATTTAAAAACAATCCAAACATTTAGGTCATGACCGAGTTGTTACGATTGTACTTACAAGGTCTATCTTGAAGTTTGTCGGAGGAGGCCGAGTTATTACGATTGGGTCGAGTTGTTCCGCTTGGCATAATTGTGTCGGTCAACTTTTGTTTTATTGGAAAAGTTAATAATGTGTTTTAATGCTTTAATTGCTTGTTTTGTGCAAAATAACTTTTCACTTACATGGTAAAATATGAATATGAACCTTTATTATCCCTTTCAACCATAAAATACTTCACTTAATACAATTTCAATATTTTTCAAATCCACCCGGTTTTTGCACAAACCCGTTTAGACTTTAGGGATTGGAAGAAACCCGTATAACACGTCTATTATTTTCGATTGGTCGAGCCCATGACAGACAGAACACAAGCACAGTGCCCAAACCAACTGAGCTTACTTTGCGCCTGGTTCTCATTCACACACACATCCCTCCAGTTTTTATACGCCCATCTTACGATGGCCGTATTATGGGAACACCCATGGCGGGCGGGCGGGCGGCGGACGGGCGGCTCCACAATGTTGTCCGCTCTCTATCTTGAACATTTCTCATCCAATTTCCACCAAACTTCATGAAAGTGTTTGTTGGTGAAATATCTAGGTCAAGTTCGATAAATAGCCAAATCGCTTTAGGCACTCCAGAGTTATGGCCCCCTGAATTTATCAAAATTGGCCATTTTAGCTTTGTCCGCTCTCTAACTTGATCATTTCTCATCCAATTTCCACCAAACGTCATGAAAGTGTTTGTTGGTGAAATATCTTGGTCAAGTTCAATAACCAGCCAAATCGCTTTAGGCACTCCAGAGTTATGGCCCCCTGAATTTGTCAAAATTGTCCATTTTAGCTTTGTCCGCTCTCTAACTTGAACATTTCTCATCCAATTTCCACCAAACTTCATGAAAGTGTTTGTTGGTGAAATATCTAGGTCAAGTTCGATAACCAGCCTAATCGCTTTAGGCACTCCAGAGTTATGGCCCCCTGAATTTATCAAAATTGGCCATTTTAGCTTTGTCTACTCTCAAACTTGAACAGTTTTTATCCGAATTTCACCAAACTTGCTACTATAAATGTTTGTTGGTATATATTCTTGGCAAAGTTCTATAACCAGCCAGGCTCTTCAGGATTAAAGCCCTTGAATTGGTCAAAATTTGCCATTTTTGCTTTGTCCACTGTCTAATTTGAACAGTTATCATCTGATCTTCACCAAACTTGCTGAAAATATTTGTTGGTAAAATAAATCGGTCAAGTATGATAAAATAATTTTTTTCTACTGTTAATGCCATATTGTGCCAAATCATTTGCTTCTTGAAAAGCTTGCTTCTCAAAGGGCCAATGTGACAGTAAGTTGTCTTAGAATCCAAGAAATTATTGATGGGCGTATTTTGTGAGTGTCACTCTTGTTATAAAATGCGATTTTTTTTGTATGACAAATTCAAGTGTGGCAAATCACTAGGAGTGTTAAAACTAAGGAGCCAAAACCTCAAACACTTCAGCATATGTTGATATTTGCTCAAACACCGTTTTTGAGGACCACAATTTTCATCAGCATTAATAACAGCTATGAGCAATTTGCTGTTGCATGATTGGTTGATTGACATTATCACATGCTGTTATCAATGTATTTGTTTAAACGTCAAAATATTCATCACTTGTATAAGTCCTGGTGGCCTCTGTTTCGTATTTTTTTTTCTTAACTTTACCGGCACATACTTTTTTATATTGTTATTATGTTGTTTTTTCTGCAATTTTGATATCATTTAGTAAAATAATGATAAAATAAGTGTTTTCAGATGCATTATCAGGAAAATTTATGCTTGGTCCAAAAACATGAAATTTAGGTGGTTCTTGAATTGATGAAGTTCTGCATTTAGGATATATCCTATCGTGTTAATGTTTGCAGTACACTTTAACAACAATCATTACACTTTATAAATTAACATAAAGGCATACAAAACACTTTAAGTAAAACATTGTCAGTAGCTCTGATATCCTGAACAGGCTTGTCCAAAGTTTGGAATTTTAATTATTGGCTAGTTACAATTTCTTACATCTTGTCCAAAAACAGTTAGGGCAGGGATAATTCTAGTGAGCGATTTCCGCGATTTCTCGCATAAAAATCGCCCAAATCGCATCCAAATCACATAAATGCTAGATATTCTTGTGCTTTGCCTCCCCTACATTGAATGCCTTTGTATTATCAAGCGTTTTTGCCACCCGGAATAAAAAATTTAACGAGGGTTACCACTGCATTCTAATTGTCTACAATATATCGGAAGCATCAAAATGTCAAATTAGAAAACGTTGTTTGCATTCCTTGAAAAAAAACCTCTAAACCAAAATAAATTATCAGCTTCAAAAACGACAATGGAAAGCCTTAGTTATGACCAAAAAAAAGTCAATGCACCTTTCAGCAAAAATGGCTAAATCCTATTTTTTGCTCAAGTATGATGAGTATTAATGTTCATGATGTCTGAACTGTTAACAAGTGTTTCCTTCTCGCCAACAAGTGTATATGAACAGTGATTTTTTTTGGTGCAATTTACTGCCTTCTAAAGGCTGTTTCCCCTTGTGAAAAACTGTCCATTTTTCCCAATTTTTTTTATATATTTTTCCCAGTTTGATAAATTTATGTCCATTACATAATTTATGAATAACAAGGCAATGAATATCTTGAAATATAAACAAAATCTTGACAATACTTACCGTACTTCTTCACAGCATAATGTATGCATAAAAAAGTTGAAACATGTAAATTTGCCACCATTTAAGTTATTTTGGCCTGATTTTGTGTTTTTCCCTAAGGCGACATTTTTTCCCAATTTGTACGGCACAGGTGGTAAAAATAATTCCAAAAAAAATCACTGATGAATATAGTTACTGTCTGCCTTGTTTAATCACTGCGTTATCTATGTATTACAAAAATTTCACTTAAATTAAAATTCTCTCACCAATTTTGGACAAATGGGAGCAATTCTCTCATTGAAAATCTGACAAAGAATTATCCCTGTTAGGGTAGATAATTTTTTTTGCGTAAATATCTGCAAACCAGTGTAAAAAGACTGCTGACAAAATATCAGATCGCAGATTGTCATATTTACGTTCCAAATTTGATGTTTTATGCATTTTTCTTAAACGGTTTAAGCCATAAAACATCAATTTTGGAATGGAAATATGTAAATATGTCAGCAGTGTTATATCACTGGTTTGCAGATATTTACTCAAAAAGTTGTTCATTCTAAGACAAAAAATAAAAAAAAGTTGTCAAAACTCTCAATCTGTGAGAATGCAGCTTTAAAAAAGCCATTTATTTCAGATTACTTTAATACCATTCTACAAAAAAAAGTTGGAAAAACGGTAAATCTGTGAGAGTGCAGCTTTAAATAACATAGTAAAACACACATTTTGATATTTTTTTAAGTGATCATTTAACTTACAGACTATAAAAACAGTAGGTTAGACGCCTATTTCATAGGAAGGGTCTGGTAACCCGAATCAGAAATTTATATATTTTTTGGCCCAAGTCCTCATCTGATGACTGTTATATTTCAGCTGTGATCCTTCCCACAATATGGCTGTATATCAGCAAAGATTTCGATGCAGAGGAGTACATGCTAGGCTTTCTTCTCTCTGGATACAGCCTAGCGGCCATCATAGCAGGACCAATACTTGGCAGGTATATAGCATGTTATTTATATGCCAAAAAAAACTTATATGTACTTTTATGTATCATGCTTCTGACGCAACGCTAATGGTCCAGAATATATTTTTCCATATTGGGTCAATAATTTTTAAATCGTACCAAAATGGTGTCTTTTTTCCGATTCCGATGAAAAAATGAAACATTTCCCTTATAGTGTTGGCATCTTTATCAAGGTTAGTTTATTGATGTGATGAATACCTTACAGGATTACCGGTAGTAGGTGACTCGTTAAGGGATATGCTGGGCGCAGGAAACCATATAAAGGATTTGTTTTCCTTTGCCTTGTTAATACCGTATCAGGTGGTCTACTAACCCTGTAACTTTAAATATCATATTGGGATTGAATCCGACAAGATCATTTTATTTTATTCCAAAGGTGCACTCTCACAGATTGAAGGTTTTGACAACTTTTTTTTACTTTTTTATGTCTTGGAATGAGCCAATTTTTGCGAAAATGTCTTGAAACCAGTATTATAAGACTGCTTACAAAAGAGCAGATGGCAGTTTTCATATATTTATGTTTGAAAAGTGATGTTTTATGGCTTAAAGCATTACTAATTGCTTTAAGAAGAATGAAATTTTTCGGCAGTTTACTATTGAGATCAATTCTGTTCCATTGCGAGTTATCTGAGTGAATTGAAGGTACTGATGCAAAAATGATTCTGAGATTTCTTTTAGAATAAAAGGTATGTATCTATGTATTTGTTTAGACCATGCGGTCAAGGATAACCCGTAAAAGTGCAAGCACTTATTTCCAACAGATTCCTTTGTTTTTGCTGAAGAGACAATGATGGGATACAAGGAAGTCCGGGTGCGATACCCTAGCACTTTTTCGAAAAGACCGCTTGGTTCTTATAATATATTATGTGCTATGTGTAATGCAAGGTACACGGTGTACAATTTTCAAGGGTTAAACCAGTACTGAGTACACCACTTTTCCAAGCACTACCCTTTAAATGCTTAGCGCCAGGCAACTTTTTACATCTTTTGGTATGACGCGGCCAGGGATCAAACCCACGACTCACTCCGTAGGCGGAAGCTTAACCACTAGGCCACAGAGAAACTGTCAATTTGTGAGAGTGGTACATATTTTCAAAGTCTTAATGTTGACTGTGATGACTGCAGCAGCATCTGTCATGCCAAAAGTAAATAATTTTGATTCGGTTTTCTTAACAGGTGAATCAAAGATATTAAGGTTAATTATTGGTGGTGATGGTTGTGTGGTTAATGCAACAGCCCATTGACTATGGTTTGGAAAATATGTGAAAAATTTGCCATGAGAAACTCAATGATTCACGTAATTACTGGTTGCTATGCAGAAAAGGTAAATGTCTCGAAAATGTTGTGGTGTGTAAGCTTATTTATAAGCGCCTTTGGGCTCTTTGTCGAGTGCCCGATAAGATTGTTAGTGTTTTTAGGTTTTGGAATGTACATACAGAATGTAACTGTGGTAAAACTACCCTGGTTCTTTTAACGCGCACCAGTGTATAGCACTGTCACACAGGACCCCCATTTAATGTCCCTCCTAGAAGATGATTAGTATTTTTTCTAAGTGACGTGGCGGGGAATCGAGTCTGCGACCATGAATTGACAGTCAATTGTACTACCACAGGGCCATGGATCTGCCACCTTTAAATTGTATATACAACGCAAATTTGTTTGTATGTTTGTCACTTATGCTTCTTTTTCATCCTTTTGGAATAAAATAAATCTTACTATTTTCTTTCTGTTTAACGCACTTGTGATATGTTTCAGATATGCTGATAAGACCAGAAAGCCGAAGATTTTGATCATATTTGGAATACTCTGTGAAGTTGCCGGCAGCCTCATGTACTTTGCTGGCATCTCTGTTTGGTTTCTGCTGGCTAGCAGGATGGTGGCAGGTTAGTGAGCTCACTCCTTTTTATTCCTTATGTAATTGGGTAGGCAATATTAATATATATATAACGGCACTTATACTGTCTCGCAAAAGAGATAGCTTTTATAGCAATGTGGAAGAGTGTCAGCCCGCAGAGTGAGAGGTCGTTGGTTTGCACCCCAACATGATTATGCGCATAGCAATTTATGCAGTCTGTTACATTTTGCGCCCAACATTTGGCCTCCTGTTGCACGATTAGCCTCAAGGTCATTGCAAATTGACGTGAGTCTCTGAAATTTGAGGACGAATTTCAAAATGGAGGGGAAATGTGTAACCAGGTATACAATATGTATATAGTGGCACTTGTACTGTCTTGCTATAAGGCTAGCTTTATAGCGACCTGTTAAGAGTGTCCGCCTGCAGGGTTCAAACCCGGACATAATATGGATATAGCAATGTGCATAGCGATTTGTGCAGTCTGTTAAACTTACAATGTCAGAAAAAGACAATTGATAGATTCATATGACCCCAGCTTTGCCAATAACTTTTATATTACAATACAGCCTTCTCTATATGTGGTCTTAAAAAAGAGGATTGTGATGAGAATTGTGCTTTTTCTCTTTTTTTACCTCTGCATGTGAATACCGGTACATGTGCAATTTCAGATAAAAGATATTGTGGATGAGTCTTTAAACTCGTAAAAGTTACTCCATTTGTAATTTAATGCAACACATTACACTCAACACACAATGCTGCATTGTTCTACAAAATTTAGCAGCATTACAATGTTGCAATGAGAGGTGTCATGTTGCAACCAGTAACATATTAACATGTTGCAATCAGTAACATAACATTTGGCTTTAAGTGACATAACTATTTGCAATCAGTAATATAGCATTTTGCAATCAGTAACATTTGGCTTTATGTAACATAACATGTTGCAATCACTGACATAACATTTGGCTTTATGTAACATAACATGTTGCAATCAGTAACATAACATTGGGCTTTATGTAACATAACATGTTGCAATCACTAACATAACATTTGGCTTTATGTAACATAACATATTGCAATCAGTAACATAACATTGGGCTTTATGTAACATAACATTTTGCAATCAGTAACAACATTTGGCTTTATGTAACATAACATTTTGCAGTCAGTAACAACATTTGGCTTTATGTAACATAACATGTTGCAATCACTAACATAACATTTGGCTTTATGTAACATAACATTCTGCAATCAGTAACATAACATTGGGCTTTATGTAACATAACATTTTGCAATCAGTAACAACATTTGGCTTTATGTAACATAACATTTTGCAATCAGTAACAACATTTGGCTTTATGTAATATAACATGTTGCAATCACTAACATAACATTTGGCTTTATGTAACATAACATGTTGCAATCAGTAACATAACATTGGGCTTTATGTAACATAACATGTTGCAATCACTAACATAACATTTGGCTTTATGTAACATAAGATATTGCAATCAGTAACATAACATTGGGCTTTATGTAACATAACATTTTGCAATCAGTAACAACATTTGGCTTTATGTAACATAACATGTTGCAGTCACTGACATAACATTTGGCTTTATGTAACATAACATTTTGCAATCAGTAACAACATTTGGCTTTATGTAACATAACATGTTGCAATCAGTAACATAACATTTGGCTTTATGTAACATAACATGTTGCAATCAATAACATAACATTGGGCTTTATGTAACATAACATGTTGCAATCACTAACATAACATTTGGCTTTATGTAACATAACATGTTGCAATCAGTAACATAACATTTGGCTTTATGTAACATAACATGTTGCAATCACTAACATAACATTTGGCTTTAAGTGACATAACTATTTGCAATCAGTAATATAGCATTTTGCAATCAGTAACATAACATTTTCTATTCAGTAACATAACATGTATTACCAGTAATCTAACATTTGCTTTTGAAAAAACACACACCTTGTATTCAGAAAAATAACATTTTGCATTCAGTAACATAACAGATTGCAATCAGTAAAATATATTTTTGAAATCAGAAACATTACATCACATGTTAACTGCAGGTATAGGTGGGGGAGTGGAGGCGGTTATTTTGGCGGAGGTTACAAGGAACACTGAGACAAAATCACGCACTGGCACAATATCCATCCTTGTGTCCATAAGACAGACAGGACTTCTTGTGGGTAGGTTGTAGTTTCCACTACCTACTAATCTCTGTTAGTCCTTTTTTTAAATTAAAGGTATTAGGCTTGATAAGAATAGTTTTGGCTCGTGCAGCAAATGCATATATATGCTTGAACTTCAGAAAAGAAGTTTCATGGAAAGGGTATTATGTAGCATTGATGTTTTGCGGGCTTAGTACAAGGCAGTTGTAACATAAGATGAATAAAGAAAGTGTTATAACAGTCTTGTTCTAAGGCCTTGATATGTGTGCTGTAAGATTGTATAAATTTTGCAAAGCACTGGAAACGATTTTGATAACACTTTACTGTTGTATAACCAACATCAACAATACTTTACAGTTGTATTTCCACCATGGACAATACTTTAACTAACATGTTCCCACCATCAAGAATACTTAACCGTTGTATTCCCATCATCAACAATACTTTACTGTTGTATTTCCACCATCTACAATACTTTTCTGTTGTATTCCACCAGCAACAATACTTTACTGTTGTATTTCCACCATCTACAATACTTTTCTGTTGTATTCCACCAGCAACAATTCTTTACTGTTGTATTCCACCATTGACAATACTTTACTGTTGTATTTCCACCATGAACAATACTCTACTGTTGTATTCCCACCAAAAACAATACTTTACTGTTGAATTTACACCATCAACAATACTTTAATGTTGTATTTCTACCATCAACAGTACTTTACTGTTGTATTACCACCAACAGCAGTACTTTACTGTTGTATTTCCACCAACAGCAGTACTTTACTGTTGTATTTCCACCAACAGCAGTACTTTACTGTTGTATTTCCACCAACAGCAGTACTTTACTGTTGTATTTCCACCAACAGCAGTACTTTACTGTTGTATTTCCACCAACAGCAGTACTTTACTGTTGTATTTCCACCAACAGCAGTACTTTACTGTTGTATTACCACCATCAGCAGTACTTTACTGTTGTATTTCTACCAACAGCAGTACTTTACTGTTGTATTTCCACCATCAACAATACTTGTACTGATATTGTTTAAAGGTTCCATACACAAAGAATAGTTTACCTATACACTTCAAAAATCATTTCTTCTTGTTCTGAATATCAATTTGACCCCCCCCCCCCCCCCCCCAGTAATTTACTAATGTATTTCTAACATTATACTACTTCTTATTAGTAGTCCTCCTACAGTTTCACCAAGGGGGACTTCAGATTTACCCTCCTCTGTTAATTTGTCCGGAAAATCTGGACGCTACATTAAATCAAGAAGCATGAACAATCGGTTAAGTTAGTTTGTGTATAAGGGGCTATAAGGGGATTATACAGGTCATTTAATACTTTGTTTAACAACAGTTGTTGATCCTATGGCAATGAAACTAGTGATACTAACACTTTTTGACAGGATCTTATTGTAACTCAAAATTTTATAAAATCTGCATTCATAAAGCTTGGCATGTAAAAGAGAATATGAATGTCATTGCCAATGTATTTCTGTCAACCTTGTAAAAATTAGAGATGGAAGCGAATATCCGAGTATCCGGATATCACGCAAGTATTCGGATACCAAAATGGGTATTCGAATATTCGTTAAGAACATAAAATAGATCCTGCAATTACTCAAGAATTGCAAGCTAGGTATATGAAACTTTTTGTACAAGTTGTTTGGGAATGATGAATAAATTGTACACACCATTCAAAGTATTGTAACTATATAACATAACTTGTGACTTGTTTGTTTTTCCAGGACCAGGCTTGAATCTATTTCTGCGGGAGATGAATTTTGATGTAGATGGATTCCATGTCACAAAGTACAATGTGCCTGGGGTATGTTTTTTTAGAATTTCAAAGAACTGTATCAGTATTTTTTTATTATTGTTTTTTTTTCTTCTTTTTTGGAATGAAAGAAATACAGTCTTCCTGTTAAATCCACATTTTGAAGGTTATTTTGAATACGGAGTAAAAAAACAATATTTGTTTAGAGTTACCTGACCCCACCTACGAAATAAGTGCAAACTAAATCACTATTATAGTCCGTTGGCAATAAAAAGTAACAAAAAAAAGGAAGTTTTTTGGTGTGTTTTAATATGTTGCTTTAAACCTTCAAAGCTTTATACAGAGTATTGCTTTAAAGCTGTTCCCCACTAATGACAATAACATTATTACATAAAAAGGCCTCCCTACCCAACCTATTATTGAAAAGGATGTATCCCTTACCAAACTATTTGTTTTTGCCTGTGTTTTTTTTTATGCCTCAATTCTTTTTATCTTTACATTTGTCATGTCTTAAAGCTGCACTCTCACAGATTTACCAATTTAACAACTTTTTTTATTTTTTGTCTTGGAATGAGCCAATTTTTGCTTAAATCTCTGCAAACCAATGATATAAGATTACTGACAAAAATCAGATCGATTATTTTAATATTTCCGATCGAAAATTAATGTTTTATGGCTAAACCGTTACTAACAGTTAAAGAAAAATGCATAAAACATCAATTTTTGAACTTAAATATAAAAATATGCGGTCTAATTTTTTGTCATCAGTCTTTTATGACTGGTTTCCATGAATTTTCACAAAAATTGGCTCGTTTCAAGACCAAAAAAAAAATAATGTCAAAACGTTCAATCTGTGAGAGTGCAGCTTTAAAACTGTATCAAGTTTCATTCAGTCCATAGTATTCAGTGATCGAAATTAGCACAAGCCTGCAAGCCCTGGATTCTAAAATGCTTCCAAAGCTTGGTCAATTTTCTTGATTTTATATAGTAGGGCTTGTTGAAAGATTTTTATGCCAAACACTTAAGTGTAAGAATTCTGTCTTATGCATTCTTAAGTCTAATTTCAAAGACTAAGTAGTATACATTTTCTTTTGCTCATTTAAAAGGGTTTATCTTTGGCCCTAAGGCTTGCCTTCTGTTACTTTTCTGTTGTCTTGATATTGGGTGTAGCCATATTTTGGAAATGGCAGGGTGCTGCAGAAAAGAGACAGGGTGCTAAAGTGTTATAAGAACTTGAATATTATGAATTTGACAGAAAATGTTTGGAATGGCGTTTATTTAAAGTAATATAAGGTTTCAAATGTAAAATATGTAAAATTTGTATCTATAATCATAGTAGATGTTTTAATCAAAACAAAATAAATATTTGATACTCTGGAACATTAACTTCTATGAAGGCAGAAGGGTGCACATGCTGCTCTCCATGAGGGCAGAAGAGTGCTTCCAAAAATAGGACAGTGTGCAGCACCCTTCCATAATATATCATAGCTCAACCCCTAGGATATTCAATAATTCTCTTCTTTATCTTATTTCAGGCATTTATGGCATGCATGTGGGTCATTCAGATGTTTATCATCTTCTTCCTTTACACTGACTTGCATAGAATGAATGTGAGCTCAGTTGTTAATGAGCAGGTCAAAATTCGTGATGAAAGTTCAAGGTCAAAACATAATGTTTGTTACGATTATGATGAAGATATCTATAAAGAAATTGATTTTACAGAGGACTGTGATAAGAAATCTATAAATAGTGCATTTGGATCAAGGTCACCAACATCTGACCCGGATGATCTAATAGAAACAGCTGAAGGTTTTATTGAAGAAGGTCAAAGGTCAAGGTCACATACACCATCCTCTTTAAATAGCTTTTCAGTAAAGGCTTACTCAGAACCAAATAGTAGGCCTGTAAGCAGGTCAGCTAAAAGTATTGAAACAAATAAAAGCCAGAAAACATCTGCTGCTATGGTAACCGATTATGGATCGATAGATGGGGGCTCTAGTTGCTATGGAAATGAGGGAAGGAGCAGACAGGGTAGTCATGAATACATTGAAAGCCAGGAAAACAAATTGGTAGACTATCTACAGGGGAAGTCAAGACTTAAATTTATGTACCAGGGTATGTGCTTAATGTGTTTTGCTTTTTTATAGTGTCGCCTGCAAAGCATGGCAGACATATCAGCATAATTTGTAAATGACTTGTTGAATTGTTGTAGTCCACAAACTTTGTTTGCACTTTGGTCATCATGTGCAATAGATGACCCCTATGGATAATGGGTTCTAAAGGTCAAAGAAAAAGGTCATGGTGACCTTTACTAGAAAAATGATAGATGCCTTGACAGGCGACACATATTATTTTTGGAATTCTAGTCTTTCCACAAAGTCAATTCTATGACAGAATGGCTGTTTTCTTACTGTTATTGGATGTCATATGTACTGATATTTTTAATAACATGTTGCATCAACAAATAAACACGAATGCATGCCTGCATGCGCTGTGGGAACTTGCTACAAAGTGTGAGGTTATGTGCATATAAACTAGTTTAAATCCCAAGTGAACTCGTCTTTCAGTGAACTCCTGTTTCACTGACGGTTTATATGCAGTAATCCCATCATTTATTAATAAAGCTATTTTGGTGTTTGTGTGGTCTGTGTATGGTGTTTGTACAAGTGTTGTTTGGGTCCTCACCCTGTACCTCTAAACAGGGCTTATAGTTTTGACTACTGGGCTTTTCCCTGAAGATTTCATTCTATAATTGGAAGATGTGATAAAACAACACAATGGTAAATGACTCTGATAGTATATTGGAACCTTGGATGGGTAAACAGTAGAAAAACGAAGGGTGAGAGTGGTTTAGGTGTCGGCCTCTCATCCAAGAAGCTGTGGGTTTGGTCCACTATAAGGGTACTTTCCATGGCCTTACAAAATAGATACCAGTGTTTTGGGCCCCTACCTTGTGCCTCTACTCAGGGCTTTACTTGAAATATTGAAATGGGTTTGTTTCTGTAGTTTTTATTGTCATTATATTTTAGTTAATTTCCAGAGTATGTAAGAGAAGAAGTGGTCTGTGTGATAGCAGTGCAGTTCAACAGTTTCTTCAACCAATTAGCACTCGAGGTATATTACGGCTTTTTACCTATTAGTATGCATGATTTATTTATTATGATCATATTTTATTAAAGCCAGGTTTTTAGAAGGGCAGGGTGGTGCAGAACAGCTAAATGTGAGAAGGGCACATTGCATCGGGCTGTGAAGAACTGTTTAAATTTGACACAAAATGCTGTAAATGCGTTTAAACAAAGTACAGTAGTTTTCTGTTTCAACTGCTAGACATATTAATGTATAATAAAAAAAAATAAGCTTTTAGATAAAACAAAGAAATTTTATGCCCTCCTTCCTTCGAAGAAGAGAGGTATATTGCTTTGCACATGTCGGTCGGTCGGTTTGTCGGTAGACCAAAGCTTGTCCGAGTGATAACTCAACAATTCCTGGACATATGATCATCTAACTTAACATGACGGTTGGGCCTGACCAGTAGATGACCCTATTGATTATAGGGGTCATCGGGTCAAAGGTCAAGGTCGCAGTGACCTTTAATGGTAAAAGGATGTATAAGTTTGTCCGAGTAATAACTCAACAATGCCTACACCCATGGTCCTCAAACTTGACTTGGAGGTTGGGCATGACCGGTAGATGACCCGTATTGATTTGGGGGGTCTTTGGGCCAAAGGTCAAGGTCACAGTGACCTTGAGTGATTAAAGGTTGTCCGAGTGATAACTCAACAATCCCTGCACCCATGGTCCTCAAACTTGACTTGGAGGTTGGGTCTGACCAGTGGATGAACCCTTTTGATTTTTTGGGTCACAGTGACCTTGAAGGCAAACTCGACAATTCCTGGACCTATAGTTACCAAACTTGACATGAAGGTTGGGCCTGACCAGTATATGATTTTAGGGGTCATCAGGCTAAAGATCAAGGTCACAGTGACCATTTACGTGAAAAAGTTATGAAAGCGTCTCCCACTGATATCTCAATAGTACCTGGACCTATGGTCATCATACTTGTGATGGAGGCTGGGCCTGACCAGTAGATAACCCCTATTCATTTTAGGAGTCATCGGATCAAAAGTCAAGGTAACAGTGACTTTTAAATGTTAAAATGTTGTTCCAGTGATTACTTAACAATGCCTGAACCCGAGGCCCTCAAACTGGACTTGGAGGTTGGGCCTGACCTATAGATTACCAATTTTGATTTTAGGGGTCTGCAGGTCAAAGGTAAAAGGTTACTAATTCACTGCTGTAGAGAGGATACATTTTTATCTACAAATATCAGTCATCATCTGAACATGAATAAAACTGTACCTACTATCCCCACACTTTGAATGGTCATAATCTTAAAACTGCCTCAAATGCATCTAATGACAATGACAAATTAGCTGTTATTTCGGTCCATGCATATTTCATTCAATTGTCCAAATAATACTGACAACATGGAGCTCAGGAGGGGGGGAGGGGGCATAATTTTTGACAAACATCTCTTGTTTTTATTATCTTGAACATTCGATTCTGAAAAGGCAAAATGTTGCAGCACTGATTTAAGTTTCTTTCTGAATGTTACCATTAAACTGTTATATGCGTATGAATATTTTATGCTACCTATCCGTTCTGGATTCCTTGCTTTTGTCTGGTTATAAGGTTGTCACAAACTTAGTCAAGACTACGAAATATCCATGTTTACGAAATAATATTTTACAGGTAAAGATATGACTGACGTTTTGAATTATATTTGTTTACGTCATTAAATTTTTAGCAAAGACGTTAGATGACCAATTAGAGAATTGACCAATGTATACCTTTTATTTTTGTTTCCATTAATAACCAGGTCATTGCAAAGGGCATCCGCGCAGATGAACATCACTACAGTCCATGCTAGCAGTAATCTCGTCGGAAATATGTCTACGGCTGAACAATACACGGATTCCCTTGTAGCGAAAGTTCCCTCGTGGGCATCATTACTTCTGACGTCATTTCTTGTGACGTCATTTTGTTTAGGGATCACAGGTAACATCGTGGTTTTATTCGCCCATCGAAAGCTTACCCAGCCGTCTGTTACAGATTGGACAATTTTCTATTTAGCTGTCTCCGATTTACTGTCATTACTAATATGTGCTCCTAGTTTTGTGATGGACACCCATTTGTTGTGGAACATGTACATGCCATCTTTTATGTGTAAAATACATTACGTAGTGTTATTAATGAGCTTCTCTTTTGCAAGCACGCTTACTGCTCTGACAGCATTTGTTAGAGAAAGAAAAACAACCAAAGGGAAGGACTTATTTACGGCGAAACAAGCTACGCACCTGTATATCACGATACTATTGGTGTCTTTTCTAATATCTCTATTTGCCTTAGTAAACAGGCATACTGATCGTTGGGGATATTGTGTAATTAACAAGGAAAGTAAAACCATCAGGCACCTCAATGCTGGTTACATTTTCATCGCATTCCTAACAAGTACAGTGGTAATTGTTTGCTATACAAGAATAATATTGTTTTTTCGACGTCACATAAAACACATGGATTCCAGTTCATCTACAACATTTTCCAGAAGCAACAGGCGGCTAATGAGAACTAACAAGATGATGGGCCTCGTAGCAATGGTGTTTGTTTTATCATATACTATCCCAACGGTCATGCATCTACTTATTTTTATAGTAAAGACAGAGTCAACCGCATGGAACACTTTAGTCTTTTTGCTGTTGAGACTGTACTTCATAAACAACTTCGCTAATCCATACTTGTACTTCGCCCTGTCGCCGTCCTTCAGAATTAGAGTGAACCATTTATTACCTTGTTTGTCAAAAAAAACATGATGAACAGTTTGACGAAAATACATTGATTCGTTCATTTGTGCGAATAAACTAGTAATGATACCATTAGTGAGGTGCTTATTTGACCATGTTACTAAAGTGAGTGTTAATCTATTTAAAATAGGCCTATTTCGGGTTATGAAAGGTCACAAGTACCAAAATCTTTATTTTTAAACTATGAAGTACTAATAATATTGAAGATAAATATCATTTCTACTATGTGGTTATAATACTTAATTGTGATGTATATGTATGTATTCATTCATCACATATTCAATAATTAATTTATGATCCATTTAGAAAATAAGCAATGGGGTAATTATAAAATATGATAATACAATGAAAACTGCAGGAGCATGCCCAGTAGTCAAAACGTTTAAGCAAACACCATTTCGCATCTCGCAATGTCTTAGGAAAATGCTCACATTTGTTTGAAAAGAACATTAATATTGTATATGACTATGTAATATATGAGCCTTATAGTTATTTGAATGCATTATGCAGATAATAGTATGGTTACACAGTTCTCCTTAAAAATAATGTCATAAAATAGTAACAAGTCCTGTTTCGCCTTTTCAAAATGCAATGTTAAGACATATGTAAAAAGGAGAGAATACCGCAGTAATCGTGATTTGAATAAAGCTACACTGATTTTAACAGCTATGCTTTCATTGAAAAGTTACAGAAAGTCACTATTTTATTTGTATAAGTTTTCTGTATGTTAGTATTATGATTTATCCATTAACGCAGCATTGATTTATTCTACATGGCATTATCTTTGCTTTTTCATTCCTATTTGGGACTGAAGGCCTTAAATTACAATACATCTTTGTTATGTTTGTATTCTCAGTGTGTGTATACTACGTGATAAATTACGTCACAAATGCTACATCTAAAGGCAGCATTTTTATTCGTATAATGGCTTAAAACAAAGATAACTTTTCTTTTTCTTAACCATTTTAAATAAAAAGGGCAGTCTATGCCGCTTAAAGAGCACCGCCTTCGTTTTATTACCAGAGTTTGATCTGGTGATTAGTTTCCTCAAACACTTCGACAAACCTCTTTCCAAAAATGTTTTGATAGTGCTACATTAGGCGGCGGTTTTGTGAAAAGGTTTGTCGAAGTGTTTTAAGAAACTTAACTCTCAATCAAACTCTAGTAAAAACACAAAAGGCAGGGCTCTGTAAGCGGCGTAGACTGTGCCATGTTTCATTTAAAAGGATGAATGTTATCTTTGTTTAATCTTTTTATTTGAAGCAATATATTGCTTTCCGACGTAGCATTTATGACTTAATTTATCTCGTGGTATACACACTCTATATTCTGTTTACTCAATCGTTTCTGTTTTATATTGATTTAATGTCGATTTATCTTTCGTATGATTTCTGTTTGTATTTGTTATGTTTTTTATTTATCGTTATATGATTATTGTCTGTACTTGTGTTTGTATTTATTTTTATGTTTATTTCAAGGCAAGGTCTTATTCCATATCATAGTTTTGAATTATTTCATAGGTGGTGTCAATCAATTGTCATTGAAAGGTGTTATTGTTGTTGCGTTACGTTGAATTACTATGTACATTGTATTATTTTTTCAATTTGCTTAATTGTATATCAGCCGCTCTGATGACCTAATGACTATTGATGCTATCACTATTAAAACACAGTTGCATATTAGCTTTATTCGGTTTCATAAGCTGGAATGAGGTCACGTGCTTAACTGCCATCGTTAATGACATACGTTCTTTAATAAAAACATAAGCAGCCAGGAAATCCCAATTAACGGATTTCATGTTGAAGTTCTTATTGTTTGCCTAATTTGAATTGTACTTACCATTGTTATGATTAACGAACGTTTACAACTTGCTGTTCGCTTTTTTCAACTTATTTCATTTAATTGTTTTTAGATTTATATTGCATTGTACTTTTGTTAAGAAAAAGACGTATTTAAATTAAGAACTTTTCACAATGCCTTATCATTAAAGAAGAAATTGTTTGGCCATTGAAGATATTTTCAAAAGAAATGTACCTACCTTGGTGCTAAGTCTTGCAATAACTCCATCTGAAGTTAATTCTGTGCGGGACACAGACCGTACAGGTCTGAGTTGTTCCAGTTTAAATACGTTATATCTGTGGTTCGAGAAATTTCATCTTCGTCTAATAAATAAATCCATTTTTTCTGACTTCACAAAAACAGAAACAGTTATTTATTATTCTCTGAAGATAGCACGACAGGTTGTATTTTATCTATTATATATAGATATACATATACGAGTATATATATATATATTCGTTATTATCACGTTTATATTCAATAACCATATACAATGAGGTAAATATTAGAGTAGTCAGTTATATTTACTACCAACACATATTAGGTTATAAAAATATTATATTTGCAGTTGAAAAACGTAAACGATTTCGGTAGTCCTACTGTAATGTTCTTGTCAAAGATTTTCAAGGGAATAACGAGTAAAAACGATCTTTTGATCAAAATGTTTGGTAAAAACGTATGGAGAAAATAACAACACAGATTAAACATTCCTTAATGGATTCTTCCCGTAATATAATATTTAACAAAAAATGTCAATACATAACACACAGGGTTTTCTTAATAGTGTACATTCGGTAAAGCAAATAAACGCAGACTTTTAAAATTTCCATCAATGAATGGTATAGTAAAGAATAAAACTAAAATAAATAATCATACCAACTTAAGGTCTTGGTTATTGGAGTTATTTCACCGATGTATCTAATGTCTTTAAATGGGGTTTATAATGGAATTTCAAATGGATTGTTAACAATGTTTGTGACCGGACGTGTCAGGAAATAATAAGATCTTATACTATACATAACTGCTTATAGCTGAAATATTAAAAACATGTCCGTCTACATTATCAGATTATGCAATAACGAAAGGAGGAAATATCAGGTGTTCAGTGTTAAACTTTAACATTTGTAAATAGTTCTCCACAAATATGTAATAAACATCAAAAAAGCTGTCATGGCCATTCTTGAATGAGTTCATTGTGTAGGTAAATCCAATAGATTGATAACATATTCTTCAAACACTACACTTACTTTTTAAAGCTGAAATTTTCGTCCAACACTGTGGACATCATCAGAGCAACTGGCCTGACTATCGCTCACTCGCAGCTCTGACACTCGGGACTTCCCGCCGAATTTCCGTAATCCGGCGAAAAGTGGGTTGTAAATCCCAGAAAGGAAGGCCCCCTCGTCCCGGTTCATAACTGAAAGAATATTCGTGACAAGTACGGTCAGGAGACCTTAAAACTAGCGAGAAAATGGGAAACAACTGTAAAAAGTTTAGCGAGACATCGAAATCATTTGGTTTTCTCCCTTCGTTGCAAAGATGAGAATTTGACACCTCCCAGTCTAAACTTGAAATGCCCTATCAATACGGATAACGCCAGAAAGATGGTAGATCGAGCAAGAAAGGGGTTGTTGAATGAAAGAATACGTGTTAATAGCAATAAAGTAAGTGTTTTGAAAGTAAAATCAGCTGATTGTGAGCTTGTTTTGAAAGAGAAGTTGCCTAGCGACGACCTCCAACAGGTGCGAGATCTCGTTGACAGATCGCGAGAACAGGAATTTTCATGCACAAAATGGCGGCACACAGAGAAACTTTCACGTTGGCTATCTAAGAAAAAGGAGTCATCGGAACCAGATTTATCTGGTAGTCAGCTCAAAAAATGGGTAAGAAACATTTCATCCGTTACACTTTCCCCCACACAAGAAAAAGTACTGTCTAAAGGTCTGAACTTTGCAGTCTCCCCAGAAAATGTACCGGTGTCAGAGTACATTTGTGCCACGGAAAAAGTATGCTCATTTCTTGACAATAATGAGGCGGATATTGTGCGAACTGAGGTTGTTGGGTTACTAAAAAACGCCAAGTTGTCGAAAGGGAACATTTCTAAGGAGGAAAGAGTGGCTTTGAGAGAGTTGTCAAAAAATAAGGATATCACTATTCTCCGAGCCGACAAGGGTAAGTCCACCGTTGTATTGGATACCACTGACTATGAGGGGAAGGTGAGAGTGATGCTAGGTGATGGACGGACGTATGTGAAGTTAGATAAAGACCCCACATCAAATTATAAGAGGAAGTTGGTCTCTATATTGACAGGCTTCAAAAAAGATGACAAGATTACAGAAGGACAGTATAGACATTTATACCCTACAGCAGAGCAGGTACCTAGAATGTATTGCACTCCGAAAATTCACAAGGAGGGGAACCCACTCCGACCGATCGTCGACTATACAGGATCTATCGGTTATAACAGCTCGAGGCTGTTAGCAGATGTATTAGGTCCACTAGTGGGATTAAGTGAGTACCATGTGAAAAACTCTAAACATTTGTCAGACTCGTTGAGTACAGTGATGATTGAAGACAACGAAGTGTTTGCCTCACATGACGTGGTGTCACTTTTCACCAACACCCCCATCGACAAGGCCCTATCAGTCATAAGAGACCGCCTAGAGAAAGACAAGACCCTAAAAAAGAGAACCAAGCTGAGTGTGGATGACATCATGAATCTAACAGACTTTATTTTGACTACAACATACTTTCAGTTCAGAGGTGACATATACCAACAAAAGTTTGGCACCGCTATGGGAAGTCCAGTATCTCCGATAGTGGCTAACCTGTATATGGAGTTTTTGGAAAGAGAAGCCATTGCAACTGCTCCGGTGACATGTAAACCAACCTTGTGGAAACGCTACGTAGATGACATATTAGAGAAGATTCAGAGAGGACAACTACAGAACCTCACTGACCACCTCAACACTGTAGACGTTACCAATAACATCAAGTTCACCCACGAAGAAGAAAGCAACGGGGCTATTCCATTCTTGGATACTCTCATCACCAGGAAGGAAGATGGTAGTATCAAACTGCTAGTATATAGAAAGAAAACCCACACGGACCAATACCTGAATTTTTCATCCCACCACCCAATACAGCACAAGCTGAGCGTTGTCAGAACTCTATTAGACAGGTGCTACAACCTCGTCACCGAAACTGAAGATAGTGATAAAGAGGAAGAACATGTAAAACAAGCTTTAGGCCAGTGTGGGTACCCTGATTGGACAATAAAGAGGGTTAAGACCGAGATTTTGAAAAGAAAAAATGAAAACATGGACAAGAAAAAAGTGAAACATACAGATAGAGACAATAAATCTAAAGGGATGGTGGTTATTCCGTATGTGAAAGGGCTATCTGAAGCAGTGAGCCGGGTGTTTAATAAACATCGAGTCGCCACGGCCATGCGCCCACATCAGACACTACGCAACATCTTAGTGCACCCCAAGGACAAACAGGAAACAACAGAGAAAGCAGAAGTAATTTACAAAATACCTTGTAAAAATTGTGATAAAGTCTACGTGGGAGAATCGGGGCGAAAATTTGGAATAAGACTGAATGAACACAAAAAAGATTGTGAAACAAACTCAAATAAGGCATTTACTAGATCAACTAGAAAACAATCAGAATCGACAATAGAAAAAAGTGCAATCACAGATCACCAGAACATAAATAATCATGAAATAGACTGGGAGGGGGCACGCGTAATAGAGAGAGAATCAGACTGGAGAGTGCGAAAAACGAAGGAGGCTATCTGCATCAAAACTGAGGGGGCAGTTATGAACCGGGACGAGGGGGCCTTCCTTTCTGGGATTTACAACCCACTTTTCGCCGGATTACGGAAATTCGGCGGGAAGTCCCGAGTGTCAGAGCTGCGAGTGAGCGATAGTCAGGCCAGTTGCTCTGATGATGTCCACAGTGTTGGACGAAAATTTCAGCTTTAAAAAGTAAGTGTCATGGCCAGTTTGATGAAAAGATGTTGAAGTACCTATAGATATATCGTGGTGTATTATATATGGCGCAAAGGTAAGCAAAGGAACACACACGCGCGCGCACACACATACACATATACACACGTGCGTACGCACGCGCACACACGCACACACACACGCACACACGCACACACGCACACACACACACACACACACTATATATATATATATGCTTTTTGACTTAAAGACTTTTTGAATGTTTTTAGCACAGAGTTACTGATATATTTATATATAATTTGCGCTCAGAATTAATAGAATCTACCAGAGATAAAACCAATGTGCTATTTGCTGATTTCAACAATACAACTTATCTAAAAAAAAAGTTAAAATTGATTATTATATAATTGCATTGTCAAGATAAAGGATGTCTGCACAAAGATTACAGGTAGAGGCTAGAAGATGGCATAAACCAGCTGTTATACCTTATTCGGAAAGTAAATGTCATTAATGTTACTAGAAGATGAAAATCAATTTGTTCTTGTATGTAAATTATATACTGATATAAAAAGCTTACATAGAAAAATATTATTATACAAGATCAAAAATGATTAAATTTATAGAATTATTCACCTCTCAAATACTTATGTAAACAGAAAATTATCGATGTATGTATTAAAATCTTTTGAGTTGAAAAGGCCTATAGTTATTACGGATAATATTATTTTTTTCCTCTCGCTATGTTTATGTTGTGCTTTGGTACTGTGATTGCTAAACCAATTTATGATTTTGTGATTTAAAGATTGACTGGCCATTGACTGTGTTAAATGCATAATTGTGTTTTATTGTATTTCTGAAATAAACTCTAAACTCTCTAATAATGGATAAAATACAAATGTTTTGGAACCAACATCGCCGACAGTTTGAAGAATACGTATTTAAAAGTGGCTGAGATATTGCAGATGGTGTCGTTAACGTCTTTCGACAATTTTTACGTCATTCTATATGTGCAAACTAACTTATTTTATTGTTTTATGGCCATGCAAAAAAACATGTCCTAGTTATTTTATATGCTGAATTGCAAAAGTTGTAAACAGGTTTCTCCGAGATCGGCGTATATCGATTCTGCATCTGTAACACATTTAAACATTTCCGTTGTACGTTGTCGAATGATGTGCTATATCAGTTTATTGTGGTTTTCCAATGTGATTGTATTAATCGAGCAAATATTATGTGTGAACAGGAACTGTTGTTAATCTATTTCAATTTCTGGTTTCCATGCCTATCTGGTTTACATTTCTCGTATTCATGTGGGCTACGATTTGTAGAAAGAGAGGTGTAATGGCTGTCTTCCGCACAAGCATTTCCTTCAGCTGGATCCACGCCACTAGACTCCAAAACATTTTCATAGTCCGCAGACGTGTACGCTTCCGAAATGTTCACGTTATTTGCATAGCTATATCTAGAGCTAGCATGCTCAATGCCCTGAGTCGTGTTTGTCATTGTGTTCATCTGAGTGTCCGTGTCATGGGTATAATTCTCTTTATCTGTCTCCAGCTTTTTCCTAAAATGCAATGATATATGCAATTAACAATACAAAACAAGAAACATTATATTGTTAAGGACAGGTCAAGAAAATAAGTTCGTATATACAAATATTTTTTTCGATCAATTGCAAACTTTTTTGTAGGTGTGATCAAATGCTAAACAACAAGACAGTAATCCAATTATTCTAAATGCGTTTGCGCTTAATCAAAAATAGGTTATTGAAAGCTTTATCATTTAATGAATATAAGGCTTGCCACACTGACCAACGTTATGAAAACAATACCAGAGCTCGCACCAGCATCTACCGGAACTGAAACATCAGAAATAATGTTTATATGTAAGATATGCTTTGAACCGTTCTACGAATAAGTTCTGGAAGAGACTGGTCAGAAGGACGTATTGGATAAGCAACCTTGAATTAGTGCTAACACTGTATACACCACATAGAGTAAATTTTTAAGCTTCATAAAAAGCGGAACACCAGACAGGCACACAGGCTTCAAGAAAAACAAATATTTATAAAGAGGTGTGGATAACATAGAAAACAAAGCAAGTATGAAATATGAATCCAAATTACCCAAAATTCAAAGATTAGTTTAAATGATTTAAAAGTTCTTGTTTTATTTATTTACATGTACCATAATTTGTTGTTTCGATGTTTTCCATTGTGGCGTAACTAGAAGTTTGTATTGTGTGCGTGGTTGGCTGACGCAGCTTACGTTAAGGATGTGCTCCGTGACTAAGTTATCTAGAAAAAAACACAATACGAATTATAGCGCGTAGGGCGATATTTGCATATATCACACCCCCAACATAAATGACGCAACAGCATTGGTCCAATACTGGTCACGTGATGACCCCTTATTTTTTCCATATTGGGTCACCAAATTTAAATCGTACCAAAATGGCGTCTATTTTCCGATTCCGATAAATAATTGAATAATTTACACATGTCAACAGGTTGTCGACTTAGTATATCCGTTATGGGGTTAGTAGGTAGCCCGATATTGGATTTATCATATGGTTTCCATTGCCCTAAATCTCCCATATCGGGTCACCTACTTAGCCCGTACCTTATAATAACGATGATTTACTCGAACAGACATATAATGGTATAATATGAGATACGTAGACAAGCCCAGGAGCCAAATAAATACTAAGGAATAAACACATACTTAGAGTGTGATTAAATATTACAAACAACGAATGGTTTCCACGTCCATTCAATATGTAAGTAAATGTAAAGTTCTTCTATATTCAATCACATCCTTCATTTCTACGTTATATTCCGGTTTCCCCACCCGAGCCCGTTTATTCAGCTCATTTCATTCTAGGGTATATATTGAGTATACAGGGTTTCACTGTTTGCATGTTTCGGCAAGTTTACCTCTATTCTGCATGCTTGAAAGGTAAAAATGTATTGTTTGTGCATCTTTTATCACCCATACTATTAATAATAAATTTCAAAAGAATAGAATGCAGAAACGAAAAATTTGAAACCGGAAATTGACTAGAAAAACCAACGATCATTCGGAACTCCTCAGCCAGTTTTATCGAAAACAAGCTCGGATGTATGCTGGTACATCAGTGTAAGTAGTCCGTATTTTGTTTAAATTTATCATCGATAAAATGTAGTGTGTAGCATGAATTAATTTATATAAGTTTAAATTGATTGCCAGTGAGGTGTAATATTGCAAACATAAGAATAATTTCAAAAAGTAAATTCATTCATTTAACCGCTAAAATAAATTAATACTCTATCAACTTGTAGGTTACACACCACCATTGTTATTCCCTATATAATTCAATGTAAAATTATAATTTTCAGACAACATTTAAAGGCATTTCGAGCGAATGCAGGCTATGATAACCACATATATTCTTAAAGTACAAGCTTAAATTACCTTTTAAGCCAATAAAAAGGGGGGGGTCAAGTTATTCCTAAGAAAAATCACTCCACTTGAAAAACAAACTCTAAAAATTGCACCGTCCGCCATGACAGATCTTCCAAAATGACCTTTCAACTATAGGGCAGCGGTTTATGCTTTAATCTCTACTCTAAATGATAAATCAAGCAAGAATAGATACTTAAGGTCTAAAAGTTTCAGGAATAATGATAGTTTTGATTAACAGTGTATTGAGCATGTGAAAACATATCTATCAATCATAAGAACATTTTTTTTTTATTGAGAATTTTCCACACAACGGAAGTACATATGACGTAATGGTGACGTCATTCCTATAACTAAACCTGTCCCTGCATTTTAATGAAAAACACTTTCGATTAGTCCTTCATACATAAATACACCCAATGCTAGCTCAATCTGATAGTCTGTGTCAGGTTTTCCAGTTTCACTGCCTGTCACCCAAGTGCCTGTGCGTCTGTATTTTCTAAGGCGTTTTGGCCCAAAATGCCATTCTTTGAGGTTTGTCAACTGAACCTTGACTCAAATGGCATTCTAAGCATCAAACTGGGCAGTTCTACACATCTTTGCACACATTTCAAGTTCTCGCAGTCAAATTTTCACCAAATTTGGACATTTTCAGTGCTCGTAAGATTGCAGACGACTCTTTTTTTAAAAAAAAAAATAGGCGAAAGTTGTGAAAACCAGGAAATAGCATATTTTGATCAACCGGACAAGATAAATGCATTTAATTGTGAAAATTTGCCAGAAATAGTGAAATGCAATACATTTCTTACCAAAAATAATACTTTTTACAAACAAAAGCAGTTTGGTCCCTTTTAGGTTACACACCACCATTGTTATTCCCTATATAATTCAATGTAAAATTATAATTTTCAGACAACATTTAAAGGCATTTCGAGCGAATGCAGGCTATGATAACCACATATATTCTTAAAGCACAAGCTTTAAATTACCTTTTAAGCCCATAAAAGGGGGGTCAAGTTATTCCTAAGAAAAATCACTCCACTTGAAAAACAAACTCTAAAAATTGCACCGTCCGCCATGACAGATCTTCCAAAATGACCTTTCAACTATAGGGCAGCGGTTTATGCTTTAATCTCTACTCTAAATGATAAATCAAGCAAGAACAGATACTTAAGGTATAAAAGTTTCAGGAATAATGATAGTTTTGATTTACAGTGTATTGAGCATGTGAAAACATGTCTATCAATCATAAGAACATTTTTTTTTTATTGAGAATTTTCCACACAACGGAAGTACATATGACGTAATGGTGACGTCATTCCTGTAGTGGATTTAAACATACCGATTTCTGCGTATGTAAACCGTCCATATACATCCGAGGTTGTTTTCGATAAAAATGTCCGAGGAGCTCCGAATGACCAACGGTGAGCACACTATTACCTCCCGTTCTAAATGGTCCGCAAATAAAATTATTTTTACGACATTTAATTGATTTCTGCTTAAACTTTAAGTGTATTTGGGTTTGGTGTCTTCGTGATCCCGGGACACTATTAGTGTCAACTGTTGGTTTAAATGTTAATAACTACACACGTCATGGTAAGTGTGCCAAATGAGTTGTAGCAAAACATTAAAAATTGGTAGGAGAAAATGCATCTACCATGTGCCTTTGTGGACGATAGATATTTATTTCATGCATATGAATGGAATAGTGGAAATATTGGTGATTGATTACTCGATCATTTCCCTCAGGCTCGAGTAAAGTAATAATAATTTTAATGCAGACGGCTCGGGACTGCTTCGTTTTCATTGTTTGTAAGATTTACTTCCCTTGACATGAAATGTACATGTATATAAAATACATGTTTGAAGTCGTCAACACATTAGCGATGGAAACAATAACCGAATCGGCGTTTGTGTGGATTTTATTTGTATTGATGAATAACTGTTTTTAAACACAGAATTTGAACAATAAATTATGCAGAATGCTGAATAAAATCATGTGAGTAATACAAATGAAAACGCACGAGAAAACCAGCAAACTGTAAATATACAACAACAGAAAGAAAATGAGTTAGAGCAAGTAAGGTTCAAGCCCGTAGAAGTCCACCTATTTCTTTCTGATACCTTTAGCAAACCAAAAACCAGGTTTTTAATATGGGCAATCAAAAAGTATAACCATTATATTATTTTTTGTAGAAGTAAGAAAAAAGGAAGCAGCCTAAAATAATTGGATGGAAACCATTTTTCTATTTTAGTTACAGTGACCTTGACCCCTCCGAGAAAATCTCAGGATAAGCTCCTCACATAAACTACTAACACACCAGCCTCATAATTATCCATAAATTCTAATGAAAATGTTGGGCAGAGACCATTTTTTCTATTTTAAGTTACAGTAACCTTGATATTGACACTTGCACCTCAAAAAGGAATCCAAAACTATCTCTTAATATAAGCCACCTACACACCAACTTCATCAGTATCCATCAATTCTTACTTATGTGGTTGGGCGGAAACCATTTTTCATTTTTAGTAACAACGACTTTGACCTTGACCGCATCCCACCCCTTCAAAAGCAATCGCAAATTATTTCTTCACATAAACTATTTACACAACAACCTCCATCACTATCCATCAATGCTAGCTTAAGATATTCGGTGGAAAGCAATGTTTCCGCCATTTTCTATTTTAGTAACAGAATCATGGACCTAGACCTCACTCCCCTTAAACGCAAATCCAAGGTAGCTCTTTACATTTCTATTTTTGGTAACAGTTAACCTTCAAACCACCACCCTCAAAGCAATTCCAAGCTAGCTCTGCACAAAAGCTAACTTCACACCAAAATACATTACTACCAATCAATGCTAGCTTAATACATTGGGGCCGGAAAACAATGGTTGACCGCCCCAACCCCGCCCAAACAAAAATCGCCCGCACGTCCGCCCACCCAACAACATCCCCATTCTAATAACCTGATTTTTGTTTAAAACCTGTTTAAAAAAGATTTCAGACACCTTTATCGGTTTTCTGTTAGAAAACAAAAGTGCGAGATGTATAAGTAAATGAGCCTTTGAGTTTTGTGACCTCTATTGAGAGTTATCTTAGACTTTTAAATTGATACACATCTGTCAAACAGGATGTTGAATTTACGAAAATGAGCGATTTATTGAAAGGTAAGCAATAACACTTGAAGATGATTTGCAAAAGCAGCAACACACGAGCAGTAAAGGCACTTATTGACACGCATCTGGAGCCGATGTATCAGGCACACACTCTTAGTGATGTCATTGCTCGTCCATTATGCATAGTCACATGTTTATGCATTTACGCCACTACCCATGGGACGACCCTCACGCAAAATTATAGCTGAAGACGTAGCTGTCAATTTTCTATTTCCGGTTCCAGGAGAAAAAGTTCACCAATATGTTTTTAAGAGCAACCATTTTATGAACATTGATCGATGAACTTTTAATAATGCATATACATGTAAGTTCCAAATAATAGCAGTTAATGCTTGAAAGCACTTTTAAATTAAACAGGTCATAAAAACATGACCAAACAACTACGCGGACATTTACTGGAATAGCAATTGAGAGGTGAACGTATTATCAAAACAGTTGCGGATAATCATTGGGGAAAAAACACATTTTTCTTAGTTATAGAGTTTGTTTCATGATACATGGGTATTCAGTCATCACGCCTCTTCGGTCAAATCGTAGGCATTTCCTCCGAGAGTTTTCGTGAACTGTCACTAAAACACACTGCACCGCGCCATGAATTCGCAACCAATGACTCCTGGCTCTGAGAACAACAGTGACAAGTATACACAAGGAGCAATAACGAGCTCAAATTGCCGTTGGTTTATAACGCTTTCACACTTTTTTAATCCATACTTTTCAGTTTAAAACTGTTAAAGTCGATCGTGGATACACAAAATTAGGTTAAATGTTTAAGTTTATTCGTTTGTTTTCCTACACGATATATATTTTACTTTCCGCGTTGCTTTTGCTTCGATACTTGTTTGTATCTAAATACAAGTTAAAGTCTTAGGTGAGTTTTTTTGTATATAAATTTTAATTGTTACAAAATAAATACTCCTAGAACTATTTTTTATGTCGAGATTACTGCTCGCGCGACCTGGTTAAAATTAGCGCAGCGGCTACATCCCATCGCGAAGAGAGTAAAAAAAATGGTCTCAAGCTCAAAAAGACTTTGAAAAAAAAAAGAGAAATACATTATATGAAAAAAAAGTTGATTTCATTTTAAGATCGTATTTTATTTCACTTGTGGCCACTCATTCAAAATACTTTTTCTCTTACCACTCGTGAAATTAAATACGACCATACACTGCTATCAATAAATATTCGCCATATCACAGCCTTTGATTCGGATATTTTTTGTAATCATCGTTGATTTAAGACATCTTGCACTCGGGCTAGGATACGTCTATGGAACATATTTATAATTCTCGCAAACAAATAGAATCAAAAAAGGCTTCACGGTCATTCAATCATATATCGGTTAAACTGTTTTAATGCGTGTGTTCTTTGTGTGGTGATGTATGTGGTTTTTATACGTGCATGTTTTTTGTTCACCCTTGCCTTGTGTTTCTGGACGGGGTTTATTTTTGAATGTTTGACTTCTGGGCTTGCCCCTGTAATTATTAATGATAACTCGGAACTCCTAATGCCGTAACTGAAATCTGATCGCATCATAAACAGAGAAAGATGGAAGCTTCTCTGCATCACCTGAGTCTTTCTGAGGTTGAGCTCACGTACACCCCTTCCCATCCATACCAAAGAAAAAAATGTATTAATGCAGATGCCACAATATGAAAATAATACACTCGCGTTCAAATAGAAAAAATCCTGATATTTTTAGCAGTAAAATGAAATATGTTTGTAAAAGACCTACCCTTTACTGAGAGTTTGAGGCATGCAGAACGTGTTTCGTGGTCGAGGTCAGAGATCTAGAAAAACAGAGGAGTGGCAAAAGAAGGTCAGATATAAAAGGGACTAGTGGGTAAAGGAGGTCAGGGATGAAAAGAAAGAGCGGTTAAAGGAGGTCAGAGAATCAAGGGAATAGTGGGTAAAGGAGGTCAAAGATGAAAAGAAAGAGTGGGTAAAGGATGTCAGAGATGAAAGGGAATAGTGGGTCAAGGAGGTCAGAGATGAAAAGAAAGAGTAGGTAAAGGAGGTCAGAGATGAACTTGAAGAAATAGTCGGTAATAAAACAAATCGTCCGAATGATATACGTTCGATTACCTGAGTAACCGATCACCTCAAACCATCTTTTAACGATTCCAGCATTAGTATGAGTAAGGTCATTGGGTCACAATTGGTTATTCTTTTTAAATAATACAATAATTTGTATATAGTAAGTGGGACAAATAATAGTAATCTTACTCCCAGATAGTAATGCAATTTGAAGAGTTTTCCGGTAATTTAAGTAGCATTTAAGGGTCAATACTAAACTGCTGATCGATTAGCTGACCATATAGAAATAAAAGAGAGTTGCTGACCAATTGCTGACCATATAGACAAAGAAGGAAAACACATGAAAAAAAAAGTTTTGATATTTAAGATTTTTCAAGACATATTATGTTAAATTTATTTTATATAATCCTTATAGTGTAAGAATAGACGGATTTTTGGTGTGTTTTTTTTTTTTTGGGGGGGGGGGGAATTGCATTTCAATGAAATGAATTGAGTTGTTTTTTACTGGTTTGTTGAAAATATGTGAAATATATCACGGTTTTAATTACGATGTACAGTACAATTATTTGAAAGCAATATTTTTAATTGTTAATGTAGCTTTAAATGTTAGCTTCATTACCTGTGAAAAACTATCTGCACTACATCAAAGAACGATCAAAAGAATGGTGTTTGCCAAATCGCCATCGGTCATTTTAATTAAGAAATTATTTCTCTTTAATCTGTTGTATGTTCTAAGTTATTTTGTGAATAATAAGTCAATCATAGGCAAACTGTTGCTAATGAGTAAAGTTTGATAAGTATATATTTTATTTTCTTGGTCAAGAACATCACTTTCATAGTCATTGCAAAATATACTCCGAAAGATTGCCGTATTTTTCATTATTTTTCTGTAATTAGTGTGATTCCATTTGTAAATTTAAATGATTTTGTCTAGTGCAGTTTTGCGTTCTCATATAGTTTTATAAAGTGAAATATTGTTTTTAGCTGGACTTTGTGTTTCCTATTAGTTTCATTATGGCTTTAATTGTTGGACATTCGCAGGCGAAATACTTAGGCAATTTAACCAAGTGTCCAGTGTTTTCATACTCTGGATTTAAAGCTCGTGATTTCCTTGATAAAAGTTTGGAATTTTATCCGTTGGTGCCAAATTAGTCGGTAAGTGAGAAAGAAGATTATATTATTTTACTCATATTATGCGTATAGGATAAATCGATATTGAAAATTTACTGACCAATTTCTTAGCTGACCAATGTAACGTATAGGGAAACTCGATAATGCAAAGTTGTTTCTATATGGTCAGTCAACTTCACGGTTCATTGCATAGTGCTGACCAATGTAACGTATAGGAAAACTTGGTATTGAAAAGTTACTGGACAATTTCTTAGCTGACCAATGTAACGTATTATAAGGAAACCCGATATTGGAAAGTTGTACTGGTTCTATATTGTCAGTCAACTTCACGGTTCACTACTTAGTGCTGACCAATGTTATGTATTGGAAAACTTGGTATTGAAAATTTACTGACCAAATTCTTAGCTGAGCAATGGAACATATGAGGAAATTGGACTATGATACAATTCCTGACTAAATACTTAATAAATTAGTTATGTAAGCAATATGTCATTGACAAATATTTTACCTTTAATATTGTTATGTAGGCATTATATTATATTTATTCATATTATGTTTAATTACAGGTCCTTTTAATTCCTAGCTGACCAATGTAACTTTTAAGGACAATGGACTATGATATATTGTTATGTTTTTGACTAAATACATAATAATTTTGTTATGTAGGCATTATAGTAGACTTACTCATATTATGTGTAATTACAAGTCCTTTAATTTTTTAGGAAATAATTGTGATTCGTTGTGCATACAGCATAATGAAATGTTCACACAATATAAACAAATAAAGCATTAATGGTGAAACTAGTGTACGCTTTTAATTTATATTTATTCATTAACTCTTATGTTCCATGAAGCCCCTAAAATCTTGTAAAGATAAGAACGCTAACACTGTGCGACTATCGAGTTGTCACGATTTGCACCAAGAGCCTCGGGGTCAATTGTTGTTTTGTCACTCTATTTCATGGTTCAGTGCATATTGATTACAAAGTAAAGCATCATTCATAAGATACTGACCAATTTCTTAGCTGACCAAAATGACTATATGGTCAGTCAACTTCACGGTTCACTGCATAGTGCTGACCAATGTAACGTATAGGAAAACTTGGTATTGAAAAGTTACTGACCAAATTCTTAGCTGACCAATGTAGCGTATAAGGAAACCCGATATTGGAAATGGACTATGATACATTGTTAATTTTTGACTAAATATCCAATTGTTATGTAAGCGATATGTCATTGACAAGTACTTTTACCTTTAACCCGATTTATGGCCTGATATTTGTTGATAAATGAAAAAGTAATACGAGTTACGGACTTGTATCAGACTAAGTATTATCAAATTGATTTTGTTATTATAACATTGAAACTTATAGCTGTCTTTTTAACTTATTTTATATGCCGTTAACTATTACTCAATGATAGAGAGGAGCTCTTAAATCTTAGCTGGCCAATGTAACGTATAGGAAAACTCGATATTGAAAAGTTACTGACCAATTTCTTAGCTGACCAATGTAACTTATAAGGAAACCCGATATTGAAAAGTTACTGACCAAATTCTTAGCTGCCCAATGTAGCGTATAAGGAAACCCGATATTGGAAAGTTACTGACCAAATTCTTAGCTGACCAATGTAACGTATAGGGAAACTCGATATTGAAAAGTTACTGACCAAATTCTTAGCTGACCAATTAACGTATAAGGAAAATGGACTATGATACATTGTTAAGTTTTTCACTAAATATTTAATAAATTTGTTATATAATAACATTGAAACTTATAGTTGTCTTTTTAACTTATTTTATATGCCGCTAACTATGACTCAATGATAGAGAGGAGTTCTTAAATATTAGCTGACCAATGTAACGTATAGGAAAACTCGATATTGAAAAGTTACTGACCAATTTCTTAGCTGACCCAACGTATAGGAAAACTCGATATTGAAAAGTTACTGAAAATGGACTATGATACATTTATCATGTATTATACACATATTAGGTGACTTTTATTCAGGCAATTGCGCTTGCACTTATTCACTAGCACACTCATTCAATCAATCACTCACTATCAATCACTCACTATCAATAACTCTTTCACTCACACAATCACTCAATCACTCAATCAATCACTACTCACTAGCTCATTCACTCAAAAAAATAATAGGCCATGGTAAGAGCGCCTCCACGTGGTGTGGCCTGGATGTAGACAGTTTTATTTCTATCTTTTACTGATAAAAAGACATCTACTGTATCTGCAACGAAACGCTCTTGGAATAACAAAAAGAATATTCGTCAATTCAATTAATTATTTCATATGACATTATAACATTTAAAACACTGAAAACAAACATAACAAACAGAAAAACTTAAAAAATAAAAATCCTTCTTTGTTTATATGGTCAGCAATTCGTCAGCAAATCTCTTCTATTCCTATATGTTCAGCTAATCGGTCAGCAGTTTAGCACGACCCGCATTTAAGACGTTTTCATAGCTCCGTCCTCTCCTCCCACTATCCCAAACCCCTCCTGCACCCCCTTCAACCACTATATAAACCCATCACACACGATATTGGATTGACCCCCGCCCCCCGCCTCCACCCCCCACCCTCCGCACACACACACGAGCAATTTAATGGTCTATAGCCTTATTGACTTAAGTTAAATTATAGGCCCTTCCCCTTCCCAGAACCTCAGGAACCCATTGAGAAGACTGTCAGGGATCCCTTTTTTAAATTTACTCAATCAGGCCAAGCATTATTGTACCGTAATGGATCTGAACGGCTTTCGAACCGGCTATCATTAATCGATTAAAAACAATCAAGACCACCGTTAAAACGAAAGGAGAACTGATCATTCAATTAACAGGTACTTTTTTCAATGTTTATTTGTTTAATTGTATTTGTTTCTTAACTTGATCGCATTTTTTTAATATTATCTGTAACCAGCATAAGACATTTCTTTAATATATATGATGTTAAGTTCTGTCATATAAGTCTTAATCAGTGTCGACGTAAACATTGTTCTCTGTCATCTGACACACCTCATAATGACTAACACACCTCATAGAGTCATAGCCACAATAATGCGCGTAAAGCCTACTAAGGGAACTTTTTTAACATCTGGGCATTTGTTAGGTTCCCCTTAACATAGTCTTGCCTTAACAAAAATCGTCAAAGACTGTGAATCAGCTGTTTATATGGACTTACAGTGTTACTAGTCTAAAATAATAGACGTGTTATACGGGATTCTTCCAATCCCTAACGTCTAAACGGGAATGTGGAAAAAACAGGGGTGTTTTAAAAATATTGAAATTGTTTTAAGTGAATTATTTTATGGTTGAAATTGATCATAAAGAGTTATATTCATATTTTACCATGTAAGTGAAATGTTATTTTGCACTAAACAAGCATTTAATGCATTAAAACAAGTCGTTTACCTTTCCAATAAAACGAAAGTTGACTGACACAGAAAACAATTATGCGAAGGGGAACAACTCGATACAATCGTAATAACTTGGCCTCCTCCGACAAAGCTTCGAGATAGACCTCGTTGCACAATCGTAACAACTCGGCCATGGCCGAAATGTTCCGAGCGATTTAAAACTGTGCCCTGAAGCCTTGCAGGTGCTCTTCATGTATATATCATTATGTTTTGACAGAATGAAATGAAGAAAAGCCGTCAAACTCATAATTATAAGTTGGATATTTATATTTGGTGTATGGAACTAATGTAAAATAACATTATCTGGTAATATTTCTTGTTTTTATGATATTTTATAGACGCTATGTGCTTTAACCTGGAATCCTGATCGGAACAACTACCCGATTTTGATACTAAACAATTTGTACGTGAAGGATTTGCCATATCAAAAATCTAAAAAAATCCGTCAACGTACAATTAATTGGACTAACAGTGTTACTTACACATCTCAATGCTGGGATCCCAAATCAGAAAACAAAATGTAAATGAAGAAATGCTACATGTACCTTTGTCAAAATAATTGTATGTGGACAGATTTTTTTTACGCTTTTTGATATGGCACATCCTTCAATAGACAAAAGGGAATCCTGTAATAAACGTCAATTATTTTAGACTTAACATGTACCTGTTTTTAGGGGTGTTTACTAAACCGTTAAGCCACAAAAATGTTAAGGGAACTTTTTTAACATTTGGATATTCATGTTGTTCACGCCACAAGTCAACTGAGCTGTACCAATGTTAAATATATTCTTCAACTCACAGTTACTCCACAATACTTAACACTACACTATCAAATTAAAACACAAAAGTTTCACTTTAATTATTTAAACCTGGACTGTCATACACTGTACTGTACACTTGTTCATTTACTTTTTTTACTAACTGAAGAACTTTTTAAACGTAAAATATTTTTAAAGGGGCTGTCTCACGTATGATAAAATAGCGGAAAAAAAAGAAAATTGTCGAAAACTGATATAAACTTGGCATCGATCTGTACAATGCATTGAAACTTTCTAACTGAAGTTCCACATACATGTAGTTTACAATTTATTTAAATTTAGCAGTTATTTTGTTTTTTTCCATTAAAAAGGATTACTAGTATGTGTACCAGATAGAATTCATTCCTTATGCGTGATTGGCTAGTCGATGTTATCATGTGATATTACCGAGGTAGGTGTATAGCTTAATTATGTCACCCGATTAGAATAAGCCTTTGTAGCTTAGTGAGTAAGTCACTGGACTGCAATTTTGGTGACGCGGGTTCATACCCAGTCTCTGACACAATTTTTTTTTTAACATTTTGGTACTTTTTTTTACAATTATGATATCAAAGCGCAACACATTCTATTAGATAATTGTCCTGAGATTTGTTACAGAAAAAACTTTTTTTGGTGCCAATCTGTGACACAGTCCCTTTAATATTAGGGATACAATTTTTTGTTTTCCATTTTTGGAATTTTGCCAGGGCTTAAGTTGCTTTTTAATACCATAAATTTCCTATTTTGCAAAAATTTGAAATAAACAATGTTTTTAAAATAGTCATAAGAATGTTATGAATATTTTTTTTTTAAGAATACACAATTTCTACCATACAAAACACTGTGAGGGTCCAAATTTTCATACATGCCATATATCCCCCTGCAGTTTCCCTGTGGGGTACAAATATTCCCCGGAATTAGAAAAAAAAAAAATCAAATTTTATCACAGTGTTGAATGTTATCAGTATGTTTACAATAAGAATGCCCTTCCTGCCCTGTACATTAATTAGATAATCAACTGATGGAGTGTTTTAACAATCAATCAACAAGGCACATGTGATGCATTGTTTTGATTGAAGCTGATCCAGTCATATTGTGACAAAATGTAACCAAATTGTGCACTTTAGGTTGAAATTATGAAACTTTGCCTGTTGACACATATATGCATGTTACATTAAAAATAGCTCTGGACCCACCTACTTTTCGTTGAAGATGGCTGCCAATATCAGAGATATTATAAAGAGGAACAGTTCTAAATGAATAATTGTTTCATTTTATGCTTTCTGGTGATTAAAAGATTTTACCAGGGAAATAAATCTGTTATTTCAGTGTTTCAAACAGTGAAACATCATTTAAATATTTTTCACTCTGGATTTTTTAGCCCATTCATACTTTCAACTTATATGTCAGAGCCCACAGGACACTTTCAACGGCGTCATTTCCCAGTTACATTCTCATGCAATTTGGTGCGCTTTCCTAAATAACTATAAATAAATGTCATATTATATACTTTCTAGACATATTATAAAAAGAAAAAATGTTGCTCTCAGTTTCAGATTTTAAGAATTTTTTACTTTGGAAGGATTAATATTCACATGGCTGTAACTTCTCTAAAATTGTACTTTAAATTTACCTTCATAATAGACCACTTCAAGGTACATCTAATGGTCATTTCAAGGTCAGAGTATGAAAAATACCCCTTTTTATGGCCCCGACGGTGGGCATATTAAAATCGCACTGTCCGTCCGTCTGTCCGTAAGTCCGTCAGTGTGTCCAGCTTGATAACTCGTGTCCGGGCTGTAACTTTCTCTTTTATGGACATATTTTAAAATAAATTGCCACGTGTTCGACATATTAAGACGACGTGTCGTGTGCAGGACGTGTGTCCCTACCTCTAATTTCAATATACTTTTCTTCTTTTTAAGTTTATTATTCTATTTGGACTTTCTTTGAGACTCATATGCTATAAAAATTTAATGCTTAAATTTCAAAAACATTCAATTATAAAAGCTTTTGATCATACTCCTATTTCAGCTGATACTGAGGAAGTTATCAACTTTAAACATATTCTTGATTCTTATTTTTTTTAAGAATAAAAGCGTGAATACTTGCAGTTTAAATGTTTTCTGATAGGATTTCATTTTTTATTTCTCTTAAATTACTGCAACATTATATCACTTACTGAATAAGAGTTGTAGTAGATATATATATTGATATCTTACATGAATACTATTATGTCACCTACTGAATAATCCGACAGTAGATACAACTGGGTCTTGTGAAATAAATTCCGATAAAGTCAAAATGAAATAATTTTTGTAATATATTAACTTCCGAAAGACCTGTGCATACATATGAGTATAGTATAAATCAAAGAAACATATTCAAATGATAATTTCACTGGTAAAGGCAGTAATTATGTAAAAAATACCACACAACACTAATGTTTTTGCATGAAGCATTAAAAAAGTATGTAAAAGTATCACTGTGTCAGTGATGGCTTTCATAAAACTGATACAGGTTATAAAATGGATATTTTGTGTTGTGTGGCGTTTCATTTTAACTTTCCTTTAGAAGTGTAAATAATCTTTTTTTTGTCAGTATTGTCATTCTAAGTGTTTAGGGGTGGGCGGGTAGGTCTTTTTCACGGGTCCGACTATTGGACCCATTCCCAAAGCAAAATATATGATATTTTTCCCAATCTTCCAAAACAAATCCCAATCAAACAAAAGCAAAAAAAAACTTTTTTTTCAAATCTTTTTACCTGTACTGGTTCATTCAGCATCCTAATTAACTAAGTGTTTTGTGGACGTGTAAAGTTTTTGAAATAATTGAATTCAGAAATCATTGATTTTCATCACATTAAGAGATCTATCAGTATGAAATATTATGTGTCATGATTTATTGCAATAGATATTTATACACCAAGGATTGATATTTCAGCCGTTTAAGGTCTTTTGAAAGGGAAAAGAAACTAATATATAAAAATTTCCTAATTCACAGGAGACTGAAAAGCTTGTTTTTTTAACTGTAAAATTTCCCAATTTAGGAATATTCACGACTCAAAATTTCCCAAAATGTCGAGGGTCTTTTTCCCAAAATGGGCAGAAAAAGCCCTGGTGGGAATTGTTCTGCCTTTATAAGCCGTAAGCTCCTGTTTAGAAATGTTCAAGATACAAGAATTTTTTATTTTAAGCTGGGTATGTGTTAAGAAAAAACATTAGCTCAATGAGCTATTTTTAGACATGAATAACAAACATTATTATTACATACATATGATAACATATCAAAAATAACAATGTGCTTGTGACCTGGAAGTATAAGAATATAGGTTAAAATGATTTAATATTTGAACAAGTATTTACAAAAGCTGTTCGTTATCATATTCATGCATACAATTACAAATAGAAAATTTGATTAAAGCATTGAAAACAGTGATATCATCATAAGTTTTCCCAGCTGTACGGGCAATCCACACGCGCACGGTTTCGCTAGTTGACATACCACTGTAAAATGGTTAGTTTTTTTCAAGAGCACATCTTAAAGGATAATCGTTTACATTGAAATAGCAAAATTGTAAGTAGCAATATATACATGGGAATAACAGCATAATAAAAGTCTTAACACCTAAACAAAATACTTCCACTGTTCAGTTTATTTCAGAAGTTAAATAAAATAGGGTTTTGATCCGGGATGTTGTATTCGACTCGAGTGGATTTTTGCAGATTCGGATTTCACGAGGCACAAGCCTCCACATACGACATTCCAGATCAAAATGCAGTACTAATAATCATTTTATTATAATAAAAATTACTGGTTAGATCACTTAAAAGCCACATGTTTTCATAATAAATGTCATTTTAACGACGCACTATTTTGTTTAATGATATCATTTTAACATCGCGCAACGATACTTGTTATGACGTGACGTCACAAGAGTGGAATACGGCCGTATTGCACTGAAGTGGAAAACGGACTATTGTATTTTGCGATATATATTGTGTGTGGATTTATGATGGGTATATAATAATAATAAATATCTACTAATGTTCTAATAAAAGCTATTGGAATTATGTGCATTTTTGGCAATATTTTTTATTTTTTTCAACTGTTTAAATTTTACTTCATTTTGGGACTTTATTCTAAAACTCCCTATATAGACTCTCTATATATACTCTCAATAGACTCTCTATATAAACATAGACTCTCTCTGTGTCTCTCTTGACTCTGTATACAGACTCTCTATAGAGACTCTCTATAGACTTTTTATATAGACTCCCTATATAGACCCTGTATGGACTCTCCATAGACTCTCTATATAGACTCTATATTGACTCTCTATATAGACTCTTTTTGACTCTCCATAGTCTCTCTATATAGACTCCCTATTGACTCTCCATAGACTCTCTATATAGACTCTATAGACTCTATATTGACTCTCCATAGACTCTCTATATCGACTCTCTTGAAATCATATATAGAATATATACATTGTAAACTCCCTATAAAGACTGTCTATTTAAACTATCTTTATATAGACTAGCTCTCTTTATAGACTCTAAAATGTATATAGACTCCCTATATAGACTGTCCATACAGAATCTCCATGGAAACCTTATATTTGCCTTATAGATGCCCTATAAAGACTCTATATCAATTCCCTATATAACCTCTATATAAACTCTACAGACTCCCTAAATACTCTATAGACTCTCAATACAGACTGCCTATATAAACTACCCATAGACTCTTTATATAGACTGTAAAAAGAAATACCTGCACAATTATCTTACTCTCGGTTTAATCATCCAATGTGCTTTATAATGATAGATATTTTGATAACATTTCTCTGTAATTTGACACCATGCTGACAGTGATATTGTATATTTTAATATTACATATGGATGCATTTCATTTTCAGTTTTAAACCATTAACATTATACCCTTGCAAACAATTTTGTATGCAAAGAGGGGTATATTGTAATATGGTTGGGTTGGTGTTAGGTTTGGCGGACTGTTTGCAAAAGTTTAAGGAGCAAACCTATCTTATTGTCAGTTACAGATTTAGAGGTATCACTCTTGTACTTAGTTAACATAATTAGGTTGGTAGCTATAGGTGTTATAGGAGGTTGAGCAATGCACCCTGTCCTTTTATGAATACACCCTTCTGCCCTCACGCAGACCATAATGTGCATCCTCCTGCCTTCATAGAATTAAATTCTTAGAGGTACTCACTCATGTTTTTAGACACACAAAGTGAGCTTTCCTGGTTTCTGAAAATACTTATTTTATAAGTAATTTACTCTTTGATACTGAAATTGCAGAAAAAAGTAAAGTGTAAAATATGTTTGGGTTGTATAGGGGAGCGAAGCCATGTCAAGACAGTCCGGATAAAACTAGATAACCTACGCCTTTATAACCACTCAGTGTTATCTTTGAAATAATTATGAAATATATATATATTGATTTTTATTTTAAAAATATATGCCTGAGTGAGTAAAAAAATATCTTTTTGTAATGAAAGGCGGCGGGCAACAGAAGTCATAGCTCCTGTTTAAGATCTAGGTCTAACATTCCCATTACATTATGTTATCCTATTAAAATATGTTTTTTCCATTGTGTTTCAGAAGTGTTGAATGTAAACTGAAATTTGAGATGGATAAAAAACACAAAGACCTTCTCAGGACAAATCGCTCCTATCTTGTGGAGCAGATATCGGACCTGCATGGTATACTAGATGACCTGACAGAATCAAACATCATTAATGAAAACATGCGCCAAGAAATTGAGGTACTTTATGATTTATATATTAGTGATGTTCCGATGATCCATTATAATAAAAAATTGATTGGTTGGAACTAAAATTTGCAACAATCGATTGTATTATAACTGAAAGCAACAACATAAAGGATCCAATGAATCTCTTTAAAAAGAGCTAGGGTATCGCAATGGAACTGCTGTGTATCCCACCGTTTGCTCTTCCATGTGCTATCCTTTCAACAAAATAAAGGACCTGTTGGAAATAGATGCTTGCGCTTTAACATGTTATCTTTGACAGCCAGGTCTGAAAAATATATATTTAATTAATCTGTCATTAATATATCATTTAAAATCGGAATGGTACACACCAGATACTTAAATATACTTACAGTACATATATAGGCAGTTTCATAAGGGTGATTCACCTTGTCCTCGTTTGGTAGCATCCTTCTCCCCTAATAGAGAACAACATGCTAAACCTTCTGCCTTGAAACAAATGCATTTAAAATAAACAATTGTTCCGAATGAATTGTTCCCGCGCTAAAGCCCTGGCTAAAGGGGCAAGCTGTAAGTCACAAAGCAAGGCTTTTCGTGACTGATTCAATCTCATTAGGGATTTTTCTTGAAATTGGGATAAAATATTTTGCCATGGGAATGGGTCAGGTATTTTGACGCTTGAGATGGTCAGAAAAGGGCTTGGCTTAAAAACATTTTTTATGTTTGAAAAGTAAAAAATAAGTAACAAATTCATTTTTTTTCTTAGTCCAAAGATACAAAGGATAACAGAACCAGGGAATTTTTCAACATTTTGCCCAAAAGAGGACCTAAAGCCTTCGATTTGTTTTGTCATTCTCTTGTTAAAAGACACCACGGACATGTTGCGGTTCATTTAGATCCGTTCTATGCTACCCTTATCCCAGAGGATCAAAAGACATATAGTTTACGGAATGAGAAAGCAGGAGGCGATGTAAAGGCCAATGACAAAGAGTTTGATAAAGGGTTTAAAAATAAAAACAAGCAAATGGGAAAGACAGCTAAAGAGGATGAAAAAACAAATTATTCTCAACCACTCTCAGTACCAGTTCCAGGATTATCACCAAAAGATCCATTTAAGTCAAAAGAAAATTACCCATCGTCCAAAATCAAAGGAACTTCCCAAGGTACTGGTGCAACTGGCGAGTCCGTAATTAAATCAAGTGAACCTGGCAAAAGTCCAGGGAAGGGAGTAATGAACAAGCCAAGTGCAAAGATTAAACCACTTCCACCGGACAAGGATCTGAATGTTGAAAATCCTGAGTCTTTGCTTCCAGAGAGCTTACCAGATCCAAATTATGCAAAAGGTAAATATATGATTTTAATGTTTTGTGCACTTCATACTTTTGCCTCTGTTGTTGTTGCCATGTGGGCTACCATCGTAATCTTGGTGGCAATATGTACACCAGACGAAATGAGGTGGACTTTCTATAACAAGCAATTCTTGGTATTTTCCCCATTTTAATAACGATGCTTATTACTCCTTTCAGAGATTTTGTTCAATATTATAAAGGATATGCTATTTTGTGCTGCTAACTATATAAAAAGTTTAGTTCCATATATGAATTATTGTAATTGAAATCTCTGGAGGTCATTTTTCCACTTATATTCTAATGTACTTGTAGATGAGGTATTTGAGAAGGAAGAAGAAGATGATGGTGCGGATTTGCCAGAGACTGCTGTTGGTATGTACCTCATATTTTTAGGTTGAGTAGATTGTAGAGTTAAATATGTCTGTGTGACTGGTATAAATTGCGTACGGCCTAATCTGTTGCTAGGGTGCCTTAGCTGTTGCGAGGATGCTTAAACTGTTGCTTAGCGTGCCAAAGCTGCTGCTAGAAAGCCTTAGCTGTTGCTAGCGTGCTTCAACTGTTGCTAGCGTGCCTAAACTAATGCTAGTATACATAAGCTGTTGCTTGCGTGATGTTTCTTGAGTGCCTAGGCTGTTGCTTGCGTGATGTTTCTTGAGTGCCTAGGCTGTTGCTTGCGTGATGTTTCTTGAGTGCCTAGGCTGTTGCTTGCGTGATGTTTCTTGAGTGCCTAGGCTGTTGCTTGCGTGATGTTTCTTGAGTGCCTAGGCTGTTGCTTGTGTGTCTAAGCTGTTGTTAGGTTGCATTTACTCTTCCTAGGTTCCCTAAGCTGTTGGTGTGGTGTATTACGTGTTTCTAGGGTGCCGAAGCTGTTGCTAGGTTGCCTCAGTTGTTGGTAGGGTGTATTAACTGTTTCTGGGGTGCCTAGGCTGTTGCTAGGTTGCCCCAGCTGTTGGTAGGGTGTATTAGCTGTTTCTGGGGTGCCTAGGCTGTTGCTAGGTTGCCCCAGCTGTTGGTAGGGTGTATTAGCTGTTTTGGGGGTGCCTAGGCTATTGCTTGAATGTCTAACCTGTTGATAGGGCGTATGAGCTCTTTCTAGGGTACCTTAGCTGTTGCTAGGTTGCCTCAGCTGTTGGTAGGGTGTATTACGTGTTTCTAGGGCGCCTAAGCTGTTGCTAGGTTGCCTCAGCTGTTGGTAGGGTGTATTACTTGTTTCTAGGGTGCCTAGGCTGTTGCTAGGTTGCCTCAGCTGTTGGTAGGGTGTATTAGCTGTTTCTGGGGTGCCTAGGCTGTTGCTAGATTGCCCCAGCTGTTGGTAGGGTGTATTAGCTGTTTCTGGGGTGCCTAGGCTGTTGCTAGGTTGCCCCAGCTGTTGGTAGGGTGTATTAGTTGTTTCTGGGGTGCCTAGGCTTTTGCTTGAGTGTCTTACCTGTTGATAGGGCGCATGAGCTCTTTCTAGGGTGCCAAAGCTGTTGCTAGGGTGTATTACATGTTTCTAGGGTGCCTAAGCTGTTGCTAGGGTGTATAACATGTTTCTAGGGTGCCTAAGCTGTTGCTAGGTTGCCTCAGCTGTTGGTAGGGTGCATTAGCTCTTTTTTGGGTGCATAAGCCATTGCCTGGGTGATTTAGCTGTTTCTAGGGTGCCCAAGCTTTTGCTAGATAGTCATAGCTGTTGTTGGGGTGCATTGTTGTTTTAGGGTGCCTAAGATGTTACTAGAGGGTCTAAGCTGTTGTAAGGGTTCATTAGCTGTGTCCTGAGATGCCTCGGCTGTTACAGGGAGTTTTAGCTGATGTTGTTGTGTGTTGTGCCTAAGCTATTGTAAAAAATCTTTTAGATGTTGCGAGCGTGCCTCAGCTGTTGATGTGGTGACTTATCTGTTGTCAGGGTGCCTAGGCTGTTACTAGGGTGCTTTAGCTGTTGATGGGTACATAAGTTGTCGCTAGGGTGCATAATCTGTTGCTATGCTGCGTTGTCAATGGTGCATTGATCCTAACTGTCAATAAATAATTGTTTGTGCTGTGTTTAGAATGTATGTACCAGGTATATGTTATCAACTGCATTGCGAATTGTTATCAAGGATTTTATTTTTATCATTGATGTACATGTGTTTTCATTGTGTTGATCTTGATGTTCATTTATAAAAGATAATTTATTTCTATCTCGTATCTTCATTGTTTAATGACGCCCTTGTCCTACAGTACGGCTTGATAAGGGGTACCCATTTAAAGTACACATACTCTAAGAAAAAAATGGTTTTTGTTTTCACTTCCTGTTGGAAACTAGTGTTATTTCTTTCTTGCATTTATTTTCAGACTGGCCAACTGGTCCCAAATTAGATCTTGGTCCATTCTCTACGATTTTTAAAGTAACTACTCAAGCGCAGGCACAAGCAGTTACGTATCGAAATGTAAGTTTTTGTTTATGAAATTCCTAGGTGAAACTCATTCGGAACTCCTTGGCCATTTTCTATCGAAACAACCTCGTATGCCGGTACATCAGTAGAAGTAGGTCGTAAAATTTAACTACATCATTAATTAAATGAAGTGTTTTGGCTTATTTCATTGCATACATAATTAAGATTCCTAAGAGTAAATTCATTAAGTTTAACTGCTAAATTAAAACTGCTATGCGATCTACTTTCAGTGTAGTTAAATTGTACAGCTTTCTGACATTGTAAACCGTCCATTTACCGAATGGGTGAAACTAAAACTCCATTTTGTAATTGTGGCCTATAAAAATGTGAAGTCAATTACCTTTTTTTTGCATTATTAAATGGTAGCTGTTGAATCCATTCAGGCATATCCCATGACTGGAAAGAGAAAATGTTTGGTGATATCCAACCAACACTTTGCAGAAAGATACAAAATTCGGAGTGGCGGTGACAATGATAGATACAGATTTCAGAACGTCATGAAGGAACTCAATTTTGAGTACAACCTCACAGCCAATGTAAAGAAGGAGGTATGTATTAAATAGTCATTTATGCTTTTTGTTAAAATATCATGATATGATCCCTGCTGTTATTTTCACTACTTTTATATTTCGACTGTCATTTTCACTACTATTATTTATCCACTTTTATTTTCACCACTATTATTTCTGCTGCTGTTTTTACTACTGTTATTGGCGGTACAGTTATTTCCGCTACTGATTTTTCACTACTGTTATTTCTGATGCTGTTATTTTTACTACTGTTATTTTTACTTTTACCACTCCACTACTGTTATTCTCGCTTTTGTTATTTTAACATCTGTTATTTTCACGTCGTTATTTTCACAACTGTAATTTACACTTCTGTTATATTCGCTGCTGATGTTTTCGCTTCATGCTTATTCATTTCTGTTATTTTCACTCCGTTTATTTTTGCATTTGTTTTTTCTCTATCGTATTTTCACTACTGTTATTTTCGTTGCTGTTTTTTCCACTTATTTTTCACTTTCGTTATTTCTTCTGCTGTTAATCTTGCTGTTGTTATTTTTACTAGCGTTATTTTAACCTGGCTTCTGTTATTTCCGCTTATTTTATTTTCGCTTCTTTTATTTCAGCTTCTGTAGTTTTCACTGCTGTTTTTTCACTACTGATATTTCTGGTGCTGTTATTTTCGCTACTGTTATGATAACTTCAGTAAAGATTCTGACAAAGTTTCATAGCAAATGGATACAAACTACTACAGCGTTCTGTTTCTCACACGATTTTAAGTAAATGCAAATAAATCGAGGTTTGTCTGAAACTTTTTTTATAAGAGAAACAGAAAATATCTTGATTTCCAGTGAACGATCAAATTCGTTTTATAGCAACAATAATTTTGACGAGTTCTGAAATTCTGAAAATATTGTTTTGTGTGATCACACGGTTAGAAAACATGGTGTTGTTTCCTAATACTGCAGTGGATTATTCTTCCATGACACGAAGAGCATAATTATAAACTATACCTTCATATAGCAAAGCTTATAAAGGTTTTGATGCATTGAAACAATATTTACTAATTATTTTTCAAGGGTTGAAGCTCAAACATGTTTTAAAGGGGTTAGACACCAGAAATCGGCAAATACAGTATTTCCTCAAAACAAGCCTAGAATTATCAATGCAAGCTAGTAGGAGGCGATAATACACTTTACTTGATTAAAATAATAAACAACACTCCTGTTGCTGTCTTATCTGTGTTTCCCCGTTTAAAATATCGCATAATGTTTTCCCAGTTAAAATAAAATCTGTTTATGAGTACAGATAAATATACCGACGCTACTTTTAAAATTACTGGGATCTATGTGGTAGACATCCCTAGTAAATTGCGTATTTGAAAAATGCGCAAAAACTGCGAAAGATGCATGTGTCGTAAGCGATGTTATGTTCTAGTATTTTTTGACAATTCATTTTTTTCTTTCAATATTGTATCATCTTGTATCCAGCCCCTTTAAAGGCGACCAATGTTAACACTTGGAACCTTTTCACTTTTTCCTTTTTGGTCTTGATCTACTAGTACTTCTCTAATTGCACTGTATTGATGATTTCAGGAGTAACTTGCACTGAATTGATGATTTCAGGGGTAACTTGCACTGTATTGATGATTTCAGGGGTAACTTGCACTGTATCGATGATTTCAGGGTTTACTTGCACTGTATTGATGATTTCAGGGGTTACTTGCACTGTATTGATGATTTCAGGGGTTACTTGCACTGTTTTGATGATTTAAGGGGTTACTTGCACTGTATTGATGATATAAAGGGTTACTTGCACTGTATTGATGATTTAAAGGGTTACTTGCACTGTATTGATGATTTCAGGGGTAACTTGCACTGTATTGATGATTTCAGGGGTAAATTGCACTGTATTGATGATTTCAGGGGTAACTTGCACTGTTTTGATGATTTCAGGGGTAACTTGCACTGTATTGATGATTTAAGGGGTTACTTGCACTGTATTGATGATTTCAGGGGTTACTTGCACTGTATTGATGATTTAAGGGGTAACTTGCACTTTATTGATGATTTCAGGGGTTACTTGCTTGGTTAGTAGCGGAACGGGAAAAGATTACCGAAGATACGTGCGTATTTATGTTAGTGATCATGTCGTATGGTTCCAAGGGTGATATTTTGTGTGTGGACGGCGACATGATATCTCTACAGGAGATAGTGGACATGTTTTCCAGCAAGAATTGCAAGGCGCTGCAAGGAAAGCCTAAGATTGTCCTGGTACAAGCGGGTGGAATCATTCTTGCCGGTATGTTGCTAGTTCAGGGCGTAACATACTTGTAGTTTTAGCTCGTCTATTTATCAAAAACAAGTCGACTTATTTGAAAAGCCTTGGTGGTGTCGAAAAAAGGTCTAGTTATTGGCAAAGATTTAGTGTTGTCGGAACAAAAGTTTAGTTATTGGCAAAGCCTTTGTTGTCGGAACAAAATCTAGTTATTGACAAAGCTTTAGTGTCGTCGGAACAAAATCTAGTTATTGACAAAGCCTTGGTGTCGTCGGAACAAAATCTAGTTATTGACAAAGCCTTGGAGTCGTCGGAACAAAATCTAGTTATTATCCCCCACCTATGAAATAGGGAGGGGGATATTGAAATGGCGTTGTCCGTCCGTCCTTCTGTCCGTCCGTCCTTCCTTCCGTCCGTCACCTGCGTTTTCTCAGTAACTAGCCGGTAGAATTTCATGAAACTTAAAATAAATAGGAACCACTATACTGGAATGATGCCCGTCCAAAAAAAATTTGATTGGTCAATTGTCCTTGGAGTTATTGCCCTTGATTTTTTGAAAAATGCACATTCACAGCCAATAGTCACTAGCTGGCAGAATTTCATGAAACTTAAAATAAATATGAATTACTATACTGGGATGATGCCTGTTCATTTTTTTTTGGATTGGTCAATTGTACTTGGAGTTATTGCCCTTGATTGTTTGAAAAACTCTCATTTACAGCCATTTCTCAGTAACTAGTTGGTAGAATTTCATGACACTTGGAATAAATATGAACCAACATACTGCGATGATGCCTGTTTATTTATATTTTGGATTGGTCAATTTTCCTTTGAGTTATTGCCCTTGATTTATTAAATAAATCATTGTTTGCAGCCGTTTCTCAGTAACTAGCTGCTAGAATTTAATGAAACTTGAATGTCATATGAACCAACATCCTGCAATGAACTTCTTCGGTGAATTTCTACGGCTACATTTTTATCTCAACTATTGAGTACTATTTTGCAATGATTGATGTTTCCGAGTAAGCAGTTTCGGAAAAGACAGTTTTTTTTAATCATCCCTCTGATTTATTTCGTTAAAAAAATTTATCATAAAGTAGTCCTGGTCGATATTTTATAATTTGGCTCGGAAAGGGATAAACCAATGTGCTTATCTTATTCTTTCTGAGATTTTTTTTAACCTTCAAGCACAAACAAGTCATCAAGCACAAACAAGCCATCGTTGGCGGGGGATATCTTTTCACTGAAAATGCTTGTTTACAAAGCCTTGGTGTTTTCGGAACAAAAGTTAAGTTTTTGGCAAAGCTTTGGTGTTGACGGAACACAATCTAATTATTGGCAAAGCCTTTGTGTTCTCGGAACACAATCTAATTATTGACAAAGCCTTGGCGTTGTCGGAAAAAGGTCCGGTTTTCACAAAGCCTTAGTGTCTCCAGCGTCAAGGTTATAGTTGAAACACTTTCTACCTTGTACATAACTCAAACAAGTTCATGATATTCCCAGAAAACTGTTTACATGTTACTTCTGACAATATGTAAATGTCAAGCAAGTTCCTTTACTTTGGCTGTTGTCTGTTTGTGGTGTTTGGATCTTTGTATGTAGTGATCACGCATAAATGTCCCAAGATCAATGTCATGTATTTTGTCATCAAACATTCGCGATATTGTTGTTCAGTTCGTTGCCGCTTTATTTTGATCCTGATATCATGGATGAGAACAACGTATCTTTTTGCATTTGTCGATATTCCTTTTCTATGATCTTGATACACATGCATCTATTCCGACTTTTCTCATGGAAATCATTATGAAAACCAATCTCCCATAACAGTTTTTACTTTATGTTAATCCACAATTACGAAAGTTTGGTAGGGTATATCACTCTTTCTGATGTTTGTCAAATTTGTCAACTCATGCCCCTTGCTCAGTTTAGAGAAACAAAACAAGTCGAGTTGCATACCTTTTTTGATGCTCGTATCAATGTGTATGTATCCTTACGATAAAAGCCATGTGTTTAAAACACATGGCTTTTATCGTAAGGATACATACACATTGATACGAGCATCAAAAAAGGTATGCAACTCGACTTGTTTTGTTTCTGCACAACCTAAATGATACCTACGACATCAGCTAAGGCCGAAGCTATAAAAACAGTGTTTTTATAGCTTCGGCCTTAGCTGATGTCGTAGGTATCATTTAGGTTGTGCAGAAAATGATTTACTTGGAAACCTGCTATCAAGAAATCAATTTTGAACGTGGTACACATGGTCACAATCGAAATACAAAAACGTTTAGCAAGTCACATTACTCGGTTAAATGCATACGATGATAAGATTGACCTTTTGCCTTTTATCTTTATTTAGGATTGTTGGGATAAGAGTGAGGTTTGTGCACTTAAACTGGTTTAAACCCCCAGTAAATTTACATTTTACTGATCGTTCCAAGGCGGTAACAATTCTTGATAAACATACCTAGTTTTTTTTTATAAATAATATGTATGCACTGTGCTGCTGGTGGAGTTTTGTGCTGTTCTTCCATGTTTCTTGTTTGTTGTTTTATGCTCTATGTCTTTGGCGTTTACCCAGTGCTATTAAACCGGGTTTATGTTTAAACTTTTTGCTACTGAGCTTGTTTCTGTAGCCTTTTGCATACATATTAAAATAAACGTTGATTTATGTCTCTCTATTGATTAAAAAAGACACGTGTTTTTTTATCCACATACTGTGCGCTGGTTAAACTAGAGGGTGGCCTTTTTAAGTATTGGTGTGATTTTTCTTTATTTTTTGCTCGTCTGTGTATAGGGAAATGAAATGTTGAGGAATTGACATAGCCTTTGCGTTGTTGTCATCGCCAGCTTCGCATCAGTGTAAAGTTTTAAATTTGGCCCTGTATATTTGACTGTTAAACCTGCACTCAAGAAATGAACATTGATCTTAGTACATGTTCACAATCCTCATACACATATGTTAAGCAAGTCACATTCCTTCGGTTAAAATAGTTGTTTCTGTTAGAATGTCAAGCGTTACCATTGACATGATACAGTGTGCTTGTTAAACTAGAAGGTAATTTGTTCATTTTGATGGAGATTTGCTTCTTTTTTTCTTTTCATTTTTAGGAGAACAAACGTCGATGTATTTGCCTAGCTTTAGCGTCGTTGTCATCTTCTGTGTAGCTTCGATGTAATATTTTAACCTTGGTCATAATTTTATAACAAAAACAATTACAATATTAAACTTGATCCACATGTTTTCAAAGACTATGTGGTCATTTTACCGTTAAAAATGAACATTTCTCATATGCATGTATCATTGTTTTCTTCAGATAGCAGTGAAACACAAATGGATGTAAGCAGCCAGACAAAACAAATGACGTCCCGATTAAGCAGACTTAGTCTTGGTAGCTGCTCCTCATTCAGTCTTACAAACCTGGGTTACGATGATGAGAACGATTGCAAAGGCAAGAGCGACGATACCTCTTCAGAGGGGGCTTCCTTTTCAGACCCAGTTGAAGAAGAAAATGAGCCCCCGTCTTGTGCAGAGGGGGGAGTGGATGTCAATGACAATTCTGATTTTGTTGTTGCTGTTGCAACAAGCGCAGGTATGTGAATAGTTATGCGAAAAACTACCATAAAAACAAAATATCACAAACAAGAAACATGGAAGAGAAAAGCACAAAACTCCACAAACAGCACATTGCATACATACTAAATATAAAAAACTAGGTATGTTTATCAAGGATTGTTAGGTACCGTCTTGGAACGGTCAGTAAAATGTAAATTTACTGGGGGTTTAAACCAGTTTGTGTGCACAACCTCACTCTTACCTTTTCGTTAAACAGGGTCTTTATCGGTTTTGGACACACGGTATGTCCCTGTTGATCAAAAATATTGTTTAATGTGTTTTAACGCAACAAAACGTTGTCAGACTGTCACTGTAAGTCGACTTTTTACCTCGATGTTCCACTGTGCTTTACATCCGACGAGATGTAGCCTTAAAATCGACGGAAAAGCATGTACATGTGTATAGCGAAAAGGGTTCTGTCTTCTCCCTTATTTAATGCATCTTAGAATATTTTCAACGTAATACAGTTGCCATAAGTTATATAGCTCAACATTGAGGTCAGATTTTTTATTTATTTACTCCGGTGGTTTATAGAGATTTATCGGTAGAAAAAAAAATATTTCACTGTTGATTAACAGTTTAGTATTTGTGTCTGCCCCATTTATGGGGAGACATATTGTTTATGCTTTATCGGTCAGTCCTGCGTAGGTCACACTTCGTTTCCGCTCAATAACTATATAACGCTTGGACTCAGGAACTTCATACTTGGTGTGCAGATTTGTTATGGTTAGACCCCTATTATATTTGAGATCAGTCGGTCAAAGGTCAAGGTCGCAATGATCTTGTGGTGTAAAAATAATGTTTCCATTCTTTGAATTCCATAAAATCCAGAAATCCACACCTGTTATGCCAGTTGGTAATGATAAATAGATGACCCCTATTGATTTTGAGGTCAAAGGTCGAGGTACTATCGACCTTTCGGTAAAAAAAACGATTGTTGGCTGTGACCTTGGGCTGAAAGGTTACGGTGACCTTGTGTTGAAAATAGTTTCCGGTCAATAACTGAAGAATGAAGAATGTTTGGGCTTAGGAACGTTAAACAATACAAAATGTGTTTACATTTTCCAAGAATGATCTCACTATTGAATACGAATCAATAGGTCAAACTTCAATTCAACGTCTTTGTTGGTTCGTCTCTTTCAAATAGAAAAATATGTCCACGATGGATTATTTATCATCTACGACCACACAATAGGGGAGACAAGCGCTCACTGTTTTGTGATTTTAGCATACTCTTACTTTCAAATTAAACGTTAACCCGCACAAGGTGGTGGCACAATTTCAACCATGAATTTTCTTGAATAGCATTACTTCGCATACGATTAAGCGCGCTTTTCTGAAAAAATAACAATAAACTGTCATTTTATTTCCTTAAAGGCATTTCAAAAACTTGTTGTTTTTTGTTCGATCGCAATATATTTCATATCATTATCATTTGCACTCGTGACCACGTCACTCGTGCAAATATAGCTTTTCGAGCTTACTCGGTCTAATATATTTCCATCTTTCACTGAAACAAACAATTAGCCTCTTTATAATATTAACTCTCTGACATGCTGTAGCCTATTGGCCACGTTCATTTCCTTCACAGTTGAATTTAAAGGTTAAAATGTATTAAAAAAATAAATATGAATTGCTGTGTAATTATGTTCTTGAATAGTGTTGTTCTTTTGAATGATAGACCTCTTTAAATTACAGTGAACACTGCGGGGGTCGTAAAATTTATTTTTATAAGATGCCTTAACAAAATTGTTATTTTTAAGAATTAAATGAGGCTGCCATTGGTTTTAAAACACCACATGGTTATTTTTTTGTGATGTTTTGGTTGTTTTGTTTGGGTGACTGATTAGTGATCGTAAATTTAATGTTTTAATCAATCAGGAAACATGTTCGAGTAAAGTATGCTAATTGCAATCTGTCTTAAATTTCGGTATTAAGCTATTTTAGTGTGACTGAATATTTTCAAAATATAGAATTACAGTCATTCATTAATTCATATAATTTGATTAACAGTGAATACAATATGAGCAGTAAAGTTGCGTTTTTTTCTCTCCTGTAAATGTGGTTTTAGTTAAACACTTCTAAAAACGCTAATGGGATAATATAGTCTTGTTTAAACGCTATAAACTGTTCGGCGCATCTAATATCAATTAGTAATTGTATATTTATGGTTTCCTAATGCCTTAATAATCAACGGTCGTGATTAAACATTATATTACATGTAAACGAACTTAATCGCTGAAAACAAATGAAGCCATTAACAAAGATTCAAGTTATTATTGTGTTAAACTATGTCCTTTGCAGATTGATATTATTTACAATAACATAAAGAGACCTTGTTTATGTTGCGAAAAAAAGCTGCGATATTGTGTGGCCTTGGTGGCGTTGTTGGCCGATAGCGTCAGGCAGACATCTGAACTTAAAAACCGTTTTAAGATGTTCGCATGAAACGCGTGGCACGTGCTCACTTCGAGTATACGCACGTGTGTACCCAAAATCGAAAAATTCTCACTAAACAATGACAGCTGAAACATAAACGAGGGTCAGCATGTGCTGACGACTTATTAGTAAAGTTTTCACAAAGTAAAACCTGGTTATTATAATAATGTAAGTCGTTGGTCGACTGGGCGTGAGGGCATCGTCAAACTCACCTATGGCTAAACTATCTTAGTAAGGTTTGACTTGTTATGACCAAACATGAAATATAGGAATATAGGATAAGCACACGTTGAGATTCTTCTATCAATCTTTTGAAACTAGGTCTCATCGCGTTTCTTGTTTTAATGTGTTTTTTCCTGTAGATTATACTTCATGTTTTCTTTATATTTTTAGATGACGACAATCCAGCCTTTTGCTCACTGTTTATACTGGCATTGTCATATATCCTGTGCAAATACTCGTATACAGATCACTTTCTGACTATACTTAAAAAGGTAGGTACTAAGTTTTATATCAGCTTGGAAAAAGATTCATTCTTAATTTGATGTTAAGATCTCTGTGTATTTGGTACTTTAAAGTCACTCTTTTGTATCATTTATATAAAACTCTACTCTCTTTATGTTTTCGTAATGTAAATTATATTATTTTTTTAGGTTAATATCTTTGCTTATTTGATGCTTTAATGTCACTGTTTTGTATTCATCAAATAACTCTTTACTTCCTTCATGATTTCTTAACTTAAATTGTAATATGTTTTTGTCGTTTCTTTTATATAAATTAATATCAATCGTTAAATTTATATTGTCACTGCAACATTTTATGTTTTACGACAATAATCATTATCTATCCATACGATTAAATAATGGAAAATAAAAGTTGAACATTGTTTAAAGGGGTATTGGGTGTTCAACAGCAGCTCAGGTGTAAACAAATTTGTTTGTATCCACTAACCGACCGACCCTACACTTTTCTTTGCCATACTGTGGATTATAGAATGATGTACATAATTGTCAGATGTTAGTCATAAATAAGACATGCATATCAAATCTAGTTCACATAATGTTTTTGTTGTTGTTGTTTTTTATGATATATTTATTAGCATAGATAGTTATGATCGCTCACGAAACAAATCCCATCGTGTATGTCCTGGTTATTTTAACAGAACTATTTTACGAATGATAATATAAATTCAGTCCGAACAGTGAATTCTTTCAAAATCATATACTGCTAACAAATTCAGCAAACTTGTGTTAATAAATTCACTTAAAATGTATTTAAATTGTAAGCGAAGCTACACATACAAATAGATTTAGCTCAGTATTCGCACGATATCTGACATCCCTCTGAGCAGCTGAAGGTCATCCTTTTTAATGTCCTTTCACAAACCAGTTTCCCGCAAGTGCACATGCAGTTTGGAGGAAGCTCACATGGTCCTCTTGCTTTTACTTTTTGTGTACCACTGAGCAATATTGGCATTCCACCTGGTGGTTTCGACCCGCCGATGTTCATCACGGTCTTCACGCTGATAGCTTGCAACTTTTCTGCAGCGCCTGTAGCAACATTTCCAGGCTCTGTTTGTTTTGTAGCAACGCTATTGAGAGCGAAATCGGCTGCCACATTTTCAGCATCAATTTTCTTTAGAGCGACTTCGATTTCGGCTGCTACTTTTTCTTCGATTGTAGGGTGTGTGACATCCACGGCGGGCAAAGGGTTTATGCCAAGTGTTCCTGTAGTTGGCGGGTCCGGGACGACACGGTCAGGCACCGGTTTAACGACGACTTGGTTACTTTTTGTGGATTTGTCAGGCTTGAGTTCGTATGCAACCTTTTCATCGGTTTTAGTGTTTGCGACTTTTTCGGCTGGCAAAGGGTTTATGCCAAATGTTCCTGTAGTTGGCGGGTCCGGGACGACACGGTCAGGCACCGGTTTAACGACGACTTGGTTACTTTTTGTGGATTTGTCAGGCTTGAGTTCGTATGCAACCTTTTCATCGGTTTTAGTGTTTGCTACTTTTTCGGCGAGCAAAGGGTTTATGCCCAGTTTTCCTGCAGTTGGTGGTTTCGGGACGACACGGTCAGGCACCCGTTTTATGACGACTTGGATATCTTTTGTGGCTTTCGGAACGACATCAACGGATATGGGTTTCACGTACTTATTTGGTGGGGTATTGGTATTTGTTGGTTTCATTGTTGGCGTTGGCGTTGTTTTGGCCTCTACCTTTGGAAGAGGCCTATGGTCATGATTGTGGTTATGCCCATGGTGGTGATCGGTATGTGTGTTCATCTGTCTTCGGGGTGGAGCCCTGTTTCGGGGTGGAGACCCGTTTCGGGGTGGAGACCTGTTTAGTTGAGAAACAGGCGTTTCCCGTCTCCGATCTGGTATAAGCCGCCTCGGTTCGTCTACACGTTGAGGAAATCCGGAAGATGGAAATGTGCTTTCGCCACTAGGAAAGGAACTGTGGCGATAAGCTGGCATACTACCCATTTCATACGATGATCTCATTGTTGGAAAGCCGTCAACAAAGTATCCAGGTCCTCCTGCTCCGGGCATATATGCTGGCATCCCAGGGGCAAAACCCATCCCTGGGAAACCAAAACCATATGAAGTATGCGATGGCGATGGAAGAGAATGAAGCGGCTCTCCAAAGCTTCTTGGTGCCATCCCACCTGGTAGGGATGGCATGAAGCGGCCAAACTGACCTGTAAATATATAATACATGACAATAACAACCATATGTATAAAACGGAATATGCGAAATCATGTCCTTTTAAATGAGGATTGGTGTCTGCTACTTCGGATAATTTAATCTTGATAATCTGGTCCGGCAAGTCATCAAATTGAAAGCCGGTGCTGACAATGGGGTGATGACAATTTTGCCGTACAAATTTCAGTCAATGAACAGTCTATACGAGGCAACTTGCTTTCGTGTGTTTGCGCCCGACGGATCCTTTTTTTTTCAGAGCGCGTTTACTCATTTTGATTTTAACGTAATATTTGTTATATTCTTAACTACATGATGGGCTGGGATGATATTCAATATCCAACATAAGTAAATCTTATTGGCATACATCACTAACTTCATTCACTATATTGTTTTTAACAACAAGTAATCCGATTAGCTGCATCGTTCTTAGATCCAATCTAGACCCATATTTTCTAAAAAAAAAAAAAATAACAAAGCCATTAAGCATCTTAAACCATGTCTTTACTTAAGTCATTTTTCTATTTTTCTAAACATTCTACGATCACGAATTTCAATTGAATGCAAAGCGAGTGTGAGAAATTTAATTGAACATTGAACTTAATATTTTCAGTCGAACGTTTTTTGTTTTTGTTTTAAATACCTAATGTACCTTATTAAAACCAAGAATAAATGATACGAACAAACTCCATAGTTGATACTATTTGGCTAGTACCCATATAGATCATAAAACTAAAAATACCTTGGACACTGGTAAAGCTCCACAGAAGAAATATAACCCGCAACATGGTTGACTCTTCCTGCTCCTACAAAACGAAAGTGATTGAGAATTGTTTGTGCTTGCCTACTCCTTAAGCTCCAACGCCCAATGAATTGTAACTAATTAGTTGTGTGGTAGATATATTAGCCGTTTGCATGCTTAATTGCTTAAACTTCGTACCGTCATTAATTGAAGACATTCTATTCCCTTGATTTAGTTCGGCGCGTTGCTCTTCATCTACTTAAGGCCTTTTAGTCACTGTTCGCGACGTTAAAATGATAGATCTTGGCATGTTTCGACTCGTATTACAGCTGAACACAAAAAGTTGCCAATAACCATTTTAATGATTAATGTCTTACAGTATACTACTATGTTCTTAACCCTTCCAATATTATTTTTTTCAAAATACAAATGGGTACGCACAATTTGCATTATTAATCCTATGAACATACATTTGAAAGGGCTCAATAATCAATTGAAGACTACTCAAAATTTTAATTCACCTGTTAGAAAGATTTTGTTTCAAAAATTGAGTCCCTGTCCCGAATTTATTCCTTCTGTTTTTATTTTAACAGTTCTTCTAATGTTGGCTTTTTCATCTCGATTTTTCGCTATATCGATATCGATAATAAAATATAAGGAAAAAATAATAAGGAAATATGAAGTGATTTTATACCGAATAAGAAGGTAAATGCATTGTTGTCAATGCACAAAATGATACCTATGTCAAAACGTTTGTATCATAGAAAACATGATGTCAAGGTAAATACCTAAAAATCAAAGTTGGCCAAACCTTAATATTACTAAGTGAAAATAATGTTTATTTTCAACTAAACATATTATTATTATTATTTTTTAAAGAGTCACAATTTAATTTTAATGTATTATTATGTTGACCTCATTTGATTTTTATGATAAAAAAGCATGTGTACAGATAAAAGGATATTTGCGAAATTTGCGCTGTTTAAACTGCGGAATTTGTGACCACCACGTAGCTAAAAATAGAAAACAGTAAACATATAAAGGCTCATATTTTTATCTGTTCACAAATCATTTGGGGGGGCGGGGTTATATCATCAATGTCATATGAATTAACATAATAAACATAATATCGCGAGCGATGCGTTAACAAATATTGTGCCCTTTTATATTTAACTCAGTATTTTGTTATCCTCGAATTGCTCCATGCATCATTAAATGATAAACACATATTTCAGGGCCGGTATTCAATTTCCTTAACTTTTCATAGTTAAATTATATTATTTCAATACAAAAATGCATTAAAGATTTTTTTCCAAGTATTATGAAATTTAAGTATTTTTAAAATTATCAAGAAATTATATCTTATCACCAGTGAGGTACTTAAATTAAAAAATGGACTTAAGTTGAGAAAGGACTTAAGATGGTTTATGAATACTGGCCCAGAGCTTTTTGCTAACATTCTTGTAATCCTGTATCATTGTCGTTTACAAAAGGACAAATTGCTTTTGTACACGATCACCAGTTTGCCATTTCTTACCAAATGAAGGTCAATATATTTTAACGAATAAGGCGATTCGTATTTTTTTTAGCAATATGAGTAAGACATATATACCATTGAAAATGGATATTCAACTTAACACAAGATTGACTTTTGACTATGTCGCTTGTCACATGCACATATAAAATTGATGGGTATTTAGGACAAGTATGATTCTAGTCCCTTTTCCGGAAGTTGAGCAATGCGACAAAAGTCAAAAGCACAAAATGTAGGAAGTCCGCGTATTGAGAGGTGAATGTGGCTATATCCTAACTAAGTATAAGTTTAAAGTCCAAGCGTTTCAAAGATATTAAATTCTCCCAACACAGCTAAGTAGATCCAAATATGTGATCATGCTGGAAATCCTTATTATTTTGCCCAATAGCAACGATAAAAAGAACCTGTATGTAAAAAATTAAGATATGTTTTTACTATGTTTTGTTTAACTAAGGTGGGTGATGAAAAGCATCTACCATGGCCGCTCGTGTAAGCCACGTTCATCCCAACCATCGCAAAGGGTGTTATGAGGAAACTCGGTAAACCTCTCAAGCAAAACAACCTACGCTCGGGTTTACACGAGCGGCCATGAAAGATGCTTATACTCTTACACTGTATTCCTTTTTGAAAAAATGTCGGTCAATGCTACCAGTGTTTTGTAGGTGATCGTTTTGTTTTTTAACTATTTGATGATAAACATTGGACTATTTGAATGGCTTAATTGCATACGTTTTCCCCCATAAGTAATGATTGTGTTTGTTTTGCAGGTAAATCGACTAAAACTTGACAAGACCACCGAAGAACGGGTAGAAATATGCCAGTACAAGGACGCTCTTACAAAGAAACTGTTCCTTCAACCTCTGTAGATGGATTTAAGCTGTGATATTGTTTGTACCAGCCTGTGCACCTCTTGTTTTATCTACTGGGGTTTTCCCTGTAGTTCCTTTGACTTTTTGTTATCTTTTTTCAGTTATTATCAAATGTAGCTCGTCCGTGTTTCGAATGAAAAAGATCGAAGTATTGCCGTTGAGTTTTTGCCGTCGGTCTTCGTAAAAACTGTTTTAATCTTGGCCAAAGTATTAATTATTTTCAAGATATGTTGATGAATCTTATTACATATGTTGACAGTTACAATGCGCAATCATACTTCATATTGTGGGCATCAATAAGTGTTGAGTTGTGTCGTCAATAATTTTATAGTTTTATTGTTCTTATTCTCATACATGTAGAATACCTTACAACATTGGCATCAATAAGTGTGAAGTTGATCCGTTTTAATGTTTATATGTGTAGAATACCTCACAACATTGGCATCAATAAGTGTGAAGTTGTTCCGTTTTAATGTTTATATGTGTAGAATACCTCACAACATTGACATCAATAAATGTGGAGTTGTACAGTTCTAATTCTCAAATGTGTAGAATACCTCAATATTGGCTTTAATAATTGCTGGGTTGTACGATTCTGTCATTGGACGATATTGGGTATAATGATATCAAATTGCTAACATATCGTATATGTTAATAATTCATATACCAAAATGTATAACAATAATTTATAAATGATAGGAAACATATAATATATGTTATGTGTGTAATTGATAAAGCCAAAATAAATAACAATTTATAATATGGGCTAGACCCCAGATGATCCCAAAATCGGCAAATACATTATTTCCGCATAACAAGCATACAATTTATTTTCAATTTGAGCTTATATGAGGCCGTTAATGCATCATATTACTTTATTAAAATTAATATTTTGTCGCTATCTCATCTGAGTTTACCCGTTTAAAATAGCGCATAATGGCTTCCCAGTGTATAGTGTGTATATTTAGCATGTAAAGATGACGTGATTAGCACATATGCATATACCGACGCTCTTTTAATTAACTGGGATTTACGTGGTAGACAAACCCAGTAAATTTCGGATTGGAAAAAACTGCGAAAGATGCATGTGTCGTAAGCGATGTGATACATCAGTAAGTAAGATTTAATGCATTGTACACAACGGTATCAATTATATGTTTTCGACAAATTTCTTTTGATTGCAATTGTAACACTTGGTGTCAAGTCCCTTTAATGATGAATCAAGTCTACCCCTTTCTTGAGATATGGTAGTTTCATACTTGAGTAATGATATCGTTCATGTGTACTTCGTTTAATGTTACCGTATATGTTTATTTATATCCGTTGTTGTTTGTAACCGTTTTCATTACTTGTTGTGTATTAAGTGCAATTATGTGTATTGTCGGAGTAAGAAAGTTTAAAAGGTACTTGTATTGTAAAATGATCCTCGAAATAATTGTTACACACCTACACTCCATTCCATTCATTAACAAAATATAATACTTGTAATACATGTATAATCAGGATAAATATGTTTGAAAACATAATGTAATGGATGTTAGTCATTTTTTCAGAGAATGTTGAATGTAAGCTGATATTTGTTATTCAACCGTGATTTTGATGGATCACACATGACGGGCAGGTGACGTCCATTATATATAAATGCACGTACATAGATATATACCTACCCTTGTAGCACACTGCGTACACACCACGTGTTTTTCATCTCACGTGAAAAAAGAATTGATGGGTGTTTCGGACAAGTACTATTCTTACTTTTCTCTTTTCAAACAAATTGAGCAAACCGAAAAAATAATGTAAGATGGTCGCAAAGTGAGGGGTAAACTTGGATATATCCTTTCTGAACTCTAGTTTGAAGTTAAAGCATATCAGTGGTCGAGTATGGTAAATATGACACAGCATAATCTGGAAGAATATGTTAAATATGACACGGCATTAGCTTGACGATTGTGTTCAATATGACACAGCAGTCCCACTTTTTCGTCTGTGCTACTAAATGCTTCCTTTCGTGTCATTGCTCATTTTGGAAGAGGGGTGATACTCATGTCCGGCTGAAAAAATATCCGAACCACCCATCAAACTTGTTTCCATATGTTGTCAAACCTCGTGTAACTGGACATACCAGAGATTTCAATCATATATGTGACGTCATCATCTAAATGTGAAACAATGTGATTCGATGATATGGCCCATTTTCAATAAAATATCTAAGTCTCAAAGAGAGCTCGGGGATACCTGAAGAGTAATGGACGGAATCTATATAATGAAGCGTCACCCTAGTGCAATGACTCAATTACTGCCTATATAAATAAAAGCAGATATTGAGTTTTTGCGCTAAGGTTACGGTTAACGATCTTAAGCCTTGAGATCTTTATTGGAACGTGTCCAAGGGATTGCGTCTCCCTCCACACGCCCAGATAACTGTGCTCTCTGATCCAATTACAAGTAGGACAACTTAAAAACCGCTCCTACCACTAACTAAAATAAATTCCCATTCCATAATATCTTCAGAGCGGCGCCAATAATGTTAATGGCCATCGAGGTATCAGTGATGTCTTTAATACTGTGTATTGATGGATCCTTTGACGGTGCTCAAACATTTTGTGTTTTATTACATACGTTTTAAACCTCTTTTGTTCCTTCTCTATAAACATGGTAGGCATTCATTAGAAAAAGTTGGTAAAAATTATTGAGGTTCTGTTTATACCCATATTTAAACAGTAAATATATCATCCCATTAAAACTGTGTCTATTTCATCATCGTAATGATGTCTAACGTATTACTTAATTCTTCATAATTGCCTAGAAGGTTTTATATTAGCACAATACATCATAGGGGTGATTAGAAAATTAAAAATAGTACATTCTAAACACTTTTATTACGTGTATTAAAATTTGATTGTTTTATATAAAATGTCGGGAAGAAAGGAAACGGATTGCGTTAGTATTTGAGTTCAGTTGTCTTTTGTTAAGAATATTTCGTATTATCTTTATATAGTCGAGTATAATATGTACGGCGCGACGATGAAATTCTACATGAATCAGACGAGCCAGCCCTGAAGTTGGAAAGGAAGAACAGTATAGTAGCAACATGTTTACACGTTTACGGTTTACGTCTAAATACGTGGTTAGCGGGAATAGCATGGCAAGGCAACAACAACACAAAATAAAATATATTGTTATGTTTAAAATGGTAACGTCTAGCGATGTGCGTTCAGAGACCACAAATTAAGGCGTATAAACTGGTTTGAAATATTGTTGAGCAAGCGGCGAATCGCTCATGACACTTATTCAAAGGCTGAAGCGTCCCCGACTCCGTTATTATTTCGTTCGAAATTAGACACAAGAAATAACAATCCGACTAAGGAGGATCAGTCTTGGAAGGAGCCCCTCACTCCGTCTTGCAAACTTTGGTCCCGTTTCAATAAGATATTTTATTCGTAAACCTTACTCTGCGTAAGAGAGCTCAGAAATCTCCATGACGTTACGGACAAAATCTATGCGATAAATGTCCTAACAATATTTTTCATCGAAACGCAGCCTAATCCAAAAAAAAAACGGAGTTAAGCCTAGAAAGTCGCGATCTAAAGGCTTAACGATTTTTATTGACCCTGGCCATTAGCAGATGAGAGGGTATTGTATTGAGGAGGAAATTGGCTGTTAATGACCTTTCTGATTTTGTCGTCGCTGGGAACTGAGTATATCTCCAATTTCATTATATTGTTTAAGATTTGTTTTAAATTGTCATACTTTGTTATTATTAAGTCGATAAGTACTATGAAATGTGCAGCGTGTGTAAATCTTATTCCTGATCTTTGTCTCTAAAGTTCATGGTTGACCCTGAAACCAGGACTGACAGCTCTTGATAAAAAAATAAGAACTGTTGCTGGTTTTTTGATCGGTCATTTGCATCAAAAACAGAAGGAAGTACCATGCAATGAATATATAGTGTGTGTTATACCACGTAATAAATTGCGTCATACTGCGCCATCAGAAGGCAATATTTTGTTTCGAATGAAGACTTTAAATAAAGATAACTTTCCTATTCCTTCACCATTTTAAATGAAACGTAGCGCAGTCTACGCCGCTTACGGAGCCCCGCCTTCGGTCTTTTACCAGAGTTTGATTGAGAGTGTAGTTTCTTAAAACACTTCGACAAACCTTTTCACAAATTGAATACGGCCGTCTGACAGAGGACTGTCAAAACGTTATTTTGGAAACAAGTTTGTCGAAGTGTTTGATGAAACTAATCATCTTACTCCGGCAATAAAACAAAGTCGGGGCTCTTTAAGCGGCATAGACTACCCTTTGATTCATTTAAAATGGTGTTACTTAGTAAAATAAAAGTTATCTTTGATTTAAGTCTTCATTTTAAGCAAAATGATGCCTTCTGACGTAACATACATGACATAATTTGTCACATGGTATACACACACTGAATATAAATGACTACCAGAAAGGGTCTTAGCCCCTTCACCCTGCATGTGGTATGAATCCCTTACTCAAACAGAACTCCGGTTATTTTGTTCAGGATTAACAATTATCAGCAGTTATAACCCATGCGTATATAATCTAGTAAAAAAATTAATAAAGAAATGTTTTGTATTACAAACATATTTTTACCGATTCGTTATTGCATCACTCTTTCGCTGTTAATTACTGATGTTATTTTCCGCAGATCCTTCTGTTTGCCTAAAGTTGATTTTGCTCTACTTCGTATAAACAATTTCAGCTATCCCCGTATATTTTGTTACAACCAATAAAACAATTGTTGGGCTGGTATGCGTTGAAGAACATGGACAATGACATTTATTATTTTAAGGACATTGTTTACGCTATCGAATAGGTCTAACTAGCGTAATGGTAATTGATTTAATCGCCGGCGGCCTGATCACATTTGCCTATATCGTGATGCATTGTTTCGTGGTCTTTCCCGAACATTGCCGGAGATTGCCGAGTTGTAACGATTAAAAGGACACGATATAAATGTTTGAAAATGTTTCGAAAGAAATCAATAGTCGCTGATTGATAGATGTAATTTCGACGCTTGTTTTCGCAAAATAGCGCCGTATGCCTTATGCAATTAATTACAAAATCACATAAATAGTAAACGCAGTCAGTATTTCCCATTAAATAACAGTCATCGAGAAATTAAAACCAGTTTAGGAAATAATTAATTACGGATAAACTTATTATCATCATAATGGTTGTTGTTGACTTGTTTTTGTTTTTACAAATTATTCATTGGTCAGGGGTCGGTGTTGCTCAATCCCTTTCCGAAATTGAAGGGGAAAACCCACACCATTAACTTACCTGATGCATCTAAAGGTTGCCTAATCATATAAATTTGAAAATGATATTATTCAGCTAATGATTTTAGTAGCATCAATTTAACGCTGATCCGTCGTAATGGAACAAAAGATTTTGATTGTATTAAATGGTAAACTTTGAGAACGAGAAAAGTAAATAAACCTTAACAGTTACTTAATGTAATTGCGACAAGAAATTCACCATATTTGCGAAGGTGTGTACAGTTTTAATATATCGCAAAACTTGCATGAAATTCAGCAAATGAGGTAGAATGTGTCATTTTTGTTTCTCGACTCGTACTAAAGGAAAGTTTGCGCCCTTCCTTTTGCCCACAGACCCCATTCGTTGGCAGAATCAGAACCAAACCACGGACAGGAGGACTGGATGGCTGGAACACGGACAGTTCAAATGTGTTCACCTAAAGACATAAACGTTTACATACCGATTCTTCGATGTTTAAGTAATCATTGTTTGTTTTCATACATTATATCATAGAAATAAAGGGTTAAATTCGAAAATGTCATGGTCGAACCATTTTTTGGCGTAAACTACGTTTCAGTAAACCAAATCGTAAGGAAATTTATCACATAGATTCTACCAGTAACTTCACGGGTGTACCTAAATATTCATAAACTGTGTAAGGCTTACGATTAAGATATCTATAACAGTGTGTATATACCACGTGATAAATTGCGTCATAAATGCTACGTCGGAAGGCAATATTTTGATTTGTAAAAAGACTTTTAAACAAAGATAACTTCACTATTTCTTCACCATTTTAAATGAAACAAAGCGCAGTCTACGTTGCTTACGGAGTCCCACCTTCGGTCTTTACCAGAATTTGATTGAAGGTTTACTTTCTTAAAACACTTCGACAAACCTTTTCACAATACGGCCGTCTGACGGAGCACTGTCAAAACATTATTTTTGAAACAGGTTTGTCGAAGTGTTTGATGAAACTAATGACCTCATCAAATTTTGGTAATTAAACAAATGCGGGGCTCTTTAAGCGGCATAGATTGCCCTTTGTTTCATTTAAAATGGTGTTGTAAATGAAAAGTTATCTTTGATTTAAGTCTTCATTTTAAGCAATTTTTTTGAACTGATATGCAAGATTAAATGAATAACAATTAATAAAATTAATAAGGTAAGACAGTGTACGGCATTTGACCTAAAACCAAAACTTGACACACCCAAATGACTCTTAGTACTTGGAAATGCCAACATGAATGACAATGTTAAATGTATGTACCATAGATATAGTGTTTGTCCTCATTGGCCGTATGACTTATTGGATTTAAAATAAACCTTCTTGATGAAAAAAACCGCGGTACTCTATAATGACTTTCCTACGATTAGTGATGAATTGCCCCCCCCCCCGGTCACTAATGGGTTGGTTTCCCTGCGCCTTTATCTTAAACCGCATTGTCCAACATGAACTCTAACGAAGAAGTATCCATTTGTAAAATAGCATTGCTTTTTTACAATCGGAAGTAATTTCATTTCTTTTAATTAGTTTTGGGGATCGATTGCTGCACTGTTAAAACAGATGTGTGGGCAGATATAATTGTGAACCACACATTTGCCAACAATACAGTTATTGTATATGACGAAAACAAAAAGAATTTCAAGAATTTACCAGTATTGTGTGGGGTTTTTACTGCGTTTAACCCAAATTCTGACTGGCTGTGCTAAAAAAAAATCACTCAAACAATTTATTTGAATGAAGGAATTATTTCAATCATAAACAATATTAAAAATAATTAAAGGGGGATTCCGTATAAGCCACTTGCTTCGTCCTTAATTGTATTCCAATATAAGTATTATTCATTTATAATCTTGGTTTAAAACATAATGAATAAATGTATTTCAAACATTAACACTTAATATCTATGTTAATTTATAAGGTAGGGGCTAAGCGAGTGCAGCGAGCGAGCCCTCCTCTTAAATAATAAAAGGTTATAATTATTTAATATCTGCTAACTGACTTAGAATGTAACCTAAACTTTCACTTGCCGCCGTATTCAGTGCACAGCCTTGATGAAGCTGCATTCCTGAATCCAGCGTGTGGTGCTTCAAGAGTGGCGCTTCTTTAATCATGCTGCTTTCCTGAATCCAGCGTGTGTTGCTTCTAGTGTGGCGCTTCTTTTATCAAGCTGCATTCCTGAATCCAGCGTGTGGTGCTTCAAGAGTGGCGCTTCTTTAATCATGCTGCATTCCTGAATCCAGCGTGTGGTGCTTCAAGAGTGGCGCTTCTTTAATCATGCTGCATTTCTGAATCTAGCGTGTGATGCTTCAAGAGTGGCGCTTCTTTAATCATGTTGCATTGCACACGTAGTAAACCGTACCCAATTCGATTGAAGGTAATTACCAAGATTGCAAATGTACTTTGATTAAACAAAGGTTTGGACTTTGAAGCACTGTTTTCTTCCACGTTCATCTATAACAAACTGAAGAATGTTGGTTCCAGGGACCTCAAACATGCTAGACAGGTTTATGTCTGACCTGTAGATGAACCCTACTGAGTTTAAGGTCAGTGGGTTAAAGATCTACGCGTGGTGACATTGAGCTAAAAATCAGTTTCTGTGGCCTAGAAACCTCATACTTGGTAGAAAGTTTGAACACTTCTAGCGGTAGACCTCTATTAATTATGATTACCAGGACCAGTATCCATAAAACATCTTAAGTAAATTCTTAAGTCAATTTCCTAAACCTTTCATTGTTAACTTTAAAAATTGTATTAAAAAATGCGTTTGAGTTTCGAAGTATTCAGTGAGGTACTTATATTAGAAAATGGACTTATGTAAAGAAAATGACTTAAGATGTGTTATGAATACCACCCAGGACTTCAATACGGTACATCATTCACTCCAAAGTTATCCGTTGATAGAACGTTGTTTCTTTGATATAAAATATTTTCATACATTTTTTATTATTTTAGGTTTTAATTTAAAAAAAAAATCTTGGCAAAAAGCTTTTACATTGTGTAAAGTGCTCAAAACATGCATGTCCAATAATGCACAGCAATCTCATTCAAAAGTACAACCAACATGAGATAACATCCACTCCATCTTGCAGTGACTTCATACTTTGCTTGTGAGCGATCATTATTTCCAAACTGAATGGGAAGGTCGTCATGAATATATGTTATATACTAAAGGTTTTGTCCATACAGCCCAAAAACTAAACGCTATCCATCCAATGAGGCGTTTCGGGAATATTTGTTACATTATTGTTCCAGTTTTTGTTCCAGTTTGTTTTTCTACTTTAGATTCTTTTGTTAATGTAAATTAATGACAACATGTAAATCCATTGATTTCAAAGGATTGGGGGCCATTAGTGCATAAGTCGTTTGAAGGGCCAAATCATTAAAAAAGGTTTTGGGATTCATAATTTAAAAACCATAATACATTTATCCGTTGCATGATGTTTAGGTCTGATTAGGAGTTGAGCAGATTTTACGACAGAAGTTTTTTTCAGATTTTCAATCAAAAAGCATTTGCATTCTTTTAGGAAATATCTTTATACAAAATTAAATGAATATGTTTGCGTTGCAAAATGGCCAACGCTATCCAATCGACAATATATTGTGGCTTTGTTGTGATTGCATCTATTTTTAGAAAAATATATTTGCATTTCTGTAACCAAGAAATAAATTCAATACACCTTCATCATTTTATTGAATACTGTACTGTGTGGTTCTCGTTATAAAATATACCGATCACGGAACCACAAGACATTGTTGATCGGGTAGAATGTGACATTTTTGACACAAAAAGCGTATTGTTAACAGATTTTCTGAAGAAATGCAAATGCTTTTTTATTCAAAATCTGATAAAATCTTCTATCGTAAAGATTGGTCAACTCCTTATCACCTCCATATATGTTGCAACAGATGAGTTTTATTCCTGAAGAAGATTGTTCTTCAAAGCTAAACAACGTTTGATCTTCCCCACCCACAACTGCACTACGGACACCCAAATAACTAGAGATCGCTTTGCTCCCTCATTGTGTGGTTGTAGATGAGAAATAATCAATGACAGACATGAGCATTGTACTTTTGAACTGGAGACGAACGAACATAGGGGTCATCTACTGGTCATTACCAACCTGCATACCAAATATGAAGTGCCAGGCTCCAAGTGTGAAGTTCCTGGGTCAAAGTATGAAGTTCCTGGGTCCAAGCCTGCTTTGTTATTGAGCAGAAAGAAGTGTGTCATACGGACTGGTGAACAACAAATTGTTTTTTACATGAAGGTCACTTTGACCTTGACCTACTGACCTCAATATTAATAGGAGTCATCTACTAATCAAGACCAACTACCAAACCAAGTATGATGTTCCTGGTCACAAGCGTTCTTTAGTTATTCGGCGGAAACCGTTATTTTACATCATGGCCACCTTGGCGGTTGATCTACTGGCCTGAACTTCTATAAAGGTCATCTACTGGGCATGACCAACTGGCACACAAAGTATGAAGTTCCTGCGTGCAAGTGTTCTTTAGAACTGATTGCGAACTGTTTTTCCCTCACGGTCAATGGGACCTTGATCTTTAACCTTCTGATTCAAAAATCAAAAAATATCATCACCTAGTCATGACCAACTGGCGTACCAAGTATTAAGTTCCTTGGTGCAAGCGTTCTTCAACGGGAAACCGATTTTTATCACCTCAAGGTCACCATGACTAACTCGCATAGCAAATATGAAGATCCTGGATGCAAGTGATCTAAAGTGATTGAGTCGAAACCGTTTATTCACCTCAAGGTCACCTCGACCTTGACCTTAGACCTACTGATATTAAAATCTATAGGGGTCATCTACTAGTCATGTCCAACTGGTGTACCAAGTATAAAGATCCTTGGTGCAGCGTTCTTTAGTTATTCAACGGGAAACCGTTGATTTCACCTCAAGGTCACCATAACCAACTGGCATACCAAGTATGAAGACCCTGAGTTCAAGTAATCTAAAGTTATTGAGCGGAAACCGTTTGGTCACCTCAAGGTCAACGCGACCTTGACCTTCTGATCTCAAAATATACTAGTCATGACCAACTAGCAAACCAAGTACATGTATGAAGTTCCTGGGTGCAAGTGTTTTACATCTGAAGGTCACCGCGACCTTGATCTTTGACATACGAATCTAAAAATCAATATGGGTCATGTACTCCCGTAGTCATGACCAACTTTCATACTCCGTATAAAGTTCCTGGAACCAAAGTATCAAGTTGTTGAGCGGAAACTGTTTTTCATCTCCAGGTTATCGCAACCTTTACCTACTGATTTTAAAATCAATAGGTCATCTACTGGTCATGACCAACCTGTATACCAAGTATTGAGTTCCTTGGTATTGGCGTTCACAAGTTATTGAGCGGAAAGGGAGTGTGACGGACGAACCGATGGACTGACCGACTGACTGACTGACCGACTGACTGACTGACTTACGGACTGACTGACGAACAGGGCAAAAACAATATGTCAGCCCCATTTTGTTACCTTCAATTTGCTGGGTTCTAGGGTATATATTCTTGATGGTGGTTTTGCCATTGATGTTAGAGGGAAATAAATATAAAAGTCACAATAAAAAAAACACATTTCTATTGAAAACAATAGGTAAACAATATGTAATACACGTACACACACGTAGTTCTTTTGAGTGAACATCTATGACAACACTAAATACAAGCACATCGGAACACATGGATTTAAACGGACCCATTCACAGACTTGTGTTGGCCCTGTTTTATAAACTTTTATTGAAATTGAGTTTGTTTTACCTACTTTTATAAACAAACAGTCACTGATAAAACTTTGTAAATTCCATTCTAATATCATTCATTTGATCACAAATGCTTTTTCGGCAAATTATTTTTAAATAATGATCAACATTTGGGCTCCAATATAAACTTTTTATGTATCATTGAAACAGACATTTTGTTAATATGTTCACATACTATTACTTTTCTTGATTACAGACACTATAAAACGTGAACTTGTCCAATTAAGCCAAAAAACGACAACAAAAAGATACACACGCATTAAATAAGGACTAAATGACATTGCACATTTAAATCGTAGAATTAAGCCGTTTTACCGATAATTACAGATTTATGCAAATAGATTTACTTATTACCATATGCAGCTATCTGTCCTACAAGATTGATTTCCATATGAAACTATCTTTTGATGCATCAAACGTCAATTCCTTTAACAGTTCGCTTTTTTATTATAAATAGATTCAGATTAATGATGAGAAAAAATGGATGAAACATGATTGAAAATAATGGAAGGAATATAGAAAAACTAAATAAATAGATTCAATTAAGTGATACTAACATTTTGGCAAAACATGATTGAAATAATGAAACAAAATACAATGCAAAAATAAATATCGGCAGCCAATTAAATAAAACTGGTTCATTTGTTGGTTAGGTTTAAGTTAGTCAAAATGTGATATTGATTGGTCACCATGTATGCAATAATTACTGTCGACCAATCAAACTGCTTAAATGTGCAAACTACTCAAAATATTACCTGTGGATAGTTTATCCAGTTTTAAACCATTGGCTGCTTGCAATTTATAGCCCAACTTTCATAGTCGTGGATTCCATGACTTAGTTTTTGCCCTTTTATATTATTGACTTTTGGCAAATACAGTCATGGAATACTCCCCTTTGCAAACCCACGTGATAGCTGTGCAAAACAAAATGGTGGATTTCTGTATGTTAGTTTAATCTTTTGGAAACTTTGAGGTAAAGGTGGTTTTTAACAGTTATTTAAACCATTTTTTAAACAACTGTGTATTGGTCAAATACAATATTTAAGATTTTAGAAGCATAACTTTCCAAAAAAATCAAACGAAGCATGACTGATGATGAAAAGATGCTAAAATTTAGCCTCGAGGCTATTGAGTTTCACTATGGGATTGTCTTTGAGGGAGCATTTTAAGCAAATCTCAGAAGCTTTGATAACAACTTTCTGTTTCATCACAATTTATCAGCCAATTCCGGCCATTGCGTGATTCGTATACGCTTTATCGAGCCGTCAAAGATCTTGTCCATCCACAGTGCGAGTCCATCAAGGATTTCATCCAGGTAAAAAAAGTTTTCTTCCTCATCAGATTTTTCATCAGCTTCATCTAAACCAAGCGCTTCAGAGACGTTATTCCTCTTACGTATATACTTCCGTCCATTCTTGGCACTGTATATATAGTAATACTTGCGGAAGCCGTTAATTGCAAGAACTGTTCCTATGCAGTTTTTAATGTTAATGCCGTCCAATTTGAAGTCATCTACACTGAGCTGTAGTAAGGATTTGTACCATTTGAGGTTGTATTCCAGTTGCAGAAAGGCGAATGTTAGAGCACTGTACCTAAAAAATAACATAAGAAATAAGAGATTGATATCACAGACCTATAAATATCTAGAGTAAGAATGTTGGCAATATCCTAGATATCGCCAAACAGACAATATAACACACAAATTATCAAACTGATAAAATATTCTAAGTTACTGGGTTAGTAGGTGACCCAATATGGGATTTGCTCTCACCCGAAAATGGTTTCCTATGCCCTGTATATCCCATATCGAGACACCTACTAACCCTGTAACATATATATCACGTCAACAACCTGTTGACACTTTTAAATGTTTTGTTTATTCATCAGAATCGGTAAAAAACCACCATTTTGGTACAATATAAATTTGGTGACACAATATGGAAAAATATGGGGTCACCATGTGACCAGTTCTAGATCAATGGCTTTGCATCACTTATGTTTGAGGCGTGATATACCTACATACATTTACCACTAGGTTTAAACTCTTGTTTTAAAGGTGTTTTGACAAGTCCATGTAAATGGACACCATAAAATCTTCTAATCATACATTTTACTTTGTAGACTAGTTTATCATCATAGGGATACATGAGCCACAGTCCAACATGATCTGTTTATGTCCTTTTTCAGACATAGAATGAAAGAAAAAAATATGTTTCAGTATAAGATTCACAATATATTTCACCTCATGAACACCAAAAGTTAATATATTTTCACCTCGTGAACACCAAAAGTTAATATATTTTCACCCTGTGAACACCGAAAGTTAATATATTTTCACCCTGTGAACACCAAAAGTTAATATATTTTCACCTTGTGAACACCAAAAGTTAATATATTTTCACCCTGTGAACACCAAAAGTTGATATATTTTCACCCAGTGAACACCATAAGTTAATATATTTTCACCATGTGAACACCATAAGTTAATATATTTCACCTTGTGAACACCAAAAGTTTATATATTTTCACCCTGTGAACACCAAAAGTTGATATATTTTCACCCAGTGAACACCATAAGTTAATATATTTTATACCCTGTGAACACCATAAGTTAATATATTTTCACCCCGTAAACACCATAAGTTAATATATTTTCACCTTGTGAACACCAAAAGTTAATATATGTTCACCCCTTGAACACCATAAGTTAATATATTTTCACCTCATTAACACCAAAAAGTAATATATTTTCACCTCATGAACACCAAAAAGTTATAAATTTTCAAACCGTGAACACCAAAAGTTAAAATATTTTCACCTTGTGAACACCAAAAATTAATATATTTTCACCTCATGAACACCAAAAGTTAATATATCAGATGAGGCTATGCCACTCATGAAATGTAACTTTTGATATGCACTAGGTAAAATATGTTGTGATCTTACACAGAAACAGACAATTTACCACTGTATCCCTGATCACCCATTTAATACAACATCATGCATACCTTGAGTAAGGATGAACAATCTTGGCAAACTCCTTGACCAGGGTGTCCTTGCTATCCTTGTCCACCAAGATGACCACGGTCAGTCCAGTGTCTGCTTCAGTGACCAGCTCCTGGTACATCCGGTAGTCTAACTCATATAAGTTCAGGTTTTTTGCATCAAATGTTCTGAAGTGAGAAAAACAAATGTGATTCACAATTTCATATTAAAGGAAGTTGCTCATTTTTTGTATGACAAAATAAAGTGTGGCAAATCATTAGGCTTCAGAAAATGTTGATATTTGCTCAAATATCGTCTTTGAACACCACAATTTCCATTGTTGTGACTGGTTGATTGACATTATCACATGGTGTTATCAATGTATTATTAAAAGGTTAAAATATCAATCACTTTTGTACAGGTTCTGAAAGCCTAGTGGTGAAGGCAGTTGTTTCAATTTTTTCTTGATTTTACTGGCGTGGGTTTCCATCCCACTAAAACCACAATACTTTTTTATTCTATGATAGTATTTTTTCTGTAATTTTGATTTCATAGAGTAAAATAATGATAAAATAAGTGTTTTTATATGCATTACTGGAAAACTAAATTTCAGTTCAAAAACATGAGCGAGTCCCTTTAAAGCTGCACTCTTACAGCTGGAACTTTTGACAACTTTTTTATTTTTTGTCTTGGAACGAGCAAATTTTTGCAAAAATGGAAACCAGTTATATAAGACTGCTGACAAGAAAATAAATAGCAGATTTTTATATTAAAATTAAAAAATGGATGTTTTATGCATTTATCTTAAACTGTTAGTAACGGTTAAAGCTATAATACATTAGTTTTCGAACAGAAATATGGAAATCTACAATCTTATTTTTTGTCAGCAACCTTATATCATTGGTTTACAGATATTTATGCAAATATTTGCTCTTTCCAAGACAAAAAATAAAGAAGTTGTAACTGTGAGAGTGCAGCTTTAAAGCATGCAGGTACCTAGTCTGATTTTTTGTTCAATCAAACAAGAGGGATAACTTAATTATTAGTACATCCAGACATGTGCATATTGTCTCTGGCAACACACACAACAACTTTCATTGAAATAACTTGAACAGATTTTGAGTTATGATCAAATCTAAAAAAATTGTACTACTGAAATGGTGACTTCAGAACTTGGTACCAAGGCTGTCACAATATCCCGATATTTTTCTTCAAAAATGTTAATTTGTTTGTGTCTATAGTTCAATTGTTATTTTGGCCCTTGCTTTGTGCCCCTAAACAGGGCTTATTTTTCTGGTTTAGACCACAGGGTTTGTCCCTGTACTTTTCATTGTATTATTCGTTCTAAAATAGGTTGTAATGTATACCTTGACGGTGGTCTTGGTCGTGTTTTCCTGGGCAGAGTCTGCTGAACCTGTATTTCCTCCAGGGAGGCCAGTTTGTGCATGAAGTAGCCCATACCCCCAACAAAGAGGACAGTGAGGAGCAGCGTGATCCAGGTGGTGGAGTCCAACCTGGAAAAGAGTTGAGTGGAGTTAAACCTTGAAAACAGTTTAGTAGAGGCAAACCTGGAAAAGAGTTAAGTGGCGTTAAGCCTTGGAAACAGTTTAGTAGAGATAAACCTGGAAGTTTAGTGGATGCAAAGCTGAAGAAGAGTTTAGTGGAGTCAAACCATGAAAAAGGTTTAGTGGAGTCAAACCATGAAAAGAGTTCGGTAAAGTCAAATCATGAAAAGAGTTTAGTGGAGTCAAACCTTCAAAAGAGTTTAGAAGAGTTAGAGTAAATCCCTGTAAGAGTTTAGTAGAGGCCAACCTTGGAAAAGAGTTTAGTGGAGGCAAACCTTAATATACTGTAGGGCTTTTTCTCAGTCAATTAAGGGGCTTAAAAATATTCAGCCAGAGTTATAGGACTTTTGTTCAGTTAAGTGATTTTTTTTTAACATCTCGAGCATTTACAATAAAAATGTATAAAAATTATTCTGTGCTACTACATACATGTTAAGGAGTCCTGCAATCTTTTCAGCCCAGCTCAGCAGCTTCAACCCAATCCTGGTGAGGAGGTTCTGAAACATAGACAATCATATCAAGACTTGGTAGGTTGGTACCAGTACATCCATATTCCATTGTTTTCAGGTACATTGACCCAAATTCTCGAAACAATTAAGGTTATATTTACATTCTTCTTAAGACTTTTTTTTAGTTTAAAGCAAAATTATCTTTATTATTATCATGTTTTACATTTTCTTATTTAGTACATTCAAGATTAAGTAAGAAATTTGGCTTAATGCAATAGGTTACTTAAAGCTGCACTCTCACAGATTAAACGTTTTGACAATTTCTTTTATTTTTTGTCTTGGAACGTGCCAATTTTTGTGAAACAATCTTTGCAATGAAACTGTTTGAGCATAAAACAATCTTTGCAATGCAACTGTTCGAACATAAAACAATCTTTGCAATGCAACTGTTCGAACATAAAACAATCTTTGCAATGCAACTGTTTGAGCATAAAACAATCTTTGCAATGCAACTGTTCGAGCAAAAACAATCTTTGCAATGGAACTGTTTGAGCATAAAAAAATCTTTACAAAGTTACTGTTTGAGCATAAAAAAATCTTTACAAAGTTACTGTTAGAGTATAAAACAATCTTTACAAAGTAACTGTTCGAGCATAAAAAATCTTTACAAAGTAACTGTTCGAGCATAAAAAAATCTTTAGAAAGTTACTGTTCGAGCACAAAACAATCTTTACAAAGTAACTGGTCGAGAATAAAACAATCTTTACAAAGTAACTGTTCGAACATAAAACAATCTTTGCAATGCAACTGTTTGAGCATAAAACAATCTTTACAAAGTAACTGTTCGAGAATAAAACAATCTTTACAAAGTAACTGTTCGAACATAAAACAATCTTTGCAATGCAACTGTTTGAGCATAAAACAATCTTTGCAATGCAACTGTTCAAGCATAAAACAAACTTTGCAATGCAACTGTTCGAGCAAAAACAATCTTTGCAATGCAACTGTTCGAGCATAAAACAATCTTTAAAAAGTTACTTTTCGAGAATAAAACAATCTTTACAAAGTAACTGTTCGAGCATAAAAAATTCTTTACAAAGTTACTGTTCAAGCATAAAAAAATCTTTAGAAAGTTACTGTTCGAGCACAAAACAATCTTTACAAAGTAACTGTTCGAGAATAAAACAATCTTTACAAAGAAACTGTTCAAGCATAAAACAATCTTTACAAAGTAACTGTTCGAGAATAAAACAATCTTTACAAAGTAACTGTTCGAACATAAAACAATCTTTGCAATGCAACTGTTTGAGCATAAAACAATCTTTGCAATGCAACTGTTCAAGCATAAAACAAACTTTACAAAGTAACTGTTCGAGAATAAAACAATCTTTACAACGTAACTGTTCGAGCATAAAACAATCTTTACAACGTAACTGTTCGAGCATTAAACAATCTTTACAAAGTAACTGTTCGAGCATAAAACAATCTTTACAAAGTAACTGTTCGAGCATAAAACAATCTTTACAAAGTAACTGTTCGAGCATAAAACAATCTTAACAACGTAACTGTTCGAGCATAAAACAATCTTTACAACGTAACTGTTCGAGCATAAAATAATCTTTACAAAGTAACTGTTCGAGCATAAAACAATCTTTACAGCTGTACAAAAGTTTATAGCTGTCAAGCCTGATTTCAGGATTCATCCTGAATTTAGAACCCTTGACAAATCCAAACAAGATAATATCACAAATAAGGTTAGAATACATACCAGTCCATGTTCATTGAAGAGCTCGGGAGGTACGATATTGTACGGCATGACTGTGTCAGTGGTGAGGAGGACATTCAGGCGACTGTCAAGGGCTTTAGAACATCTAGCCCTTTGCTCTGCCTGCCAACCTGTCTCCAGCCATTCATACTTGAGTTGGTATTTCTCTACACGCCACAGAATCGCCACCTGGGATATATACATGTATTCATAAGTACAATTTTAAAGAAAGTAAGTCTCTTGTGTCATACGAATATACTAATGGACATGATCTGTACCCTTTGGCTAATATTCATAAAGCAACATAGGTAATTTCCTATCATTAGTCGCTTTTTAAATTTAAGTCACTTTTTATTTTCAATGCATTATTATGTTTAACTCATTTGACATGATCCAAAAAAAGTATACAATTCCTGTACATTCAGGTAAAAAATGTGAGCTGTTTAAAAATTAAAAAAAGAACATTTATAAAGGCTAATACTTTTTATCTGTACTCAAATCATATAGGTTTGTTTTGATCAGTAAATTAAAATGAGTTAAATTTAAAAATGCATTGAAAAAAATATAAAAATGGCATCAACCTATAATTTTTTTATTGTGCCCCTATACAACATTAAGTCAGTCGGGTTTCAATAACCAAAACATTATTTCTTCTAGGCCTAACAACACACCTTTAGCGCCTCATCTGCTTCTTTCTGCTTGCCTTTCATCATCAGAGTATTCACAAAGTCTGCCTGTGTGTCCTCAAACATGTATGTAAACCTGACCCGCTCGTTCCCGTTCAGCTTGGACGCCTGACTGTACTGACGAAACTGCTCCCGAGTGCCGTCTTGTGCCGGGCCCTTCTTTGTTATTAAAACGACGCAAAGTCTGTAAAATGTACAAGGAAAATGATGAGAAAAAAGAAGTCAGCTTTTGCAGGTTGCTTTGTGAGGATCTATTTCCGCCTTGCTTTGACAATTTGTCACAGAGGCAAATTGCATTGTCATAAGGCTATTTACTAGTTGCAGATTAGAGCCCTATTAACCTAAGCAATGAAGGAATTAGAATTATCTGGTTTAAAAAAAGGAGAAAAAGACAGGAAAGTTTAATCCCCACCAACAAAAAGTTTTTAACACACAGTTTTTCTATGCAACAACCTAATTCGAAAAAAAGCCCCATCAGCGAAACAGCAAAATCTTAGAAGCTACTAGAAGCAACATCTTGTTAGCACTGGAAACAGCTTAATCAAGATATTCCAGGAGCTGTTTTCAATAACCAACTTAGATTGAACTTAAATTTAAGATCAGAAACTAAGTGTTTTGATTGGCCTGTATATTTAGCTGACCAATAGCCTGAATGGAATCACTGAGGCATGTCTCAGGATAGTAATAAGATCAATATTGAATACTGGCCCGCCTAGCATTCGTACAGCAATAATATGAGTCAGTTTTGTATATAAAGTAGGTCTTTTTGTTTATGGAAATAGATATATGATATTTGTGAGGACATAACAGGAATTTTTGGTCTACAGTAATACCGCATTAAGAGCAAACCTTCAAATCATAAATTGTTGAGCTTAGGTTTACATGTACTTACTTCCTGTTTTTGACTTTATATCCATCTGGACACAACTCCTCGAATAATTTCTGCGAGGACAAGCGAGGGAGTGTGAGGTATTTGTTTCCCTCTATAACCTCGTCAAGGGTCGACCTCGATAACTGCTGCATCTGGTGAAATATATATTAAGCCTTTGATAATGTTACTCTAGCTATGGTCCATTATGATTACAAGAAGAGTTGTTCTGACACGTAGTAGGACTAGTCTAAAACAATAGATGTGTTGTACGAGATTCTTCCAATGCCTAAGGATTTGCCATATAAAAAATCGTAAAAAAAATCCATCTGTCAACGACCGTACAATAATTTGGACTAGTAGTAGAAGTACCATATTTGCAAAAGGCCATGCTTATTTATGTTGATAGTTGAACATTACCGAAGAATTAGATTTGGATCACTTATTTAGACTTGGGTTAAAAACAAGATACAGCCTAGATAAGGTTCAGTCCAGACGTACACATGCACGCATGGGACTGCCATTGTTACAGCTTTGTCAAGCTCACCTCACAAAAATGATATACTGTTAGAAACATGCTAAGTAATAAAATTCCCTAAAAGTCCAAAAATATGACAAATTCCCACTGATAACACGATATTGTAGATCACACTTACATGTAACATCTATACAATAAAATATACATGAGACAACTACTACAAATCTGGGATGATTTCAAAATGTTTTGACTTTGTGTTTGTACGACATCTCATGTATCCTTGTTCAATATAGTCCAAGGGTATATATGAGGAAAGTGTATTGTTCTTAATTCTGTCTCCATCCTCAGAATTGGAAAGTTCTTTATGGTCTGTTAATATTAATTTCTTTAAGCTTGATTGTGACAAAAGCTAAAAGAATCAATCTGCAGTCCATTTCCTGGTTAGATACCAGTACTGATGTCCATTCTGATAGGCCATGAGGAAGCACCCACCCACCCTCTGTACTGAGAGGCTTTTACTTATACCACTAGAGCTATCTCATCCTGGTTGGTATTGAACCTACAACCTCTTAAGTGAGAGGCAGACATCTATCAACTACACCACTATCACCCACTCAAAGTACTTTCTTCTGCAATATACAATGCATTATACATATAACAACAACTTAAAACTTACACTTATAGTAGCCACAGGTGAACTCGTATCTTCATTAAACAACAGTAGCGTCTCCCGATGTTTATTCACACCAAATTTCCGTAACATATCCTTTCCTTGTAGAGATTGGGTGTAAATGTGGCCAAAAGCCACATTTTCACGGTAGAAATACGCGGGTGCCAGAAACCTTGCCGACAGATCTTCACGAGGACTGAAGAACAATCCCCGAACCTTGTTGTCCGCAGGCCAGCCTGACAGGAATGGTTCAACGTTACTGTCAAATACCTGGAAAATCATAGATCTATGAGGTCCGAAGTGCTGGGGCCATATTCATAATGCTTCTTAGTTAAATTTTGTAACTTACTGAAATCTTTTGAATTTTTAACAACAAATATTTTAAATACTTTTTATTTTTTTAAACCAATTTATTCTTATGTTAATTGTCTTAAAATTCAACTTAGACAAAAAGCATATCTTAAATTAGTTGAAAATTTTCATTAAGATGTTATATGAATATGGCCCCAGGATTCTATTCATGGTTTACTCCTGTGCCACTTAAAGGGCTGGTAACCAGGTTGATCTGGGGTTTCCATGGTGATCAGAGTAGTTGTTTGTATTGTAAGAAGCCAGTTTGGTATTCTAGGTGTATGAGGCTTCCATACCCAGCTATTGTTTTTTGACTATATAGAGCCTAAAAACTAAAAAAAAAAAATAGATTTTCTCTTTACAATTTACATTTACTTTCAATCATTTAAAATGGAAATTAACCACATAATTAACTTCAAATACTGAGTAGAAAGTAGTTTTCCACTTAACAATTTACAATTTAAAACTGAATCTCACCTTAGTGACAAAGTTATTAGGAAAGAGACCCCGTGTAAATTCATGTAGACTTTGAATGCTGACAGAGCCTTTGAAATAGAACAGTCGCTCATTGACAACGCCGACGATAGAGGGGACAGTGGATACCCTTAGGGCAGAGCTGAGACCGCCGGATCGTCCCGCGTGGAATGAAGCTGCACAGAGACCTGAAGAAAAGATAGTCTAAAATAGCACAGCCTTTAGTGATGCACAAAGAAGAAAAGTTCGAGAGGGTCGTAACTGATGCTTGCAAAACTCGTGACACAATCCCTTTGCATGTTTGATTTTATAATGTCAGTTTAAACATTGTGCATTTTATTCTCACTGTCAAATGAGTTCTCATGCAAAAAAAATATTTCAATAATAAAGATAGTTAAAAATACCACAGACCCTAGAGAAGGAATTTATATTTACGCAAGAGGAAAAAATATTTAGGTTTTTATCCAGAGCATACGCCAATGCCAACACTTTCCTGTTTGTTTTTTTACTGTTGAAGTTAGTTTGTTTAAAGTGTGAATGTATTTATATTTTTTTACTGTAAGCTTAAAACAATACAATAGAAATATTTGACAGTCTTGAGCATTCAATTCTATGAAAGCAGAAGGGTGCCCATGCTGGTCTCCATAAGGACAGAAGGGTCCTACCTTCAGCTAAAACCCAAGTTGAACAACAGTCGTAACTCAACAATTATGAAACTTTAATGTCAGAGTTATGGGCCTTGCTAGACATATGCATATTTTTTCTGGCAACATGATTGTGTACCAAGTTTCAATTTGAAACAGTTTTTGAGTTATCACCAAGGTTAAATGTTTTGATAATGCCTCAACACTTTTTTCTACCAAAAAACAAAAAAGCACAAAATACATTCTCATTTGACAGAGGTTTGATAATTATAAATCTAATGTTGTGCACATACTATCATTCCTCTGGTGTATGAAAATGACAAAATGGAGCAGACAGGTAGATTTGTTTTTCAGTTTAAAAACATGTGAAATTAAGAGCAAAATATACTAACTGTAATAAATGCAAGTACTTTTGGTCATTCATTTTATACATTGCCAATCAGCAAGCAAATACCTTTCAAATGTTAGGTTCACTGTCAGAGCATCAAATTTAAACATGCATGTTCCAAATGACATGAAAATAGCATAGAGTCACATGGCATCAAAATTTAGTGTATATTGGAGAAAAAGCCTTAAAAAATACTTTTAAGTTCACGCTAACCGACCCTTCTATGAATAAGGTGTTGACCCTACAGTTTTTATAGACCATTGGTATAAAAATATATAAAATAATAGTGTAAAATAATATGTAGTTCAACACTTGTAAAGCTTTATGTAGAAGATTACTTTAACGCCATTCCCCAATGATGACAATAATGGTCTTATATAAATCCTTATAATAAAGCCTAATAATAAAACAGCCTACCTACCCTACCTATTTTTGAAAAGGATGATACCCTAATCGAACAATTTCTTTTTGGGCCTAAGCTTATCTGTGAGTTCGATTCCTTAATAACCTACCAACTGCTTTCAACTCGGAGAAGAACTTTTCCAGTATTCCTTCTATCCTCATACAGTTGAAGCAGAAGTCAGCGTACGCATAAATTATGCATGGCTTTGTCACGCTGTTGGGTAATATAGTTGTCTCATATTGTCTAAAAAACAGATAATGTTCAATTATCAGTATTGTATGAAGGCAGTGTTTATTTCCCTGAACAATTCTAGCCAAACGATTTCATACACCATTGATTTTTCTTCCCAGCACTGTCTGCAATTATTTTGTTCTTTTAAAGCTGAACTCTCACAGATTGACCATTTCATAAACTTTTTAATTTTTTGTCATGGAAAGAGAGCAACTTTTTGCGTAAATATCTGCAAACCAATGGTATAAGATTACTGACAAAAATTCAGATCGTAGATTTTCATATTCCGTTCGTAAATTAATGTTTTATGGATTAAACCGTTTAAAAAAATGTATGTAAAAACATCAATTTTTGAACTTAAATATAAAAATCTGCAATAATTTTTTTGTCAGCAGTCTTATATAACTGGTTTTCATGGATTTTTGCAAAAATTGGCTCGTTCCAACAAAAAAATAAAAAAAATGTCAAAACGTTCAATCTGTGAGAGTGGAGCTTTAACAGTGCAACAGGCTAAAATGACTGAAACAATAAGATTATACTTCGATAAACGCAGTGTTTCAAACAATGAGTTTATTAGGATATAATCCACAAACTTAAGAAAGCATGAAATAAATGGGTGATACCATAAAAAAAACTATGATGTAAATAAAACCCAAGTCATAAAAACCAATGACAGCTTTAAAAAGTATAATTTACATAGTATCACACTTGATATTCTTCATTATTTATTCATAACCTTAATCAATAGTCACAATATAATTCCTGAGATACCATTTCACCAGGAGGCGTATTCAATATGCATCTTAGTAATAATTTTCAACTAAGTGAAAAATTGCCATTTTTCTAATTTGAATTTTAAGAAAACGAACAATGTGTGTAAACCCAAAATATGAAAATAAGCAAGAAAATGGTCTAAACAATATATGCATATGAATAAATCTGATGAAAAGTAGCGGGTATTTAAAATAATCGTTGTCAAAAATTACGAAATTCGCACTAAGTTGAAAATATTCACTAAGATGCATATTGAATACGGCACCAGATCTATGATATTTGATATGTAGTTGGTATTCAATAATTAATTAAACAAAATACAATAATTTATTAAACCAGCATGTGAATTTTTTTGGCAATAGTAGACTAACAGCTACATGTAATAAAAATAAATATTATGGACTGATTATACAAGCTTTATGGTGTCATAAAGCAACATAAAATACCGCTACCATTAATATTTCCAGACTAATCCAAAGACATGGTAACTAACAGTTCTTTTTTTAATATGAAAAAATATAAAAAAAAAAGTTACATATGGTATACAATTCCATTTTTTCTCTGTGTTTTTGTCTTATTTATTCTTAATGGTGCAAAGTCTAGACAGATGCAAAATAGAAACATATAATTTTAATGACTTATTATCTTTAACTCGATTGAATTTATAGATCAAAAACAAAAAAGCATATTATTTGCCTTTATAACTGGGGACTTTTCAATTAATAGCTATGTGGCCACAAATTCCCCATTTAAAATAGCACCAACATATTGCTAATATTTTTTTATCTGCACACATACCATATGCTTTTTTTGTTTTGATCATTAAAGTCAAACAAGTAAACATAATAATGCATTAAAATTGAAATGCTTCTTTTGTGCATCGATCTACACTTTAAGGGGTTTTTCATGGCATTCAACTTGATGCCAAAATTGTATCATCTAGCTTTATGTATGCTCTAACCTCAGGTTAATCGAGAATCTCTCAATGGTAGACTCTGCATCTCCACCAAAGTTGTTAAAATTGAAGCGGAACCCTCCATTTCCCCCGGGGAAGAATGAATCAAACGGTGACCCATGGAAACCTTGTTGTGGTCTGTTCGGCTGCCTTGCGTTGGCTGATGTGTAACCAAAGTTGTCATACTCGTGTCTTTTGTCAGGGTCCCCCAGTGTCTGTAAGATTATAAATTTTGAAATAATACATAAATATATATAAAATAAGCTGCACTTACTACTTGTTATCTAGTATAACTTAAATTTTATAAATACCAATTACCAAATCATAATGAAGTATAAACTCGATTGAGCAATAATGTTTGAAATAAAACTGATTCTCAGTGTTAAAATGAACTGATATTCATGGTTAAAAATTATAAAAAAAAAAATATTCAATTCTGTTATACCAAAGACGAAAGTAAACGTGTGGTGAGTTTGAAAATATTCATAATTGTCAGCGCATGGCATTGGACAGCTTACAATTTTGAACACTCAACAGTGTGAACCATTATAAAGGTTATTTCAAAAGAAAACAAGTACTTACTTCATATGCTTCATTGATTTTTGTAAACTTTGAAGTTGCATCAGGATCATCTGTCTTGTCTGGATGCCTATAATGTGAAGACAACACATACAAAAAGGCACGAACATTACAATATCAAGACCAAGTAATGGATGCCTATTTAGTTATCCTTTACAAAAATCGTTAGATAACTGATTGGTTGGTTTGATTTTAAACTAACGACTCATTCATTTGCAATTGTAACGAAAACATTTACTCAATCATTTCCATTTTGCAAGACATTTAACAAAAATTATGATTTTGGCCTTCAGTATTGTAGCCAATCACTTTGTAAAATGGAAAAACAGGGATTTGTGTGAGATTAAAAGCAGTGTGATTTGTCAGAGGGTGTTTTATTGTACTTAATGGACTATTTATTTTATATTAAAATCAAACATTTCAACCTAGAAAAATTAATTGAAATTCTCATAGCTAAGAAATGGTTAAAGTTTGTCAGGATGTACTTAAAAATAAATGGTTTGATGAGACACAGTCCCATAACAATAAATTTTATGAAGTAAGATACTTACAACCTTTTAAAAAATTAGTGGTCTACATTATACTATGTAAACTACCCACCAACTGAGTCAGCCACATTTTATATCTACCTGTTCACCTGCTTAAAATCAATAACAACATACTGCTGATTAAATGAAATAGATATATTGGAAAACGTCAGAAAAAGCGCCTTCTCATTGAACAAAATATTATGTTTACTTTTCCACTCACTTCTCATAAACGGAGCCAATGTTGCCTGATACCTGTGACCATGCATTTAATTCAAGCATGGTTCTACTTTTAAGTTAAAACTGCATAATACAGATACAATCTATAGTTCCACACCTGTAAGCATTTTACAAATTAGAGTCTGTTGAAGTTAAACAGTATAGCTTTACCTTCCTAGTTTTTATCTGCATCACACTACTGAGTTCCATATCCATATATATATAGTATTTAGGTTTGAACAATAAAATTTGACGATCATTATCTGCATGCAGCGATTTGTGTATAAGGTACTACATATTTATAACTTTTTGAGGGATCGGATATTGTTAACTCTCTTGGTTGCAATAATCAAATTTAAATCCCTTTAAAGTCTTGAAAATCGGCATAATGGAAAATCAGTTTAACAGTTTCATTTAAGTGAAAATAATGAACATTAAATATTTAAAAAAAAATATATAGAGAAAATCTGTCTAATTTCTCTAATGGATTTGTTGAATAGCTAAAATGTTCTCATCATTAAGAATAACTCATTTTTAACTAAATAAGGAAATTAGAATATGAAACTTTTTCTGTTAACACTTAAACATACCATTGTCTGGCCAAGTTCTTGTATGCCCGTTTGATATCCTTCTGTGTAGCTGTTTGCCTCACTCCAAGAACATCGTACAGTTCTCTATTGTTTGCCTTTGTTCCGTCAAAATAAAGGCAACAAATGGCAAATAAAGCTATTAAATAATTTAATTTTATTCTAATTAACATACTTAAGGTTACTTGTTCATAATTTGTAGATTTTTATTGAGAAAAGAAAAAACTGTTGGTAAATCAATAAAATGGATTTAGATCAGCTTTACCTAATTAACATTGCGCGGTTTCGGATAAATATACACTCAATAAATAATTTATGTGTTTAACTGTTTATGTAAATATTGTATGCTTCTTGACATATGAATTTCTATGAATTTATAAATCATGTGTGTCATAAAATGAAACATGTAAATATTTTTTATATAAATTCGAAACGGATAAATTGCAAGGATTGTTAGCTTCCGGACAGCACGATACAGAAATAAAACGAAAATAAAGCAAAAACATCTAAGTTAAGAGGTATAATTTTGTTTAATATTTATTTTAAACGTGTTATGAAACATTGCTTTAGAATGTTTATTAACTGCATAAATTTTATTCTGTCTCTTGACCGAATAATCACTTACCGGCGTCTTATTTTGAAACTGAAAGTAAGATTGTGAACTTTCGTTCCTAGAAAATTGTGAAATAATTGGATACCAAAAATATACAACAAGCGTGACTTTTATTATATTATGACTCTTGTTTCGTTTTAAAAAGCCCTCGCTGACTGTGACAGAAACCTGTTTTTTTTACAGACAACACAACAAAAGAAAAATGGCAGATGACTGGGGAGCCATTGTTGATGAACAGGAAAAGAACCTTACTCAAAAGGTATGCCAGATAAGTGAAAGTAAGAGGGTATGTATGAACCCTCTACCTTTCGACTCATATTTGACACTGCAACTGCATCACTTTAAAAGCTAGCTCAATTCAAGGCTGTTTGAAGCACTTGAATGTATCATGCAGATCCCAACAGCTGCCCCTAGCTTAGTTTTAATAGTTGCCTGTGACCTCAGCTGGGTTTTATCAGTCTTTATCCTGAAAATTAAATAATACAACAATTTATGGGCTGCTTATCACGTTATGGGACACCTTCAACTATTAATCATAATTTGTCGACGATATTTCAACACACTTTAAAATAAAAAAATCCACTAGGGTTATATAATTGACAAGAGAAGAAACTTTCCTAGACACAATTCATCATGAAAACGATAAACTTACAGTTCAAACATGAATTTTATATCTAATATACCAATCCTAAGCATATTGATCACTGCGTTCTGCGCAAAGAACAATCATTTTTACATCATAATGGCAAGAATCTTACCAGTTATTCCAAATTAAAGCAGGAATTTGATTAAAAATAAACACACTATTGCCAAAATTTTGCCATACACAGGTCTTTCGACTAATTCTACTGCTGTTATAAGTGCCTGAATTGATCCCAATGGTAACAGCAAGGCTGTTGGTAGTTAAAAAAAAATTATTATTGTACGTTGACAGATTTTTTGTACGATTTTTGATATGGCAAATCCTTCATGTATAAATTGTTTTGTACCAAAAGTGGGTAGTTATTCCAATTGGGATTCTGGGTTAAAGCATATTGCGTCAATAAAATATCATAAAAACAAGAAATGTTACCAGATAATGTTATTTTGTATTAGTTCGTACACACACAAAAAAATATCCAACAAATAATTATGAGTTTGATGGGTTATTTCCATTTCAACTGTCAAAACATAACAATATATATACATGAAGGGCACCTGCAAGGCTGCGGTTCACAGTTTTACAACAATCATAACACCTCAGAGATGGCCCAGTTGTTACGATTGTATTTATGAGGTCTATCTCCAAGTGTGTTGGAGATGGCCTAGTTGTTATGATTGGCATAATTGTTGTCTGTGTCAGTCAAGATTTGCCTTATTGGAAAGGTAAATCCCGTGTTTAATGCATTTAAAGCTTGTTTTGTGCAAAAAATATTTTCACTTACAGTGCCCTCACAGCTGACACTACACCACCATTAAACCATTGAACTTGACTGTGTAATGTATCAAGCTTATTTGGATTTCTCTTGGAAGATCAGTTTTTATTACAGACTCATTCTGTTATTTGACTGATGTGGATATAAAAAAATAAACATTGCAGATTTATTTGATTTTTTTAATGAATCATCCAGGTATGTTTTTGTTTCAACTGTCATCTAATCCAGGTTGGCGGTCTGAATCTTGCTGGTGCCAGCGGCGGTGACAAGCCCACCACATCAACATCATCAACAACAACAACAACAGCAGGTGCCCAGGCAACAGGAGTTCAGGCAACAGGAGCCCAGGGGGCTGAGGGAGGAGTCAAAGGGGCAACTGGAGGGGCAGGGGATACGGGGGCTACAGCTAAAGCTGGGGCAGGGGCAGCTGGGGAGGAGGAAGAACATGGGGGTTGGTGTATTGTCCAATGCTTTTACGAAGGTTGAATTAACAATGCTGTTAAGTAACAGGCCATTAAGAAAATATGCTTTTACAATAGATGAAATACCATCATTTTATATTTTATTAGTGTAATATTAAATAATATTTTACTTGACTTAAGTGACTGTTCCAAGGCAATACCTAACAATCCTTGAAAAACACCCCTTATTTTTTTATTTTAAGTATATCTGAACTGTGATGTTTATGGAGTTTTGTGCTGTAGTTTCTTATTTCTGGTTAGTGATTGTTTGTTTTTGTGATCTTTGGCGTTGACCCTATGCCATCAAACGGGGTTTATATTAAAACTTTCGACTACTGTGCTTGTTTCTGTAGTTTTTCATATAAATATTCATCAGTGAATATAGCATTTAAAATATGTACGCTATATAATAGCAAACTTTTATGAGATAAGTGCTGTAAATAATCAAATTGGTATTTGTAATTTAAATAAGGTATCACTTGAGTGGTCGTTCAGTACGTAATTTAATTAAATATGTTTACTGTTGTTATGAATCTGCTATTGGTCAAGCACACAGCTGATGTCACATGTACATATTTTATGTCTGTTTGCAGTAAAATTGAAACTTAATTTCTTATTGAATGACCACTTATATAAAATCCTTTATGCATTTATTTATTTTACATAACGATTTTCTGTCAGTATTTATGAAAGAAAAATTTCTCCTAATTTTAAATTTAGTTGTGGCAAAATTTCACATTTTCACCACTTGCCATTTGCTTAACTGGCCATTGCAAAAAAAAATATTTAGAATATGAATCACTGAATTAAGAGTACAGATATATACAGAATTGAAAGGCTGTTCTGTGTACCACTGAAAAAATAATTTATTTATGTTTTTTTACAGTGACAAAAGAGGATGAATCACTATTACACAAGCTGCTTCACTCCAAGCTTGTCTCCACAAAAGCAGATCTGGAGGTGTTACAAAAAGATCCCAACTCTCCACTCTACTCAGTGAAGTCATTTGAAGCCCTCCATCTGTAAGTACTTACAATTTTCAGATTTTCCATGACTGGCTGGGTTTAGATAAATACTGTTATATTTTTTCCCAGGCAATATTTTGTCATTTGGATGATTGTGATTTGCAAGCATTAATTTAAAGTGACACTCTTATTCAAAATCATTACATACACATGTATAACAAACATAAATTTTGAGTTATAAACCTTTAACTACTTACTAAATAATGCATTTATGGTAGTGTTGGGAATCAGTTGCAATTTTACTATCGATGATCGGTTCCACTCAAGTAACCGATTATCGATAGTACAATCGGTTTTTAAAATACTAGATATTACCTGAGTTGTAGTTTTATTCATGTACAGTATTAAACTCTTAATCATTATATGCATATACCTTATGTCTATGATTGAAGTTATAAAGTGTTGTTGTATAAAAACTAGTTCATTTTCTTGCTCATTGTAGCTTTCATCAGCCATTTTGTTAAACATAACATCTGAACACTTACTATCGATTGTCGCCGATTTCAGGCCCACCCAATCGATTTTCGATTATAATCGATCATCGGAACATCACTAATTTATGGAAAATATTAATAACTGATAACAGTATTGTAACCTTGTAGTTAATATTTGAAAACGCAAAAACTATTAAATGATTGGTGAATGCTAAAAGATTTAGTGCGATCTACTATCATCTCATAAGGTAGAAATACTGTGTTTTCTGCACCTTTCTTTAAAATTAAACTCAGTATCCTTCATAAGAACCATATAGTTATTGACATGTATTTATCCTTTTTGGTATATTAAAACAATTGTATTAATTGTGGTCAATCTTGTTTGGGATTAAGAGTGCATCTTTAATTATAACAGACTACATTCTAACGCATCACTGATTATCAGACTTACAATATTTTTATTGTAACAGGAAGCCAGAACTGATGAAGGGTGTATATGAAATGGGGTTCAACGCACCTTCAAAAATACAGGAAACAGCATTACCAGTCTTGCTTGCTGACCCGTAAGTTCTTGAACAGATTTATCAAGTGTTAAGCTGCTACTCTTTTTCTTGCTCTGTTCACTCAATTGGTAGTAATTTTGTGCCAACATATGTGTGTCATTAAATAAATTGATTAAGTAAATTTTCTATTTTTATAAGCTTCTCATTCCGTTCTTATCCACCCCAAGCCGGGATAGTAAAATAGGTGCTGCGGTATGCAGAGCTACAGATAAGGGTCGTAATGGGCTTAAATACACTTTAAAAATCGCCCATTATGACATATAATCAAACAGTTGTTCGTACCAGTACGATTAAAAATAATAAATAGGACGTAACTTTCTTCCGAGTATTTTTTACCATTCTAGCTAGCCGTTTTGACTAAATGTTAAACCAGTTTGTTAAAATCAATTCACTATCCTAGGAGACTTACAGAGGGCTTTAAGCCATGAAAGTAGTAAAGATGTTTAAATTAATCAAGACCTGTAATTTGCTGAGCACCATTTCAATTTTGTGTAAGTTCTTATACATGTATAATTATGTACTATAAAAGTTCATAAAATAAAATAAGTCATTCAATTTTGTAATTTAATGTACCAGTACACTTTAGAAATTGCCATTACACTTTAATGAATGGCCCAAGGGTGTACCATACACTTAAGTAAAAAAGTTATCTGTAGCTCTTAGTATGTCTGTCTATTACATTCTTGTCTCACCACTGTCTTTTTTATTGTTAATGGGATTTAAAGGTGGGTCATGTTCATTTCTCAAAGGTTAAGGTGTCAGTAAATGTTTGAATTGTACAATAAAATTGCTTCATTATAGCCAATATTATTCACTCAGAAGTCATTTGGCTATAACTCAGACAGTGCCAAATCAGGGACCACATTTCATTGATTTATGGCAGTTTATGGCAGTTTATGGCAGTTTTTGCTTTAAAAAAAAAATGCTTCAATATAGCTGATATTATTCGCTCAGAAGTCATTTGGCTACAACTTGGACAAGGCCAAATCAGGAAAAAAAAATCACATTCCTTTGACTGCTCTTGTTTAATCCTGGAAATACATGGATATGTACTTAGTAATTCATAAATAATCACAATTAAACAGGCATTCCAACCTCGGAAAAGCGTTAGTAAAGTTTGTCTGGTCAAATTGAAATATCCATAAAGAATACATTGTGATTTTGAATATGGTTTCATTAACCAGGCCAACCAACATGATAGCTCAAAGTCAGAGTGGTACAGGGAAGACGGCAGCCTTCGTCCTTACAATGCTCAGTCGGGTAGACCCTAATCTCCCACATACACAGGTAAAATACATATCGTATGCTAAAGGCTATGTTTTCTTAAGTTAAGAATTATTATAGTAGTGTCATAGCTGCTATGCTGATGTTGTTTTGATAGTTTCGGGCATCACTTGTCAGTGGTTGATATTGGCAGCTGCGTGTAAGACCCTGCTGTGGTAAAAAATGAAACTCAAAAATTGAAAATCTTTAAAAAAAAAAATAACAATTTTAGACACTTGTCACATTTTTCAAAATTCCAAGGGCCCTGGTGCTGTTCACAAAAAAGGTGACTAAAATCACTTAAAGTATACTGATAGTGATCGAACATAGAAATCTTTAAAAGCCAGCAAGCTCTGCACTGTTAAAATGCTTTATGGCTCGCTGAAGTCCTGGATTTTATATAGCAAGGGCTTGTTGAGTCATTTTTGGTTTCAAGCTCTAGATTAAGATTCTGGGCATGTTTATCCAATGTCTGCACTGAGAGTCTTGAGTTTTGAACTTGAGCTTCACTTCAGATAGTGTGCAATTGTCTGTGTGATGGAGAATACGACTAAGACAGAGAGCCCAATGGATGATTAAATAATGATGTAAAAAATGATGTCCCTTATTTCAGTGCCTGTGCCTGGCGCCCACCTACGAGCTGGCTCTACAGATAGGCGGCGTAACAGAGAAGATGGCCAAAAATATGGTTAACGTTAAAATAGGCTACGCTGTGAAAGGGGAAAGAAGTATGATATGACATGTTATTTTGTATACAGGGTTTTAATAAGTTAGTGTTGAACTGTGTCAAATAGTCTCTGACCATCTACTTCTCATTCTACTTAAAATTCACTTATTTTTCCAAATTTTAGCTGTCCAAGTTGCCATTTGAATGATCCATTTTGGCCAGTAGCTGGTTCTTATTAAGAACACTGGTATATGTATAATGCCAATTGTTTCATTTTTTCTGAAAATGGTGCCTTTTTTTCGGCTACATTTACAAAAAAAAAAGTATTAGCAACTCAGTCTTAGGTTATATATATCCAAAACATTTAATCCATTTGTGGTCAAGTATCTGCTTCAGTGCTCCAGCTGGGCATAAATAGCAGGAGAGCCCCACAGCCCTTTTCTGGTCCCCTGCTGCCTTTTAACTGTGCCCCGGTGTGCCCTTTTTTTTTACAAAGCTGCCTTTTGATAAGTTTTGCATTCGATAATTATGATAGAAATACCTGGCTGCTTGTTTGTATTTTGTTATTAAAACTGAAATCTGATGTAGAATGACTTACCATATTCTGCAATCCTTCAAGGCCAAAAATGCATGATTTTAATGTTTTTACATGTTCTTTCTTTACGTGTCAAACCCTTTGAAATGAAACCAAAACAATATGAGCTCATCAGTCATTCAAATTTCACATTATTGTTCTATGATATTTTATGAGCATGAACCCGGATATTTTCATACATACAGCAGTTTTTAAAACCTTTTCTCCCTATTTCAGTTGCTCGTGGTCAGAGGAGCCTGGACCACATCTTGATAGGCACGCCCGGCACTGTGTCTGACTGGTGCCTCAAGTATAAAAGCGTGGACCCAAAGAAACTGACAGTATTCGTCCTTGATGAAGCAGATGTTATGATAGCCACACAGGGTCATCAGGACCAGAGTATACGCATACAGAGGTGAGGATGGGGGCTGTATTATAGTGTTGGGAATCAGACTAAATTTTGCTATGGATTATCGGAGAACCAATGCTATCTGCTGATCAGGGCTTCTAAAATGTTGGAACCTCAACCCCGAATTAAAATGACGTAAGCGGCGCACTCAGCTTCCAGACTATGTTGTTAATCAAGTGTGTCGCTGTTGATATCTTATATATGACTAGGTTCGGATTAACGATGACATATTCAATTTAAAAAAACAATTTAAATTTAACAGTTTGGTAATCAACAAACGGATATATCATGTAATGATCGTCGACGACATAGCATATTCATATTGCCATGTGAATAATGGACCGATTTTAACACTTAATCAGGATAGCTGCAAGCACACAATTAACACATAGTTTGTTTAATTGTGTCTTCTGCGACCTACCAATACACATGATTGCAAGCGTCTGCTAATTAACAGATAGGCTATAGAGTGATTAGTGTAGCAGAAAAAGCAGCTGGTCGCATTAGTCACATGGTAACTATGACACTTTTATGACCTTTTGGGGGTAGTTTTGAATGTGTGAATGACCCATGAATATTTGTGTATTACAATTTCTGCAACTTTTACCAGCCTAATCGTTTTGGACCGAAAATTATAAAAAAAAAATAAGAAAATTTTTGGCTTGGTCAAAATCGGTCCAGACCGGCAAATTGCCGGTTTTTAGAAGCCCTGCTGCTGATATTCTGGGGGAGTGGGGGCACTATGCAGTACAACTCTCACAGGCGGGCCTTCATGACAGTGAACGAAATCAGTAATTTGAACAGCTTGTAATCTTAAAGTTTGAACAAGCCTGAGTAGAAGCAAACAAGCTGACATTTTTTAAACATCGGGTAGCGGAAAAACTACTAGTTATATTGAGAAAGAGAACAATTCAGACTTTTTCCAGCTATTTTGGGAAAGGATATTACTCTAAACTGGGGGAATAACAGTGTTTCGCTTCAATGAGTTTTTTTCATATAAAAACACATATCAGTTGGTGAAATTTAGGAAAATTACAATTGATTTGTATTAGTACTGTTAAAATACCATATAAATAACGTGTGCATTTTCCATAAATTTGAGTGTGGTTAAATAGAATAAAATGTATCTGAATTGTTATGTTCATTGGAATTTTTTCTGATTGAGAAAAATAGACTACATAGCATTGGTAATGATTCTTATATTTCCATCCAACTAAGGAACCTTAAAAATTGTCAGCATGAAACAGAAACCACAGTGTTATTTTCTTAACGCCTCATGAACATTCCTGATTCATATTTGGTACATTATTTTTGTACATCATTTCAATTTCAGGCAGCTGTCTAAAACATGTCAAATGTTACTATTCTCTGCCACTTACGAAGACGATGTAATGAAATTTGCCCAGGCAGTAATCCCAAATAATCCTGTCGTAATAAAGCTACGTCGAGACGAGGAAAGCCTCAATAACATCCGACAGTTCTATGTGCAATGTCGAGACCAGGAAGAGAAGTTTCAAGCGCTGGGCAACATCTATGGCGCCATCTCTATCGGGCAGTCAATGATTTTCTGTGCAGTAAGTCTTCTGATCATACTTAAGAGAATGGTTTAATATTATTTATATTACAATGATTGTGAAACAAGTTTTTACAACATAATATTAGTAACTCTTGTTGGTACGATGATACGCAAGAGTATGGTCTCGTCTTTTGGGGGAAACTGCAGTATCAGGAGGAAACCCACTTGTACAGCTTGGTGACCACAAACCAAAATCATATGTGCCAAGGCCGGGAATTGAACCCGAGGCACTTGGTGAGAACTGATTGCCCTTACCACTACACTAACCAGACAACCAAAATAAGAGTTGTGTATGTCACATCATGTCCCATCACAAAATCTTGTGTCACATATTGATCCAAAAGTATAGCACCTTCACACATGAAACTTCATAGAAATAGCATAGGAAATTATGCACATGCACGTTTTGTTTCACCTCGTCTTACAAGAGTATTGGCACTTAAATAAGTAAAAAGAGGTCTGAAAATTATTGTGTCTTCATCAGAAATAGTAAATACTTAGATAAGTTGAACATTTTGTTTTTCTATACTATATGATGATTTCTTAATTGACTTAATAAAATTGATATTTACATTGTAGCTCTATAATCGTTGATTTCATTGAATTAGCAAATAAAGGTCTGAAAAATATTCCCTTTTGTGAATTGCAACTGCCCTCTTGAAACTTCATGGAATGTTGGTCAGCATGAATATGTGGTGCATCTGCCTTTTCTTTCTCAATTCACTGTGTCCAACAAGAGTTGTAGCCCTTTAATTAGTAAATAATGGTCTGAAAATATTGTATCTTGTGTAGCACAAACAAATATTGTCCTACACTCATGAAACTTTATAGGAATGTTGGTCAACATGTTGGCTGTTGAACACCTGCCATTCCCTTCACACTTCTACCAAAAAAATTCAGCACCCAAGTCAGTGTCCAAAAAAAACTAGATGCCAGCCAAAATAACGACTGTTATAGCTCAAGTTTGTTTTCAGACACGGCGGACAGCCCACTGGTTATCAGAAAAGATGACAAAGGACGGTCACGCGGTGGCGTTATTATCAGGGGATCTGGACATTGCACAGCGGGCGGCAATCATCAACAGATTCAGGGATGGGAAGGAGAAAGTCCTCATCACAACAAATGTATCTGCCAGAGGTTAGTGATAATGGTGTTTACCAGGGAGCCTTGCCTATGCAATTCTCTCTTTAGTAGAATGTTAAACAGGTTTTAAAAAGGGCAGGGTGCCGCAATAGAGAGACAGGGTGCTAAGTGTGAAATGGTGATATTTTGTTGGGTTGTGAAGATCTTGGAACATTATGAATTTGATAGAAAATGTAAGGAATTGTGTTTATATGAAGTCAAATTAGGTTTCAACTACCAAATATCTGAAGATTTTATATATTTATGAAAAAAAAAAAATCAAATATTATATGAAGTAGGGATGGCAACGAGTAGTAACATTAATACTCGAGTACTCGGACGATCGTTTGATCGAGTACTCGGGTACTCGATTACTCGGAAAAATTGAATATGTGTTCACGAAGACAAGATTGTGTATACATGTATCGTTAATGACGTATATTGTGCGTTGGTCGTATTATTGGTCATTTTCACCTTTAAAGTAAACTTTCATTACGTATTTTAACAAAAAAATAATATAAAAAGAAAACAAATGTTGTTTCAGGCTTTTAATTTGTCTTATTCGTTTTATCTTATACAAGTATGCACTGCAGAAATGAACAACAATCAAAATTACAATGAACGAAAATTAATAGCATACATAAAAAAAGTGAACGAAATTCAATACGAAGTTCAGTTGTTCAGTTGTTTACTCTACATTTTTTTTTAAATGGTAGTTTTTCGTACTGTGTAATTGTTGTTTACCTCATTAATATTCATAATTCTTGATTTAAAATATCAACCAATCAATTGTGATAATCATTGCAAAAATACGCCCATTAAGAAATCAATTCTCGTCGGTCGATACTGTTTCGCTCGTTAGCGTCCATTGTTTGGTGAAAGGTTTCTAATTGGTATACAATAGAATGTGTAGGTGAAAGTACCGCTATCAAAACTTCGCTAATTGATATCAGTGCTAATTTGAAATAGTGGTCCTTTGTTGACCGATTGCAACTATTACAACAACTGTCAACTAATTGATTGAGGTCAATTGTGTACACAGCGGGGATTAGTGGGACCGTAAATTGTCCTCTTGGCAACTAAACAGATCTGATATTTTGTCTGTAAATCGTGTATTTGGTGTTTTTTATAGGAGTAGTAATTTGGTACTCGAGTACTCGGACGTTCGATCGAGTACTCGGGTACTCGTTGCCATCCCTAATATGAAGTAATAACCGAAACATGAGAAATGTTTTATTTTTTTAAGCATTTCAATCTATAAAGGCAAAAGTGTCGACACCTTGATCACCATGAGGGCAAACGGGTTCTATCAACAAGGACTGGGTGGAGCACCATTCCATAACTCTTTAGCTAAACCCCTATCTATAGTGTTCCATTGCCAACTTCTATGCAAGCATGAGTTTTAATTTATTTTGTAATTCACCATGGCAATATTTTTATTCGTCATGCATAGCACTTTTTGGTAGCATGGTGTAAAAAATTGGTTGTAAAAAGAAGCATTCATTTTTAGCTCTACTATTCGAAGAATAAGGAGAGCTATACTAGTAACTACTCACCCTGGCGTCGGCGGTGGCGTCGGCATCGGTGTTGGCGTCACACCTTGGTTAAGGTTTTGCATGTAAGCACCTTTAAGTCATTATCTCAGTAAATACATCAGTTATTGCATTTAAACTTTGGATATGTATTCCCAACTATCTTACATACTAAATTAATGAAGTTAGATAACAATTATTTGAATATAATGCAAATAATAGGCCTTTATTATTCGACTTAGAAATTCTGGTTAAGGTTTTGCGTGTAAGCACACATAGGTTAATATCTCAGCAACTACTTGAGGTATTGCATTGATACTTGATACAATGGTACTCAACCATCCAACCTACTAAATTAACCAAGTAAGATAACTCTAGTTTGCATTTAATGCAAATAATTGCCCTTTATTATTCGACTTAGAAATTCTGGTTAAGGTTTTGCGTGTAAGCACACATAGGTTAATATCTCAGCAACTACTTGAGGTATTGCATTGATACTTGATACAATGGTACTCAACCATCCAACCTACTAAATTAACCAAGTTAGATAACTCTAGTTTGCATTTAATGCAAATAATTGCCCTTTATTATTCGACTTAGAAATTCTGGTTAAGGTTTTGCGTGTAAGCACACATAGGTTAATATCTCAGCAACTACTTGAGGTGTTGTATTGATACTTGATACAATGGTACTCAACCATCCAACCTACTAAATTAACCAAGTTAGATAACTCTAGTTTGCATTTAATGAAAATAATTGCCCTTTTTTATTCGACTTAGAAATTCTGGTTAAGGTTTTGCGTGTAAGCACACATAGGTTAATATCTCAGCAACTACTTCAGGTATTGCATTGAGACTTTATACAATGGTAGTCAACCATCCAACCTACTTAATTAACCAAGTTAGATAACTCTAGTTTGCATTTAATGCAAAATAATTGCCCTTTATTATTCGACTTAGAAATTCTGGTTAAGGTTTTGCATGTAACCACATTTAAGTCAATATCTCAGCAAATATATCAAGTATTGCATTGAAACATTAGATTTGTATTCCCAGATAACACTTTTTTGAATATAATGCAAATTATGGGCCTTTATTATTTGACTTAGAAATTCTGGTTAAGGTTTTGCATGTAAGCACACATAGGTTAATATCTCAGCTATTACTTGATGGATTGCATTGATACTTTATACAATGGTACTCAACCATCTACTTAAATAAGCAAGTAAGATAACTCCAGTTTGCATTAAATTAAAATAATGGCCCCTTTTTTATTCAACATAGAAATTCTGGTTAAGGTTTTGCATGTAACCACTTTTAAGTCAATACCTCAGCGAATATGTCATGTATTGCATTGAAAATTTACACACAGGCTCCCATCTATTTAACCTTCTTATTTAATCAAGTAAGATAACTCTACAGGCTCCCATCTATTTAACCTTCTTATTTAATCAAGTAAGATAACTCTATCATTTATAATATATAATTTTTGCCCCTTTATTATGCGACTTAGAAATTCTGGTTAAGGTCTTGCATGTTAGCACACATAGGATAATATCTCAGCAACTATTTGATGTATTGCATTGAGACTTTATACAATGGTATTCAACCACCCAACTTAATTGAATAACCAAGTTAGATAACTGTATTTTGCAAATAATGGCCCTTTATTATTAGACTTAGAAATTCTCGTTAATATTTTGCATGGAACCACATTTATGTTAATATCTCAGAACACCATGTATTGCATTGAAATCTAATCTAACAGTGATCCATGCATGTTTCGCCAAAACTTTTCAATCCTTACATTGAAAAGCGGCGGAATAGTCGAGCGTGCTGTCTCTGTGACAGCTCTTGTTTTCCTCGGAATAAGCTTAGTTTTTCCCCTAGAAATATTAAAAAGAATATTTTCAATCTTTTTTTTTCTTTTTTTATATACGGTAATGAAAATCTCTCGATTTATTAAATGATGTCTCTGAACGACATATTTACTCCATTTGTTGTCCCAAAAATGTTTGAAATAGTACCGTACTCCGAGATATTTCCCAAAACTGAAATTAACAGGATTTTTTCCCTTACAAAAACTACTAACCAATAACTGGTAAAAAGGCCCTGAAGGTGTTTGATAACAAATCAAAAGTTAAGCATGCACATTACATACAAAAAAAGCAGTGTTTTTACTAAAACACTGCGAAATAAATCCCTCTCAAAAGTCCCAGGCCCCTTCCCCTTTTCCAGAGAATAGCCCAGTGTTTGATCACTAAAACATTTACATACAACCACATTTTATATGTGCTCCATCTTAGCCATTCACTGTTTAACAAGCATCAACATACCAAATAGTCAATGCTCTAAGTCTATTTTTCGTGCAATATCTGAGAATACCAATATATCACACCTCCAAAATGAATCATGCTACCCTATTAGCCCAGGACTGGTCATGCAGTGACCCTATATTTTTCCATATTTGGATTAATATTCTGGTGAATAAATGAAACATTTAATTATGAAAACAGGTTGTCAATGTGATCTTTAAGTTATGGGGTTCGTAGGTAACCCGATAAGGGATATACAGGGCACAGGAAACAGGTGAGAGTGGATGGTTTCCCTTGCCCTGTATATCCAATATCTGGTCACCTGCTAACCCCGTAACTTATAATATTACCAAATTTTAGGGCTGTGTATCGTCACTCAACTCACGATACGATATGTATCACGATACGGAGTAAGTGATTCACGATATATCACGATACACTTACATATATATATATATATAAATATTTATGTAGGACTTTAATGTTTGTCTATTTTGTAAATTGTTAAGCATATCCTTACCAAAACTATATTTTTAATGTTTTTATCATTTTGTAAATTGTTTGCTATTTTTATTAAATGAAAATTGTTCATTTAGTTTTGCCTCTTTGTTAAATGTTAATTGTTGAGCCTATTATTGTTATTAAATGAGTATTATTTATTTGTCTTTTGTTTACCTTTTCCATTGGTGTTTTCCTTTGGTATCAAAGTACAAAATGTTTGTTTTGACACACTCGGTCACTGTTTGATTTATTTGATGGTGGCGGCAAAGATGAGTGGTCATGTTTGTAGTGTTTCCATTATATTTTAATTCAGCCAGACACAATTTACAATAAACTAGTTTATTGTCTGACTTTGCAAAACCAAAGTTCTCCTAAGCTTTGGACTTACATTTTGCTGGCGCATTTCTATAGGGTTTCTCATTACTACCGGTAGTATTTCCTTCTGCCATTCTTGACTTTGCAGACGACTGAAAACTGTTAAAACAGCGAAAGCCACTTCAGCCGCATTTTCGCATACAGCTAGCTCGCAGATTCCAGTTTTTTTTTTCATATCTTTTGTAAATCAAATTTAAATAAGAAAATTAAATTGCAATTTAAAAAAAAATATTTCCATTTTTCATTTTAGTTTGAAAAATAAACATGGTGTAGATAAGTAAGATATCTAGTTGAAACGTAATTTGCTAGTTCTACCTGCTGTTTGCAAAAATGCCGCTGAAGTTGCTTTAGCTGTTTCGACAGTTTAAAATGTAAGTTAACAAATTGACCGGACCGTGCAAAGATATTTGGAAAGTGTTTTAAGCATACAAATCTTAAGTAGAGGTAACGAATCTAACGATACGCGATACACACAATTTTTTAGAATGCGATACGATACAGTATATCGTCGGTTACCGAATTGCGATTTCACGATGCACCTATGAATCGTTACAGTCCTACCAAATTTCATGAGAATATGTCAAAAAATTAATGACTTTCTAGAAAGTCTGCATAATTTTTTAAATGACCCTTGAGAAGTATTACATCATAAGTCATTTCCGTACTTTAGCCATTTTTTTTAACTTAAGTATCTTTCTTATCATATGATATAATTGCTTCATAATATTTTTAAAACTTTATTTTCACTGATTTGATTACAAATATACCTTAAAAACATTTATACTTTTCTTATAATTTGGTTACGAAAATTTCAGGAAATTGAGTTAAGGTAAGAAATGACTAAAGAAGTAATATGAATACCGCCGAAGGTATATCCATTGCTTTCATTCACTTATAGGGAAGCATTGTGCAAAGTCTAGATTAATTTCATTTATTTCCCCCTATGTTAAGATAACCTATTTTTCTGAACTAATCTGTGCCAAGTGGGTTTCAACTTTAGGGATGAAAGCGAAAAGGTTCTATCTTCTTGTTTTTTAATGTCACTAAGAACGTTTTCACTGTGTCTTTATTGTCATTTTTATTTTACTAAAACTTCTACCTGGAAGGTTTTGTCTCATATATACTATAACCTTTTGAAAATCTTCATTTTACTGCAATTCTGATTAAATACGCAATCAACATTGATTCATTGAAAGTGTTTTACAACATTTTATCAAAATGGAAATAAATTTATTGACATAGTTTTGGTATTTTTGACTTCCATACTTTTCATTTTGGAGGTGTCATCGGAAATTCCTTGATGTTTTTGTATTTTCAATGGTCTAGTTTTGAATCTAGATTGGAGATTTTGGGAGTGACATTCTTCTTAGAAGCCATTAGAAGGGGTGCCAATTGCTGTCTATGTATAAAATAATTTCTTTTTTGAAAAAGAAACAGAAAGTAAAAAATACAGACCTGTTAAAATTATTTTTACATCTAGGTCATTAGAAACACAGGTAACATTTTCTGAAAATATTCAAAGTAAGCCAAAAAAAATTGGCATTTGTTCAACGGGGAAATCCAACATACCTTTAGGCTAAGAAAAACAAACAATTTTGATAGTGACAAGGAATGTTTTGTCAGTAGTGGCAACAGTGGCGCATTACCATCCAGTGTTTCATATTTACTGAAAATTCTGCCGAAATGCAGCTTAATGTATAATCCCCAAAGTATACTTTTTTCACACAAATTGGACTCAAAATTCACAAAAGTTCAAAATCTTTTTTTTTCAACTCTTTACATGTTAAAAAGTACAGATATGTTTAAAATAAGTCTTATTCCCATTTCATTTAAAATCCATTATCTAAATTGCTTTGTACTTTTGTTTGAAATATATACTATGGTAAATTCACAATTTTAAAATGACACTCTTATTAAAAATCAATCCATACACATGTAAAACAAACATCAATTTTGTCTGATAAACCTTTAACTACTTACTAAATAATGCATTTATGGAAAATATTAATAACTGATAACAAAATTATAACCGTGTATTTAATGGTAGAAAGCGCGAAAAATATTAAATGATTGGTGAGTGCTAAAATATTACAAGGTAGAAATACCAAGTTTTATGCTTATTTCTTTCAAATTAAACTCGATATCCTTTATGAGAACCATTGTTTTTGCAATCTATTCATCCATATTGGAAAATTAAAACAATATTATTCATTGTGGTAAATCTTATTTGGGAGTAATAGTGCATCTTCTATTCCAAAAAAGGTGAAAACGCTGCCATCAAAACTTGTGTCTTGGCAGAAATGTCTTAGTCCATCAAAGATCCCCAGGATTTTGATGTTGCCAATACTAAAATAACGTTTATCATACTATCATTCCATTCTAATTCAACCTATTATCATTTCTTTAGCATGACTTGTCCTTTGAGCATGAACTGTCGATGACCTGGACATTGTTATTCCATTGATGTATGAAATTCCTTCTTTACTAGTTGCATATTTGTGTAATATAAAGCAATATTGTGAAGTAATTTCATTTCATAGGTGTACCTCAGTATCTGGCGCAATTGATGTCATTTATGTGTTTTCTGTGGCTTTATGTTCATCAGTTTATTGACAAAGATTACAAATATTTAGTATGCGATTTATGATTTCATATTTCTGTGTCAGCATGACTGATGGTTTCATCAATATTGTTCCAAGTTTTTCAAGTTTTCAAGTTTTATTCATACTCTTGGCCCACATGGGCATTTCCAATATGTGTTCTAGTTTCTTATGATGTCATCAGTATTGTCCCAGTTTTTGATGATATCATCAATATTGTCCCAGTTTTTGATGATGTCATCAATATTATCCCAGTTTTTGATGATGTCATCAAATTGTTCCAATCCGTGTTCTAGTTTCTTATGATGTCATCAGTTTTGCCCCAGTTTTTGATGATGCCATCAATATTGTACTGATTATACATGTTATCGATAATGTTCCAGATAAGTCACAACTTATGGTGATGTCATGAATATTGTACTGATTTAACACGTCATAGATAATTTCCATGAAATCCAAAGTTACCTTGAATTTATTGGTATTGGATTACAATTTCTTATATTAAATTCTCAAATAATGACCGACATTTCATTGCCTAGCAGTCACATTAATAATGTAAAATGAGTCTTTTTCATGAATAGCTTTTAGTAGCTTTATGTAGGGTTTTAGCTAAAGAGCTATGGGGGGTCCTTTTTTGGTATCACTAAATCCCCCCCCCCAACCCCCACCCTAAAATACTACATGTGTGGTTGTTGAAACCTAATATTACTTCAATTATTCAATTAAACACATCTGTTAATGTTCTGTCAAAACAATGTTCAAATTCTTCACAGCCCCTTATACAATGTGCCCTTTTCTCCCTTTAAGCACCTTGCCCCTTTTCTGCAGCACCCTGTCTTTTTTAAAACCTTGCTTAAAACTACATCACATAATACTAGGGATGGCAACAAGTAGTTAAATTGGTACTCGAGTACTCGGACAATCTTTCGATCCAGTACTTGGGTACTCGATTACTCGGAAAAAATGAATTTGTTTTTGGGAAAGACAAGATCATGTATACATGTATCGTTCATGGCGTATATTGTGAGTTGGTCATATTATTGGTCATTTTCATCTTTAAATTATACTTTCATTTTGTACTTTAACAGGAAAACAAATGCTGTTTCATGCTTTTAACTTTGTCTTTTTCATTTCACTTTAATGATTTTAAATAAGAATGCACTTCAAATTAGCTACAATGAAGCTGGAAAGTTAAACCCGGATTTTGTTCGAGGGTTTAGATGGTCGAGATTTATAATAAACATCAGTCAGAATTACAATGAACAAAAATTAATAACATACATAAAAAATAATTAATGAAATACTTGGTACTGTTGTTTACCTCATTAATATTTATAATTCTTGATTTAAGATATCAACCCAATCAATTGTGATAAACATTGCAAAAATAGTTAAAATACGCCCATTAAGAAATCAATGCTCGTAACCATCGCTACTCGTTCGTTCGTTAGCGTCCATTGTTTGGTGAAAGGTCTCTAAATGGTAAACAATAGAATTGTGTAGGTGAAAGTTCCGCTATCAAAACTTCGCTAATTGACATCAGTGCTTATTGGAAATAGGTGCCCTTTGTTGACAGTTTGCGACTCTCAACTAATTTATTAGGGTCAATTGTGTACACAGCGGGGATTAGAGGGACCGTAAATTTTCCTCTTGGCAACTAACCAGATCTGTTACTTCTGTAAATCGGGTATTTTGTGATTTTTAAAGTTGTTTTTTCCGAGTACTCGAGTAGTGATTTGATACTCGAGTACTCAAGTACTCGTTGCCATCCCTACATAATACCAATTATCGTTTTGCTTCATTATTTGTTTAAGGTTGTTAAGGCTTTTTAGAAATGAATGTTGGAATTGATTTCTTGGTCTGTCATAGATTATATTCATCTTATTTTTATAAGTGGATCCTGAGGATGGAGTGCAAGTCAAAAGGTTAAGCCACTAAGTAAGACCCCCTCCTCTTCTGTCAAATCATTGATTTGCACCTGATATTGGTTCGACAGCCATGAATATGTATTTTAAGATGGTCTGTAGTCATTAACTTTTTACAGACATTTTATGTAGCAATTTTCTAACACTTTTTAAAACTAGAAATGTGTCCATAGGACACGGATGCCCCCACTTCGATTTTTTGTCACAGAAAATAAGCCATAATGATTATTCAGGTAATCTGCACATATAGGATAAGTTGAGTTGAGTTGGGTTTTACGTCATCGCAAGACTGTATAGGTTATATGGCGCCATTCAGGCAGGAAAAAACTTGTTGGATCCACATTGGACACATACTTTTCAAGAATTAGATTGGAAACATATATTTTTGAAGTATTTTTGGCAAAAAAGGGCCGTAACTCCTAAATGACTAAAGCGATTTCCATGACTATCGAACTTGATCAAGATATTATGGTCACGAACATGTGTTTAAAGTTTGGTGAGGATTGGACAAACGGTTTTCAAGAATTAGATCGGAAACAATCTTCGGGACGTATGTACGTACAGACAGACAGACGTACGTACGGACAAGGGCAACCCTATATGCCGCCACTTTGTGGGGCATAAATATTTATAATGTACCCTCTTATATGTTTCCAGGTATAGACGTTGAGATGGTAACAGTGGTTGTAAATTTCGACATGCCCGTGTTACAAGAGACGAAACAAGCCGATTGCGAGACATATTTGCACAGAATCGGCCGGACAGGTCGGTTTGGAAAGGCTGGAATCGCCATCAACATGATTGACTCGAACAAATCCCTCCAAGTCATGAAGGCAATAGAACGACATTTCAGTAAGTGAATTCCATGGAAGAATGTCATGTTTCATTACCATTGATTAGAGTCGACGCTATTTAACTCATGAATTAATCCAATTTGCTGTTACATAGCTGTGCAGGTAAAACAATGCTGAAAAAACATTGCTTATTTACATGTTAGATACTAAGCAATCCGAGGCATACCGGTTCCTTGATGAATATGGTATGTAGGCCAAGTTCTAGGGGGAACATCAATATCCATACAGATTTCGATAGAAAAAATGATGTCTTATAACTTAAAGCTTCACTCTCACAGATTGAACGTTTTGACAACTTTTTTATTTTTTGTTTTAGAACCAGCCCATTTTTGCGAAAATGCATGGAAACCAGTTATATAAGACTGCTGGCAAAAATTAGATTGCTGGTTTTTATATTTAAGTTAAAAAATTGATGTTTTATGCATTTTTCTTAAACCGTTAGTAACGGTTTAAGCCTTAAAACATAAATTTTCGAAAGGAAATCTGAAAATCTACGATCTGATTTTTTGTCAGCAATCTTATATCATTGGTTTGCAGATATCTACGCAAAAATTTGCTCTTTCCAAGATAAAAAATAAAATGTTGTAAAAATGGTAAATCTGTGAGAGTGCAGCTTTAAGGTAGAGAATTTACAATCATGTAATGTTTTAATTTACTTTGGCATATTTATTTTTCTGAATTATTGGGGAGAAAGATGGGTGGCCCTACAAAATGTACAACAATGTAATGTTATGATTTACTTTGGCATTTTTATTGTTTTGAATTTTGGATAAAAATGGGTAGGCCACAACCTTCATAGCCTATAGGGAGCTACACCACTGGCATTGTCATATTGATATATTTAGCTTATTGGGTGTCTAAAATATTGGATGTCATGTTTGGCAGGTCAGCAGATTACTTTAAAGGGACTAGTCACCAGATTGAAATAACATTTTGTTGCTGTCGCAGCTGAGTTTAGCTGTTTAAAAAATTGCTATTTTTAAATTAATTGGGATTAAAGTGGTAGACAAACGTAGTTAATTTCGAATAGGAAAAATATGCTTCAACTGCGAAAGACACATGTTGTTAGCAAGGTGATACATAAGTGACTGAAATTCAATGCGTTGTACACAATGGTATCAATTTTATGTAAGTTTTTGGCAATTTTCTTATTTTTCTTGCAATGGTATCATCTGGTGTCTAGTCCCTTTAAACAGGCATACTAGTATGAAATAAGACATGATCATACATTACTTAAATGTTAGAAAAAAATGGTATTGCACCATGTTGTGAATAATTTAAATAACTCAGATGACATCATTTCTATTTCAGATCGAACCATAGAACTGCTTGATACAGATGATATTGAAGCAGTTGAAAGGATTAGCACCTAAAATAGAATACATGATCTCTAGACTGGTCTTAAGAAATTAACTATAATATGATCATAGACTGTGAACAGACGAGGTCAAGGTTATATTGCATCAGGACTATTTTTAGAATGATCAGATATTGTGCTGAAAATTCAGTTGTTAAAAAGTGTTTTAATGATGACATAATTTTTAAATTTAGCTGGTGCAAAAGTTCAAAGTGCTTAACAGATTTCACAATGTATGGGTCTTAGATTTTCCTTACTGAAAATTGTAGCGAAGTTCATTGACTGGTATGGTTCTTAATTTCAGAAAATGATTTTAAAACGCATTGTGTATAAAGATAAACATGTTTACCATTGTTATGTGTTAACAAGGAACAAGATTTAGTGTTTGTTTACATACATGAACATGTGTCAAAAGTTCAAAACTTTATAATGACATATCGTGATTGCTCTGTCATTGAGGAAATAAAAACATCAACTTGTAACACATTAATATTTAGAGGTAAACATGAAGAGGTCCCAAGTGACAATGTATAAAGAAGAAGGTATAATCAATTTGCTTTCACTACTACTTAAAGAATTTGATCAGAATCCAAAAGCTTATTAAATTCATCTTCTTATGATATTGTTAATTTCTTCTGTTCCTGTTAAACTATAAAGTATTAAATTAAACTATGATCCTGTTGAACTGTAGAACATGCTCTGAATACTAGATATTGTTTTTAATGATCATGCTTTAAGTTATATGAAACGGTAACAATCAGAAATGGGTCTTGTCATTAAATTCTAAAATTGTCTGTCTTTAATCTTATTTTCAAATATGTAATTCAGATATCAAAGAACGGTAAATAACGTTGAATATATATTATAACCTTTTAACCATGTCAGCGCATGGGTGCCAACATTCTGGTTGCTATCACAGCAAAACTAAGAGGTCTGACAGGGATATGATTTTTCCGTGGATTCGCAGATTTCCGTGAATGATATGGCTCCAGGAACAAACGAAAAAAAAACTTTTTTTAATGATTTAAAAAAGTTAAGATTGCTTTTGGTTGTAACTTAAATTGTTATTCCTTTTGACACTCAGGTGAGCTTTATATTTGAAATCAGGAGAGCCCTAAAAAGGTTTTTAAAAAGCCAGTTTTGCTTCTGCAGTAGGGTGCTTTACCCACTTTGACCCCAATTGGGGGCCCAAGGATCCCCAAACCCATAGCCAAAACAGTTTCAGCCCTTCAGCTGCCAAGTCATTCACATTTTTAACTGACATCATATCTACTTTAAGACCCAAGTTTGGTTGTTGCCCTGCATATTTTACAAAGGTTTTTAGCACCTCTTTGAAATGTACATACATGTAGTTATAAAATTGCCATGTATCTAAAATGGACATTTCATAATCATGTGTCACTCCATTGTGCTTGTACATTGATTTTAATTTTGTAAATTACAAAACAGTTTATATATATGTGTTTTTGTTTTGATATGACTCATTTCAAGAATAACTTGGCTTTATTCTTGTTTAATACATGGTATTAGACATTGCATACTCTAGTGTCTGGGGGTTTTCTGGATGTTGAAATATATACAAAATCCGTAATGTTTTGGGAGAAGACACTTGAATCGCTTCATTCTTACAATTTTCAATCTGCAATTTAGTGAAAAATGAGATTTTTAAATCACCCCCCTCTTTAACCCCCCCCCCCCCCCCCCCCACACACACACACACTTTTTCTTGGTTTATCAGAATTTCTTAAAACGCTTGTTCTTCATGATTCCAAGTAACATATTCGCCTGGTTGTTCAGATCTTTGATTAAGTTAACAATGTTGTTAACTATTTTGTCTTGACAAGTTGACATTATCAGAAAAAGCACAAATTAGCTAATTTTTATTGAATTGGAGAAAAACATTATTTTAGCCATAACTATTGAGAATTTTCTACAGTTGGATACTGATGTTAATATGCTGCTTTTAAACTGTAGCCATGGGGCGTAGTCAGCATTACGCATGTGCGTAACATCAATTTGAAAAATAAAAGGAAGATCAGCTAAAGTAAGCATTGCTTCTCTGTGCTAGATAGCTTGGCGTCGAACCTATTCACGCGTAACATTCAGTAGAACCTGGCTACGCTCCTGGAAGCATTTGATAAGCTGGTTTCATAAATTTATGAGCGATATTATATCGTGTTAATCATTGCGAGCTTGGGAGTATATATATAATAAGTGTTTATCTTATATCAAAAACAACACTATAGTCATTTTATTTTTTTTAAATGTAACAATAAAACAATAAATAAGGGTGCATGTATATTTGAGTGTTTACAAAGTTGTAACAGTGTCAATTTTATTTAATTTTTAATACTGACAAACGATATGGAGAATATAGATCTCAAAGGTCGAAAACAAGTTTACTTCTTTGATAACAGTTTGTCATTTGACTTAAATGCCAAACAATTGTCTTCAAATGTCGATGACAACCTGAGTTGTTCATATGATCATTTAAAAGCTAGGCATGTCGTGATGAGTAAACAATGACTATACGTTCCAGTTTATGACCCTACTTTTTATGACGAAATTCCTCTCGAAATGTCACGTTTTTAGAAGTCTTGTAATCTTTTGATGAGGCCAAAAAATCTTGTTTGGTTTCCAATGTTGCCAAGAAATAAAGGTTCGGTATATCGGGAATCAATATTTTTTTTATTATTTTATTGATAAAGATCTGTCTGGTGATCCTTTTTACACTAACACCCGTCGCTAAATTGTCACGGGTCTACATGTAAACGCGTCAGTCCTCAGATAATTTATGTGTATTACAAAATGTGATAAAATAACGATCACAAAAATATTGGACTAGCAATAAAAACGCCGGAAACCGAATTTGTTTAGATATGCCTGAATGCAATTTCAGGGAAAGTCATAAAGACGTGTTCCTGTCTAATATCAGCTCCTGTGAGGTAAAATGTTGACATCACGTCTGTTTCTAAAAATAGTTGACAGTGTTCACATGTTGTCAAGAGTTCGAAGTTGACGCATGGAAACGCGCGGGAAACTGTAGCGGGCAAGCGGCCATGTGTTGTTCAAGCGCCTGGCGGAATTCGTCCCTTTCCTTTCGTACCTGCGCCAGTTCGTACCTCAACTCCGTCTGAATGCTTTGTAGTCGATGACACTCCTAAATAATATGAACTTTTTGTAAACGGATTTATATATATATATATATATATAATTGTTTTCTTATCAATAGATCGTGCCGTGATTTTAAAGTACAAAATGAGAGGTACAAAAACTGACATTCGATACGAATCTAATTCAAAGAGAATGTAATGTTATTATTAAGTTACTATCATAAACACATGCATGTCATGCTAAGCTCACTATGATATCTAAATATGCACGCCACTCCTTCGATTTAGAGAACTATTTAAATTGATATTAAGGATTGATTTGGTTTTCCATGTATAGATATTTCTCTTAAACGTGATTTGTTTTACAACTCGTACAAACACCTCTCCTACTTACTGTGGTTTTATTCTAATTGCATTCCATTAAAATCAAATAGGCAAATGGTTCTTTGAAAAAATGGTTAAGATACTTTTCTGCTTGAATTATGTTGCTACTTAAATTGCTTTTGTCTTTTCTTCCGCATAAAAATACACACAAAAGACCTGCGGTCATAAGTTTAAGTAGCGTTTTCCTTGAGGTTATGCACCAGTCAATTGTAACAACGCCCCCCCCCCCCCCCGATCCGGGTAATAGCGGGGACTTTGACTTTCGGTCCAGCCAACCCCGCCTAAAATCTCCGCCCTGCGGATATAAACTGTTGATAAATTCCCCGCCAAATGCCCCCTCACCATAGGGACCTTAGGTTAGGCCCACTCCCCGCTATATTTTGTGCACTGCGGGGCCACCTGAAAGGTAAAAACACGGCCCATTTCCCCGGCTATCCCCTGTATACCCCCGAACCTGTGTGGGGGGGGGGGGAGTGGTTACAATTGACTTGTGCATTAATGACGCTACTTTCAAAGCAAAAGTGATGCGAAACAAAATTAACATTCTTTTATAAAAGCACTATTTTTAAAAGCTTTACCACATATATGTTTAATCTAAAAAGAATAAATTTAATGCTTTTCAAATTTACCTTCTGCAAAGTGTGGGCTCTGTCTTTCTGTTTGTCCCGGAAGCGGCGCGCGGCCATTCTGTTCTGCACGCGCCGTTTTTCCACACGCTCTTCCTCTTCCGGTGTAAGCTGTAACAACGTCCGGGTTAGTTAAAGAGAAGGCAATTTTATTAGGTAGGAAAGTAACGTATTTTAGATACAAAGTTTACGTCGAATTACCGCTTCCTCTATGAAAGTTCAAAGTGTTTAAATTTAGCTTGTTAATTCCAAGGAACACATTTTAGTTGAATGCATATTTTAAACAAATAGATGGATCTTAGTAATAGTAAATAATCAAACCAATTACTTAATGATTTGCCTATTTGCAATTTCATTGGCTGAAAATGTAGGTCGAGTTCTAATTACACTTATAATTCGTTTTCACATCTATTAATGATTCTCCTCGTTTCCTAGAACCCTCGTCAAATGATTGAAAAATACCGAACCGGAAACGACTAATATACGGTATTCATATATTTAAATAAAAAACACGGGAAATACGGATTTTCGATGTGAATGTACAAGTTTGAATAATTGTACGTCGAGTTGTTTCTTAATATTTTGCAAATCCCTCAGGGAAAAGTAGATACTGAAACAATATTTAAATCGAAATTAATGAATTTATGGTGGTGGTAAAGTTTATTGAAATACTCGTACATACCACATCTTCCGGTGGAGGGCTAAATTCCACTTTCAATTCCTGCTTTCCCTCTTTTAACCGTTTTGTCTGAATGGAATATTTCAATTCCTCTTTTATAAATGGCGTCAACCCGTTTTCTAAAAGCTCACGTCGTGTGACGTCATCGACGTCATCACTGCCGGAATCTGACACAATGACGTCAGAGGTATGACTTGTATTTGTATATCCGCATGCACCATTTGAGTTTAAATGTGAGTATTTCCCGACACTGTTCACAGAACTTGCATCAGATCTAATGTCACTTGTATTTATTGTGCTGCATTGTCCAACATTATCTGACGTTGAATAGTCAGTGTTTTCATCTGACTCCGAATTAACAAATAATCCGCTCACAACGGTGGGTACCACTGATGGAACAACTTGCGCGGGTTTATCTTCCTCCATGGTAGTGTAACAGTCTATTCTGGATTTCTGATGCTTATACAGCATCTTTCAGCTGGATCTAGGCTGTAAATTTAAACATGAGAAATGTTCTTGCTGACCTAATGCGATATCTAAAATTTGCGTATTTTCGAAAAAAGAATATCAGACTGATTTTTTTAAAAATTAAAGCGTATCTTTGTTTCGCATTCATTGAAAATTATTATTGTTATTATTATTATTATATGTCATTATATGTTATTACTATGATTATTATTATTATTATTATTATTTTGTATTATTATTATTATTATTATTATTATTATTGTTACCATTATTATTTATGTATTCATTTTCTTATTTATTTTTTTATTATCAAAATGTTCCCTCTATCGGCATTGAACGATTTGAACTGTTAATTTTAACGTCAGGATGGATGCCTTTTATACACGACGTAAACCGCGAAAGTGGTGGGATTCCCAGCGAACTCATAGTATAAGTTATCTTTATAGCTAGTACTTTTATTAGTACATGTATTACAGGTAATTTAAAGTGACACTCCTATTTAAAATCAATACATACACATGTATAACAAATACCAATTTTGACTGATAAATCTTTAACTACTTACTAAATAATGCATTTATGAAAAATGTTTATTACTGATAACAAGACTGTAAGCGTGTATTTAACAGCAGAAAGTGCAAAAATATTAAATGATTGGTGAATGCTAAAAGATATACTGTGGTCTACTATAGTCTTATAAGGAAGAAATACCGCGTTTGATGCTCATTTCCTTCAAATTAAACTAGGTATCCTTCATAAGATCAATTGTTTTCGACATTTATTCATCCTTTTAGAATATTAAAGCTATATTATTAAATGTGGTATGTCTATTTTCGGAGTAAGAGTGCATCTTTAATGTTACACTTAGATTATAACATTATTTTTTAGCCAATGATATTGCCTATCATTATCGTACACGAGAGCGATGATGCTATGCATACATCATAGATTTTTCATTGTCTTAGGCCACTACTTTTATATAAATTGGTTTACAAAACCGGCGGGTCTAATTTTCCGAAAAGTACAAAAAATAAATAAAATGAATTTCACTATTTTTTCAAAATTATTTTCCCGACCGTATTGATTTTGGTGCGAAAGGAAAGAAAAACGCACAGATAAGAGTACGAATGCAGTAGATCTGGACTGGTTTGTTGTTCCGTGGCCGTATTTGCCAATTTATAGTGATAGCATGTGAGCCAGTCAACTGTTATGGCAGCGCCGATGGCAATGGCGGAATTGACGATAGCAGTCATTCTTTGTATGAATAATTAATTAAAATATGCAGGAGTTGTTAAAATAACAATAGCAATAAACAAATTGGCAAATTGAACAGCCGACACAAACAATAACTGTCACGTGATTGTTGTTATTCCCCGCCAATTTAGGTCATGAAAATATTGTTGTTAATAGATAAAAAATAAAATTGTCAGCGGCTGCCATCGAATTAGTAGACACAAATATTTGTAAATTATGTGTGAGAAAAACATTTTATAACATTTTATGGTTAAATATCAAATAACAGTGCACTAAGTGTGAGTGGTGAAATCGAAAGTAAAATTTCTAAGTTGATACCGGTGACCTAATTTCACAAGTTCGGTCGATGGTGTTTATGGATTTGAAATCACAAAATGGTTTGGAAATACTTGTTATTGAGTCATGTAAAGCTTGTGTTTATTGTAGATTACATGTTTATTCATGTTTGGGTTAATAGTAGAGTAAAAACAATGAAAGAGTTGAACACATGTCTCGATGACATTTTAATACTAATGCCATGAGTTGTGTGCAAAACATTTAGATAAAACTACACGGAAAACTATTTTGAATAAGTCCATTTCAATTTGTAATGAACTTGATATTTCACTATAAATGAGATTTCTTGTTGTAACCAAGGAATACTCTTTAAAATGAAAAATAAACAAGCATGAAGTATAGATGCCCTGTGAACTCGTGTATACACAAAATGGCGGAGTTGGGAGAAGATGAAAATATCCGATACATAATTATGGATTTCTCTGAAACTATCATTGGTACATAAAGTTAAGTCACATGCTAGATTTATTATTTTGTTATGTGATTTTTATGTACTGATGTGGTAATTTGATGCAAGATTTGAATTTGAAATGGATTTGGTGAACATCCCATGGTAAATATCCCGGTCCGAAAATATCCGAACTTAGCATGGATCGGGTTACACACAACTAGGACCCACCATGGTAAAGGTTATTAAAACTCAAATCTAGGTCTAGTTTGGTTTTTAGTTTTTCAGGAATTGCTTTCACAATGTTAAAGCTCAAATGTCTTCATAAAATGTTACTTCCTTATTTACAAAATTGGTAATTATTTCACTTTATTGGCATTTTCCAATATTGAAATAACTGAAACAATGTTTAGAAAATATTGTGTATTGTTTTAATACAGTGCAATTTTTTGTATTTTAATGCGTAAAATTGCCTTCTCTTTTTTTTCTATTTAATATTGTTCAGTTTAGTGTTCTGCATTCACTTTTGCTTTAGCATACCCTTGAAGCTTAACAAATGTCTTGCTGAGTGATATTCAATGTATCTTTGATAAAAAGTGTAGTTTATACATGTAAACATGTTTTATAGTCAATTTCATTGATGTTTTATATGCACAGTATGTAAGATTTAAACTGTATGTTTAATTAGAAATTTGAAACTTTGAGTGTATTAAAACATGCATTAATAGCAGTTTAAAAATTTAAAATGTCATGTAAATGATATAAATTTTCAATGTTTTTATGTTGTTCTCTGATTTTTACCCTTTAAGAGTATGTTTTGTGACTTAACCTTTTTTTTTTTTTTTTTTTTTTCCGACCGCCCGGTGGACATTTTTCCCAAAAATTCTTGTAAACCAAAAAATAAAAAAGGAGTGGCCTTACTTCTGATGAATGGGAATGATTGTCTATCGGCCTCCCAATAAGTTTCACGCAAAATTGATAAGACATGTAAAATGTGCACGTGTACTATCACAATACAACCGTTTTGACAACTTATGGTTGATCTGGAAAAACCTGTACAATATTTTTTGCCCTGGAATGAGATAGTTTTGCTTTTGCTTTAATGTCTGGAAAGCAGTGATGCAAAATTGCTGACAAAAGATTAGATTGCAGTTTTTTCATATTATTGTTCGAAAAATGATATTTTATGGCTTATGGCTTAAAGCATTACTAACGCTTTATGAAAAGTACGTTTTCAGCAGTTTTCCAAACAATTGAGAAGTGTTCTAATGTGGGTTATACTATATGACTGCATTGAAGACATTCATACCAAAATCCGCTGATTCTGAGAAAAAATCTAAAAAAAAAGTCAAAACTGTTAATCTGTGAGAGTGCTGCTTTAATTAACAGACACGCACGTCATAATTTGGTTCCCGCCTGCTGAACACACGTTTTAATATAAGTCAGTTGGAATATAATACAAGAAAGGCGCGCTCGCTTCGCTAGCTCAACATTTCATAAGATCATCATAAGATATTGCACAATATATTCTAACTATTATTTAAACACCAAGCGCATGTATTATTTTAAGTCTTTCACAGACAACGTTTTACCTACGAAATAAACGCTCCGTATAATGGACGTTTATATAGTGATTGGAACCATTTCACAATCGATTTAAATTGCCAAATGCATGTCCATGTATTTTACTATTAATATTACTATCGATTTAAATAGTTACCTATCAGTTGTGAAATGCAGGTAGTGTAATAACCTTTAATAGACATCATAACGAGACAACTCGTTTTAAGCATACGTAATGTCCGTTGGAGTTAGAAACCTTGGATAGTTAGCGGCAGTAAGCGGTATTTGTGGACCTTTATCAAGAGTTTTCGGGACTCAAAATGGTGGTACGCCGTATTCGTGGACCTTTTCAAGAGTTTTCGGGACTCAAAATGGTGGTATGCCGTATTCGTGGGCCTTTTTCAAGAGTTTTCGGGACTCAAAATGGTGGTATGCCATATTCGTGGGCCTTTATCAAGAGTTTTCGGGACTCAAAATGGTGGTACGCCGTATTTGTGGACCTTTTCAAGAGATTTCGGGACTCTAAATGGTGGTACGCCGTATTTGTGGACCTTTTCAAGAGTTTTCGGGACTCTAAATGGTGGTACGCGGTATTCGTGGGCCTCTTCAAAAGTTTTCGGGACTCAAAAGGGTTGTATGCTGTACACATAACTGATTCACAGACTTAAAATCGTAGAATAGTATTTGTCACACAGAACACAGAATGAAAATGAAGGACGGTGCACAAAACGCAACTACTTAAAATACGCGGACTCAAAATCGTTAATAATGAATTTGTTTCACAGAATTAAGGAAGAAAATGAAGGTCGGTTAAAAAAAACGGAAACGGACGTTACACCCTCAACAATCGGAAACCATTGACTGTTGGTGGTCAGTGGGCTTGTCCCCTGTAGAAATCGATATATTGCGAAGACGTACCAACTAAACGGTTTATGATGATTTCCTGCTTTTAAAATCACCAAGGGTAATTTTGATCTATTTAATTGTATGTATGTACATTGTTGAATGTTTGAAGTGAAACAATTTTATGTTCTGTTCTGTTCCTGCTTTAAAATAGGTCATTACCGTATGGGTTCTGAAAGGGCTTACTATACGAATAAGCTCCTAACCCTATTTGTCAGTTGAACTCATAGACCCTATATCTTGGTGCGATCAAGAAAACTAGGTCTGTACGTGATAGTCGAATAGTTGGAACGCAACACAAGTTTAGCTGTTTTGAACGTAATTATAGTGTTTAGGGCTGGGGTCCTGGGTGGGTGGGGGTGGTATTGGTCCTCAGCCATTTTTTAGAACGGGGTGGGTGGAGGTATGATAGTGTTACCCACACCTCAACAACCTCCATAAATAACATGAACATGAATTATATTACATTTCTGGACCACTGACCCCGTTGTACTCGAGCGCTCGTGTGGCATTTTAATACTACTGTTTTAATAAATAAGCAAAATATTCTGCCAAAATGCAAGTGAAGTCAGGAGTTCATAGATGAAGCATAACGTTTATTTCTTCATATAGAAAATAACACTTTGTTGTTTTTTGGTGCTGTATTTTGAACAAATGTAACAATAAATAGATAATAAATAAATACATAAATAAATAAGCGCGCATGTATAATTGTGCGTTTACAAATTTGTAATTATGCTGATTTTAATTAAATACTGACAAATGATATGGCGAATATATATTTCAACAATCTCAGCTTGACGTTTCTTTCCTTAACAATACATAGTCATTTGATAATGTTAATACAGTAAATCGAAATTGATCGTGTGGTTAATAAAAAGCTGAGTACGTCAAAATGATAAAACCTCCTGCATTATCGAACAGTTTCAAATTTTGACCCCAAAGATTTCATGACGAAATTTCTCTTTCGATGTCATGTCTTCATGAAGCTTGCAATCCTTAAAAGAGGCCAAAACACACTACTTTTTGTTTTCGTTTTTTTTTTTTTTTTTTTTTTTTTGCTGCATTCCGGTGACCAAATGTCCTTTCCACACTGACAACCGTGGGAACATATATTGGGGTTTCCTCCTCGAATATATACTTTAAAACGTGTTCCTTTTCACAACTGTTTTGTGGGAAAACACTTTTGTTTTGTTATGAATGCCATTCCAGGAAACTCCATTAAAACGTGTTCCTGTTATCAGCTCCTATGAGGTAAAATGTTGACATCACGATAGTTTAGTCTGTTTCTAAAAATAGTTGACAGTGTTCACATGTTGTCAAGAATTCGAAGTTGACGCATGGAAATGCGCGGGAAACTGTAGCGGGCAGACGGCCATGTGTTGATCAAGCGTCTGGCGGAGTTCGTCCCTTTCCTTTCGTACCTGCGCCAGTTCGTACCTTAACTCCGTCTGAATGCTTTGTAGGCGATGACACTCCTAAAACACATGAAAATGATAACGATGTAAGGTTTCTACATAAACATATTGATGTGTATATATATTTTTATATAATGGACATTTAATGTCTAAAATGTTACAATAATAAAATAAATCACCAACATATCCTTGATTTTATGTGATTGATCTTGTTAAAACAAATAAATATTTTTTATTTACTTTTTTGTACTTATAAATATTTAGTTCCATTTTAAGGACGGAACGAGATATACAAAAACTGTTGACACAATTAACAAGCAATCGATAAAAACATAATGCAATATTATCAAGTTTCTCTCATTAACACGCTTTTGCTGATAGGCAGACAATGACAAATAAATGGACACACCACACCTTTGATTTAATTTACTGTTTTGTTTTGTATTTCCTAATGTGAACAATTCGCTTCAACGAGATTTTCAAAAAATACAACATGCCTTCATGGTTTTCTTTTGAAAGCATTCCAAAATATCGAAAAAATGAATGTGTTTTTTTTCAAAATCTGGTTAATTGTCCTGTAAAGATACTATTCAATTTAGATAATGTTGCTGCTTGAATATCTGTGTTGTTAAAGCTCTTCTGCTGCATCAAACACAAAGCTCTTCTGCTGCATCAAACACAAAGCTCCTCTACTGCATCAAATACACACATTTAACCCTGTGATCGTAAGTTTAAATAGCAATATCACGAAGCAAAATTAAAAGTATTTTACAAAGCCAAGATTGTTGCAAGTAATACCAAATAGATATTGATACTATTGTTTAACTTTTTTTTTCAAATTTACCTTCTGCAAAGTGTGGGCTCTGTCTTTTTGTTTGTCCCGGAAGCGGCGCGCGGCCATTCTATTCTGCACGCGCCGTTTTTCTACACGCTCTTCCTCTTCCGGTGTAAGCTGTAACAAAATCCGGGTTAATTTAAGAGAAGGCATTTTATTGGGAAATAAATTTAATCCTTTAAGATGTTTATGTCCAATTTGCCGCTTCCTCCATTAAAGATACTTCAAATTGTTTACACATTAGCTTATTAATACCAAACAACATGACAAATCGATCAATATTATTACCATCCTAACTTGATTCCAAATACGTTTTGAGCGTCTTCGCTTCCAAGAACCCTTGCAAAAAGATTGATAAAATTCCCAACCGGAAACTTCTGTCATACGGTATTTAAAATAGAACATGGGAAATAGCGAACTTTCTTTATGTATTGTTTGTCACACGTATAAATGAGAATGTACACTATTAGTCAAACTAGTTGTACGTCAAGAGATTTTGTTTTGTTTTTGATTGTCAAAGATTTTTGATATGTTGAAACAATAATTGAATCGCAAATTATCAATTAATGGTTGCGGTAAATTTTGCTTAAAATAACGTTGAATTACGTACCACATCTTCCGGTGGAGGGCTAAATTCCACTTTCAATTCCTGCTTTCCCTCTTTTAACCGTTTTGTCTGAATGGAATATTTCAGTTCCTCTTTTATAAACGGCGTCAACCCGTTTTCTAGAAGCTGGCGTCGCGAGACGTCATTTACGTCATCACTGTCGGAATCTGACACAATGATGTCAGAGGAAAAACTTGTATTTGTATATCCATATGCGCCAATAGAATCTAAATGTGAGTATTTCCCGACACTTTTCACAGAACTTGCATCAGATCTAATGTCACTTGCGTTTATTGTGCTACAATGTCCAACATTATCTGACGTTGAATAGTCAATAAATCCATCATTATTGTCAAATAAGCAGCTAACAACGGTTGGTACCACTGACGGAACAACTTGCGCGTGTTTATTGTCCTCCATAGTAACGTAAACGTTTATTTTTGAATTCTGCCGTTTATATTGCATGGTTGACCTGAAAAAAATCAGAAATTCGTTCAAACGAAATGCGCCTTCTTTGAAAATGTAGATTTTTCAAAAATAAGACGTACACCTATCTATTTCATTTGCTATTTTTATAAATTATTATTATTATTATAGTTAAAAAATAAAATCATATGTGTACATATATTTGTGTGTTCTCGTTATAACATAACAGACATCTGTATCTCGTTCTAATTAATCATGTGTATCGGTTTATAAACATGGGATATCCAGTATTTATTGAATTATATTAGTAACCCCAGCGTGTTATGTGTCAGTAATTTGTATTTTTTGATAATTTAGTGAATTATTTAACCATCTTTACATTTGTAAAACGCTACGTACCATTAACGTTGATGAAATGAAGCGAACTTATTTCACAATCTATTTAAATAGAATTTACGCCGCCGATGATTGTGTAATAAGTTATTTATAGCTGTTGTGCAATAACTATTTATAGGCAAATTTAATACAAGTGACAAATCGTAACAATTCGGCCATCTCCGGCGGCAAGCTTCGAGATAGACAATCGTAACAACTCGGCCATCTCCGGTAAGCTTCGAGATAGACCATATCTTGATACTAGCCGAGGAATTCCGATTGACAAGTGATAACTTGATTCCAGCACGGACCTATAAACCACGTCTGTGGTTCCAACAAACGTATTTTTGACGTATTAAACGTATTTGAACGAATGTTACATGTCTGATTTTCCGATAAGACAAACAAATGACAATAATTATAAAAACAAAATAATGTATCAAATATATGCAGGCCCGTAGCTGTCGATGGGGAAGTGTATCAAAGGGAAATAAGTCGATTTCTTCTATATATGTGTTCCATCAATAGTTGCATCCCGTACTACTTAATTGATGAAACTATTTCATTCGTAAGCGGGTAACTTGAAACGAAAACATGGCCGACTACTTCGATCCGTCGTTGTGACATTGTTCATTATTTCACATAACTAAGATTATTACTGAAGTTATTCAAATAGATTTGATATTAAGGTTAATCCCCGAGAAAGAGGCGGATGACGCATTTTAGTCAATTTAAAAACAATCAAAAACATAGATTATTTGTATAGTTAGACATTATTTTGATACAAGCTTTTTTGTCGGTTGTTTTTAAGCACGGCACGCGTTTAACTGATCACTTCGCATGGAAATGTACATGTTTTTTTTTTCATTCTGTACACGTATATAAAACCGCTTAATAGGTAAAACAACAAAACATTATTACCCATTGTTTACATCTATTTTCAACAAATTGGCATTACAATGGAGGTCAAGGTTAGCTAGCTTGTCCGGATAGTGATGTAGTTAGCACACTCGCTTCTCACGTAAGCAATCCTTGTTCGATTGCCAGCATGGGCGCATGTGAGTTTGATTTGTGGTCACCTTAGTTAGACAAATGGGTTTCCTCCGTTACTCCGGTTTCCCACACAGCACAAGACCACACTCTCGCACAAGAGTGATTAATATAACGTTGTAATAACTTGTTTCAAATTCGTTGTAAAATAAGTAAATTTAAACAACTCACTCCCACAAGAACACAACATGTATTAAATCCTCCGCTCGTGCAGCATTTAATACAGCTGTACTCATAAATGAGCAAAATATTCCACCCAAACAAAGTGAAAATAGGACTTAAAATATCAGATAGCAAATGTTGATCGTTTATATAAAAAATAACACTTTTATGTTTTTTTTGTTTTTTTTTTTTTATTTTTGAAAAAGAGTAACAATAAATAAATAAGCGCGCATGTATGTGTGCGTTAACAGAGTAGAAATAATGCCGATTTTAAATATTAACAAATGATATGGCGAATCTATCTGTGCATTTACAAAGAAGAAATAATGCCGATTTTAAATATTATCAAATGATATGGCGAATATATATTTCAACATTCTCACCATGCCGTTTCTTTCCTTAACAAGACATAGTAATTTGATTCAATATGTAAATTTGGAAATAAATTTGACTAAGTAATAACTAAATGAATTTCTCATGTATTCACAAAAAAATGATAAATGCTCCTGTACATTTTAGTTTCAAAACGTTTCAAAATGTTGGTTTCCTATTTCACAACCATAATATATAGGTAAGGTAGGTCGTCGGAATATAAATAACTATTTTTTATTCATTTGAAGTAGAGTGTGTCTGAATATCCTTTTCTCACTGAAAACCGTCGCCATTTTGTCTACGCGTCTTTCCTGAATACTAGTGTCTCAATAGAGGAGAAAAAAGGTAAAACACAGGTGACTAGCAAAAGAAATTATGGTCGGTATGTCGGGACATCGAAAACAAGATTTTTTTTTTGTAACGCCATAAATGCAATTTCAGGGAAAACCGTGATGACGTGTTGCTGTCATTAGCTGCTTCGAGGTAAAATGTTGACATCTGTTTCTAAAAATAGTTGACAGTGTTCACATGTTGTCAAGAGTTCGAAGATGAAGCATAGAAACGCGCGGGAAACTGTAGCGGGCAGACGGCCATGTGTTGATCAAGCGCCTGGCGGAATTCGTCTCTTTCCTTTCGAACCTGCGCCAGTTCGTACCTCAACATCGTCTGAATGCTTTCTTGCCGATGACACTCCTGCAAACAAATTAAGATATAAGGCGAATACAAATTAATGTGTATTATTATGCAATGGGTATTTTATGTGTACATTGTTATAATTAGTATCAATTACTTCATGGACATACAAACTACTGTATGTTTGTGATTACATGTTAACATGTATTTTGATAAAACAAATACATACATATCTATTTTTAATCTTTTTTTTAATCGTTCCATTTTTCGGACGCTATAACGTAAACTATAAACTGATTTTGGACACAATTAACAAGCAATAGAATGAATAATCATAAAGTTACTCCCATTAGCATGCCTTGTCGTGATAAGCAGACAATAGAAACTTTATCGACACGACCAGTGTGTGTATACCACGTGATAAATTGTGTCATAAATGCTACGTCGGAAGGCAATAATTTGATTTGGAAAACTACTTTAAACAATGAAAACTTTACTATTTCTTCACCATTTTAAATGAAACATAGCGCAGTCTACGCCGCTTACGTGGCCTCGCCTTCGGTCTTTTACCAGAGTTTGATTGCGAGTTTAGTTTCTTAAAACACTTCGACAAACCTTTTCACAATACGGCTGTCTGACAAAGCACTGTCAAAACATTATTTTGGAAACAGGTTTGTCGAAGTGTTTGATGAAACTAATGACCTCATCAAATTTCGGAAATAAAACAAATGCGGGCCTCTTTAAGCGGCATAGACTGCCCTTTGTTTCATTTAAAATGGTGTCGTAAATGAAAAGTTATCTTAGATTCAAGTCTTCATTTTAAGCAAATTTTTGCCTTCCGACGTAGCATCTATGACGTTTATCGCGTGGTATACACACACACTGACGACAAACCTTTGATATTTGAGCACTATTTAAATTAAGGATTGATAAGGGTTTTCCCTGAATGAACGCTTCAACGTGATTTTCAACAAATACAAACACCAGTCCTATTTTCCTGGAAGCATTCCGATAATTTCGAAAACTAGGCATGAAAAGGTTCTTGTTCCAAACCAGCTCATTGACATGTTGATTTATGTTGCTATTTAAAATATGTTTAATGTTAAGGCTTTTCTACCGCTTAAAAAGCAAACACTTTTAGCCCTACGGTTTTGAAGTAGCAGTACTTCCAGGTCAATACGCTACAGTCAAAGCAGATGTAATGCGAAAATAAATTAACATTCTTTTATAAAGTCAATATTTTATTGTAAGTACCGGTAATACCAAAATGTATGTTTATAAATAATTAGAAAAAAAATTAATAATTTATTGTTTATCAAATTTACCTTCTGCAAAGTGTGGGCTCTGTCTTTCTGTTTGTCCCTGAAGCGGCGTGCGGCCATTCTATTCTGCACGCGCCGTTTTACCACACGCTCTTCCTCTTCCGGTGTAAGCTGTAACAACATCCGGGTTAGTTAAAGAGAATGCATTTGTATTGGGTATAAATTAAACGTTTTTAATCCTATTACAAGTTTACATCGAAATTTCCGCTTACTCTATGAAAGATAGTAGTTCAAATTGTTTACATTTTGCTTATAAATCTGAAGAACTTATTTTACATTTTAATGTTTGTTTAAAGAAGTCGAAGCATTTCAACTTGATTTCAAATACTTTATGATTTTCCACGTTTCTACGCGGAACCCTCGTTAAAATATTGAAAAAATACCAATCCGGAAACGATTGGCATACGGAATTCACATATTAAGACTAGAAAATGGGAAATATCGAATTTTTCGTTTTGTATTTGTTGTCATAATTATGTATAGATGAATTGTATATTATAGGTCAAAACTGTTCGTAAGTCGACAGTTGATGTGTTGCGTTTATGGGGTTTTAAATAAAGATTGTTGATATTGCAAAATTCTCAAAGAAAAATAGATTCCAAAACATAACGTCTAATTAGAGACTATGTACAATATCTGAATCGCAAAAATATGAACTCATGGTGGTCAATTAATTTTGCTCAATTTGACAGAAATACCACTCGGAACTCCTCTGCTATTTCCCATTGAAAACAACCTCGGATGTATACCAGTATATGTAGCATTATAAGTAGTATATTTTTAAATAATAGTTTAAATTAAGAGTAACCAGTTTTAACGTGCATTTTGTTTTACTAAGTTTAAATTGATTGTCAGTGAAGTGTATAATTGCCTACATAATTAAAATTCCCCATAGTAAAGTCCTTCGGATTAACTTCAACCGTGAAATCACTACGCGAACAACTCCAGCGTATATAGTTAAATGTAAAGAATTCTGACATTATAAAGCGGCCATATACATCCGAGGTTGTTTTCGATGGAAAATTGCTGAGGTGTTCCGAAAGACACAAATGCATACCACATCTTCCGGTGGAGGGCTAAATTCCACTTTCAATTCCTGCTTTCCTTCCTTTAGCCGTTTTGTCTGAATTGAATATTTCAGTTCCCCCTTATAAACGACGTCAATTCGTTTTCTTGAAGCTGGCGTCGCGAGACGTCATCAACGTCCTCACTGTTCGAATCTGACAAAATGACGTCAGAAGAATAACTTGTATTTGTATATCCACATGCACCATTATAATTGAAGTATTTTCCGTCAGTTTTCACAGAACTTTCGTCAGATCTGATGTCAATTGCGTTTATTGTGCTGCTATGTCCAACATTATCTGACGTTGAATAATCAGTATTTTCATCTGACTCCGAATTATCAAATAATCCACTAACAACGGTGGGTACCACTGACGAAACAACCTGCGTTTGCTGTTCTTCCATTGTAACGTAAACGTTTATTTTGGAAATCTGCTGTTTGTACTGCATCGTTGAGCTGAAAGAAAAACTGTAAAATTAGACATGAGCAATTGTTTTTCTAAATATCAAAATATAACTGTAAGAAATTGTAACATTATACGGCAATGAATTAATTCCTCCCGCTATTTATAGTTCACCTTGTAAGATAAGGCCAGCCAGCCAACACAGGCGGTCAGAGCTGTACCATGCTCACCAATATCATATGTATCAATAATAAATAGTTAGAACACATGCAGTCGTTCTTCATAACATAACATGGTGTCAGAAAAGAACTCATCGCTCATATAGTATTAAATGTGGATTATTGGATCGTTAATTAATAGATTAAGCATCTAATAAACTGTTCACTGTGAGAATGACTTTAAGTGGTGTTCCAACACCGTGCATGGATTGGAATAGCTCAAATCTTCCGGAAGCTTGGAAGAAGTTCACAGAGCACTGTGAGCTTATATTTAAGGGTCCACTTAAAGGGAAGGATGAGGATGTACACATCACCTATTTGCAACTTTGGATGGGTGAAAAGGGTCGGGACATGTACAAAACACTAGAACTGTCAGCGTCCGACAGAGAACATTTGTCAGCAATTTGTGAAGCGATTACAAAACACCTACAGCCGACGATCAACCCCGTTTTTGCACGGTATCGTTTCAACAATATGACACAGGGAGAACTTTCTTTCGAAGAATTCTTGACCAAATTGAGAGTAATGGTGAAGGATTGCAATTATAAGGACAGTGAAGACATGATCAGGGATAGGATTGTGTTTGGAGTAGTATCACAAAAAATCCGAGAAAAACTCATTAATATGGGAGAAAATTTGACCTTGAGCTAGGCTATTCAAATATGTCTAAGCTTTGAATATGCTCAAGCACAACTGCGCGAAATGCAGGCACCATCGCAAGGAGCAGCCGTTAATGTGGTTCGTTCAAGAAGGGTTACTGGTCATAGCACCTCAGGCCAGCCTGGTCACAATTCCTCAGGCCAGTGGGAGCAGAGAAGACAACAGCGCGTCACTTTGGGAGAAGACGTTACCCGGACTTGCCAAAATTGTGGGCGGAAACACCAACAACAACACCAGTGTCCCGCAAAGGGAAAACAATGTCACAAATGTCAAAAATGGAACCATTTTGCATCAGTGTGTAGAAGTGTAAATGAAGTTATTGACAATGACAATTCTTGTACTCATGATTTCAAGGATTTAGTGATTGACAATGTGGAGTCCACTGTTAGGAATGGGCAGGTGTTTGCAGAGTTCAAGGTAGGTCCTTCCAATTTGTCCGTACAGTTCAAGATTGATACTGGTAGCCAAGTGAATATATTGCCATACAAAACCTTTAGAGACATAGGCATAAAGTCAGTTCTAGAAGCTTCACATTCAAAGCTTTCAGCCTATGACGAAAGCACGTTAAATGTAAAGGGATGCATTACTTTAAGGTGTAATCATCCTGGAACTGGCCAAACAAAGGATGTTTACTTTCATGTAGTTGACACACATTCAAGTCCTTTGCTAAGTCTGTAATCATCCCTTGACTTTGAACTCATAAATCTCACATACACAGTTATGTCAGATTCCCAGGACAACCCCCTCACTAAGGACATGGTATTAAAGGAATACAAGGAAGTATTTGATGGCATTGGTCTGCTAGCCGGTGAATGTAAGATTCACATTGATCCCACTGTCCAGCCTGTGGTGCATCCCCTAAGAAAGGTCCCTATAGCATTACAAGAAAAAGTCAAGGATGAGTTACTCCGCATTGAGTCATTAGATGTCATCGAAAAGGTCAATGAACCCACTGACTGGGTTAGTTCAATGGTCGTTGCCGAAAAAGCCAATGGCAAAATTCGTATATATCCGTGTGACTTGAATAAGGCCATTCAACGTCCACATTACCCTTTAAGAACTCTGGATGATATATTGCCTCAGCTTTCAGGCGCAAAGTACTTCACAAAGCTTGATGCTAGGAGTGGTTATTGGGCATTGAAACTTGAGAGAGAGTCATCGTTCCTTGCATGTTTTAACACCTTATATGGAAGGTACCGATATGTCCGAGTTCCCTTTGGTCTGAAGTCAAGCGGTGATCTTTTTGTGCAAAAGATTGATGCTTGTCTTGAAGGTCTAAGTGGCGTAGCTGTCATCGTGGATGACATACTAGTGTATGGGTCATCTAGAGAGGAACATGAATCCAATCTTAGAGCAGTCCTAAAGAGGTCTCATGATGAAGGAATTCGTTTTAACGAAACCAAACTCGAGGTCGGGGTATCAGAAGTAGACTACTTTGGTCACCTTCTCACATCAGATGGTTTGAAAAAATCAACCTCAAAGACAGAGGCTATACAGAAAATGAAGCCACCCAAAAATAAATCAGAACTTGAAACCGTATTAGGTATGATAAACTATCTGTCTAGATTTGCCCCAAACTTGGCAGATGTAACAGCCCTCTGAGACAATTACTGTCTAAAGAAGTTGAATTCTGTTGGGAAACTGCACAAAGTGATGCATTTGACAAAATGAAACAAATCATCACAGACCCGAATCAGGTTTTATCCTATTATGACAAAAGCAAGCCATTAACATTTCAAGTTGATGCCTTCAAGTTTGGTCTCGGAGCAACAATAATGCAAGACGGGAAGCCACTTGCATATGCATCAAAATCACTCACACAAACTGAGGTCAATTACGCACAAATTGAGAAGGAAATGTTTGCTATTTTGTTCGGCTGCAAGCGGTTCCACCATTTTGTTTATGGTCACAAAGTCAACGTGCAAACTGATCATTTGCCGTTAGTTTCTATTTTCAAAAAATCAATAAACACAGCTCCTGCACGATTGCAGCGTATGCTACTACAGCTACAGAAATATGATCTTGACATCAAACATTATCCATCCAAACAAGTACCAGTTGCAGACACACTGAGCAGGAACTTTCTAAATGAAACGTTCCCTGAATTGTCACAAGGCATGGACATGCAGGTACATATGGTTATCTCTCATTTACCTGTATCTGACAGAAAATTGAATGAATTGAAGGACAAAACAAGTCAAGATGAGACTTCAGTATTGTTGAAACAGACTATACTTCAAGGTTGGCCAACCTCTAGAAAAATGTGTCCGTCCCAGATATTGCCCTGCCCTTCTGGAATTTCCGTGATGAGTTAACTTCTATTGATGGGTTAGTCATGAAAGGAAATAAAATAATCATCCCCAAAGCAATGCAGTCTCAGATGCTTGAACTCATTCACACAGGTCACATGGGAGTTGAGAAATGTCTCAGAAGGGCCCGGGGTGTTATGTTTTGGCCAGGAATATCGGCTGATATTACCAATCTCGTGTTAAAATGCAACACATCTATAAAACACAGAAACTCAAACCCAAAAGAGCCATTAATTCCCCTTGAGATTCCTGATTATCCATGGCAAATTATAGGCACTGATCTATTCACCTGGGAAAACAGGAACTATCTTCTGATAGTGGATTACTATAGCAGGTATTTTGAGGTCAAGGAATTGCCCAATATGAAAAGCACCACGGTCATAAACAGAATGAAAGGCATAATGGCCAGATGGGGAATTAGTGAGAAGGTTATATCTGATGGTGGTCCCTGTTATATCTCTCAGGAGTTCGCTGATTTTGCAAAAGAATGGGATTTCAATCACCAGACAATTAGTCCCTATCACAGTCAATCAAACGGTCTAGCTGAGAAATATGTGTCAGTTTGTAAGAAACTCCTTACAAAGGCTAAGGACGCTGGGCGTGATCCTTTTATTGGCATATTAGAATACCGGACCACCCCTCTTGAGTCAGGGTATTCCCCTGTGCAGTTAAACATGGACAGACAATTGCGCTCTATCCTCCCAACATCTAAGGAAAATCTGATGCCCAAGGTGATATCTCCTAATTTAGTCAGGCAGGGTATTCAAGGTAGCAAACAGAAGGGGAAGAAATATTATGACAGACAAGCAAGGTCACTAGAGCCCTTAACATATGGAGAAAATACAATGATCCAACAATTAAATAAAACTTGGAGACCAGCCACTGTAGTTGACAAGTTAAATGAAAGATCATACACTGTCCAGTGCCCAGATGGGTCTATGTACACACGAAATAGGCGGGATCTATTAAAGACCATTGAGCCTTGCCATGGTCAATTTGTAGAGCCAGAAATACAGGAAATGCCTTTAGGTCAAACACCTACCCAGTCTGACATCAAAGATTCGGAAAGCCCTCTAATTGGCAGTACTTCCTCTCCATGTATCAATCACAATCTGTACGTGACCAGGTCAGGAAGGGCCGTAAAACCAAAAGTAATTGAATCCATGTGATGTTTATTTCGCTTGTAAACTGATTGAATCACTTATCTAAATTAGTTGTTTAATGTTTAAATTAGTCTGACAACCTTTAATAAATTTCAGATGAAATTCAAATCCTGCTATTATAACCCTAACATTGAATAACTCCTTCTCTTTTTCCTCTATAAATAAATATAAATAATTTGATATCAAATCACATTTATATTTATTGATAATATCTTTTGTTTGTAAAGAAGGGAGATGTAACATTATACGGCAATGAATTAATTCCTCCCGCTATTTATAGTTCACCTTGTATGATAAGGCCAGCCAGCCAACACAGGCGGTCAGTTTATCTCTAGCAGTCAGAGCTGTACCATGCTCACCAATATCATATGTATCAATAATAAATAGTTAGAACACATGCAGTCGTTCTTCATAACATAACAGAAATGAGTGGCAACCGGAACGTTTTATTATAATAAAAATTATTAATATTATTATTATTATTATTATTATTATTATTATTATTATTATTATTATTATTATTATAGAATATTTCAGAACCTATATGAGAAATCCTACTTAACAGTAGCATCTAGTTGTTTAGAAAAGCACACTCATATATATAAAATAGTTTTACATCAGTCATATATATATATATATATATGACTGATGTAAAACTATTTTACTGGGTTCCCAATTTATATTTCATCATATGCTTGGTAAAATGATCCCCATTCATTTGATTAATGAGAACGTGACTATGAGATTAACTTAATTATGTGATTAATTTGAACATGCTTCTAAGCCTGTTTAATACCTTTGTATTAACGTTGATGAAATAACGAGGACCTATTTCACAATTACTTGAAACGTCCTACTTTTTACAGGTGCCATTTATATCAGATCACGATGTTCAATGGCCTAGGGGACAAAATCAAAATTGTATCATACCTGATACATACCGGAGTTACTAACCTTGAATATGAAATAGTAGCGTCTGAATCAAACATGGGCGATAAGGGCCAATAGTTTTCGTTATGAGCTTGCGCAGGCACGATTTATGTCATGTACTGTACTCCTCTTGATGCCTTTTTATGTTTTAGCTTCACATTCAAGTTCCTGTAGCTACATACGTATAAGTTCACGTGTATGTGGTGTACCTACAGGTATAAGTTCACGTCATGACTCGGCGTGTTACTACTGGTATAAGTACACGTATATGTCGTGTACCTACAAGTATAAATTCACGTATACGTAGTGAAACTATTAGTATAAGTTCACGTACATGGCGTGCACCTAAAGGCATAAGTTAACGTACAAGACGTGTAGCTACAGGTATAAGTTCACGTACACGTCATGTAGCTTCACGGGTATTATTTCAAGTACACGTCGTGTAGCTACAGGTATTATTTCACGTACACGGCGTGAAGCTACAGGTATAAGTTCACGTACACGGCGTGTAGCTACAGGTATAATTTCACGTCAGTGACAAGGCGTGTAACTACAGGTATAAGTTCACGTTCACGGCGTGTGGCTACAGGTATAATTTCACGTCAGTGACACGGCGTGTAGCTACAGGTATAAGTTCACGTACACGGCGTGTAGCTACAGGTATAATTTCACGTCAGTGACACGGCGTGTAGCTACAGGTATAATTTCACGTTCACAGCGTGTATAGCTACAGGTATAATTTCACGTCAGTGACACGGCGTGTAGCTACAGGTATAAGTTCACGTACACGGCGTGTAGCTACAGGTATAATTTCACGTTCACGGCGTGTGGCTACAGGTATAATTTCACGTCAGTGACACGGCGTGTAGCTACAGGTATAAGTTCACGTACACGGCGTGTAGCTACAGGTAACATGTAATAATGGAGGTCTAGGTTAGCTAGGTTGTCCGGTTAGTGATGTAGTTAGCACACTCGCTTCTCACGTAAGCAATCCTGATTCGATTGCCAGCATGGGCGCATGTGAGTTTGGTTTGTGGTCACCCTTGTTAGACAAATTTCCTCCGGATCTCCGGTTTCCCACACATAACAAGACCACACTCTCGCACGAGAGTGATCAATATAACGTTGTAATAACTTGTTTCAAATTCGTTGTAAAATAAATTAATTTAAACAACTCACTCCCACAAGAACACAACATGTATTAAATCCTCCGCTCGTGCAGAATTTAATACAGCTGTTCTCATAAATGAGCAAAATATTCCACCCAAACAAAGTGAAAATAGGACTTAAAGCTGCACTCTCACAGATTTACAGTTTTCACAGCTTTTTTTATTTTTTTGTCTTGGAATGAGCAATTTTTTGCGTAAATATCAGCAAACCAGTGATATAAGACTGCTGACAAAAGACCAGATAGCAGATTTTCATATTTCCGTTCGAAAACTAATGTTTAATGGTGGTTTAAAAAAAAAATGCACAAAACATCAATTTTTGACCTTAAATATAAAAATCTGCGATCTATTTTTTCGCCAGCAGTCATATATAACTGGTTTCCATGCATTGTCACAAGAATTGCCTCGTTCCAAGAAAAAAAATCAAAAAGTTGTCAAAACGTTCAATCTGTGAGAGTGCAGCTTTAAAATATCAGTAAGCAAATGTTGGTCGTTTATATAAAAAATAACACTTTATGGTGTGTATTTTTTTATTTTATTTTGAAAAAGTGTAACAACAAATACATAAATAAGCGCGTTTGTATAATTTTGCGTTAACAAAGTAGAAATAATGCCAGTTTTAAATACTTTCAAATGATATGGCGAACATATCTGTGCGTTAACAAAGTAGAAATGATGCCGATTTTAAATACATGTGTACTAACAAATGATATGGCGAATATATATTTCAACATTCTCAACATGCCGTTTCTTTCTTAACAATACATAGTAATTTGATTTTATATGTTAATTTGGAAATAAATTTGACTAAGTTAATGACTAATTCATTCATCATGTAATCACTAAAAGGCTGGGCAGGTCAACATTATAAAACATTTTGTATATTTCAGTTTCGAAACGTTTATAAATGTTTGTTTACTTATTTCACAACCATAATACACAGGTAAGGTAGGTCGTCGGGATATAAATATATATATATGTTCAGTATTCATTTGAAGTAGAGTGTGTTTGAATATCCTTTTTTCACTGACTGAAACCGTCGCCATTTTGTCTACACGAATTTCCTGAATACCGACGTATCTCAAAAGATGAGAAAAATAGGTAAAAAGCAGATGACTGGTGTATGTCGGGACATCGAAAACAATATCTTTTTTGTAACTCCCGAATGCAATTTCAGGGAAAACCGTGAAGACGTGTTCCTGTCATCAGCTGCTTCGAGGTAAAATGTTGACATCTGTTTCTAATAATAGTTGACAGCGTTCACATGTCAAGCGTTCGAAGTTGAAGCATAGAAAAGCGCGGGAAACTGTAGCGGGCAGACGGCCATGTGTTTATCAAGCGCCTGGCGGAATTCGTCCCTTTCTTTTCGTACCTGCGCCAGTTCGTACCTCAAATCTGTCTGAATGCTTTCTAGTCTATGACACTCCTGAAAACATGGAAATTATTTCATAAGATATAGGCGAAAACAAATACAAATCCATGTATATTATTATGCAATGGGTATTTTATGTGTACATTGTTATAATTAGTATCAATTACTTCATGGACATGTCACGTGATATCATAACCTACTGTATGCCTGTGATTTTATTTTTATATGTATTTAAAGTGATAAAACAAATACATTCATACATATATATATATTCTAATCTTTGTTCAATTAATAGTTTGTTCCATTTTTTGGACACGATAAGGTGAACTATAAATTCGTACACAATTTACAAGCAACAGAATGAATAATAAAGTTACTCTCATTTTATGAGCACGCCTTAACATGCATCGTGTAACATGCATGCTCTGATAAGCAGACAATAGAAACTTAATCGACACGACACACCTTTGAATTTGAGTACTATTTAAATTAAGGATTGATTTGGGTTTTCCATGAATGAACATTTCGCTTCAACGTGATTTCCAACAAATACAAACACCAGTCCTATTTCATGGAAGCATTCCGATAATATCGAAAACAGAAAAGGTTTTTGTTCAAAACTGGTTCATTGTCATGTCGATTTATGTTGCTATTTAAAATATGTTTGATGTTAAGGCTTTTTTACCGCATAAAAATCCAACACATTAATTTAGCCCTACGGTTTTTAAGAAGCAGTACTTCGAGGTCAATAACGCTACAGTCAAAGCAGATGAAATGCGAAAATAAATGAACATTCTTTTATAAAGTCAATGTTTTATTGTAAGTACCGGTAATACCAAAATGTATATTAATAATTAATTAGAAAAAAAACAAAATTTATTGATTGTTTATCAAATTTACCTTTTGTAATGTGTGGGCTCTGTCTTTCTGTTTGTCCCTGAAGCGGCGCGCGGCCATTCTATTCTGCACGCGCCGTTTTACCACACGCTCTTCCTCTTCTGGTGTAAGCTGTAACAGCATCCGGGTTAGTTAAAGAGGATGCATTTGTATTGGATAGACATTAAATGTTATTTGTCGTATAAGAAGTTAACATCGAATTTTCCGCTTACTCTATGAAAGATAGGAGTTCAAATGGTTTACATTTTGCTTATAATTCTGACGAACTTATTTTACATTTTAATATATGTTTTAACATGTCGAACCATTTTAAATTGATTTCAAATACTTTATGATTTTCCACGTTTCTACGAGAAACACTCGTAAAAATATTCAAAAAATACCAATCCGGAAACGACTGACATACGGAATTCACATATTAAGACTAGAAAATGGGAAATATCGAATTTTTCGTTTTGTATTTGTTGTCATAATTATGTATAGATGAATTGTATAATATAGGTCAAAACTGTTCGTAAGTCGACAGTTGATGTGTGTTTTGGGTTTATTAATAAAGATTGTTGATATTGCAAAATTCTCAAAGAAAAAATGATTCCAAAACATAACGTCTAATTATAGACTATGTACAATATCTGAATCGCAAATAATGAATTAATGGTGGTTAATTAATTTTGCTCCATTTGACAGAAATACTATTCGGAAATCCTCGGTTATTTCCCATTGAAAACAACCTCTGATGTATGCCGGTACAGCATTAGAAGTAGTTCGTAAAAGTTCAAGTTATAATTTGAGTTAATTGTAACGTGCGACGTCAAAGACGCAACAAATCCATTCAGGGAAAAGCCTACTTGACCATAAAGCGGTCCACTGGTCTTTATATACAGTAAATTCTCAATCCACACGGAGCCCGGGCTTTGATTATTTGCATATTACCGAACAAATACATCAACGTTCTATGAACGTACTTCCGTCTATAACGGAATGTTATACTATGAATACACATCCGCCTACAGCCTTCAGAATTTAGCGTTTTAACTTGTATTTTATGTTCACTAAGTTCAAATCGATTGTCAGTGAAGTGTACTATTGCATAAATAATTAAAATTCCCCATAGTAAAATCATCCGGTTTAACTGCTGTAGTGAACTCACTACGCGATCTACATCAGCGTAGTTTAATACAGAGAATTCTGACATAATCAGGCGGTCATATACATCCGAGGTTGTTTTCGATGGAAAATTGCTGAGGTGTTCCGAATGACACAAATGCATACCACATCTTCCGGTGGGGGACTAAATGTCACTTTCAATTCCTGCTTTCCCTCTTTTAACCGTTTTGTCTGAATTGAATATTTCAGTTCCTCTTTAATAAACGGCGTCAATCCGTTTTCTTGAAGCTGGCGTCGCGAGACGTCATCAGCGTCCTCACTGTTCGAATCTGACAAAATGACGTCAGAGTTATAACTTGTATTTGTATATCCACATGCACCATTAGAATTTAAGTATTTTCCGTCACTGTTCACAGAACTTGCATCAGATCTAATGTCAGTTGCGTTAATTGTGCTGCAATGTCCAACATTATCTGACGTTGAATAGTCACTGTTTTCATCTGACTCTGAAATATCAAATAATCCGCTAACAACGGTGGGTACCACTGACGGAACAACCTGCGTATGCTGTTCTTCCATTGTAACGTAAACGTTTATTTTGGAATTCTGCCGTTTGTACTGCATCATTGAGCTGAAAGAAAACAGCTGTAAAATTAGACATGAGCAATTGTTTTTCTAAATATCAAAATATAACTACTTAAGAAATGAGGCCCAACCGGTACGTTTTATTATAATTCTTCTTATTCTTATTCTTATTATAATTTGTATTATTATTATTAAAAAAATATATTATAATTACTGATTAACTTACTAATATGATGAATAAGAACGTGCTTCTTAGACTGTGTATTTACCTTCGAGACGTTGATGAAATAACGAGGACCTATTTCACAATTACATGTACTTGAAACGTCCTTCTTTTTACAGGTCAATTGGCTATTTATATCGGATCACGATATCGATGACATTGAGTAAGGGGACAAAACTCAAAATAGTATCATACCTGATATATATCGGAGTTACTTACCTTAAATATGAAATAATATTGTCTAAACGAAAAATCGAAAACATGGACGATTGAACGGCCAATAATTTTTGTTATGAACTGGAGACACGAGTTATGCCATGTACTGTATTTCATCCCTTTTTATGTATTAGCTACACGTTTACAGGTATAAGTTCACGTACAAGGCGTGTAGCTACAGGTATAAGTTCACGTACAATGCGTGTAGCTACAGGTATAAGTTCACGTACATGGCGTTTAGCTACAGGTATAAGTTCACGTAAACGGCGTGTAGCTACAGGTATAAGTTCACGTAAACGGCGTGTAGCTACAGGTATCAGTTCACGTACAAGGCGTGTAGCTACAGGTATAAGTTCACGTACAAGGCGTGTAGCTACAGGTATAAGTTCACGTACAATGCGTGTAGCTACAGGTATAAGTTCACGTACATGGCGTGTAGCTACAGGTATAAGTTCACGTAAACGGCGTGTAGCTACAGGTATAAGTTCACGTACCTTCCTGTAGCTACAGGTATAAGTTCACGTACAATGCGTGTAGCTACATTGATAAGTTCACGTACAAGGCGTGTAGCTACAGGTATCAGTTCACGTACAAGGCGTGTAGCTGCAGGTATCAGTTCACGTAAACGGCGTGTAGCTACAGGTATCAGTTCACGTAAACGGCGTGTAGCTACAGGTATCAGTTCACGTAAACGGCGTGTAGCTGCTACAGGTATCAGTTTACGTACAAGGCGTGTAGCTACAGGTATCAGTTCACGTACACGTCGTGAAGCTACAGTTATCAATTCACGTACACGTCGTGTAGCTACAGGTATCAGTTCACGTACACGTCGTGTAGCTACAGGTATCAGTTCACGTACAAGGCGTGTAGCTACAGGTTATCAGTTCACGTAAACGACGTGTAGCTACAGGTATAAGTTCACGGACACGGCGAGTAGCTACATAAATAAGTTCACGGCAAGGCGTGTAGCTACAGGAATAAGTTCACTTACATGGCGTGTAGCTACAGGAATACGTTCACTTACACGGCGTGTAGCTACAGGTAAAAGTTCACTTACATGGCGTGTAGCTACATGAATAAGTTCATGTCAAGGCGTGTAGCTACAGGTATCAGTTCACTTACATGGCGTGTAGCTACCTGAATAAGTTCACGTCAAGGCGTGAAGCTACAGGAATAAGTTCACTTACATGGCGTGTAGCTACAGGAATACGTTCACTTACTTGGCGTGTAGCTACAGGTATAAGTTCACTTACTTGGCGTGTAGTTACAGGAATAAGTTCACTTACTCGGCGTGTAGCTACAGGTATAAGTTCACGTAAACGGCGTGTAGCTACAGGTATAAGTTCACGTAAACGGCGTGTAGATACAGGTATCAGTTCACGTACAAGGCGTGTAGCTACAGGTATAAGTTCACGTACTTGGCGTGTAGCTACAGGAATAAGTTCACATATATGGCTTGTAGCTACAGGTATAAGTTCACGTACACGGCGTTTAGCTACAGGAATAAGTTCACGTCAAGGCGTGTAGCTACAGGTATAAGTTCACGTACACGGAGTGTAGCTACAGGTATAAGTTCACGTACTCGGCGTGTAGCAACAGGTTCAAGTTCACGTACACGGCGTGTAGCTACAGGTATAAGTTCACGTACATGGAGTGTAGCTACAGGTATAAGTTCACGTACACGGCGTGGAGCTACAGGTATAAGTTCACGTACACGGCGTGTAGCTACAGGTATAAGTTCACGTACACGGAGTGTAGCTACAGGTATAAGTTCACGGACACGGCGTGTAGCTACAGGTATAAGTTCACTTACACGGCGTGTAGCAACAGGTTCAAGTTCACGTACACGGCGTGTAGCTACAGGTATGAGTTCATGTACACGGAGTGTAGCTACAGGTATAAGTTCACGCACACGGCGTGTAGCTTCAGGTATAAGTTCACGTACAATGCGTGTAGCTACAGGTATAAGTTCACGTAAACGGCGTGTAGCTACAGGTATAAGTTCACGTACACCGTGTGTAGCTACAGGTATAAGTTCACGTACATTGCGGGTAGCTACATGCATCAGTTCACGTACACGTCGTGTAGCTACAGTTATGAGTTCACGTACACGGCGTGTAGCTACAGGAATAAGTTCACTTACATGGCGTGTAGATACTGGTATAAGTTCACGTACACGGCGTGTAGCTAAAGGTATAAGTTGACGTACACGGCGTTCAGCTACAGGTATAAGTTCACTTACACGGCGTGTAGCAACAGGTTCAAGTTCACGTATACGGCGTGTAGCTACAGGTATCAGTTCACGCACACGGCGTGTAGCTTCAGGTATAAGTTCACGTACAATGCGTGTAGCTACAGGTATATGTTCACGTAAACGGCGTGTAGCTACAGGTATAAGTTCACGTACACCGTGTGTAGCTACAGGTATAAGTTCACGTACATTGCGGGTAGCTACAGGCATCAGTTCACGTACACGTCGTGTAGCTACAGTTATGAGTTCACGTACACGGCGTGTAGCTACAGGAATAAGTTCACTTACATGGCGTGTAGATACTAGTATAAGTTCACGTACACGGCGTTCAGCTACAGGTATAAGTTGACGTACACGGCGTTCAGCTACAGGTATAAGTTCACGTACACGGCGTGTAGCTTCAGGAATAAGTTCTCTTACATGGCGTGTAGCTACTGCACGGCGTGTAGCTACAGGTATAAGTTCACTTAAACCGCGTGTAGCTACAGGTATAGGTTCACGTTCACGGCGTGTAGTTATAGGTATAAGTTCACGTACACAGCGTGTAGCTACAGGTATAAGTTCACGTACACGGCGTGTAGCTATAGGAATAAGTTCGCGTTAAGGCGTGTAGCTACAGGTATAAGTTCACGTAAACCGCGTACGTGTAGCTACAGGTATAGGTTCATGTTCACGGCGTGTAGCTACAGGTATCAGTTTACGTACACGCAGTATATCTGCAGGTTTACACGTCGTGTAACTACAGGTATAAGATCACCGTACGTCAACTGCCCGATAAAATATGACAATACATATGTAAATTTACCAAAACTAGATTCTATTTTGTTCACTTTTTTGTTTCGATACATTGTCCATAGCTTAAATATATCAAACTGGATTCCCATATCCCATTAAAATTAAATTTACCAAAACTGAATCCCTTCTAGTCAGTTAAGTCAACTGTACAGTACATTAACACCTGCTTTCACTGCCTAGAAAAAAAACTAAAAAACTAAAACTAAAACTAGATCCCATATAGTAATTCAATGCCCATATGTTGCAATTAACCAAAACTGAAACCCTTATACATGTATATATATAGTCAGTTTAGTTAACTATTCATTTCAATATGCGTTCACTGCCTAGCCTAGAGATGTCGAAACTGGATCCACTATTGAGTAATGTTATACACATTAAATGCATTTAACCCAAATAAACTGAATCCCTTTAAGTCGATGTATTATGACTTTACATTTGTTCAAAACTTTACCCCATATAGTACGAAAAATGTTTTACCAAAACTTTGACCACTTCTTTTTACCGAGTATTCAACAAATTAGTCATTTTACGGCATTATCGGATTTTGAATCCTCTCCGTCATTTATTGGCGAAAAGGCGTTTCCAATAAACCTCCGATGTGAAGAAAAACACATGTACCAAAGGTCTCCAAAACTATCGCTTACATCATTTCCGGTAAAAGTCTAAGTCTAGATTAAACCCGGGATTATGTTAAGCAAGGGAAAAATTAGATCTCAACAAAATATCCTGGGAAAAATACAACTGAGCGGATTATAAATAACTCCGGACTAGATCGAATAACTCCGGACTAGCTCAAATAACTCCGGACTAGCTCAAATAACTTCGGACTAGCTCAAATAGCTCCGGACTAGGTGAAATAACTCCGGACTAGCTCAAATAACTCCGGACTAGGTCAAATAACTCCGGACTAGCTCGAATAACTCCGGACTAGCTCAAATAACTTCGGACTAGCTCGAATAACTCCGGACTAGCTCAAATAACTCCGCACTAGCTCAAATAACTCCGGACTAGCTCAAATAACTCCGCACTAGCTCAAATAACTCCGGACTAGCTCTAATAACTCCGCACTAGCTCAAATAACTCCGGACTAGCTCAAACAACTCCGCACTAGCTCAAATAACTCCGGACTAGCTCAAATAACTCCGCACTAGCTCAAATAACTCCGGACTAGCTCAAATAACTCCGGACTAGGTCAAATAAATCTGGACTAGGTCAAATATTATCCACGGAATTGTTCGAGAAATTATATACGGATATATAGACAGACAAATACATAGATAGATTTAGATAGATAGATTTATTCGCGCATATATAATTATGTCATACATATATTAACAAACCAAATATCACATATAGTTATATCACACAATGTTTAACAAAGAGTTAGGGATGATATGTATACTAAATTACAACATTAAAAACTATTTTGGACACACACGTTACTGAAAAACTCAAAACTGTAACTACACAGGATAAACCATTAAAGTTATTCAACTTATTTTCAATGAGTTCCTCATGAAAAATATAAATATATGCCAAGTTCTTAGATGTTGGCTGTTTAAGTAAGGTTTTCTTATACAATTAAAATAAAATACTTTGACTAGTTAAAGTATGATTAAGTGTCTGAGATTAAAATTCCTCTTAAAATGTAACATTACTGACTGTAAAACGGTATGACACTATATTTGACAAAAATTGTTCACTACTATGCAAGCTAAAAATCGAAATGAATCACAATTAATAAAATGTTCTAATTTTGCACACTTCATACCATCAATGAGATGTGATTTTACTTCAACTTCAAAAGTATTCTTATTTTTCAATTCTTTTAACTTTTGATGAAAACTGTTCAAGTGCTGGATTTCTTGATAAAAGCAAGTATTTAAACTTAAACTGTCAGTCTGTGGCACTTTAAAATTGCCAGCACTATGTATACTGTTGTAGAAATGTGCGGATGACACAACAGGTTTGCGACGTGATATATACGATACATGGTCAGCAGGTGACCCGACATGGGATATACGGGGCACAGGGAGCCATATTCGGGTTCGAGCGATAAGATTTCCTTTGATCCGTATTTCCAATATCGGGTCACCTACTAACCCCGTAACTTATAATATTCAAATCGAAATTAATTTTCTACTAATTAAAATACATTCAAAATTAGAAAGTTTTATATCTACGGAAAAAGTGAGTGGCTAAAAAGCTTATTGTTTTGATCTCTTGACATTTAATTCCCCGGGATTATAATAATTATGATTTCCGCCAATGTTGGTTGCAAATCCCGGATATGATTATAATTATGATCTCCTAGGGTTTTTAGTTTTCCTATTCTGATATGATCTCCGGAAAGGTGAACATCAAGAAAATTCAATCTGTTTCTGTGTTCACATGTTGTCAAGAGTTTCAGGTTGACGCATGGAAATAATGGAAAACTGTAGTGGGCAGATGGCCATGTGTTGATCAAACGCCTGGCGGAATTCGTCCCTTTCCTTTCGCGCCTGCGCCAGTTCGTACCTCAACTCCGTCTGAGTGCTTTGTAGTCGACTACACTCCTGAAAACATGGAAATGAGAACGATGCAAGACGTATACATGTAAATGTTAATGTTTATTTATACGCTATGTACAATTAATGTCTTAAATCTTTCAATTATTATTAATTTAATCACCGACATATTTACCATGTATGTGTGGCACATAGGTGCCGCCTCATTTAAATAATTAAATTAGTAGGCGTGCCATTTTTCGCATTGTATCGAGTGTTACATAGATCCCACCACGTTCGTGATCATAAGTGCATTTGTTAAAACATATATATGTATATATATATATTTCTAAGAATAGATCTTTTCGTGATTTTAAGTACAAAATCATGAGATGTACAAAAACTGACATTGGATACAAGAATCTAATACAAAAAGAATGGAATGTTATTATTAAGTTACTATCATATTAAACACATGCATGCCATGATAAGCTCTCTATGAAATCTGAATATGCACGACACACATTCTATTTAGAGAAATATTTGAATTGATAAAATATTTATTTTATCGTGATTTGTTTACAAATTTTACAAACACCCCCTACTTCCTGTGGTTTTATTCTGAACGCATTCAAATAATACCAAATAGGCAAAAGATGCTTTAAACTAGAAATGTGTCCATAGGACACGGATGCCCCCACTTTGATTTTTTGTCACAGAAAATAAGCCATAATGATTATTCAGGATAATCTGCACATATAGGATAAGTTGAGTTGAGTTGGGTTTTACGGCATCGCAAGACTGTATAGGTTATATGGCGCCATTCAGGCAGGAAAAAACTTGTTGGATCCACATCTCATTTACATCGAGATGATATATTTTAAGTATTGTTGGGAAATAAAGGGCCCTAACTCCTAAATGATTAAAGCGATTTCCATGGCTATCGAACTTGATCAAGATATTATGGTCACAATCATGTATGTAAAGTTTGGTGAGGATTGGGCACATACTTTTCAAGAATTAGATTGGAAACATATATTTTTGAAGTATATTGGCAAAAAAGGGCCGTAACTCCTAAATGACTAAAGCGATTTCCATGACTATCGAACTTGATCAAGATATTATGGTCACAAACATGTGTTTAAAGTTTGGTGAGGATTGGACAAACGGTTTTCAAGAATTAGATCGGAAACATATTTTTGAAGTATTTTTGGCAAAAAAGGGCCGTAACTCCTAAATGACATTAAGCGATTTCCATGACTATCGAACTTGATCAAGATATTATGGTCACAAACATGTGTTTAAAGTTTGGTGAGGATTGGACAAACGGTTTTCAAGAATTAGATCGGAAACAATCTTCGGGACGTACGTACGTACAGACAGACAGACAGACAGACAGACAGACGTACGTACGTACGGACAAGGGCAACCCTATATGCCGCCACTTTGTGGGGGCATAAAAACGGTTCTTTGTCACATAAAGATACTTTTCTGCTTGAATAATGTTACTTCTTAAATTGCTTATTCTTTTCTTCCGCATAAAAATACACACATTTAGCCCTGCGGTCATAAGTTCAAGTAGCGTTTCCCTTGATGTTAATGACGCTACATTCAAAGCAGAAGTAATGCGAAATAAAATTATCATTCTTTTATAAAAGCACTATTTTTGAAAGCTATAACAAATATATGTTTAATCTAAAAATAATGAATTTTATGCTTTTCATGTTTACCTTCTGCAAATTGTGGTCTCTGTCTTTCTGTTTGTCCCGGAAGCGGCGCGCGGCCATTCTGTTCTGCACGCGCCGTTTTCCCCCACGCTCTTCCTCTTCCGGTGTAAGCTGTAACAAAGTCCGGGTTAGTTAAAGAGAATGCATTTTTATTAGGTAGAAATGTAACGTTTTTTAGCCTTTACGAAGTTTTATGTCGAATTGCGGCCTCCTCTGTGAAAGCGTTCAAATTTAGCTTCTTAATTCCAAGGCACACATTTTAGTTGAATGCATATATTAAAGCTGCACTCTCACAGATTGACCATTTTTACAACTTTTTTTTTGTCTTGGAAAGAGCAAAGTTTTGCGTAAATATCTTCAAAACAATGATATAAGATTGCTGACAAAAATCAGGTCGTAGATTTTCATATTTCCGTTCTTAAACAAACAACTGCATAAGGGGTTAAAGGGAGCTTTATTACATGAACTAAACTATTGCTCCAAACTACAGAAGCGCGCGAACAATACATATATCAAGCACAGGCAAAATATAATATGGCAAACAATTACATAATATGATAAGCGCATTACAATATGAACAAACATATAAACACTCAATAATTAAAATTGCATCTGTTGATAAAATATAAACTAATCGTCATACCCATAAGGGGAAGAAAACTAAAGAAATAGGATTGTAACTATAAATTGGGAATGGGTGGGAGGGTAATTTAAACATATGGCAAGTGTCCAGTCTGATAAGCGCGCATGTAATAACTAGCATGGAGCGAGGAATTGGCTCCCAGAAAAACCCATTAGAGGTCACATGACCAGAAGGTGTGAAAAAAGGGGGCGCCAGCAGTAGTTTGTCTAAATACAATTAAGTAGCTTAATTAAACGAAAATTAATGTTTTATGGCCTAAACCAAAAAAATGCATAAAACATCAATTTTTGAACTTAAATATAAAAATCTGCGATCTAATTTTTTGTCAGCAATCTTATTTGACTGGATTCAATGGATTTTCGCAAAAATTGGCTCGTTCCAAGACAGAAAAATTAATAAGTTGTCAAACGTTCCATCTGTGAGAGTGCAGCTTTAAAACGAATCGATGGATATGTTGACGTCACGCAATTAACTTTTTTTTTCAATAAAATTGCGTATTCTGTCTTTTGCATAAGTTTCAGGTAGGATATGTATAGCAAATATTTGTGTTTAGCCTTTTTACACATTATTTCCCTTATACGTGCGCTTCTTGCTGTAATCTCCCCTTGTTTGACATTGCTACTGCCCTAATATTTCGCATAAACATGTAGGTCAAATTTCTAGCGGGAGTTTATTGACTTTAATCAAGGAATTTGGCTGAATTTATGGATAAAATGAAGGTAAGTGAATGTTTTCATATCTATACAACAGGGGAATTAACATTGTAAACCGACTTTGATAGTTTCTTATTGCTAAAATAGCAAAACAAATTTAAACCGGAAGTTTAAATGGCGGAAAATGTCAACTGTCAACACTGGTGTCCGATTTCTATTAGTTTAATCATGTAATAGACCTTCATAATTAATGAAGAAATCATGTGTAGCCAATAATCGTCAGCAAGTACCATCCCGTACGAGTTATTTGACCCTGATTTAGCTGATGAGCTTGAAATTGTTGACCAACTCTACTTTGGAAATGTTGACATTGTTGATCTTTCTGACACGGAAGTCGCAGGCAATGATTTTGTGTCCTACAATGCTGTCGACATTGAGGATGATAATGATTCTGATGATGACAATGCTGATGTGTGTAATCATCTGCAAAGTCCTTCTGCCGATGAGTGTGTTTTTGATGAGTTTGATAATATGTCCGTGTGTGGCTGTTCCCGTCATAAAATTTCAAATGGTTCACTGTCAGCATAATTCAGAAACAACTTGTACAGTAGTGCAAAACATCAGAAGAAGTGCAGGGACAAGCTCCAACATGATTATTTTCTGTTCGGCAAAGTAGTTTGTAGAGACGCATGGCAATAAGAATAGGCAGCCAAAACATGCTTTAACAATAGAAGATATACAAAATGTAAAACAAAAATTGATTTTGTACGGAAAGCATAATGGCGTACCACTACCTGGACGTCAGGCGAACTATCGCAAAGAAAAATATTTATTGTTGCCATCTGATAAAACAAAAGCTGATATTTATGATGAGTACAGCAAAGCAGCAGTTGAATCTGATAAGAGACAACTATCTTTGACAGAATTTAGGAAAATATGACAAGAACTGTGTCCCTACCTTCTGGTAATGAAGCCTGCCACAGATTTATGTGCTAAGTGCCGAAACATGTTTTTGAAATTTCAAAGGGAGGAAAATTAACTGAAGAGGAAAAGCAAGAAAATAAGAATCATACAATGCACATATAGAGAAAGTGAAATGTCAAAGGGACTATAACAGAAGTAATTGTGAAATGACAAAAGAGTTCTTTAATGGCCTTCCTTAAGATCACAAAGTAAGAGGTATTTTGCAGGGGTGTATAGAAACAACCTCAATACATGATAATGACCGAAAGCCAATATTTCTTTTAAAAATATGAGAAATTCACAATACTTGATTAATTTAGTATTAGCTTGTACTATAGGTCACTTACATTGTTATTTGTGTATATATATAATATCCTGTATAAGTGTGAAAAAATGTTAATTCATCAATATTGTGTTATATCTGTGTTTATAAATCTTCCAATATTTCAGGACAAGCAGAATCAGCAACTGGTGACACCATGGTGCATTACAGTTTTGATTATTCCCAGCAGGTGTTGTATCCGCACTATGCCCAACAGGTCGGAAAACTCTTCTTCAAAACACCTAGAAAATGTGGATGCTTTGGAGTCTGCTGTGAATCTTCAGGTGAGATATTTTTGTAATGTTTAACTGTGTAAATGGGCATTAGCTGCTGTTTTAATGCATTCAATTTAAAACTTTATGACATTTTTGCAGTAAAAACAGGAAAATGATGCAACAAATTTATATTGGTATAAAAAAATAAAATATAAATAATAAATTGAAAAAAAGTTAAACACCTTAAGTCCATTGTGCTACCATAATGCTAGGAAGGCAAATGATCGTATAACGTTTGATAAAAAATATAAGGTTACTTCTGGGTGAACATTTTCACTGAAATTTATCATATTAAAACAAGCAAAACATTCATTTTCTTTCAGTTGATGTTGCACAAGTGTAACTTGTTAACCTAAGTTGTAAACAAAGCTCCCCATTGGTTAAACATATTTACTGTTACTTTATTTAGGAACTCAGATTTTGTATCTTCTGGATGAGTCTGTCGGGAAAAGTGTTGGCAAAGGGGCAAACAGTGTTGTATCCATGTTACATCATCATTTCACCCATCTGGCCTATGGGGAGAAGAGAGACAACTGCGTAGTGCAAAATAAAAACAATACCGTGATTGGGTAATTATTTATTTCATCTATTGTTTACAATATTTGATCATTGTTTTATCTCCATTATCATTTTTCTTAGTAAAGATATAACGATGATCAAGTATTGTCAAAAAGCCTGTCGGAGACTGCAGATAATCGACTGCATTATATCTGATTTGAATGTCTCCATGATAGTGTTGTTTTTTTATGTTGCATTTTTATGCTTTGAATATATTTTAAGAAAAGGACATTCTTGAACCAAGTTTTATATGCTGATAAATTTTACTTCTTTATTGATATATGGTTACAGTCCTTTAGGACTTAAATGGGAGTTACATATATATAATAAAGTATAAATTACTGATATATTTCAGATATGGTATGTGGAGGGTCATGAGAGGGCTGCACAAGGAGATAGAATTCAGCTTGATGGAGGCAGGCCACACCAAATTCAGTCCCGACTGGCACTTCTGCTTATGGAAGGTTATATGCCTTGCCTTTTTCAGTTTTTTTTCTGAGCACCTGATTAGTAATTCCGGATTCTTTGAAAATTTAATTACAATCATTATAAGTGAACACTCCCCAACATGCAATTTATTTAATTCTGGTTACATATAAATTACAACAAAACTTAGCAGAGCTTTTTAACAACAAAATTAAATGGTTTGTCATCAGCTTGTTTTTGACAATAATTAACTGGTAACTAATTATGATAGACATATTTTAGGCTGTTTGGTTTAAACTTAATTATATACACAAGGAATGAATGCAAAATATAGACATAAATAATATATGCATATATAAAGGTTATAAGCATATATACAGTTTGAATTTATTTTTAAACCTACGTCTACTGTTTGCAGGTCAAATGGCGAGCATCGAATGGTGAAACATTGGAAGAAGTGGCGGACACTGTTCGAAAGTCATTTTGGGGTGGATACAATATTCCCCATCTTGTCAATGACCCAGCTAAGCCGGTGACCTTTTAAAATTGGACCTAATTCTTTAGGACTTTGTTCAAGCCTATTCCAGGGCTGACCAAATATCACCATTTTAGGTAAAAACACCTTCATGATCTTCAGCTTTGAAGATACAAAATCAGTTCCTGAGCTTAAAATGTTTTTGATCATTTAAGGTAATAGATGATAGAAAGTATTAGAAATTTATTTGGTTACAGTTTTTTTTAAATTGCTGTGTATTCATTATAAAAGCTACATGAATATTCATGTACCATTTATACAAACTGTGCATTTGTTCAAAATTACACTCATTACTATTTTGCGTATAAACTTGTTTTTCAGGATCACTAGTAGCCACCCAGGGACAGTGTTTGTGAGAGAATATGCTGACAATCAAGAGGTTGCCATAGAAATTACAAGACCACAAAGACAGCCTATCCCCAGCAGTGACATGCCGGAACGGATTGATATTCAGGAGCTTGATGCAAAAAGGTCTTGGTACCTGTTTGAGGAGATTGCTCCTCTTTGCAACAACAGCCCAGCATGTACCAAACCAACAGTTCCAAAACCATCCAGTGGTGTTAGGCTATAGTGTTGTGACATGTTTATACATTGATTGTAAATGTTGGACTTGTCAGATTATTGTTTAACAGTTAATTGAAGTTGTAGTGACTATTTTATCTATATTTTTTATTTAAACTTCATAGATATTGTGATAGTCGTCAACTAATTATTTTAGTGAAATAAACGTGCTTCGCATTGTAGTAAAAGTTTGCCTTTTACCAAACTGATGCCCTTGTTCCGAACTTGAGAATTGATATGTTAAATAATAATTTTTATCACAAGTGCACATTTTGTTCATCATGTTTAAAATCTCCTTCATTTCTTTATTAACTAGAATATTATTGAGATGCTTGAAACACTTGTTACTTTAATGACATGCATTTTGCCCTATATATCTTAAATAATTAATGACTAGAAACTGATTTTTAATAGAAAACAACAACATTGTTTTCTTTCAATAAATTATTGTAAGAAAAAAAAACATTGCCATGGCAACCATGCTTGTATTCCATTGCCACCAGAGGGTTACAATTGAAACATTTTAAGTTTAATATACTAACATATAGTTGCAGTAAAAGTTTGCCTTTCATCAAAATGTTAAATGATCAATTTCATTATAAGTACTTGTTTAAAGCTGCACTCTCACAGATTGAACGTTTTGACAACTTTTATTATTCTTTGTATATATATATAAAAACACGGGAAATACGGATTTTCGATGTGAATGTACTATACAAGTTAGAACTATTGTAAGCTGGTATTTATTGTGTTGTTTCGTAATATTTTTCAAATCCCTCAGGGAACAGAAGTTACTGAAACAATATTTAAATCAACAATAATGAATTAATGGTGGTGGTAAATTTTGCTTCAACTGACACACGAAAGTTTGTTGAAATACTCGTACATACCACATCTTCCGGTGGGTGACTAAATTGCACTTTCAATTCCTGCTTTCCCTCTTTTAACCGTTTTGTCTGAATGGAATATTTCAATTCCTCTTTTATAAACGGTGTCAACCCGTTTTCTAGAAGCTGGCGTCGCGAGACGTCATCAACGTCATCACTGTCGGAATCTGACACAACTACGTCAGAGGTATAACTTGTATTTGTATATCCACATGCACCATTAAAATTTAAATGTGAGTATTCCCCGACACTGTTCACTGTTGTGCTGATATGTCCAACATTATCTGACGTAAAATAGTCCGTGTTTTCATCTGACTCCGAATTGTCAAATAATCCGCTAACAACGGTTGGTACCACTGACGGAACAACCTGCGCGTCTTTATCTTCCTCCATGGTAGTTTAAACGTCTATTCTGGATATCTGACGTTTATACAGCGTCTTTCAGCTGGATCTAGGCTGTAAATATAAACATGAGAAATGTTCTTGCCGAATCATATTTTCGAAAGAAGAATATCAGACTGTATTTTTTAAGAATTAAAGCGCGTCTTTGTTTCGAATCATCATCATTATTATTATTATTACCATTATTATTTATGTATTCCTTTTCTTATTTTTTTTTATTATCAAAATGTTCCCTCTATCGGCATTGAATTATTTGAACTGTTAATTTTAACGTGGATGGATGCCTTTTATACACGACGTAAACCGCGAAAGTGGTGGGATTCCCAGCGAACTCTTAGTATAAGTTATCTTTATAGCTAGTACTATTATTAGTACATGTATTACAGGTGCGGTAATTTAAAGTGGCACTCCTATTCAAAATCAATACATACACATGTATAACATATACCAATTTGGCTGATAAATCTTTAACTACTTACTAAATAATGCATTTATGAAAAATATTTATTACTGATAACAAGACTGTAAGCGTGTATTTAACAGCAGAAAGTGCAAAAATATTAAATGATTGGTGAATGCTAAAAGATATACTGTGGTCTACTATAGTCTTATAAGGAAGAAATACCGTGTTTGATGCTCATTTCCTTCAAATTAAACTAGGTATCCTTCATAAGATCAATTGTTTTCGACATTTATTCATCCTTTTAGAATATTAAAGCTATATTATTAAATGTGGTATGTCTATTTTCGGAGTAAGAGTGCATCTTTAATGTTACACTTAGATTATAACATTATTTTTTAGCCAATGATATTGCCTATCATTATCGTACACGAGAGCGATGATGCTATGCATACATCATAGATTTTTCATTGTCTTACTTCTGATGAATGGGAATGATTGTCTATCGGCCTCCCAATAAGTTTCACGCAAAATTGATAAGACATGTAAAATGTGCACGTGTACTATCACAATACAACCGTTTTGACAACTTATGGTTGATCTGGAAAAACCTGTACAATATTTTTGCCCTGGAATGAGATAGTTTTGCTTTTGCTTTAATGTCTGGAAAGCAGTGATGCAAAATTGCTGACAAAAGATTAGATTGCAGTTTTTTCATATTATTGTTCGAAAAATGATATTTTATGGCTTATGGCTTAAAGCATTACTAACGCTTTATGAAAAGTACGTTTTCAGCAGTTTTCCAAACAATTGAGAAGTGTTCTAATGTGGGTTATACTATATGACTGAATTGAAGACATTCATACCAAAATTCGCTGATTCTGAGAAAAAATCTAAAAAAAAAGTCAAAACTGTTAATCTGTGAGAGTGCTGCTTTAATTAACAGACACGCACGTCATAATTTGGTTCCCGCCTGCTGAACACACGTTTTAATCTAAGTCAGTTGGAATATAATACAAGAAAGGCGCGCTCGCTTCGCTAGCTCAACATTTCATAAGATCATCATAAGATATTGCACAATATATTCTAACTATTATTTAAACACCAAGCGCATGTATTATTTTAAGTCTTTCACAGACAACGTTTTACCTACGAAATAAACTCTCCGTATAATGGACGTTTATATAGTGATTGGAACCATTTCACAATCGATTTAAATTGCCAAATGCATGTCCATGTATTTTACTATTAATATTACTATCGATTTAAATAGTTACCTATCAGTTGTGAAATGCAGGTAGTGTAATAAATAACCTTTAATAGACATCATAACGAGACAACTCGTTTTAAGCATACGTAATGCCCGTTGGAGTTAGAAACCTTGGATAGTTAGCGGCAGTAAGCGGTATTTGTGGACCTTTATCAAGAGTTTTCGGGACTCAAAATGGTGGTACGCCGTATTCGTGGACCTTTTCAAGAGTTTTCGGGACTCAAAATGGTGGTATGCCGTATTCGTGGGCCTTTTTCAAGAGTTTTCGGGACTCAAAATGGTGGTATGCCATATTCGTGGGCCTTTATCAAGAGTTTTCGGGACTCAAAATGGTGGTACGCCGTATTTGTGGACCTTTTCAAGAGATTTCGGGACTCTAAATGGTGGTACGCCGTATTTGTGGACCTTTTCAAGAGTTTTCGGGACTCTAAATGGTGGTACGCGGTATTCGTGGGCCTCTTCAAAAGTTTTCGGGACTCAAAAGGGTTGTATGCTGTACACATAACTGATTCACAGACTTAAAATCGTAGAATAGTATTTGTCACACAGAACACAGAATGAAAATGAAGGACGGTGCACAAAACGCAACTACTTAAAATACGCGGACTCAAAATCGTTAATAATGAATTTGTTTCACAGAATTAAGGAAGAAAATGAAGGTCGGTTAAAAAAACGGAAACGGACGTTACACCCTCAACAATCGGAAACCATTGACTGTTGGTGGTCAGTGGGCTTGTCCCCTGTAGAAATCGATATATTGCGAAGACGTACCAACTAAACGGTTTATGATGATTTCCTGCTTTTAAAATCACCAAGGGTAATTTTGATCTATTTAATTGTATGTATGTACATTGTTGAATGTTTGAAGTGAAACAATTTTATGTTCTGTTCTGTTCCTGCTTTAAAATAGGTCATTACCGTATGGGTTCTGAAAGGGCTTACTATACGAATAAGCTCCTAACCCTATTTGTCAGTTGAACTCATAGACCCTATATCTTGGTGCGATCAAGAAAACTAGGTCTGTACGTGATAGTCGAATAGTTGGAACGCAACACAAGTTTAGCTGTTTTGAACGTAATTATAGTGTTTAGGGCTGGGGTCCTGGTGGGTGGGGGTGGTATTGGTCCTCAGCCATTTTTTAGAACGGGGTGGGTGGAGGTATGATAGTGTTACCCACACCTCAACAACCTCCATAAATAACATGAACATGAATTATATTACATTTCTGGACCACTGACCCCGTTGTACTCGAGCGCTCGTGTGGCATTTTAATACTACTGTTTTAATAAATAAGCAAAATATTCTGCCAAAATGCAAGTGAAGTCAGGAGTTCATAGATGAAGCATAACGTTTATTTCTTCATATAGAAAATAACACTTTGTTGTTTTTTGGTGCTGTATTTTGAACAAATGTAACAATAAATAGATAATAAATAAATACATAAATAAATAAGCGCGCATGTATAATTGTGCGTTTACAAATTTGTAATTATGCTGATTTTAATTAAATACTGACAAATGATATGGCGAATATATATTTCAACAATCTCAGCTTGACGTTTCTTTCCTTAACAATACATAGTCATTTGATAATGTTAATACAGTAAATCGAAATTGATCGTGTGGTTAATAAAAAGCTGAGTACGTCAAAATGATAAAACCTCCTGCATTATCGAACAGTTTCAAATTTTGACCCCAAAGATTTCATGACGAAATTTCTCTTTCGATGTCATGTCTTCATGAAGCTTGCAATCCTTAAAAGAGGCCAAAACACACTACTTTTTGTTTTCGTTTTTTTTTTTTTTTTTTTTTTTTGCTGCATTCCGGTGACCAAATGTCCTTTCCACACTGACAACCGTGGGAACATATATTGGGGTTTCCTCCTCGAATATATACTTTAAAACGTGTTCCTTTTCACAACTGTTTTGTGGGAAAACACTTTTGTTTTGTTATGAATGCCATTCCAGGAAACTCCATTAAAACGTGTTCCTGTTATCAGCTCCTATGAGGTAAAATGTTGACATCACGATAGTTTAGTCTGTTTCTAAAAATAGTTGACAGTGTTCACATGTTGTCAAGAATTCGAAGTTGACGCATGGAAATGCGCGGGAAACTGTAGCGGGCAGACGGCCATGTGTTGATCAAGCGTCTGGCGGAGTTCGTCCCTTTCCTTTCGTACCTGCGCCAGTTCGTACCTTAACTCCGTCTGAATGCTTTGTAGGCGATGACACTCCTAAAACACATGAAAATGATAACGATGTAAGGTTTCTACATAAACATATTGATGTGTATATATATTTTTATATAATGGACATTTAATGTCTAAAATGTTACAATAATAAAATAAATCACCAACATATCCTTGATTTTATGTGATTGATCTTGTTAAAACAAATAAATATTTTTTATTTACTTTTTTGTACTTATAAATATTTAGTTCCATTTTAAGGACGGAACGAGATATACAAAAACTGTTGACACAATTAACAAGCAATCGATAAAAACATAATGCAATATTATCAAGTTTCTCTCATTAACACGCTTTTGCTGATAGGCAGACAATGACAAATAAATGGACACACCACACCTTTGATTTAATTTACTGTTTTGTTTTGTATTTCCTAATGTGAACAATTCGCTTCAACGAGATTTTCAAAAAATACAACATGCCTTCATGGTTTTCTTTTGAAAGCATTCCAAAATATCGAAAAAATGAATGTGTTTTTTTTCAAAATCTGGTTAATTGTCCTGTAAAGATACTATTCAATTTAGATAATGTTGCTGCTTGAATATCTGTGTTGTTAAAGCTCTTCTGCTGCATCAAACACAAAGCTCTTCTGCTGCATCAAACACAAAGCTCCTCTACTGCATCAAATACACACATTTAACCCTGTGATCGTAAGTTTAAATAGCAATATCACGAAGCAAAATTAAAAGTATTTTACAAAGCCAAGATTGTTGCAAGTAATACCAAATAGATATTGATACTATTGTTTAACTTTTTTTTTCAAATTTACCTTCTGCAAAGTGTGGGCTCTGTCTTTTTGTTTGTCCCGGAAGCGGCGCGCGGCCATTCTATTCTGCACGCGCCGTTTTTCTACACGCTCTTCCTCTTCCGGTGTAAGCTGTAACAAAATCCGGGTTAATTTAAGAGAAGGCATTTTATTGGGAAATAAATTTAATCCTTTAAGATGTTTATGTCCAATTTGCCGCTTCCTCCATTAAAGATACTTCAAATTGTTTACACATTAGCTTATTAATACCAAACAACATGACAAATCGATCAATATTATTACCATCCTAACTTGATTCCAAATACGTTTTGAGCGTCTTCGCTTCCAAGAACCCTTGCAAAAAGATTGATAAAATTCCCAACCGGAAACTTCTGTCATACGGTATTTAAAATAGAACATGGGAAATAGCGAACTTTCTTTATGTATTGTTTGTCACACGTATAAATGAGAATGTACACTATTAGTCAAACTAGTTGTACGTCAAGAGATTTTGTTTTGTTTTTGATTGTCAAAGATTTTTGATATGTTGAAACAATAATTGAATCGCAAATTATCAATTAATGGTTGCGGTAAATTTTGCTTAAAATAACGTTGAATTACGTACCACATCTTCCGGTGGAGGGCTAAATTCCACTTTCAATTCCTGCTTTCCCTCTTTTAACCGTTTTGTCTGAATGGAATATTTCAGTTCCTCTTTTATAAACGGCGTCAACCCGTTTTCTAGAAGCTGGCGTCGCGAGACGTCATTTACGTCATCACTGTCGGAATCTGACACAATGATGTCAGAGGAAAAACTTGTATTTGTATATCCATATGCGCCAATAGAATCTAAATGTGAGTATTTCCCGACACTTTTCACAGAACTTGCATCAGATCTAATGTCACTTGCGTTTATTGTGCTACAATGTCCAACATTATCTGACGTTGAATAGTCAATAAATCCATCATTATTGTCAAATAAGCAGCTAACAACGGTTGGTACCACTGACGGAACAACTTGCGCGTGTTTATTGTCCTCCATAGTAACGTAAACGTTTATTTTTGAATTCTGCCGTTTATATTGCATGGTTGACCTGAAAAAAATCAGAAATTCGTTCAAACGAAATGCGCCTTCTTTGAAAATGTAGATTTTTCAAAAATAAGACGTACACCTATCTATTTCATTTGCTATTTTTATAAATTATTATTATTATAGTTAAAAAATAAAATCATATGTGTACATATATTTGTGTGTTCTCGTTATAACATAACAGACATCTGTATCTCGTTCTAATTAATCATGTGTATCGGTTTATAAACATGGGATATCCAGTATTTATTGAATTATATTAGTAACCCCAGCGTGTTATGTGTCAGTAATTTGTATTTTTTGATAATTTAGTGAATTATTTAACCATCTTTACATTTGTAAAACGCTACGTACCATTAACGTTGATGAAATGAAGCGAACTTATTTCACAATCTATTTAAATAGAATTTACGCCGCCGATGATTGTGTAATAAGTTATTTATAGCTGTTGTGCAATAACTATTTATAGGCAAATTTAATACAAGTGACAAATCGTAACAATTCGGCCATCTCCGGCGGCAAGCTTCGAGATAGACAATCGTAACAACTCGGCCATCTCCGGTAAGCTTCGAGATAGACCATATCTTGATACTAGCCGAGGAATTCCGATTGACAAGTGATAACTTGATTCCAGCACGGACCTATAAACCACGTCTGTGGTTCCAACAAACGTATTTTTGACGTATTAAACGTATTTGAACGAATGTTACATGTCTGATTTTCCGATAAGACAAACAAATGACAATAATTATAAAAACAAAATAATGTATCAAATATATGCAGGCCCGTAGCTGTCGATGGGGAAGTGTATCAAAGGGAAATAAGTCGATTTCTTCTATATATGTGTTCCATCAATAGTTGCATCCCGTACTACTTAATTGATGAAACTATTTCATTCGTAAGCGGGTAACTTGAAACGAAAACATGGCCGACTACTTCGATCCGTCGTTGTGACATTGTTCATTATTTCACATAACTAAGATTATTACTGAAGTTATTCAAATAGATTTGATATTAAGGTTAATCCCCGAGAAAGAGGCGGATGACGCATTTTAGTCAATTTAAAAACAATCAAAAACATAGATTATTTGTATAGTTAGACATTATTTTGATACAAGCTTTTTTGTCGGTTGTTTTTAAGCACGGCACGCGTTTAACTGATCACTTCGCATGGAAATGTACATGTTTTTTTTTTCATTCTGTACACGTATATAAAACCGCTTAATAGGTAAAACAACAAAACATTATTACCCATTGTTTACATCTATTTTCAACAAATTGGCATTACAATGGAGGTCAAGGTTAGCTAGCTTGTCCGGATAGTGATGTAGTTAGCACACTCGCTTCTCACGTAAGCAATCCTTGTTCGATTGCCAGCATGGGCGCATGTGAGTTTGATTTGTGGTCACCTTAGTTAGACAAATGGGTTTCCTCCGTTACTCCGGTTTCCCACACAGCACAAGACCACACTCTCGCACAAGAGTGATTAATATAACGTTGTAATAACTTGTTTCAAATTCGTTGTAAAATAAGTAAATTTAAACAACTCACTCCCACAAGAACACAACATGTATTAAATCCTCCGCTCGTGCAGCATTTAATACAGCTGTACTCATAAATGAGCAAAATATTCCACCCAAACAAAGTGAAAATAGGACTTAAAATATCAGATAGCAAATGTTGATCGTTTATATAAAAAATAACACTTTTATGTTTTTTTTGTTTTTTTTTTTTTATTTTTGAAAAAGAGTAACAATAAATAAATAAGCGCGCATGTATGTGTGCGTTAACAGAGTAGAAATAATGCCGATTTTAAATATTAACAAATGATATGGCGAATCTATCTGTGCATTTACAAAGAAGAAATAATGCCGATTTTAAATATTATCAAATGATATGGCGAATATATATTTCAACATTCTCACCATGCCGTTTCTTTCCTTAACAAGACATAGTAATTTGATTCAATATGTAAATTTGGAAATAAATTTGACTAAGTAATAACTAAATGAATTTCTCATGTATTCACAAAAAAATGATAAATGCTCCTGTACATTTTAGTTTCAAAACGTTTCAAAATGTTGGTTTCCTATTTCACAACCATAATATATAGGTAAGGTAGGTCGTCGGAATATAAATAACTATTTTTTATTCATTTGAAGTAGAGTGTGTCTGAATATCCTTTTCTCACTGAAAACCGTCGCCATTTTGTCTACGCGTCTTTCCTGAATACTAGTGTCTCAATAGAGGAGAAAAAAGGTAAAACACAGGTGACTAGCAAAAGAAATTATGGTCGGTATGTCGGGACATCGAAAACAAGATTTTTTTTTTGTAACGCCATAAATGCAATTTCAGGGAAAACCGTGATGACGTGTTGCTGTCATTAGCTGCTTCGAGGTAAAATGTTGACATCTGTTTCTAAAAATAGTTGACAGTGTTCACATGTTGTCAAGAGTTCGAAGATGAAGCATAGAAACGCGCGGGAAACTGTAGCGGGCAGACGGCCATGTGTTGATCAAGCGCCTGGCGGAATTCGTCTCTTTCCTTTCGAACCTGCGCCAGTTCGTACCTCAACATCGTCTGAATGCTTTCTTGCCGATGACACTCCTGCAAACAAATTAAGATATAAGGCGAATACAAATTAATGTGTATTATTATGCAATGGGTATTTTATGTGTACATTGTTATAATTAGTATCAATTACTTCATGGACATACAAACTACTGTATGTTTGTGATTACATGTTAACATGTATTTTGATAAAACAAATACATACATATCTATTTTTAATCTTTTTTTTAATCGTTCCATTTTTCGGACGCTATAACGTAAACTATAAACTGATTTTGGACACAATTAACAAGCAATAGAATGAATAATCATAAAGTTACTCCCATTAGCATGCCTTGTCGTGATAAGCAGACAATAGAAACTTTATCGACACGACCAGTGTGTGTATACCACGTGATAAATTGTGTCATAAATGCTACGTCGGAAGGCAATAATTTGATTTGGAAAACTACTTTAAACAATGAAAACTTTACTATTTCTTCACCATTTTAAATGAAACATAGCGCAGTCTACGCCGCTTACGTGGCCTCGCCTTCGGTCTTTTACCAGAGTTTGATTGCGAGTTTAGTTTCTTAAAACACTTCGACAAACCTTTTCACAATACGGCTGTCTGACAAAGCACTGTCAAAACATTATTTTGGAAACAGGTTTGTCGAAGTGTTTGATGATGAAACTAATGACCTCATCAAATTTCGGAAATAAAACAAATGCGGGCCTCTTTAAGCGGCATAGACTGCCCTTTGTTTCATTTAAAATGGTGTCGTAAATGAAAAGTTATCTTAGATTCAAGTCTTCATTTTAAGCAAATTTTTGCCTTCCGACGTAGCATCTATGACGTTTATCGCGTGGTATACACACACACTGACGACAAACCTTTGATATTTGAGCACTATTTAAATTAAGGATTGATAAGGGTTTTCCCTGAATGAACGCTTCAACGTGATTTTCAACAAATACAAACACCAGTCCTATTTTCCTGGAAGCATTCCGATAATTTCGAAAACTAGGCATGAAAAGGTTCTTGTTCCAAACCAGCTCATTGACATGTTGATTTATGTTGCTATTTAAAATATGTTTAATGTTAAGGCTTTTCTACCGCTTAAAAAGCAAACACTTTTAGCCCTACGGTTTTGAAGTAGCAGTACTTCCAGGTCAATACGCTACAGTCAAAGCAGATGTAATGCGAAAATAAATTAACATTCTTTTATAAAGTCAATATTTTATTGTAAGTACCGGTAATACCAAAATGTATGTTTATAAATAATTAGAAAAAAAATTAATAATTTATTGTTTATCAAATTTACCTTCTGCAAAGTGTGGGCTCTGTCTTTCTGTTTGTCCCTGAAGCGGCGTGCGGCCATTCTATTCTGCACGCGCCGTTTTACCACACGCTCTTCCTCTTCCGGTGTAAGCTGTAACAACATCCGGGTTAGTTAAAGAGAATGCATTTGTATTGGGTATAAATTAAACGTTTTTAATCCTATTACAAGTTTACATCGAAATTTCCGCTTACTCTATGAAAGATAGTAGTTCAAATTGTTTACATTTTGCTTATAAATCTGAAGAACTTATTTTACATTTTAATGTTTGTTTAAAGAAGTCGAAGCATTTCAACTTGATTTCAAATACTTTATGATTTTCCACGTTTCTACGCGGAACCCTCGTTAAAATATTGAAAAAATACCAATCCGGAAACGATTGGCATACGGAATTCACATATTAAGACTAGAAAATGGGAAATATCGAATTTTTCGTTTTGTATTTGTTGTCATAATTATGTATAGATGAATTGTATATTATAGGTCAAAACTGTTCGTAAGTCGACAGTTGATGTGTTGCGTTTATGGGGTTTTAAATAAAGATTGTTGATATTGCAAAATTCTCAAAGAAAAATAGATTCCAAAACATAACGTCTAATTAGAGACTATGTACAATATCTGAATCGCAAAAATATGAACTCATGGTGGTCAATTAATTTTGCTCAATTTGACAGAAATACCACTCGGAACTCCTCTGCTATTTCCCATTGAAAACAACCTCGGATGTATACCAGTATATGTAGCATTATAAGTAGTATATTTTTAAATAATAGTTTAAATTAAGAGTAACCAGTTTTAACGTGCATTTTGTTTTACTAAGTTTAAATTGATTGTCAGTGAAGTGTATAATTGCCTACATAATTAAAATTCCCCATAGTAAAGTCCTTCGGATTAACTTCAACCGTGAAATCACTACGCGAACAACTCCAGCGTATATAGTTAAATGTAAAGAATTCTGACATTATAAAGCGGCCATATACATCCGAGGTTGTTTTCGATGGAAAATTGCTGAGGTGTTCCGAAAGACACAAATGCATACCACATCTTCCGGTGGAGGGCTAAATTCCACTTTCAATTCCTGCTTTCCTTCCTTTAGCCGTTTTGTCTGAATTGAATATTTCAGTTCCCCCTTATAAACGACGTCAATTCGTTTTCTTGAAGCTGGCGTCGCGAGACGTCATCAACGTCCTCACTGTTCGAATCTGACAAAATGACGTCAGAAGAATAACTTGTATTTGTATATCCACATGCACCATTATAATTGAAGTATTTTCCGTCAGTTTTCACAGAACTTTCGTCAGATCTGATGTCAATTGCGTTTATTGTGCTGCTATGTCCAACATTATCTGACGTTGAATAATCAGTATTTTCATCTGACTCCGAATTATCAAATAATCCACTAACAACGGTGGGTACCACTGACGAAACAACCTGCGTTTGCTGTTCTTCCATTGTAACGTAAACGTTTATTTTGGAAATCTGCTGTTTGTACTGCATCGTTGAGCTGAAAGAAAAACTGTAAAATTAGACATGAGCAATTGTTTTTCTAAATATCAAAATATAACTGTAAGAAATTGTAACATTATACGGCAATGAATTAATTCCTCCCGCTATTTATAGTTCACCTTGTAAGATAAGGCCAGCCAGCCAACACAGGCGGTCAGAGCTGTACCATGCTCACCAATATCATATGTATCAATAATAAATAGTTAGAACACATGCAGTCGTTCTTCATAACATAACATGGTGTCAGAAAAGAACTCATCGCTCATATAGTATTAAATGTGGATTATTGGATCGTTAATTAATAGATTAAGCATCTAATAAACTGTTCACTGTGAGAATGGACTTTAAGTGGTGTTCCAACACCGTGCATGGATTGGAATAGCTCAAATCTTCCGGAAGCTTGGAAGAAGTTCACAGAGCACTGTGAGCTTATATTTATAAGGGTCCACTTAAAGGGAAGGATGAGGATGTACACATCACCTATTTGCAACTTTGGATGGGTGAAAAGGGTCGGGACCTGTACAAAACACTAGAACTGTCAGCGTCCGACAGAGAACATTTGTCAGCAATTTGTGAAGCGATTACAAAACACCTACAGCCGACGATCAACCCCGTTTTTGCACGATATCGTTTCAACAATATGACACAGGGAGAACTTTCTTTCGAAGAATTCTTGACCAAATTGAGAGTAATGGTGAAGGATTGCAATTATAAGGACAGCTGAAGACATGATCAGGGATAGGATTGTGTTTGGAATAGTATCACAAAAAATCCGAGAAAAACTCATTAATATGGGAGAAAATTTGACCTTGAGCAAGGCTATTCAAATATGTCAAAGCTTTGAATATGCTCAAGCACAACTGCGCGAAATGCAGGCACCATCGCAAGGAGCAGCCGTTAATGTGGTTCGTTCAAGAAGGGTTACTGGTCATAACACCTCAGGCCAGCCTGGTCACAATTCCTCAGGCCAGTGGGAGCAGAGAAGACAACAGCGCGTCACTTTGGGAGAAGACGTTACCCGGACTTGCCAAAATTGTGGGCGGAAACACCAACAACAACACCAGTGTCCCGCAAAGGGAAAACAATGTCACAAATGTCAAAAATGGAACCATTTTGCATCAGTGTGTAGAAGTGTAAATGAAGTTATTGACAATGACAATTCTTGTACTCATGATTTCAAGGATTTAGTGATTGACAATGTGGAGTCCACTGTTAGGAATGGGCAGGTGTTTGCAGAGTTCAAGGTAGGTCCTTCCAATTTGTCCGTACAGTTCAAGATTGATACTGGTAGCCAAGTGAATATATTGCCATACAAAACCTTTAGAGACATAGGCATAAAGTCAGTTCTAGAAGCTTCACATTCAAAGCTTTCAGCCTATGACGGAAGCACGTTAAATGTAAAGGGATGCATTACTTTAAGGTGTAATCATCCTGGAACTGGCCAAACAAAGGATGTTTACTTTCATGTAGTTGACACACATTCAAGTCCTTTGCTAAGTCTCCAATCATCCCTTGACTTTGAACTCATAAATCTCACATACACAGTTATGTCAGATTCCCAGGTCAACCCCCTCACTAAGGACATGGTATTAAAGGAATACAAGGAAGTGTTTGATGGCATTGGTCTGCTAGCCGGTGAATGTAAGATTCACATTGACCCCACTGTCCAGCCTGTGGTGCATCCCCCAAGAAAGGTCCCTATAGCATTACAAGAAAAGGTCAAGGATGAGTTACTCCGCATGGAGTCATTAGGTGTCATCGAAAAGGTCAATGAACCCACTGACTGGGTTAGTTCAATGGTCGTTGCCGAAAAAGCCAATGGCAAAATTCGTATATGTCTGGATCCGCGTGACTTGAATAAGGCCATTCAACGTCCACATTACCCTTTAAGAACTCTGGATGATATATTGCCTCAGCTTTCAGGCGCAAAGTACTTCACAAAGCTTGATGCTAGGAGTGGTTATTGGGCATTGAAACTTGAGAGAGAGTCATCGTTCCTTACATGTTTTAACACCTTATATGGAAGGTACCGATATGTCCGAGTTCCCTTTGGTCTGAAGTCAAGCGGTGATCTTTTTGTGCAAAAGATTGATGCTTGTCTCGAAGGTCTAAGTGGCGTAGCTGTCATCGTGGATGACATACTAGTGTATGGGTCATCTAGAGAGGAACATGACTCCAATCTTAGAGCAGTCCTAAAGAGGTCTCATGATGAAGGAATTCGTTTTAACGAAACCAAACTCGAGGTCGGGGTATCAGAAGTAGACTACTTTGGTCACCTTCTCACATCAGATGGTTTGAAAAAATCAACCTCAAAGACAGAGGCTATACAGAAAATGAAGCCACCCAAAAATAAATCAGAACTTGAAACCATATTAGGTATGGTAAACTATCTGTCTAGATTTGCCCCAAACTTGGCAGATGTAACAGCCCCTCTGAGACAATTACTGTCTAAAGAAGTTGAATTCTGTTGGGAAACTGCACAAAGTGATGCATTTGACAAAATGAAACAAATCATCACAGACCCGAATCAGGTTTTATCCTATTATGACAAAAGCAAGCCATTAACATTGCAAGTTGATGCCTCCAAGTTTGGTCTCGGAGCAACAATAATGCAAGACGGGAAGCCACTTGCATATGCATCAAAATCACTCACACAAACTGAGGTCAATTACGCACAAATTGAGAAGGAAATGTTTGCTATTTTGTTCGGCTGCAAGCGGTTCCACCATTTTGTTTATGGTCACAAAGTCAACGTGCAAACTGATCATTTGCCGTTAGTTTCTATTTTCAAAAAATCAATAAACACAGCTCCTGCACGATTGCAGCGTATGCTACTACAGCTACAGAAATATGATCTTGACATCAAACATTATCCATCCAAACAAGTACCAGTTGCAGACACACTGAGCAGGAACTTTCTAAATGAAACGTTCCCTGAATTGTCACAAGGCATGGACATGCAGGTACACATGGTTATGTCTCATTTACCTGTATCTGACAGAAAATTGAATGAATTGAAGGACAAAACAAGTCAAGATGAGACTTTAGTATTGTTGAAACAGACTATACTTCAAGGTTGGCCAACCTCTAGAAAAATGTGTCCGTCCCAGATATTGCCCTTCTGGAATTTCCGTGATGAGTTAACTTCTATTGATGGGTTAGTCATGAAAGGAAATAAAATAATCATCCCCAAATCAATGCAGTCTCAGATGCTTGAACTCATTCACACAGGTCACATGGGAGTTGAGAAATGTCTCAGAAGGGCCCGGGATGTTATGTTTTGGCCAGGAATATCGGCTGATATTACCAATCTCGTGTTAAAATGCAACACCTGTTTAAAACACAGAAACTCAAACCCAAAAGAGCCATTAATTCCCCTTGAGATTCCTGATTATCCATGGCAAATTATAGGCACTGATCTATTCACCTGGGAAAACAGGAACTATCTTCTGATAGTGGATTACTATAGCAGGTATTTTGAGGTCAAGGAATTGCCCAATATGAAAAGCACCACGGTCATAAACAGAATGAAAGGCATAATGGCCAGATGGGGAATTAGTGAGAAGGTTATATCTGATGGTGGTCCCTGTTATATCTCTCAGGAGTTCGCTGATTTTGCAAAAGAATGGGATTTCAATCACCAGACAATTAGTCCCTATCACAGTCAATCAAACGGTCTAGCTGAGAAATATGTGTCAGTTTGTAAGAAACTCCTTACAAAGGCTAAGGACGCTGGGCGTGATCCTTTTATTGGCATATTAGAATACCGGACCACCCCTCTTGAGTCAGGGTATTCCCCTGCGCAGTTAAACATGGGCAGACAATTGCGCTCTATCCTCCCAACATCTAAGGAAAATCTGATGCCCAAGGTGATATCTCCTAATTTAGTCAGGCAGGGTATTCAAGATAGCAAACAGAAGGGGAAGAAATATTATGACAGACAAGCAAGGTCACTAGAACCCTTAACATATGGAGAAAATACAATGATCCAACAATTAAATAAAACTTGGAGACCAGCCACTGTAGTTGACAAGTTAAATGAAAGATCATACACTGTTCAGTGCCCAGATGGGTCTATGTACACACGAAATAGGCGGGATCTATTAAAGACCAATGAGCCCTGCCATGGTCAATTTGCAGAGCCAGAAATACAGGAAATGCCTTTAGGTCAAACACCTACCCAGTCTGACATCAAAGATTCGGAAAGCCCTCTAATTGGCAGTACTTCCTCTCCATGTATCAATCACAATCTGTACGTGACCAGGTCAGGAAGGGCCGTAAAACCAAAAGTAATTGAATCCATGTGATGTTCATTTCGCTTGTAAGCTGATTGAATCACTTATCTAAATTAGTTATTTGATGTTAAAATAGTCTGACAACCTTTAATAAATTGCCGATGAAATTAAGATCCTGCTATTACAATTCTAACATTGAATAACTCTCTCTCTTTTCCTCTATAAATAAATATAAATAATTTGATATCAAATCACATTATATTTATTGATAATATCTTTTGTTTGTAAAGAAGGGAGATGTAACATTATACGGCAATGAATTAATTCCTCCCGCTATTTATAGTTCACCTTGTATGATAAGGCCAGCCAGCCAACACAGGCGGTCAGTTTATCTCTAGCAGTCAGAGCTGTACCATCCTCACCAATATCATATGTATCAATAATAAATAGTTAGAACACATGCAGTCGTTCTTCATAAAACATAACAGAAATGAGTGGCAACCGGAACGTTTTATTATAATAAAATTATTATATTATTATTATTATTATTATATTATTATTATTATTATTATTATTATATTATTATAGAATATTTCAGAACCTATATGAGAAATCCTACTTAACAGTAGCATCTAGTTGTTTAGAAAAGCACACTCATATATATAAAATAGTTTTACATCAGTCATATATATATATATATATATATGACTGATGTAAAACTATTTTACTGGGTTCCCAATTATATTTCATCATATGCTTGGTAAAATGATCCCCATTCATTTGATTAATGAGAACGTGACTATGAGATTAACTTAATTATGTGATTAATTTGAACATGCTTCTAAGCCTGTTTAATACCTTTGTATTAACGTTGATGAAATAACGAGGACCTATTTCACAATTACTTGAAACGTCCTACTTTTTACAGGTGCCATTTATATCAGATCACGATGTTCAATGGCCTAGGGGACAAAATCAAAATTGTATCATACCTGATACATACCGGAGTTACTAACCTTGAATATGAAATAGTAGCGTCTGAATCAAACATGGGCGATAAGGGCCAATAGTTTTCGTTATGAGCTTGCGCAGGCACGATTTATGTCATGTACTGTACTCCTCTTGATGCCTTTTTATGTTTTAGCTTCACATTCAAGTTCCTGTAGCTACATACGTATAAGTTCACGTGTATGTGGTGTACCTACAGGTATAAGTTCACGTCATGACTCGGCGTGTTACTACTGGTATAAGTACACGTATATGTCGTGTACCTACAAGTATAAATTCACGTATACGTAGTGAAACTATTAGTATAAGTTCCGTACATGGCGTGCACCTAAAGGCATAAGTTAACGTACAAGACGTGTAGCTACAGGTATAAGTTCACGTACACGTCATGTAGCTTCACGGGTATTATTTCAAGTACACGTCGTGTAGCTACAGGTATTATTTCACGTACACGGCGTGAAGCTACAGGTATAAGTTCACGTACACGGCGTGTAGCTACAGGTATAATTTCACGTCAGTGACAAGGCGTGTAACTACAGGTATAAGTTCACGTTCACGGCGTGTGGCTACAGGTATAATTTCACGTCAGTGACACGGCGTGTAGCTACAGGTATAAGTTCACGTACACGGCGTGTAGCTACAGGTATAATTTCACGTCAGTGACACGGCGTGTAGCTACAGGTATAATTTCACGTTCACGGCGGTATAGCTACAGGTATAATTTCACGTCAGTGACACGGCGTGTAGCTACAGGTATAAGTTCACGTACACGGCGCTGTAGCTCAGGTATAATTTCACGTTCACGGCGTGTGGCTACAGGTATAATTTCACGTCAGTGACACGGCGTGTAGCTACAGGTATAAGTTCACGTACACGGCGTGTAGCTACAGGTAACATGTAATAATGGAGGTCTAGGTTAGCTAGGTTGTCCGGTTAGTGATGTAGTTAGCACACTCGCTTCTCACGTAAGCAATCCTGATTCGATTGCCAGCATGGGCGCATGTGAGTTTGGTTTGTGGTCACCCTTGTTAGACAAATTTCCTCCGGATCTCCGGTTTCCCACACATAACAAGACCACACTCTCGCACGAGAGTGATCAATATAACGTTGTAATAACTTGTTTCAAATTCGTTGTAAAATAAATTAATTTAAACAACTCACTCCCACAAGAACACAACATGTATTAAATCCTCCGCTCGTGCAGAATTTAATACAGCTGTTCTCATAAATGAGCAAAATATTCCACCCAAACAAAGTGAAAATAGGACTTAAAGCTGCACTCTCACAGATTTACAGTTTTCACAGCTTTTTTTATTTTTTTGTCTTGGAATGAGCAATTTTTTGCGTAAATATCAGCAAACCAGTGATATAAGACTGCTGACAAAAGACCAGATAGCAGATTTTCATATTTCCGTTCGAAAACTAATGTTTAATGGTGGTTTAAAAAAAAATGCACAAAACATCAATTTTTGACCTTAAATATAAAAATCTGCGATCTATTTTTTCGCCAGCAGTCATATATAACTGGTTTCCATGCATTGTCACAAGAATTGCCTCGTTCCAAGAAAAAAATCAAAAAGTTGTCAAAACGTTCAATCTGTGAGAGTGCAGCTTTAAAATATCAGTAAGCAAATGTTGGTCGTTTATATAAAAAATAACACTTTATGGTGTGTATTTTTTTATTTTATTTTGAAAAAGTGTAACAACAATACATAAATAAGCGCGTTTGTATAATTTTGCGTTAACAAAGTAGAAATAATGCCAGTTTTAAATACTTTCAAATGATATGGCGAACATATCTGTGCGTTAACAAAGTAGAAATGATGCCGATTTTAAATACATGTGTACTAACAAATGATATGGCGAATATATATTCAACATTCTCAACATGCCGTTTCTTTTCTTAACAATACATAGTAATTTGATTTTATATGTTAATTTGGAAATAAATTTGACTAAGTTAATGACTAATTCATTCATCATGTAATCACTAAAAGGCTGGGCAGGTCAACATTATAAAACATTTTGTATATTTCAGTTTCGAAACGTTTATAAATGTTTGTTTACTTATTTCACAACCATAATACACAGGTAAGGTAGGTCGTCGGGATATAAATATATATATATGTTCAGTATTCATTTGAAGTAGAGTGTGTTTGAATATCCTTTTTTCACTGACTGAAACCGTCGCCATTTTGTCTACACGAATTTCCTGAATACCGACGTATCTCAAAAGATGAGAAAAATAGGTAAAAAGCAGATGACTGGTGTATGTCGGGACATCGAAAACAATATCTTTTTTGTAACTCCCGAATGCAATTTCAGGGAAAACCGTGAAGACGTGTTCCTGTCATCAGCTGCTTCGAGGTAAAATGTTGACATCTGTTTCTAATAATAGTTGACAGCGTTCACATGTCAAGCGTTCGAAGTTGAAGCATAGAAAAGCGCGGGAAACTGTAGCGGGCAGACGGCCATGTGTTTATCAAGCGCCTGGCGGAATTCGTCCCTTTCTTTTCGTACCTGCGCCAGTTCGTACCTCAAATCTGTCTGAATGCTTTCTAGTCTATGACACTCCTGAAAACATGGAAATTATTTCATAAGATATAGGCGAAAACAAATACAAATCCATGTATATTATTATGCAATGGGTATTTTATGTGTACATTGTTATAATTAGTATCAATTACTTCATGGACATGTCACGTGATATCATAACCTACTGTATGCCTGTGATTTTATTTTTATATGTATTTAAAGTGATAAAACAAATACATTCATACATATATATATATTCTAATCTTTGTTCAATTAATAGTTTGTTCCATTTTTTGGACACGATAAGGTGAACTATAAATTCGTACACAATTTACAAGCAACAGAATGAATAATAAAGTTACTCTCATTTTATGAGCACGCCTTAACATGCATCGTGTAACATGCATGCTCTGATAAGCAGACAATAGAAACTTAATCGACACGACACACCTTTGAATTTGAGTACTATTTAAATTAAGGATTGATTTGGGTTTTCCATGAATGAACATTTCGCTTCAACGTGATTTCCAACAATACAAACACCAGTCCTATTTCATGGAAGCATTCCGATAATATCGAAAACAGAAAAGGTTTTTGTTCAAAACTGGTTCATTGTCATGTCGATTTATGTTGCTATTTAAAATATGTTTGATGTTAAGGCTTTTTTACCGCATAAAAATCCAACACATTAATTTAGCCCTACGGTTTTTAAGAAGCAGTACTTCGAGGTCAATAACGCTACAGTCAAAGCAGATGAAATGCGAAAATAAATGAACATTCTTTTATAAAGTCAATGTTTTATTGTAAGTACCGGTAATACCAAAATGTATATTAATAATTAATTAGAAAAAAAACAAAATTTATTGATTGTTTATCAAATTTACCTTTTGTAATGTGTGGGCTCTGTCTTTCTGTTTGTCCCTGAAGCGGCGCGCGGCCATTCTATTCTGCACGCGCCGTTTTACCACACGCTCTTCCTCTTCTGGTGTAAGCTGTAACAGCATCCGGGTTAGTTAAAGAGGATGCATTTGTATTGGATAGACATTAAATGTTATTTGTCGTATAAGAAGTTAACATCGAATTTTCCGCTTACTCTATGAAAGATAGGAGTTCAAATGGTTTACATTTTGCTTATAATTCTGACGAACTTATTTTACATTTTAATATATGTTTTAACATGTCGAACCATTTTAAATTGATTTCAAATACTTTATGATTTTCCACGTTTCTACGAGAAACACTCGTAAAAATATTCAAAAAATACCAATCCGGAAACGACTGACATACGGAATTCACATATTAAGACTAGAAAATGGGAAATATCGAATTTTTCGTTTTGTATTTGTTGTCATAATTATGTATAGATGAATTGTATAATATAGGTCAAAACTGTTCGTAAGTCGACAGTTGATGTGTGTTTTGGGTTTATTAATAAAGATTGTTGATATTGCAAAATTCTCAAAGAAAAAATGATTCCAAAACATAACGTCTAATTATAGACTATGTACAATATCTGAATCGCAAATAATGAATTAATGGTGGTTAATTAATTTTGCTCCATTTGACAGAAATACTATTCGGAAATCCTCGGTTATTTCCCATTGAAAACAACCTCTGATGTATGCCGGTACAGCATTAGAAGTAGTTCGTAAAAGTTCAAGTTATAATTTGAGTTAATTGTAACGTGCGACGTCAAAGACGCAACAAATCCATTCAGGGAAAAGCCTACTTGACCATAAAGCGGTCCACTGGTCTTTATATACAGTAAATTCTCAATCCACACGGAGCCCGGGCTTTGATTATTGCAGATTACCGAACAAATACATCAACGTTCTATGAACGTACTTCCGTCTATAACGGAATGTTATACTATGAATACACATCCGCCTACAGCCTTCAGAATTTAGCGTTTTAACTTGTATTTTATGTTCACTAAGTTCAAATCGATTGTCAGTGAAGTGTACTATTGCATAAATAATTAAAATTCCCCATAGTAAAATCATCCGGTTTAACTGCTGTAGTGAACTCACTACGCGATCTACATCAGCGTAGTTTAATACAGAGAATTCTGACATAATCAGGCGGTCATATACATCCGAGGTTGTTTTCGATGGAAAATTGCTGAGGTGTTCCGAATGACACAAATGCATACCACATCTTCCGGTGGGGGACTAAATGTCACTTTCAATTCCTGCTTTCCCTCTTTTAACCGTTTTGTCTGAATTGAATATTTCAGTTCCTCTTTAATAAACGGCGTCAATCCGTTTTCTTGAAGCTGGCGTCGCGAGACGTCATCAGCGTCCTCACTGTTCGAATCTGACAAAATGACGTCAGAGTTATAACTTGTATTTGTATATCCACATGCACCATTAGAATTTAAGTATTTTCCGTCACTGTTCACAGAACTTGCATCAGATCTAATGTCAGTTGCGTTAATTGTGCTGCAATGTCCAACATTATCTGACGTTGAATAGTCACTGTTTTCATCTGACTCTGAAATATCAAATAATCCGCTAACAACGGTGGGTACCACTGACGGAACAACCTGCGTATGCTGTTCTTCCATTGTAACGTAAACGTTTATTTTGGAATTCTGCCGTTTGTACTGCATCATTGAGCTGAAAGAAAACAGCTGTAAAATTAGACATGAGCAATTGTTTTTCTAAATATCAAAATATAACTACTTAAGAAATGAGGCCCAACCGGTACGTTTTATTATAATTCTTCTTATTCTTATTCTTATTATAATTTGTATTATTATTATTAAAAAAATATATTATAATTACTGATTAACTTACTAATATGATGAATAAGAACGTGCTTCTTAGACTGTGTATTTACCTTCGAGACGTTGATGAAATAACGAGGACCTATTTCACAATTACATGTACTTGAAACGTCCTTCTTTTTACAGGTCAATTGGCTATTTATATCGGATCACGATATCGATGACATTGAGTAAGGGGACAAAACTCAAAATAGTATCATACCTGATATATATCGGAGTTACTTACCTTAAATATGAAATAATATTGTCTAAACGAAAAATCGAAAACATGGACGATTGAACGGCCAATAATTTTTGTTATGAACTGGAGACACGAGTTATGCCATGTACTGTATTTCATCCCTTTTTATGTATTAGCTACACGTTTACAGGTATAAGTTCACGTACAAGGCGTGTAGCTACAGGTATAAGTTCACGTACAATGCGTGTAGCTACAGGTATAAGTTCACGTACATGGCGTTTAGCTACAGGTATAAGTTCACGTAAACGGCGTGTAGCTACAGGTATAAGTTCACGTAAACGGCGTGTAGCTACAGGTATCAGTTCACGTACAAGGCGTGTAGCTACAGGTATAAGTTCACGTACAAGGCGTGTAGCTACAGGTATAAGTTCACGTACAATGCGTGTAGCTACAGGTATAAGTTCACGTACATGGCGTGTAGCTACAGGTATAAGTTCACGTAAACGGCGTGTAGCTACAGGTATAAGTTCACGTACCTTCCTGTAGCTACAGGTATAAGTTCACGTACAATGCGTGTAGCTACATTGATAAGTTCACGTACAAGGCGTGTAGCTACAGGTATCAGTTCACGTACAAGGCGTGTAGCTGCAGGTATCAGTTCACGTAAACGGCGTGTAGCTACAGGTATCAGTTCACGTAAACGGCGTGTAGCTACAGGTATCAGTTCACGTAAACGGCGTGTAGCTGCTACAGGTATCAGTTTACGTACAAGGCGTGTAGCTACAGGTATCAGTTCACGTACACGTCGTGAAGCTACAGTTATCAATTCACGTACACGTCGTGTAGCTACAGGTATCAGTTCACGTACACGTCGTGTAGCTACAGGTATCAGTTCACGTACAAGGCGTGTAGCTACAGGTTATCAGTTCACGTAAACGACGTGTAGCTACAGGTATAAGTTCACGGACACGGCGAGTAGCTACATAAATAAGTTCACGGCAAGGCGTGTAGCTACAGGAATAAGTTCACTTACATGGCGTGTAGCTACAGGAATACGTTCACTTACACGGCGTGTAGCTACAGGTAAAAGTTCACTTACATGGCGTGTAGCTACATGAATAAGTTCATGTCAAGGCGTGTAGCTACAGGTATCAGTTCACTTACATGGCGTGTAGCTACCTGAATAAGTTCACGTCAAGGCGTGAAGCTACAGGAATAAGTTCACTTACATGGCGTGTAGCTACAGGAATACGTTCACTTACTTGGCGTGTAGCTACAGGTATAAGTTCACTTACTTGGCGTGTAGTTACAGGAATAAGTTCACTTACTCGGCGTGTAGCTACAGGTATAAGTTCACGTAAACGGCGTGTAGCTACAGGTATAAGTTCACGTAAACGGCGTGTAGATACAGGTATCAGTTCACGTACAAGGCGTGTAGCTACAGGTATAAGTTCACGTACTTGGCGTGTAGCTACAGGAATAAGTTCACATATATGGCTTGTAGCTACAGGTATAAGTTCACGTACACGGCGTTTAGCTACAGGAATAAGTTCACGTCAAGGCGTGTAGCTACAGGTATAAGTTCACGTACACGGAGTGTAGCTACAGGTATAAGTTCACGTACTCGGCGTGTAGCAACAGGTTCAAGTTCACGTACACGGCGTGTAGCTACAGGTATAAGTTCACGTACATGGAGTGTAGCTACAGGTATAAGTTCACGTACACGGCGTGGAGCTACAGGTATAAGTTCACGTACACGGCGTGTAGCTACAGGTATAAGTTCACGTACACGGAGTGTAGCTACAGGTATAAGTTCACGGACACGGCGTGTAGCTACAGGTATAAGTTCACTTACACGGCGTGTAGCAACAGGTTCAAGTTCACGTACACGGCGTGTAGCTACAGGTATGAGTTCATGTACACGGAGTGTAGCTACAGGTATAAGTTCACGCACACGGCGTGTAGCTTCAGGTATAAGTTCACGTACAATGCGTGTAGCTACAGGTATAAGTTCACGTAAACGGCGTGTAGCTACAGGTATAAGTTCACGTACACCGTGTGTAGCTACAGGTATAAGTTCACGTACATTGCGGGTAGCTACATGCATCAGTTCACGTACACGTCGTGTAGCTACAGTTATGAGTTCACGTACACGGCGTGTAGCTACAGGAATAAGTTCACTTACATGGCGTGTAGATACTGGTATAAGTTCACGTACACGGCGTGTAGCTAAAGGTATAAGTTGACGTACACGGCGTTCAGCTACAGGTATAAGTTCACTTACACGGCGTGTAGCAACAGGTTCAAGTTCACGTATACGGCGTGTAGCTACAGGTATCAGTTCACGCACACGGCGTGTAGCTTCAGGTATAAGTTCACGTACAATGCGTGTAGCTACAGGTATATGTTCACGTAAACGGCGTGTAGCTACAGGTATAAGTTCACGTACACCGTGTGTAGCTACAGGTATAAGTTCACGTACATTGCGGGTAGCTACAGGCATCAGTTCACGTACACGTCGTGTAGCTACAGTTATGAGTTCACGTACACGGCGTGTAGCTACAGGAATAAGTTCACTTACATGGCGTGTAGATACTAGTATAAGTTCACGTACACGGCGTTCAGCTACAGGTATAAGTTGACGTACACGGCGTTCAGCTACAGGTATAAGTTCACGTACACGGCGTGTAGCTTCAGGAATAAGTTCTCTTACATGGCGTGTAGCTACTGCACGGCGTGTAGCTACAGGTATAAGTTCACTTAAACCGCGTGTAGCTACAGGTATAGGTTCACGTTCACGGCGTGTAGTTATAGGTATAAGTTCACGTACACAGCGTGTAGCTACAGGTATAAGTTCACGTACACGGCGTGTAGCTATAGGAATAAGTTCGCGTTAAGGCGTGTAGCTACAGGTATAAGTTCACGTAAACCGCGTACGTGTAGCTACAGGTATAGGTTCATGTTCACGGCGTGTAGCTACAGGTATCAGTTTACGTACACGCAGTATATCTGCAGGTTTACACGTCGTGTAACTACAGGTATAAGATCACCGTACGTCAACTGCCCGATAAAATATGACAATACATATGTAAATTTACCAAAACTAGATTCTATTTTGTTCACTTTTTTGTTTCGATACATTGTCCATAGCTTAAATATATCAAACTGGATTCCCATATCCCATTAAAATTAAATTTACCAAAACTGAATCCCTTCTAGTCAGTTAAGTCAACTGTACAGTACATTAACACCTGCTTTCACTGCCTAGAAAAAAAACTAAAAAACTAAAACTAAAACTAGATCCCATATAGTAATTCAATGCCCATATGTTGCAATTAACCAAAACTGAAACCCTTATACATGTATATATATAGTCAGTTTAGTTAACTATTCATTTCAATATGCGTTCACTGCCTAGCCTAGAGATGTCGAAACTGGATCCACTATTGAGTAATGTTATACACATTAAATGCATTTAACCCAAATAAACTGAATCCCTTTAAGTCGATGTATTATGACTTTACATTTGTTCAAAACTTTACCCCATATAGTACGAAAAATGTTTTACCAAAACTTTGACCACTTCTTTTTACCGAGTATTCAACAAATTAGTCATTTTACGGCATTATCGGATTTTGAATCCTCTCCGTCATTTATTGGCGAAAAGGCGTTTCCAATAAACCTCCGATGTGAAGAAAAACACATGTACCAAAGGTCTCCAAAACTATCGCTTACATCATTTCCGGTAAAAGTCTAAGTCTAGATTAAACCCGGGATTATGTTAAGCAAGGGAAAAATTAGATCTCAACAAAATATCCTGGGAAAAATACAACTGAGCGGATTATAAATAACTCCGGACTAGATCGAATAACTCCGGACTAGCTCAAATAACTCCGGACTAGCTCAAATAACTTCGGACTAGCTCAAATAGCTCCGGACTAGGTGAAATAACTCCGGACTAGCTCAAATAACTCCGGACTAGGTCAAATAACTCCGGACTAGCTCGAATAACTCCGGACTAGCTCAAATAACTTCGGACTAGCTCGAATAACTCCGGACTAGCTCAAATAACTCCGCACTAGCTCAAATAACTCCGGACTAGCTCAAATAACTCCGCACTAGCTCAAATAACTCCGGACTAGCTCTAATAACTCCGCACTAGCTCAAATAACTCCGGACTAGCTCAAACAACTCCGCACTAGCTCAAATAACTCCGGACTAGCTCAAATAACTCCGCACTAGCTCAAATAACTCCGGACTAGCTCAAATAACTCCGGACTAGGTCAAATAAATCTGGACTAGGTCAAATATTATCCACGGAATTGTTCGAGAAATTATATACGGATATATAGACAGACAAATACATAGATAGATTTAGATAGATAGATTTATTCGCGCATATATAATTATGTCATACATATATTAACAAACCAAATATCACATATAGTTATATCACACAATGTTTAACAAAGAGTTAGGGATGATATGTATACTAAATTACAACATTAAAAACTATTTTGGACACACACGTTACTGAAAAACTCAAAACTGTAACTACACAGGATAAACCATTAAAGTTATTCAACTTATTTTCAATGAGTTCCTCATGAAAAATATAAATATATGCCAAGTTCTTAGATGTTGGCTGTTTAAGTAAGGTTTTCTTATACAATTAAAATAAAATACTTTGACTAGTTAAAGTATGATTAAGTGTCTGAGATTAAAATTCCTCTTAAAAATGTAACATTACTGACTGTAAAACGGTATGACACTATATTTGACAAAAATTGTTCACTACTATGCAAGCTAAAAATCGAAATGAATCACAATTAATAAAATGTTCTAATTTTGCACACTTCATACCATCAATGAGATGTGATTTTACTTCAACTTCAAAAGTATTCTTATTTTTCAATTCTTTTAACTTTTGATGAAAACTGTTCAAGTGCTGGATTTCTTGATAAAAGCAAGTATTTAAACTTAAACTGTCAGTCTGTGGCACTTTAAAATTGCCAGCACTATGTATACTGTTGTAGAAATGTGCGGATGACACAACAGGTTTGCGACGTGATATATACGATACATGGTCAGCAGGTGACCCGACATGGGATATACGGGGCACAGGGAGCCATATTCGGGTTCGAGCGATAAGATTTCCTTTGATCCGTATTTCCAATATCGGGTCACCTACTAACCCCGTAACTTATAATATTCAAATCGAAATTAATTTTCTACTAATTAAAATACATTCAAAATTAGAAAGTTTTATATCTACGGAAAAAGTGAGTGGCTAAAAAGCTTATTGTTTTGATCTCTTGACATTTAATTCCCCGGGATTATAATAATTATGATTTCCGCCAATGTTGGTTGCAAATCCCGGATATGATTATAATTATGATCTCCTAGGGTTTTTAGTTTTCCTATTCTGATATGATCTCCGGAAAGGTGAACATCAAGAAAATTCAATCTGTTTCTGTGTTCACATGTTGTCAAGAGTTTCAGGTTGACGCATGGAAATAATGGAAAACTGTAGTGGGCAGATGGCCATGTGTTGATCAAACGCCTGGCGGAATTCGTCCCTTTCCTTTCGCGCCTGCGCCAGTTCGTACCTCAACTCCGTCTGAGTGCTTTGTAGTCGACTACACTCCTGAAAACATGGAAATGAGAACGATGCAAGACGTATACATGTAAATGTTAATGTTTATTTATACGCTATGTACAATTAATGTCTTAAATCTTTCAATTATTATTAATTTAATCACCGACATATTTACCATGTATGTGTGGCACATAGGTGCCGCCTCATTTAAATAATTAAATTAGTAGGCGTGCCATTTTTCGCATTGTATCGAGTGTTACATAGATCCCACCACGTTCGTGATCATAAGTGCATTTTGTTAAAACATATATATGTATATATATATATTTCTAAGAATAGATCTTTTCGTGATTTTAAGTACAAAATCATGAGATGTACAAAAACTGACATTGGATACAAGAATCTAATACAAAAAGAATGGAATGTTATTATTAAGTTACTATCATATTAAACACATGCATGCCATGATAAGCTCTCTATGAAATCTGAATATGCACGACACACATTCTATTTAGAGAAATATTTGAATTGATAAAATATTTATTTTTATCGTGATTTGTTTTACAAATTTTACAAACACCCCCTACTTCCTGTGGTTTTATTCTGAACGCATTCAAATAATACCAAATAGGCAAAAGATGCTTTAAACTAGAAATGTGTCCATAGGACACGGATGCCCCCACTTTGATTTTTTGTCACAGAAAATAAGCCATAATGATTATTCAGGATAATCTGCACATATAGGATAAGTTGAGTTGAGTTGGGTTTTACGGCATCGCAAGACTGTATAGGTTATATGGCGCCATTCAGGCAGGAAAAAACTTGTTGGATCCACATCTCATTTACATCGAGATGATATATTTTAAGTATTGTTGGGAAATAAAGGGCCCTAACTCCTAAATGATTAAAGCGATTTCCATGGCTATCGAACTTGATCAAGATATTATGGTCACAATCATGTATGTAAAGTTTGGTGAGGATTGGGCACATACTTTTCAAGAATTAGATTGGAAACATATATTTTTGAAGTATATTGGCAAAAAGGGCCGTAACTCCTAAATGACTAAAGCGATTTCCATGACTATCGAACTTGATCAAGATATTATGGTCACAAACATGTGTTTAAAGTTTGGTGAGGATTGGACAAACGGTTTTCAAGAATTAGATCGGAAACATATTTTTGAAGTATTTTTGGCAAAAAAGGGCCGTAACTCCTAAATGACATTAAGCGATTTCCATGACTATCGAACTTGATCAAGATATTATGGTCACAAACATGTGTTTAAAGTTTGGTGAGGATTGGACAAACGGTTTTCAAGAATTAGATCGGAAACAATCTTCGGGACGTACGTACGTACAGACAGACAGACAGACAGACGTACGTACGTACGGACAAGGGCAACCCTATATGCCGCCACTTTGTGGGGGCATAAAAACGGTTCTTTGTCACATAAAGATACTTTTCTGCTTGAATAATGTTACTTCTTAAATTGCTTATTCTTTTCTTCCGCATAAAAATACACACATTTAGCCCTGCGGTCATAAGTTCAAGTAGCGTTTCCCTTGATGTTAATGACGCTACATTCAAAGCAGAAGTAATGCGAAATAAAATTATCATTCTTTTATAAAAGCACTATTTTTGAAAGCTATAACAAATATATGTTTAATCTAAAAATAATGAATTTTATGCTTTTCATGTTTACCTTCTGCAAATTGTGGTCTCTGTCTTTCTGTTTGTCCCGGAAGCGGCGCGCGGCCATTCTGTTCTGCACGCGCCGTTTTCCCCCACGCTCTTCCTCTTCCGGTGTAAGCTGTAACAAAGTCCGGGTTAGTTAAAGAGAATGCATAGGTAGAAATGTAACGTTTTTTAGCCTTTACGAAGTTTTATGTCGAATTGCGGCCTCCTCTGTGAAAGCGTTCAAATTTAGCTTCTTAATTCCAAGGCACACATTTTAGTTGAATGCATATATTAAAGCTGCACTCTCACAGATTGACCATTTTTACAACTTTTTTTTTGTCTTGGAAAGAGCAAAGTTTTGCGTAAATATCTTCAAAACAATGATATAAGATTGCTGACAAAAATCAGGTCGTAGATTTTCATATTTCCGTTCTTAAACAAACAACTGCATAAGGGGTTAAAGGGAGCTTTATTACATGAACTAAACTATTGCTCCAAACTACAGAAGCGCGCGAACAATACATATATCAAGCACAGGCAAAATATAATATGGCAAACAATTACATAATATGATAAGCGCATTACAATATGAACAAACATATAAACACTCAATAATTAAAATTGCATCTGTTGATAAAATATAAACTAATCGTCATACCCATAAGGGGAAGAAAACTAAAAGAAATAGGATTGTAACTATAAATTGGGAATGGGTGGGAGGGTAATTTAAACATATGGCAAGTGTCCAGTCTGATAAGCGCGCATGTAATAACTAGCATGGAGCGAGGAATTGGCTCCCAGAAAAACCCATTAGAGGTCACATGACCAGAAGGTGTGAAAAAAGGGGGCGCCAGCAGTAGTTTGTCTAAATACAATTAAGTAGCTTAATTAAACGAAAATTAATGTTTTATGGCCTAAACCAAAAAAATGCATAAAACATCAATTTTTGAACTTAAATATAAAAATCTGCGATCTAATTTTTTGTCAGCAATCTTATTTGACTGGATTCAATGGATTTTCGCAAAAATTGGCTCGTTCCAAGACAGAAAAATTAATAAGTTGTCAAACGTTCCATCTGTGAGAGTGCAGCTTTAAAACGAATCGATGGATATGTTGACGTCACGCAATTAACTTTTTTTTTCAATAAAATTGCGTATTCTGTCTTTTGCATAAGTTTCAGGTAGGATATGTATAGCAAATATTTGTGTTTAGCCTTTTTACACATTATTTCCCTTATACGTGCGCTTCTTGCTGTAATCTCCCCTTGTTTGACATTGCTACTGCCCTAATATTTCGCATAAACATGTAGGTCAAATTTCTAGCGGGAGTTTATTGACTTTAATCAAGGAATTTGGCTGAATTTATGGATAAAATGAAGGTAAGTGAATGTTTTCATATCTATACAACAGGGGAATTAACATTGTAAACCGACTTTGATAGTTTCTTATTGCTAAAATAGCAAAACAAATTTAAACCGGAAGTTTAAATGGCGGAAAATGTCAACTGTCAACACTGGTGTCCGATTTCTATTAGTTTAATCATGTAATAGACCTTCATAATTAATGAAGAAATCATGTGTAGCCAATAATCGTCAGCAAGTACCATCCCGTACGAGTTATTTGACCCTGATTTAGCTGATGAGCTTGAAATTGTTGACCAACTCTACTTTGGAAATGTTGACATTGTTGATCTTTCTGACACGGAAGTCGCAGGCAATGATTTTGTGTCCTACAATGCTGTCGACATTGAGGATGATAATGATTCTGATGATGACAATGCTGATGTGTGTAATCATCTGCAAAGTCCTTCTGCCGATGAGTGTGTTTTTGATGAGTTTGATAAATATGTCCGTGTGTGGCTGTTCCCGTCATAAAATTTCAAATGGTTCACTGTCAGCATAATTCAGAAACAACTTGTACAGTAGTGCAAAACATCAGAAGAAGTGCAGGGACAAGCTCCAACATGATTATTTTCTGTTCGGCAAAGTAGTTTGTAGAGACGCATGGCAATAAGAATAGGCAGCCAAAACATGCTTTAACAATAGAAGATATACAAAATGTAAAACAAAAATTGATTTTGTACGGAAAGCATAATGGCGTACCACTACCTGGACGTCAGGCGAACTATCGCAAAGAAAAATATTTATTGTTGCCATCTGATAAAACAAAAGCTGATATTTATGATGAGTACAGCAAAGCAGCAGTTGAATCTGATAAGAGACAACTATCTTTGACAGAATTTAGGAAAATATGACAAGAACTGTGTCCCTACCTTCTGGTAATGAAGCCTGCCACAGATTTATGTGCTAAGTGCCGAAACATGTTTTTGAAATTTCAAAGGGAGGAAAATTAACTGAAGAGGAAAAGCAAGAAAATAAGAATCATACAATGCACATATAGAGAAAGTGAAATGTCAAAGGGACTATAACAGAAGTAATTGTGAAATGACAAAAGAGTTCTTTAATGGCCTTCCTTAAGATCACAAAGTAAGAGGTATTTTGCAGGGGTGTATAGAAACAACCTCAATACATGATAATGACCGAAAGCCAATATTTCTTTTAAAAATATGAAAATTCACAATACTTGATTAATTTAGTATTAGCTTGTACTATAGGTCACTTACATTGTTATTTGTGTATATATATAATATCCTGTATAAGTGTGAAAAAATGTTAATTCATCAATATTGTGTTATATCTGTGTTTATAAATCTTCCAATATTTCAGGACAAGCAGAATCAGCAACTGGTGACACCATGGTGCATTACAGTTTTGATTATTCCCAGCAGGTGTTGTATCCGCACTATGCCCAACAGGTCGGAAAACTCTTCTTCAAAACACCTAGAAAATGTGGATGCTTTGGAGTCTGCTGTGAATCTTCAGGTGAGATATTTTTGTAATGTTTAACTGTGTAAATGGGCATTAGCTGCTGTTTTAATGCATTCAATTTAAAACTTTATGACATTTTTGCAGTAAAAACAGGAAAATGATGCAACAAATTTATATTGGTATAAAAAAATAAAATATAAATAATAAATTGAAAAAAAGTTAAACACCTTAAGTCCATTGTGCTACCATAATGCTAGGAAGGCAAATGATCGTATAACGTTTGATAAAAAATATAAGGTTACTTCTGGGTGAACATTTTCACTGAAATTTATCATATTAAAACAAGCAAAACATTCATTTTCTTTCAGTTGATGTTGCACAAGTGTAACTTGTTTAACCTAAGTTGTAAACAAAGCTCCCCATTGGTTAAACATATTTACTGTTACTTTATTTAGGAACTCAGATTTTGTATCTTCTGGATGAGTCTGTCGGGAAAAGTGTTGGCAAAGGGGCAAACAGTGTTGTATCCATGTTACATCATCATTTCACCCATCTGGCCTATGGGGAGAAGAGAGACAACTGCGTAGTGCAAAATAAAAACAATACCGTGATTGGGTAATTATTTATTTCATCTATTGTTTACAATATTTGATCATTGTTTTATCTCCATTATCATTTTTCTTAGTAAAGATATAACGATGATCAAGTATTGTCAAAAAGCCTGTCGGAGACTGCAGATAATCGACTGCATTATATCTGATTTGAATGTCTCCATGATAGTGTTGTTTTTTTATGTTGCATTTTTATGCTTTGAATATATTTTAAGAAAAGGACATTCTTGAACCAAGTTTTATATGCTGATAAATTTTACTTCTTTATTGATATATGGTTACAGTCCTTTAGGACTTAAATGGGAGTTACATATATATAATAAAGTATAAATTACTGATATATTTCAGATATGGTATGTGGAGGGTCATGAGAGGGCTGCACAAGGAGATAGAATTCAGCTTGATGGAGGCAGGCCACACCAAATTCAGTCCCGACTGGCACTTCTGCTTATGGAAGGTTATATGCCTTGCCTTTTTCAGTTTTTTTTCTGAGCACCTGATTAGTAATTCCGGATTCTTTGAAAATTTAATTACAATCATTATAAGTGAACACTCCCCAACATGCAATTTATTTAATTCTGGTTACATATAAATTACAACAAAACTTAGCAGAGCTTTTTAACAACAAAATTAAATGGTTTGTCATCAGCTTGTTTTTTGACAATAATTAACTGGTAACTAATTATGATAGACATATTTTAGGCTGTTTGGTTTAAACTTAATTATATACACAAGGAATGAATGCAAAATATAGACATAAATAATATATGCATATATAAAGGTTATAAGCATATATACAGTTTGAATTTATTTTTAAACCTACGTCTACTGTTTGCAGGTCAAATGGCGAGCATCGAATGGTGAAACATTGGAAGAAGTGGCGGACACTGTTCGAAAGTCATTTTGGGGTGGATACAATATTCCCCATCTTGTCAATGACCCAGCTAAGCCGGTGACCTTTTAAAATTGGACCTAATTCTTTAGGACTTTGTTCAAGCCTATTCCAGGGCTGACCAAATATCACCATTTTAGGTAAAAACACCTTCATGATCTTCAGCTTTGAAGATACAAAATCAGTTCCTGAGCTTAAAATGTTTTTGATCATTTAAGGTAATAGATGATAGAAAGTATTAGAAATTTATTTGGTTACAGTTTTTTTTAAATTGCTGTGTATTCATTATAAAAGCTACATGAATATTCATGTACCATTTATACAAACTGTGCATTTGTTCAAAATTACACTCATTACTATTTTGCGTATAAACTTGTTTTTCAGGATCACTAGTAGCCACCCAGGGACAGTGTTTGTGAGAGAATATGCTGACAATCAAGAGGTTGCCATAGAAATTACAAGACCACAAAGACAGCCTATCCCCAGCAGTGACATGCCGGAACGGATTGATATTCAGGAGCTTGATGCAAAAAGGTCTTGGTACCTGTTTGAGGAGATTGCTCCTCTTTGCAACAACAGCCCAGCATGTACCAAACCAACAGTTCCAAAACCATCCAGTGGTGTTAGGCTATAGTGTTGTGACATGTTTATACATTGATTGTAAATGTTGGACTTGTCAGATTATTGTTTAACAGTTAATTGAAGTTGTAGTGACTATTTTATCTATATTTTTTATTTAAACTTCATAGATATTGTGATAGTCGTCAACTAATTATTTTAGTGAAATAAACGTGCTTCGCATTGTAGTAAAAGTTTGCCTTTTACCAAACTGATGCCCTTGTTCCGAACTTGAGAATTGATATGTTAAATAATAATTTTTATCACAAGTGCACATTTTGTTCATCATGTTTAAAATCTCCTTCATTTCTTTATTAACTAGAATATTATTGAGATGCTTGAAACACTTGTTACTTTAATGACATGCATTTTGCCCTATATATCTTAAATAATTAATGACTAGAAACTGATTTTTAATAGAAAACAACAACATTGTTTTCTTTCAATAAATTATTGTAAGAAAAAAAAACATTGCCATGGCAACCATGCTTGTATTCCATTGCCACCAGAGGGTTACAATTGAAACATTTTAAGTTTAATATACTAACATATAGTTGCAGTAAAAGTTTGCCTTTCATCAAAATGTTAAATGATCAATTTCATTATAAGTACTTGTTTAAAGCTGCACTCTCACAGATTGAACGTTTTGACAACTTTTATTATTCTTTGTATATATATATAAAAACACGGGAAATACGGATTTTCGATGTGAATGTACTATACAAGTTAGAACTATTGTAAGCTGGTATTTATTGTGTTGTTTCGTAATATTTTTCAAATCCCTCAGGGAACAGAAGTTACTGAAACAATATTTAAATCAACAATAATGAATTAATGGTGGTGGTAAATTTTGCTTCAACTGACACACGAAAGTTTGTTGAAATACTCGTACATACCACATCTTCCGGTGGGTGACTAAATTGCACTTTCAATTCCTGCTTTCCCTCTTTTAACCGTTTTGTCTGAATGGAATATTTCAATTCCTCTTTTATAAACGGTGTCAACCCGTTTTCTAGAAGCTGGCGTCGCGAGACGTCATCAACGTCATCACTGTCGGAATCTGACACAACTACGTCAGAGGTATAACTTGTATTTGTATATCCACATGCACCATTAAAATTTAAATGTGAGTATTCCCCGACACTGTTCACTGTTGTGCTGATATGTCCAACATTATCTGACGTAAAATAGTCCGTGTTTTCATCTGACTCCGAATTGTCAAATAATCCGCTAACAACGGTTGGTACCACTGACGGAACAACCTGCGCGTCTTTATCTTCCTCCATGGTAGTTTAAACGTCTATTCTGGATATCTGACGTTTATACAGCGTCTTTCAGCTGGATCTAGGCTGTAAATATAAACATGAGAAATGTTCTTGCCGAATCATATTTTCGAAAGAAGAATATCAGACTGTATTTTTTAAGAATTAAAGCGCGTCTTTGTTTCGAATCATCATCATTATTATTATTATTACCATTATTATTTATGTATTCCTTTTCTTATTTTTTTTTATTATCAAAATGTTCCCTCTATCGGCATTGAATTATTTGAACTGTTAATTTTAACGTGGATGGATGCCTTTTATACACGACGTAAACCGCGAAAGTGGTGGGATTCCCAGCGAACTCTTAGTATAAGTTATCTTTATAGCTAGTACTATTATTAGTACATGTATTACAGGTGCGGTAATTTAAAGTGGCACTCCTATTCAAAATCAATACATACACATGTATAACATATACCAATTTGGCTGATAAATCTTTAACTACTTACTAAATAATGCATTTATGAAAAATATTTATTACTGATAACAAGACTGTAAGCGTGTATTTAACAGCAGAAAGTGCAAAAATATTAAATGATTGGTGAATGCTAAAAGATATACTGTGGTCTACTATAGTCTTATAAGGAAGAAATACCGTGTTTGATGCTCATTTCCTTCAAATTAAACTAGGTATCCTTCATAAGATCAATTGTTTTCGACATTTATTCATCCTTTTAGAATATTAAAGCTATATTATTAAATGTGGTATGTCTATTTTCGGAGTAAGAGTGCATCTTTAATGTTACACTTAGATTATAACATTATTTTTTAGCCAATGATATTGCCTATCATTATCGTACACGAGAGCGATGATGCTATGCATACATCATAGATTTTTCATTGTCTTACTTCTGATGAATGGGAATGATTGTCTATCGGCCTCCCAATAAGTTTCACGCAAAATTGATAAGACATGTAAAATGTGCACGTGTACTATCACAATACAACCGTTTTGACAACTTATGGTTGATCTGGAAAAACCTGTACAATATTTTTTGCCCTGGAATGAGATAGTTTTGCTTTTGCTTTAATGTCTGGAAAGCAGTGATGCAAAATTGCTGACAAAAGATTAGATTGCAGTTTTTTCATATTATTGTTCGAAAAATGATATTTTATGGCTTATGGCTTAAAGCATTACTAACGCTTTATGAAAAGTACGTTTTCAGCAGTTTTCCAAACAATTGAGAAGTGTTCTAATGTGGGTTATACTATATGACTGAATTGAAGACATTCATACCAAAATTCGCTGATTCTGAGAAAAAATCTAAAAAAAAAGTCAAAACTGTTAATCTGTGAGAGTGCTGCTTTAATTAACAGACACGCACGTCATAATTTGGTTCCCGCCTGCTGAACACACGTTTTAATCTAAGTCAGTTGGAATATAATACAAGAAAGGCGCGCTCGCTTCGCTAGCTCAACATTTCATAAGATCATCATAAGATATTGCACAATATATTCTAACTATTATTTAAACACCAAGCGCATGTATTATTTTAAGTCTTTCACAGACAACGTTTTACCTACGAAATAAACTCTCCGTATAATGGACGTTTATATAGTGATTGGAACCATTTCACAATCGATTTAAATTGCCAAATGCATGTCCATGTATTTTACTATTAATATTACTATCGATTTAAATAGTTACCTATCAGTTGTGAAATGCAGGTAGTGTAATAAATAACCTTTAATAGACATCATAACGAGACAACTCGTTTTAAGCATACGTAATGCCCGTTGGAGTTAGAAACCTTGGATAGTTAGCGGCAGTAAGCGGTATTTGTGGACCTTTATCAAGAGTTTTCGGGACTCAAAATGGTGGTACGCCGTATTCGTGGACCTTTTCAAGAGTTTTCGGGACTCAAAATGGTGGTATGCCGTATTCGTGGGCCTTTTTCAAGAGTTTTCGGGACTCAAAATGGTGGTATGCCATATTCGTGGGCCTTTATCAAGAGTTTTCGGGACTCAAAATGGTGGTACGCCGTATTTGTGGACCTTTTCAAGAGATTTCGGGACTCTAAATGGTGGTACGCCGTATTTGTGGACCTTTTCAAGAGTTTTCGGGACTCTAAATGGTGGTACGCGGTATTCGTGGGCCTCTTCAAAAGTTTTCGGGACTCAAAAGGGTTGTATGCTGTACACATAACTGATTCACAGACTTAAAATCGTAGAATAGTATTTGTCACACAGAACACAGAATGAAAATGAAGGACGGTGCACAAAACGCAACTACTTAAAATACGCGGACTCAAAATCGTTAATAATGAATTTGTTTCACAGAATTAAGGAAGAAAATGAAGGTCGGTTAAAAAAACGGAAACGGACGTTACACCCTCAACAATCGGAAACCATTGACTGTTGGTGGTCAGTGGGCTTGTCCCCTGTAGAAATCGATATATTGCGAAGACGTACCAACTAAACGGTTTATGATGATTTCCTGCTTTTAAAATCACCAAGGGTAATTTTGATCTATTTAATTGTATGTATGTACATTGTTGAATGTTTGAAGTGAAACAATTTTATGTTCTGTTCTGTTCCTGCTTTAAAATAGGTCATTACCGTATGGGTTCTGAAAGGGCTTACTATACGAATAAGCTCCTAACCCTATTTGTCAGTTGAACTCATAGACCCTATATCTTGGTGCGATCAAGAAAACTAGGTCTGTACGTGATAGTCGAATAGTTGGAACGCAACACAAGTTTAGCTGTTTTGAACGTAATTATAGTGTTTAGGGCTGGGGTCCTGGGTGGGTGGGGGTGGTATTGGTCCTCAGCCATTTTTTAGAACGGGGTGGGTGGAGGTATGATAGTGTTACCCACACCTCAACAACCTCCATAAATAACATGAACATGAATTATATTACATTTCTGGACCACTGACCCCGTTGTACTCGAGCGCTCGTGTGGCATTTTAATACTACTGTTTTAATAAATAAGCAAAATATTCTGCCAAAATGCAAGTGAAGTCAGGAGTTCATAGATGAAGCATAACGTTTATTTCTTCATATAGAAAATAACACTTTGTTGTTTTTTGGTGCTGTATTTTGAACAAATGTAACAATAAATAGATAATAAATAAATACATAAATAAATAAGCGCGCATGTATAATTGTGCGTTTACAAATTTGTAATTATGCTGATTTTAATTAAATACTGACAAATGATATGGCGAATATATATTTCAACAATCTCAGCTTGACGTTTCTTTCCTTAACAATACATAGTCATTTGATAATGTTAATACAGTAAATCGAAATTGATCGTGTGGTTAATAAAAAGCTGAGTACGTCAAAATGATAAAACCTCCTGCATTATCGAACAGTTTCAAATTTTGACCCCAAAGATTTCATGACGAAATTTCTCTTTCGATGTCATGTCTTCATGAAGCTTGCAATCCTTAAAAGAGGCCAAAACACACTACTTTTTGTTTTCGTTTTTTTTTTTTTTTTTTTTTTTTTGCTGCATTCCGGTGACCAAATGTCCTTTCCACACTGACAACCGTGGGAACATATATTGGGGTTTCCTCCTCGAATATATACTTTAAAACGTGTTCCTTTTCACAACTGTTTTGTGGGAAAACACTTTTGTTTTGTTATGAATGCCATTCCAGGAAACTCCATTAAAACGTGTTCCTGTTATCAGCTCCTATGAGGTAAAATGTTGACATCACGATAGTTTAGTCTGTTTCTAAAAATAGTTGACAGTGTTCACATGTTGTCAAGAATTCGAAGTTGACGCATGGAAATGCGCGGGAAACTGTAGCGGGCAGACGGCCATGTGTTGATCAAGCGTCTGGCGGAGTTCGTCCCTTTCCTTTCGTACCTGCGCCAGTTCGTACCTTAACTCCGTCTGAATGCTTTGTAGGCGATGACACTCCTAAAACACATGAAAATGATAACGATGTAAGGTTTCTACATAAACATATTGATGTGTATATATATTTTTATATAATGGACATTTAATGTCTAAAATGTTACAATAATAAAATAAATCACCAACATATCCTTGATTTTATGTGATTGATCTTGTTAAAACAAATAAATATTTTTTATTTACTTTTTTGTACTTATAAATATTTAGTTCCATTTTAAGGACGGAACGAGATATACAAAAACTGTTGACACAATTAACAAGCAATCGATAAAAACATAATGCAATATTATCAAGTTTCTCTCATTAACACGCTTTTGCTGATAGGCAGACAATGACAAATAAATGGACACACCACACCTTTGATTTAATTTACTGTTTTGTTTTGTATTTCCTAATGTGAACAATTCGCTTCAACGAGATTTTCAAAAAATACAACATGCCTTCATGGTTTTCTTTTGAAAGCATTCCAAAATATCGAAAAAATGAATGTGTTTTTTTTCAAAATCTGGTTAATTGTCCTGTAAAGATACTATTCAATTTAGATAATGTTGCTGCTTGAATATCTGTGTTGTTAAAGCTCTTCTGCTGCATCAAACACAAAGCTCTTCTGCTGCATCAAACACAAAGCTCCTCTACTGCATCAAATACACACATTTAACCCTGTGATCGTAAGTTTAAATAGCAATATCACGAAGCAAAATTAAAAGTATTTTACAAAGCCAAGATTGTTGCAAGTAATACCAAATAGATATTGATACTATTGTTTAACTTTTTTTTTCAAATTTACCTTCTGCAAAGTGTGGGCTCTGTCTTTTTGTTTGTCCCGGAAGCGGCGCGCGGCCATTCTATTCTGCACGCGCCGTTTTTCTACACGCTCTTCCTCTTCCGGTGTAAGCTGTAACAAAATCCGGGTTAATTTAAGAGAAGGCATTTTATTGGGAAATAAATTTAATCCTTTAAGATGTTTATGTCCAATTTGCCGCTTCCTCCATTAAAGATACTTCAAATTGTTTACACATTAGCTTATTAATACCAAACAACATGACAAATCGATCAATATTATTACCATCCTAACTTGATTCCAAATACGTTTTGAGCGTCTTCGCTTCCAAGAACCCTTGCAAAAAGATTGATAAAATTCCCAACCGGAAACTTCTGTCATACGGTATTTAAAATAGAACATGGGAAATAGCGAACTTTCTTTATGTATTGTTTGTCACACGTATAAATGAGAATGTACACTATTAGTCAAACTAGTTGTACGTCAAGAGATTTTGTTTTGTTTTTGATTGTCAAAGATTTTTGATATGTTGAAACAATAATTGAATCGCAAATTATCAATTAATGGTTGCGGTAAATTTTGCTTAAAATAACGTTGAATTACGTACCACATCTTCCGGTGGAGGGCTAAATTCCACTTTCAATTCCTGCTTTCCCTCTTTTAAACCGTTTTGTCTGAATGGAATATTTCAGTTCCTCTTTTATAAACGGCGTCAACCCGTTTTCTAGAAGCTGGCGTCGCGAGACGTCATTTACGTCATCACTGTCGGAATCTGACACAATGATGTCAGAGGAAAAACTTGTATTTGTATATCCATATGCGCCAATAGAATCTAAATGTGAGTATTTCCCGACACTTTTCACAGAACTTGCATCAGATCTAATGTCACTTGCGTTTATTGTGCTACAATGTCCAACATTATCTGACGTTGAATAGTCAATAAATCCATCATTATTGTCAAATAAGCAGCTAACAACGGTTGGTACCACTGACGGAACAACTTGCGCGTGTTTATTGTCCTCCATAGTAACGTAAACGTTTATTTTTGAATTCTGCCGTTTATATTGCATGGTTGACCTGAAAAAAATCAGAAATTCGTTCAAACGAAATGCGCCTTCTTTGAAAATGTAGATTTTTCAAAAATAAGACGTACACCTATCTATTTCATTTGCTATTTTTATAAATTATTATTATTATTATAGTTAAAAAATAAAATCATATGTGTACATATATTTGTGTGTTCTCGTTATAACATAACAGACATCTGTATCTCGTTCTAATTAATCATGTGTATCGGTTTATAAACATGGGATATCCAGTATTTATTGAATTATATTAGTAACCCCAGCGTGTTATGTGTCAGTAATTTGTATTTTTTGATAATTTAGTGAATTATTTAACCATCTTTACATTTGTAAAACGCTACGTACCATTAACGTTGATGAAATGAAGCGAACTTATTTCACAATCTATTTAAATAGAATTTACGCCGCCGATGATTGTGTAATAAGTTATTTATAGCTGTTGTGCAATAACTATTTATAGGCAAATTTAATACAAGTGACAAATCGTAACAATTCGGCCATCTCCGGCGGCAAGCTTCGAGATAGACAATCGTAACAACTCGGCCATCTCCGGTAAGCTTCGAGATAGACCATATCTTGATACTAGCCGAGGAATTCCGATTGACAAGTGATAACTTGATTCCAGCACGGACCTATAAACCACGTCTGTGGTTCCAACAAACGTATTTTTGACGTATTAAACGTATTTGAACGAATGTTACATGTCTGATTTTCCGATAAGACAAACAAATGACAATAATTATAAAAACAAAATAATGTATCAAATATATGCAGGCCCGTAGCTGTCGATGGGGAAGTGTATCAAAGGGAAATAAGTCGATTTCTTCTATATATGTGTTCCATCAATAGTTGCATCCCGTACTACTTAATTGATGAAACTATTTCATTCGTAAGCGGGTAACTTGAAACGAAAACATGGCCGACTACTTCGATCCGTCGTTGTGACATTGTTCATTATTTCACATAACTAAGATTATTACTGAAGTTATTCAAATAGATTTGATATTAAGGTTAATCCCCGAGAAAGAGGCGGATGACGCATTTTAGTCAATTTAAAAACAATCAAAAACATAGATTATTTGTATAGTTAGACATTATTTTGATACAAGCTTTTTTGTCGGTTGTTTTTAAGCACGGCACGCGTTTAACTGATCACTTCGCATGGAAATGTACATGTTTTTTTTTTCATTCTGTACACGTATATAAAACCGCTTAATAGGTAAAACAACAAAACATTATTACCCATTGTTTACATCTATTTTCAACAAATTGGCATTACAATGGAGGTCAAGGTTAGCTAGCTTGTCCGGATAGTGATGTAGTTAGCACACTCGCTTCTCACGTAAGCAATCCTTGTTCGATTGCCAGCATGGGCGCATGTGAGTTTGATTTGTGGTCACCTTAGTTAGACAAATGGGTTTCCTCCGTTACTCCGGTTTCCCACACAGCACAAGACCACACTCTCGCACAAGAGTGATTAATATAACGTTGTAATAACTTGTTTCAAATTCGTTGTAAAATAAGTAAATTTAAACAACTCACTCCCACAAGAACACAACATGTATTAAATCCTCCGCTCGTGCAGCATTTAATACAGCTGTACTCATAAATGAGCAAAATATTCCACCCAAACAAAGTGAAAATAGGACTTAAAATATCAGATAGCAAATGTTGATCGTTTATATAAAAAATAACACTTTTATGTTTTTTTTGTTTTTTTTTTTTTATTTTTGAAAAAGAGTAACAATAAATAAATAAGCGCGCATGTATGTGTGCGTTAACAGAGTAGAAATAATGCCGATTTTAAATATTAACAAATGATATGGCGAATCTATCTGTGCATTTACAAAGAAGAAATAATGCCGATTTTAAATATTATCAAATGATATGGCGAATATATATTTCAACATTCTCACCATGCCGTTTCTTTCCTTAACAAGACATAGTAATTTGATTCAATATGTAAATTTGGAAATAAATTTGACTAAGTAATAACTAAATGAATTTCTCATGTATTCACAAAAAAATGATAAATGCTCCTGTACATTTTAGTTTCAAAACGTTTCAAAATGTTGGTTTCCTATTTCACAACCATAATATATAGGTAAGGTAGGTCGTCGGAATATAAATAACTATTTTTTATTCATTTGAAGTAGAGTGTGTCTGAATATCCTTTTCTCACTGAAAACCGTCGCCATTTTGTCTACGCGTCTTTCCTGAATACTAGTGTCTCAATAGAGGAGAAAAAAGGTAAAACACAGGTGACTAGCAAAAGAAATTATGGTCGGTATGTCGGGACATCGAAAACAAGATTTTTTTTTTGTAACGCCATAAATGCAATTTCAGGGAAAACCGTGATGACGTGTTGCTGTCATTAGCTGCTTCGAGGTAAAATGTTGACATCTGTTTCTAAAAATAGTTGACAGTGTTCACATGTTGTCAAGAGTTCGAAGATGAAGCATAGAAACGCGCGGGAAACTGTAGCGGGCAGACGGCCATGTGTTGATCAAGCGCCTGGCGGAATTCGTCTCTTTCCTTTCGAACCTGCGCCAGTTCGTACCTCAACATCGTCTGAATGCTTTCTTGCCGATGACACTCCTGCAAACAAATTAAGATATAAGGCGAATACAAATTAATGTGTATTATTATGCAATGGGTATTTTATGTGTACATTGTTATAATTAGTATCAATTACTTCATGGACATACAAACTACTGTATGTTTGTGATTACATGTTAACATGTATTTTGATAAAACAAATACATACATATCTATTTTTAATCTTTTTTTTAATCGTTCCATTTTTCGGACGCTATAACGTAAACTATAAACTGATTTTGGACACAATTAACAAGCAATAGAATGAATAATCATAAAGTTACTCCCATTAGCATGCCTTGTCGTGATAAGCAGACAATAGAAACTTTATCGACACGACCAGTGTGTGTATACCACGTGATAAATTGTGTCATAAATGCTACGTCGGAAGGCAATAATTTGATTTGGAAAACTACTTTAAACAATGAAAACTTTACTATTTCTTCACCATTTTAAATGAAACATAGCGCAGTCTACGCCGCTTACGTGGCCTCGCCTTCGGTCTTTTACCAGAGTTTGATTGCGAGTTTAGTTTCTTAAAACACTTCGACAAACCTTTTCACAATACGGCTGTCTGACAAAGCACTGTCAAAACATTATTTTGGAAACAGGTTTGTCGAAGTGTTTGATGAAACTAATGACCTCATCAAATTTCGGAAATAAAACAAATGCGGGCCTCTTTAAGCGGCATAGACTGCCCTTTGTTTCATTTAAAATGGTGTCGTAAATGAAAAGTTATCTTAGATTCAAGTCTTCATTTTAAGCAAATTTTTGCCTTCCGACGTAGCATCTATGACGTTTATCGCGTGGTATACACACACACTGACGACAAACCTTTGATATTTGAGCACTATTTAAATTAAGGATTGATAAGGGTTTTCCCTGAATGAACGCTTCAACGTGATTTTCAACAAATACAAACACCAGTCCTATTTTCCTGGAAGCATTCCGATAATTTCGAAAACTAGGCATGAAAAGGTTCTTGTTCCAAACCAGCTCATTGACATGTTGATTTATGTTGCTATTTAAAATATGTTTAATGTTAAGGCTTTTCTACCGCTTAAAAAGCAAACACTTTTAGCCCTACGGTTTTGAAGTAGCAGTACTTCCAGGTCAATACGCTACAGTCAAAGCAGATGTAATGCGAAAATAAATTAACATTCTTTTATAAAGTCAATATTTTATTGTAAGTACCGGTAATACCAAAATGTATGTTTATAAATAATTAGAAAAAAAATTAATAATTTATTGTTTATCAAATTTACCTTCTGCAAAGTGTGGGCTCTGTCTTTCTGTTTGTCCCTGAAGCGGCGTGCGGCCATTCTATTCTGCACGCGCCGTTTTACCACACGCTCTTCCTCTTCCGGTGTAAGCTGTAACAACATCCGGGTTAGTTAAAGAGAATGCATTTGTATTGGGTATAAATTAAACGTTTTTAATCCTATTACAAGTTTACATCGAAATTTCCGCTTACTCTATGAAAGATAGTAGTTCAAATTGTTTACATTTTGCTTATAAATCTGAAGAACTTATTTTACATTTTAATGTTTGTTTAAAGAAGTCGAAGCATTTCAACTTGATTTCAAATACTTTATGATTTTCCACGTTTCTACGCGGAACCCTCGTTAAAATATTGAAAAAATACCAATCCGGAAACGATTGGCATACGGAATTCACATATTAAGACTAGAAAATGGGAAATATCGAATTTTTCGTTTGTATTTGTTGTCATAATTATGTATAGATGAATTGTATATTATAGGTCAAAACTGTTCGTAAGTCGACAGTTGATGTGTTGCGTTTATGGGGTTTTAAATAAAGATTGTTGATATTGCAAAATTCTCAAAGAAAAATAGATTCCAAAACATAACGTCTAATTAGAGACTATGTACAATATCTGAATCGCAAAAATATGAACTCATGGTGGTCAATTAATTTTGCTCAATTTGACAGAAATACCACTCGGAACTCCTCTGCTATTTCCCATTGAAAACAACCTCGGATGTATACCAGTATATGTAGCATTATAAGTAGTATATTTTTAAATAATAGTTTAAATTAAGAGTAACCAGTTTTAACGTGCATTTTGTTTTACTAAGTTTAAATTGATTGTCAGTGAAGTGTATAATTGCCTACATAATTAAAATTCCCCATAGTAAAGTCCTTCGGATTAACTTCAACCGTGAAATCACTACGCGAACAACTCCAGCGTATATAGTTAAATGTAAAGAATTCTGACATTATAAAGCGGCCATATACATCCGAGGTTGTTTTCGATGGAAAATTGCTGAGGTGTTCCGAAAGACACAAATGCATACCACATCTTCCGGTGGAGGGCTAAATTCCACTTTCAATTCCTGCTTTCCTTCCTTTAGCCGTTTTGTCTGAATTGAATATTTCAGTTCCCCCTTATAAACGACGTCAATTCGTTTTCTTGAAGCTGGCGTCGCGAGACGTCATCAACGTCCTCACTGTTCGAATCTGACAAAATGACGTCAGAAGAATAACTTGTATTTGTATATCCACATGCACCATTATAATTGAAGTATTTTCCGTCAGTTTTCACAGAACTTTCGTCAGATCTGATGTCAATTGCGTTTATTGTGCTGCTATGTCCAACATTATCTGACGTTGAATAATCAGTATTTTCATCTGACTCCGAATTATCAAATAATCCACTAACAACGGTGGGTACCACTGACGAAACAACCTGCGTTTGCTGTTCTTCCATTGTAACGTAAACGTTTATTTTGGAAATCTGCTGTTTGTACTGCATCGTTGAGCTGAAAGAAAAACTGTAAAATTAGACATGAGCAATTGTTTTTCTAAATATCAAAATATAACTGTAAGAAATTGTAACATTATACGGCAATGAATTAATTCCTCCCGCTATTTATAGTTCACCTTGTAAGATAAGGCCAGCCAGCCAACACAGGCGGTCAGAGCTGTACCATGCTCACCAATATCATATGTATCAATAATAAATAGTTAGAACACATGCAGTCGTTCTTCATAACATAACATGGTGTCAGAAAAGAACTCATCGCTCATATAGTATTAAATGTGGATTATTGGATCGTTAATTAATAGATTAAGCATCTAATAAACTGTTCACTGTGAGAATGACTTTAAGTGGTGTTCCAACACCGTGCATGGATTGGAATAGCTCAAATCTTCCGGAAGCTTGGAAGAAGTTCACAGAGCACTGTGAGCTTATATTTAAGGGTCCACTTAAAGGGAAGGATGAGGATGTACACATCACCTATTTGCAACTTTGGATGGGTGAAAAGGGTCGGGACATGTACAAAACACTAGAACTGTCAGCGTCCGACAGAGAACATTTGTCAGCAATTTGTGAAGCGATTACAAAACACCTACAGCCGACGATCAACCCCGTTTTTGCACGGTATCGTTTCAACAATATGACACAGGGAGAACTTTCTTTCGAAGAATTCTTGACCAAATTGAGAGTAATGGTGAAGGATTGCAATTATAAGGACAGTGAAGACATGATCAGGGATAGGATTGTGTTTGGAGTAGTATCACAAAAAATCCGAGAAAAACTCATTAATATGGGAGAAAATTTGACCTTGAGCTAGGCTATTCAAATATGTCTAAGCTTTGAATATGCTCAAGCACAACTGCGCGAAATGCAGGCACCATCGCAAGGAGCAGCCGTTAATGTGGTTCGTTCAAGAAGGGTTACTGGTCATAGCACCTCAGGCCAGCCTGGTCACAATTCCTCAGGCCAGTGGGAGCAGAGAAGACAACAGCGCGTCACTTTGGGAGAAGACGTTACCCGGACTTGCCAAAATTGTGGGCGGAAACACCAACAACAACACCAGTGTCCCGCAAAGGGAAAACAATGTCACAAATGTCAAAAATGGAACCATTTTGCATCAGTGTGTAGAAGTGTAAATGAAGTTATTGACAATGACAATTCTTGTACTCATGATTTCAAGGATTTAGTGATTGACAATGTGGAGTCCACTGTTAGGAATGGGCAGGTGTTTGCAGAGTTCAAGGTAGGTCCTTCCAATTTGTCCGTACAGTTCAAGATTGATACTGGTAGCCAAGTGAATATATTGCCATACAAAACCTTTAGAGACATAGGCATAAAGTCAGTTCTAGAAGCTTCACATTCAAAGCTTTCAGCCTATGACGAAAGCACGTTAAATGTAAAGGGATGCATTACTTTAAGGTGTAATCATCCTGGAACTGGCCAAACAAAGGATGTTTACTTTCATGTAGTTGACACACATTCAAGTCCTTTGCTAAGTCTGTAATCATCCCTTGACTTTGAACTCATAAATCTCACATACACAGTTATGTCAGATTCCCAGGACAACCCCCTCACTAAGGACATGGTATTAAAGGAATACAAGGAAGTATTTGATGGCATTGGTCTGCTAGCCGGTGAATGTAAGATTCACATTGATCCCACTGTCCAGCCTGTGGTGCATCCCCTAAGAAAGGTCCCTATAGCATTACAAGAAAAAGTCAAGGATGAGTTACTCCGCATTGAGTCATTAGATGTCATCGAAAAGGTCAATGAACCCACTGACTGGGTTAGTTCAATGGTCGTTGCCGAAAAAGCCAATGGCAAAATTCGTATATATCCGTGTGACTTGAATAAGGCCATTCAACGTCCACATTACCCTTTAAGAACTCTGGATGATATATTGCCTCAGCTTTCAGGCGCAAAGTACTTCACAAAGCTTGATGCTAGGAGTGGTTATTGGGCATTGAAACTTGAGAGAGAGTCATCGTTCCTTGCATGTTTTAACACCTTATATGGAAGGTACCGATATGTCCGAGTTCCCTTTGGTCTGAAGTCAAGCGGTGATCTTTTTGTGCAAAAGATTGATGCTTGTCTTGAAGGTCTAAGTGGCGTAGCTGTCATCGTGGATGACATACTAGTGTATGGGTCATCTAGAGAGGAACATGAATCCAATCTTAGAGCAGTCCTAAAGAGGTCTCATGATGAAGGAATTCGTTTTAACGAAACCAAACTCGAGGTCGGGGTATCAGAAGTAGACTACTTTGGTCACCTTCTCACATCAGATGGTTTGAAAAAATCAACCTCAAAGACAGAGGCTATACAGAAAATGAAGCCACCCAAAAATAAATCAGAACTTGAAACCGTATTAGGTATGATAAACTATCTGTCTAGATTTGCCCCAAACTTGGCAGATGTAACAGCCCTCTGAGACAATTACTGTCTAAAGAAGTTGAATTCTGTTGGGAAACTGCACAAAGTGATGCATTTGACAAAATGAAACAAATCATCACAGACCCGAATCAGGTTTTATCCTATTATGACAAAAGCAAGCCATTAACATTTCAAGTTGATGCCTTCAAGTTTGGTCTCGGAGCAACAATAATGCAAGACGGGAAGCCACTTGCATATGCATCAAAATCACTCACACAAACTGAGGTCAATTACGCACAAATTGAGAAGGAAATGTTTGCTATTTTGTTCGGCTGCAAGCGGTTCCACCATTTTGTTTATGGTCACAAGTCAACGTGCAAACTGATCATTTGCCGTTAGTTTCTATTTTCAAAAAATCAATAAACACAGCTCCTGCACGATTGCAGCGTATGCTACTACAGCTACAGAAATATGATCTTGACATCAAACATTATCCATCCAAACAAGTACCAGTTGCAGACACACTGAGCAGGAACTTTCTAAATGAAACGTTCCCTGAATTGTCACAAGGCATGGACATGCAGGTACATATGGTTATCTCTCATTTACCTGTATCTGACAGAAAATTGAATGAATTGAAGGACAAAACAAGTCAAGATGAGACTTCAGTATTGTTGAAACAGACTATACTTCAAGGTTGGCCAACCTCTAGAAAAATGTGTCCGTCCCAGATATTGCCCTGCCCTTCTGGAATTTCCGTGATGAGTTAACTTCTATTGATGGGTTAGTCATGAAAGGAAATAAAATAATCATCCCCAAAGCAATGCAGTCTCAGATGCTTGAACTCATTCACACAGGTCACATGGGAGTTGAGAAATGTCTCAGAAGGGCCCGGGGTGTTATGTTTTGGCCAGGAATATCGGCTGATATTACCAATCTCGTGTTAAAATGCAACACATCTATAAAACACAGAAACTCAAACCCAAAAGAGCCATTAATTCCCCTTGAGATTCCTGATTATCCATGGCAAATTATAGGCACTGATCTATTCACCTGGGAAAACAGGAACTATCTTCTGATAGTGGATTACTATAGCAGGTATTTTGAGGTCAAGGAATTGCCCAATATGAAAAGCACCACGGTCATAAACAGAATGAAAGGCATAATGGCCAGATGGGGAATTAGTGAGAAGGTTATATCTGATGGTGGTCCCTGTTATATCTCTCAGGAGTTCGCTGATTTTGCAAAAGAATGGGATTTCAATCACCAGACAATTAGTCCCTATCACAGTCAATCAAACGGTCTAGCTGAGAAATATGTGTCAGTTTGTAAGAAACTCCTTACAAAGGCTAAGGACGCTGGGCGTGATCCTTTTATTGGCATATTAGAATACCGGACCACCCCTCTTGAGTCAGGGTATTCCCCTGTGCAGTTAAACATGGACAGACAATTGCGCTCTATCCTCCCAACATCTAAGGAAAATCTGATGCCCAAGGTGATATCTCCTAATTTAGTCAGGCAGGGTATTCAAGGTAGCAAACAGAAGGGGAAGAAATATTATGACAGACAAGCAAGGTCACTAGAGCCCTTAACATATGGAGAAAATACAATGATCCAACAATTAAATAAAACTTGGAGACCAGCCACTGTAGTTGACAAGTTAAATGAAAGATCATACACTGTCCAGTGCCCAGATGGGTCTATGTACACACGAAATAGGCGGGATCTATTAAAGACCATTGAGCCTTGCCATGGTCAATTTGTAGAGCCAGAAATACAGGAAATGCCTTTAGGTCAAACACCTACCCAGTCTGACATCAAAGATTCGGAAAGCCCTCTAATTGGCAGTACTTCCTCTCCATGTATCAATCACAATCTGTACGTGACCAGGTCAGGAAGGGCCGTAAAACCAAAAGTAATTGAATCCATGTGATGTTTATTTCGCTTGTAAACTGATTGAATCACTTATCTAAATTAGTTGTTTAATGTTTAAATTAGTCTGACAACCTTTAATAAATTTCAGATGAAATTCAAATCCTGCTATTATAACCCTAACATTGAATAACTCCTTCTCTTTTTCCTCTATAAATAAATATAAATAATTTGATATCAAATCACATTTATATTTATTGATAATATCTTTTGTTTGTAAAGAAGGGAGATGTAACATTATACGGCAATGAATTAATTCCTCCCGCTATTTATAGTTCACCTTGTATGATAAGGCCAGCCAGCCAACACAGGCGGTCAGTTTATCTCTAGCAGTCAGAGCTGTACCATGCTCACCAATATCATATGTATCAATAATAAATAGTTAGAACACATGCAGTCGTTCTTCATAACATAACAGAAATGAGTGGCAACCGGAACGTTTTATTATAATAAAAATTATTAATATTATTATTATTATTATTATTATTATTATTATTATTATTATTATTATTATTATTATTATAGAATATTTCAGAACCTATATGAGAAATCCTACTTAACAGTAGCATCTAGTTGTTTAGAAAAGCACACTCATATATATAAAATAGTTTTACATCAGTCATATATATATATATATATATATGACTGATGTAAAACTATTTTACTGGGTTCCCAATTTATATTTCATCATATGCTTGGTAAAATGATCCCCATTCATTTGATTAATGAGAACGTGACTATGAGATTAACTTAATTATGTGATTAATTTGAACATGCTTCTAAGCCTGTTTAATACCTTTGTATTAACGTTGATGAAATAACGAGGACCTATTTCACAATTACTTGAAACGTCCTACTTTTTACAGGTGCCATTTATATCAGATCACGATGTTCAATGGCCTAGGGGACAAAATCAAAATTGTATCATACCTGATACATACCGGAGTTACTAACCTTGAATATGAAATAGTAGCGTCTGAATCAAACATGGGCGATAAGGGCCAATAGTTTTCGTTATGAGCTTGCGCAGGCACGATTTATGTCATGTACTGTACTCCTCTTGATGCCTTTTTATGTTTTAGCTTCACATTCAAGTTCCTGTAGCTACATACGTATAAGTTCACGTGTATGTGGTGTACCTACAGGTATAAGTTCACGTCATGACTCGGCGTGTTACTACTGGTATAAGTACACGTATATGTCGTGTACCTACAAGTATAAATTCACGTATACGTAGTGAAACTATTAGTATAAGTTCACGTACATGGCGTGCACCTAAAGGCATAAGTTAACGTACAAGACGTGTAGCTACAGGTATAAGTTCACGTACACGTCATGTAGCTTCACGGGTATTATTTCAAGTACACGTCGTGTAGCTACAGGTATTATTTCACGTACACGGCGTGAAGCTACAGGTATAAGTTCACGTACACGGCGTGTAGCTACAGGTATAATTTCACGTCAGTGACAAGGCGTGTAACTACAGGTATAAGTTCACGTTCACGGCGTGTGGCTACAGGTATAATTTCACGTCAGTGACACGGCGTGTAGCTACAGGTATAAGTTCACGTACACGGCGTGTAGCTACAGGTATAATTTCACGTCAGTGACACGGCGTGTAGCTACAGGTATAATTTCACGTTCACAGCGTGTATAGCTACAGGTATAATTTCACGTCAGTGACACGGCGTGTAGCTACAGGTATAAGTTCACGTACACGGCGTGTAGCTACAGGTATAATTTCACGTTCACGGCGTGTGGCTACAGGTATAATTTCACGTCAGTGACACGGCGTGTAGCTACAGGTATAAGTTCACGTACACGGCGTGTAGCTACAGGTAACATGTAATAATGGAGGTCTAGGTTAGCTAGGTTGTCCGGTTAGTGATGTAGTTAGCACACTCGCTTCTCACGTAAGCAATCCTGATTCGATTGCCAGCATGGGCGCATGTGAGTTTGGTTTGTGGTCACCCTTGTTAGACAAATTTCCTCCGGATCTCCGGTTTCCCACACATAACAAGACCACACTCTCGCACGAGAGTGATCAATATAACGTTGTAATAACTTGTTTCAAATTCGTTGTAAAATAAATTAATTTAAACAACTCACTCCCACAAGAACACAACATGTATTAAATCCTCCGCTCGTGCAGAATTTAATACAGCTGTTCTCATAAATGAGCAAAATATTCCACCCAAACAAAGTGAAAATAGGACTTAAAGCTGCACTCTCACAGATTTACAGTTTTCACAGCTTTTTTTATTTTTTTGTCTTGGAATGAGCAATTTTTTGCGTAAATATCAGCAAACCAGTGATATAAGACTGCTGACAAAAGACCAGATAGCAGATTTTCATATTTCCGTTCGAAAACTAATGTTTAATGGTGGTTTAAAAAAAAAATGCACAAAACATCAATTTTTGACCTTAAATATAAAAATCTGCGATCTATTTTTTCGCCAGCAGTCATATATAACTGGTTTCCATGCATTGTCACAAGAATTGCCTCGTTCCAAGAAAAAAAATCAAAAAGTTGTCAAAACGTTCAATCTGTGAGAGTGCAGCTTTAAAATATCAGTAAGCAAATGTTGGTCGTTTATATAAAAAATAACACTTTATGGTGTGTATTTTTTTATTTTATTTTGAAAAAGTGTAACAACAAATACATAAATAAGCGCGTTTGTATAATTTTGCGTTAACAAAGTAGAAATAATGCCAGTTTTAAATACTTTCAAATGATATGGCGAACATATCTGTGCGTTAACAAAGTAGAAATGATGCCGATTTTAAATACATGTGTACTAACAAATGATATGGCGAATATATATTTCAACATTCTCAACATGCCGTTTCTTTTCTTAACAATACATAGTAATTTGATTTTATATGTTAATTTGGAAATAAATTTGACTAAGTTAATGACTAATTCATTCATCATGTAATCACTAAAAGGCTGGGCAGGTCAACATTATAAAACATTTTGTATATTTCAGTTTCGAAACGTTTATAAATGTTTGTTTACTTATTTCACAACCATAATACACAGGTAAGGTAGGTCGTCGGGATATAAATATATATATATGTTCAGTATTCATTTGAAGTAGAGTGTGTTTGAATATCCTTTTTTCACTGACTGAAACCGTCGCCATTTTGTCTACACGAATTTCCTGAATACCGACGTATCTCAAAAGATGAGAAAAATAGGTAAAAAGCAGATGACTGGTGTATGTCGGGACATCGAAAACAATATCTTTTTTGTAACTCCCGAATGCAATTTCAGGGAAAACCGTGAAGACGTGTTCCTGTCATCAGCTGCTTCGAGGTAAAATGTTGACATCTGTTTCTAATAATAGTTGACAGCGTTCACATGTCAAGCGTTCGAAGTTGAAGCATAGAAAAGCGCGGGAAACTGTAGCGGGCAGACGGCCATGTGTTTATCAAGCGCCTGGCGGAATTCGTCCCTTTCTTTTCGTACCTGCGCCAGTTCGTACCTCAAATCTGTCTGAATGCTTTCTAGTCTATGACACTCCTGAAAACATGGAAATTATTTCATAAGATATAGGCGAAAACAAATACAAATCCATGTATATTATTATGCAATGGGTATTTTATGTGTACATTGTTATAATTAGTATCAATTACTTCATGGACATGTCACGTGATATCATAACCTACTGTATGCCTGTGATTTTATTTTTATATGTATTTAAAGTGATAAAACAAATACATTCATACATATATATATATTCTAATCTTTGTTCAATTAATAGTTTGTTCCATTTTTTGGACACGATAAGGTGAACTATAAATTCGTACACAATTTACAAGCAACAGAATGAATAATAAAGTTACTCTCATTTTATGAGCACGCCTTAACATGCATCGTGTAACATGCATGCTCTGATAAGCAGACAATAGAAACTTAATCGACACGACACACCTTTGAATTTGAGTACTATTTAAATTAAGGATTGATTTGGGTTTTCCATGAATGAACATTTCGCTTCAACGTGATTTCCAACAAATACAAACACCAGTCCTATTTCATGGAAGCATTCCGATAATATCGAAAACAGAAAAGGTTTTTGTTCAAAACTGGTTCATTGTCATGTCGATTTATGTTGCTATTTAAAATATGTTTGATGTTAAGGCTTTTTTACCGCATAAAAATCCAACACATTAATTTAGCCCTACGGTTTTTAAGAAGCAGTACTTCGAGGTCAATAACGCTACAGTCAAAGCAGATGAAATGCGAAAATAAATGAACATTCTTTTATAAAGTCAATGTTTTATTGTAAGTACCGGTAATACCAAAATGTATATTAATAATTAATTAGAAAAAAAACAAAATTTATTGATTGTTTATCAAATTTACCTTTTGTAATGTGTGGGCTCTGTCTTTCTGTTTGTCCCTGAAGCGGCGCGCGGCCATTCTATTCTGCACGCGCCGTTTTACCACACGCTCTTCCTCTTCTGGTGTAAGCTGTAACAGCATCCGGGTTAGTTAAAGAGGATGCATTTGTATTGGATAGACATTAAATGTTATTTGTCGTATAAGAAGTTAACATCGAATTTTCCGCTTACTCTATGAAAGATAGGAGTTCAAATGGTTTACATTTTGCTTATAATTCTGACGAACTTATTTTACATTTTAATATATGTTTTAACATGTCGAACCATTTTAAATTGATTTCAAATACTTTATGATTTTCCACGTTTCTACGAGAAACACTCGTAAAAATATTCAAAAAATACCAATCCGGAAACGACTGACATACGGAATTCACATATTAAGACTAGAAAATGGGAAATATCGAATTTTTCGTTTTGTATTTGTTGTCATAATTATGTATAGATGAATTGTATAATATAGGTCAAAACTGTTCGTAAGTCGACAGTTGATGTGTGTTTTGGGTTTATTAATAAAGATTGTTGATATTGCAAAATTCTCAAAGAAAAAATGATTCCAAAACATAACGTCTAATTATAGACTATGTACAATATCTGAATCGCAAATAATGAATTAATGGTGGTTAATTAATTTTGCTCCATTTGACAGAAATACTATTCGGAAATCCTCGGTTATTTCCCATTGAAAACAACCTCTGATGTATGCCGGTACAGCATTAGAAGTAGTTCGTAAAAGTTCAAGTTATAATTTGAGTTAATTGTAACGTGCGACGTCAAAGACGCAACAAATCCATTCAGGGAAAAGCCTACTTGACCATAAAGCGGTCCACTGGTCTTTATATACAGTAAATTCTCAATCCACACGGAGCCCGGGCTTTGATTATTTGCATATTACCGAACAAATACATCAACGTTCTATGAACGTACTTCCGTCTATAACGGAATGTTATACTATGAATACACATCCGCCTACAGCCTTCAGAATTTAGCGTTTTAACTTGTATTTTATGTTCACTAAGTTCAAATCGATTGTCAGTGAAGTGTACTATTGCATAAATAATTAAAATTCCCCATAGTAAAATCATCCGGTTTAACTGCTGTAGTGAACTCACTACGCGATCTACATCAGCGTAGTTTAATACAGAGAATTCTGACATAATCAGGCGGTCATATACATCCGAGGTTGTTTTCGATGGAAAATTGCTGAGGTGTTCCGAATGACACAAATGCATACCACATCTTCCGGTGGGGGACTAAATGTCACTTTCAATTCCTGCTTTCCCTCTTTTAACCGTTTTGTCTGAATTGAATATTTCAGTTCCTCTTTAATAAACGGCGTCAATCCGTTTTCTTGAAGCTGGCGTCGCGAGACGTCATCAGCGTCCTCACTGTTCGAATCTGACAAAATGACGTCAGAGTTATAACTTGTATTTGTATATCCACATGCACCATTAGAATTTAAGTATTTTCCGTCACTGTTCACAGAACTTGCATCAGATCTAATGTCAGTTGCGTTAATTGTGCTGCAATGTCCAACATTATCTGACGTTGAATAGTCACTGTTTTCATCTGACTCTGAAATATCAAATAATCCGCTAACAACGGTGGGTACCACTGACGGAACAACCTGCGTATGCTGTTCTTCCATTGTAACGTAAACGTTTATTTTGGAATTCTGCCGTTTGTACTGCATCATTGAGCTGAAAGAAAACAGCTGTAAAATTAGACATGAGCAATTGTTTTTCTAAATATCAAAATATAACTACTTAAGAAATGAGGCCCAACCGGTACGTTTTATTATAATTCTTCTTATTCTTATTCTTATTATAATTTGTATTATTATTATTAAAAAAATATATTATAATTACTGATTAACTTACTAATATGATGAATAAGAACGTGCTTCTTAGACTGTGTATTTACCTTCGAGACGTTGATGAAATAACGAGGACCTATTTCACAATTACATGTACTTGAAACGTCCTTCTTTTTACAGGTCAATTGGCTATTTATATCGGATCACGATATCGATGACATTGAGTAAGGGGACAAAACTCAAAATAGTATCATACCTGATATATATCGGAGTTACTTACCTTAAATATGAAATAATATTGTCTAAACGAAAAATCGAAAACATGGACGATTGAACGGCCAATAATTTTTGTTATGAACTGGAGACACGAGTTATGCCATGTACTGTATTTCATCCCTTTTTATGTATTAGCTACACGTTTACAGGTATAAGTTCACGTACAAGGCGTGTAGCTACAGGTATAAGTTCACGTACAATGCGTGTAGCTACAGGTATAAGTTCACGTACATGGCGTTTAGCTACAGGTATAAGTTCACGTAAACGGCGTGTAGCTACAGGTATAAGTTCACGTAAACGGCGTGTAGCTACAGGTATCAGTTCACGTACAAGGCGTGTAGCTACAGGTATAAGTTCACGTACAAGGCGTGTAGCTACAGGTATAAGTTCACGTACAATGCGTGTAGCTACAGGTATAAGTTCACGTACATGGCGTGTAGCTACAGGTATAAGTTCACGTAAACGGCGTGTAGCTACAGGTATAAGTTCACGTACCTTCCTGTAGCTACAGGTATAAGTTCACGTACAATGCGTGTAGCTACATTGATAAGTTCACGTACAAGGCGTGTAGCTACAGGTATCAGTTCACGTACAAGGCGTGTAGCTGCAGGTATCAGTTCACGTAAACGGCGTGTAGCTACAGGTATCAGTTCACGTAAACGGCGTGTAGCTACAGGTATCAGTTCACGTAAACGGCGTGTAGCTGCTACAGGTATCAGTTTACGTACAAGGCGTGTAGCTACAGGTATCAGTTCACGTACACGTCGTGAAGCTACAGTTATCAATTCACGTACACGTCGTGTAGCTACAGGTATCAGTTCACGTACACGTCGTGTAGCTACAGGTATCAGTTCACGTACAAGGCGTGTAGCTACAGGTTATCAGTTCACGTAAACGACGTGTAGCTACAGGTATAAGTTCACGGACACGGCGAGTAGCTACATAAATAAGTTCACGGCAAGGCGTGTAGCTACAGGAATAAGTTCACTTACATGGCGTGTAGCTACAGGAATACGTTCACTTACACGGCGTGTAGCTACAGGTAAAAGTTCACTTACATGGCGTGTAGCTACATGAATAAGTTCATGTCAAGGCGTGTAGCTACAGGTATCAGTTCACTTACATGGCGTGTAGCTACCTGAATAAGTTCACGTCAAGGCGTGAAGCTACAGGAATAAGTTCACTTACATGGCGTGTAGCTACAGGAATACGTTCACTTACTTGGCGTGTAGCTACAGGTATAAGTTCACTTACTTGGCGTGTAGTTACAGGAATAAGTTCACTTACTCGGCGTGTAGCTACAGGTATAAGTTCACGTAAACGGCGTGTAGCTACAGGTATAAGTTCACGTAAACGGCGTGTAGATACAGGTATCAGTTCACGTACAAGGCGTGTAGCTACAGGTATAAGTTCACGTACTTGGCGTGTAGCTACAGGAATAAGTTCACATATATGGCTTGTAGCTACAGGTATAAGTTCACGTACACGGCGTTTAGCTACAGGAATAAGTTCACGTCAAGGCGTGTAGCTACAGGTATAAGTTCACGTACACGGAGTGTAGCTACAGGTATAAGTTCACGTACTCGGCGTGTAGCAACAGGTTCAAGTTCACGTACACGGCGTGTAGCTACAGGTATAAGTTCACGTACATGGAGTGTAGCTACAGGTATAAGTTCACGTACACGGCGTGTAGCTACAGGTATAAGTTCACGTACACGGCGTGTAGCTACAGGTATAAGTTCACGTACACGGAGTGTAGCTACAGGTATAAGTTCACGGACACGGCGTGTAGCTACAGGTATAAGTTCACTTACACGGCGTGTAGCAACAGGTTCAAGTTCACGTACACGGCGTGTAGCTACAGGTATAAGTTCACGTACACGGAGTGTAGCTACAGGTATAAGTTCACGTACACGGCGTGTAGCTTCAGGTATAAGTTCACGTACAATGCGTGTAGCTACAGGTATAAGTTCACGTAAACGGCGTGTAGCTACAGGTATAAGTTCACGTACACCGTGTGTAGCTACAGGTATAAGTTCACGTACATTGCGGGTAGCTACATGCATCAGTTCACGTACACGTCGTGTAGCTACAGTTATGAGTTCACGTACACGGCGTGTAGCTACAGGAATAAGTTCACTTACATGGCGTGTAGATACTGGTATAAGTTCACGTACACGGCGTGTAGCTAAAGGTATAAGTTGACGTACACGGCGTTCAGCTACAGGTATAAGTTCACTTACACGGCGTGTAGCAACAGGTTCAAGTTCACGTATACGGCGTGTAGCTACAGGTATCAGTTCACGCACACGGCGTGTAGCTTCAGGTATAAGTTCACGTACAATGCGTGTAGCTACAGGTATATGTTCACGTAAACGGCGTGTAGCTACAGGTATAAGTTCACGTACACCGTGTGTAGCTACAGGTATAAGTTCACGTACATTGCGGGTAGCTACAGGCATCAGTTCACGTACACGTCGTGTAGCTACAGTTATGAGTTCACGTACACGGCGTGTAGCTACAGGAATAAGTTCACTTACATGGCGTGTAGATACTAGTATAAGTTCACGTACACGGCGTTCAGCTACAGGTATAAGTTGACGTACACGGCGTTCAGCTACAGGTATAAGTTCACGTACACGGCGTGTAGCTTCAGGAATAAGTTCTCTTACATGGCGTGTAGCTACTGCACGGCGTGTAGCTACAGGTATAAGTTCACTTAAACCGCGTGTAGCTACAGGTATAGGTTCACGTTCACGGCGTGTAGTTATAGGTATAAGTTCACGTACACAGCGTGTAGCTACAGGTATAAGTTCACGTACACGGCGTGTAGCTATAGGAATAAGTTCGCGTTAAGGCGTGTAGCTACAGGTATAAGTTCACGTAAACCGCGTACGTGTAGCTACAGGTATAGGTTCATGTTCACGGCGTGTAGCTACAGGTATCAGTTTACGTACACGCAGTATATCTGCAGGTTTACACGTCGTGTAACTACAGGTATAAGATCACCGTACGTCAACTGCCCGATAAAATATGACAATACATATGTAAATTTACCAAAACTAGATTCTATTTTGTTCACTTTTTTGTTTCGATACATTGTCCATAGCTTAAATATATCAAACTGGATTCCCATATCCCATTAAAATTAAATTTACCAAAACTGAATCCCTTCTAGTCAGTTAAGTCAACTGTACAGTACATTAACACCTGCTTTCACTGCCTAGAAAAAAAACTAAAAAACTAAAACTAAAACTAGATCCCATATAGTAATTCAATGCCCATATGTTGCAATTAACCAAAACTGAAACCCTTATACATGTATATATATAGTCAGTTTAGTTAACTATTCATTTCAATATGCGTTCACTGCCTAGCCTAGAGATGTCGAAACTGGATCCACTATTGAGTAATGTTATACACATTAAATGCATTTAACCCAAATAAACTGAATCCCTTTAAGTCGATGTATTATGACTTTACATTTGTTCAAAACTTTACCCCATATAGTACGAAAAATGTTTTACCAAAACTTTGACCACTTCTTTTTACCGAGTATTCAACAAATTAGTCATTTTACGGCATTATCGGATTTTGAATCCTCTCCGTCATTTATTGGCGAAAAGGCGTTTCCAATAAACCTCCGATGTGAAGAAAAACACATGTACCAAAGGTCTCCAAAACTATCGCTTACATCATTTCCGGTAAAAGTCTAAGTCTAGATTAAACCCGGGATTATGTTAAGCAAGGGAAAAATTAGATCTCAACAAAATATCCTGGGAAAAATACAACTGAGCGGATTATAAATAACTCCGGACTAGATCGAATAACTCCGGACTAGCTCAAATAACTCCGGACTAGCTCAAATAACTTCGGACTAGCTCAAATAGCTCCGGACTAGGTGAAATAACTCCGGACTAGCTCAAATAACTCCGGACTAGGTCAAATAACTCCGGACTAGCTCGAATAACTCCGGACTAGCTCAAATAACTTCGGACTAGCTCGAATAACTCCGGACTAGCTCAAATAACTCCGCACTAGCTCAAATAACTCCGGACTAGCTCAAATAACTCCGCACTAGCTCAAATAACTCCGGACTAGCTCTAATAACTCCGCACTAGCTCAAATAACTCCGGACTAGCTCAAACAACTCCGCACTAGCTCAAATAACTCCGGACTAGCTCAAATAACTCCGCACTAGCTCAAATAACTCCGGACTAGCTCAAATAACTCCGGACTAGGTCAAATAAATCTGGACTAGGTCAAATATTATCCACGGAATTGTTCGAGAAATTATATACGGATATATAGACAGACAAATACATAGATAGATTTAGATAGATAGATTTATTCGCGCATATATAATTATGTCATACATATATTAACAAACCAAATATCACATATAGTTATATCACACAATGTTTAACAAAGAGTTAGGGATGATATGTATACTAAATTACAACATTAAAAACTATTTTGGACACACACGTTACTGAAAAACTCAAAACTGTAACTACACAGGATAAACCATTAAAGTTATTCAACTTATTTTCAATGAGTTCCTCATGAAAAATATAAATATATGCCAAGTTCTTAGATGTTGGCTGTTTAAGTAAGGTTTTCTTATACAATTAAAATAAAATACTTTGACTAGTTAAAGTATGATTAAGTGTCTGAGATTAAAATTCCTCTTAAAAATGTAACATTACTGACTGTAAAACGGTATGACACTATATTTGACAAAAATTGTTCACTACTATGCAAGCTAAAAATCGAAATGAATCACAATTAATAAAATGTTCTAATTTTGCACACTTCATACCATCAATGAGATGTGATTTTACTTCAACTTCAAAAGTATTCTTATTTTTCAATTCTTTTAACTTTTGATGAAAACTGTTCAAGTGCTGGATTTCTTGATAAAAGCAAGTATTTAAACTTAAACTGTCAGTCTGTGGCACTTTAAAATTGCCAGCACTATGTATACTGTTGTAGAAATGTGCGGATGACACAACAGGTTTGCGACGTGATATATACGATACATGGTCAGCAGGTGACCCGACATGGGATATACGGGGCACAGGGAGCCATATTCGGGTTCGAGCGATAAGATTTCCTTTGATCCGTATTTCCAATATCGGGTCACCTACTAACCCCGTAACTTATAATATTCAAATCGAAATTAATTTTCTACTAATTAAAATACATTCAAAATTAGAAAGTTTTATATCTACGGAAAAAGTGAGTGGCTAAAAAGCTTATTGTTTTGATCTCTTGACATTTAATTCCCCGGGATTATAATAATTATGATTTCCGCCAATGTTGGTTGCAAATCCCGGATATGATTATAATTATGATCTCCTAGGGTTTTTAGTTTTCCTATTCTGATATGATCTCCGGAAAGGTGAACATCAAGAAAATTCAATCTGTTTCTGTGTTCACATGTTGTCAAGAGTTTCAGGTTGACGCATGGAAATAATGGAAAACTGTAGTGGGCAGATGGCCATGTGTTGATCAAACGCCTGGCGGAATTCGTCCCTTTCCTTTCGCGCCTGCGCCAGTTCGTACCTCAACTCCGTCTGAGTGCTTTGTAGTCGACTACACTCCTGAAAACATGGAAATGAGAACGATGCAAGACGTATACATGTAAATGTTAATGTTTATTTATACGCTATGTACAATTAATGTCTTAAATCTTTCAATTATTATTAATTTAATCACCGACATATTTACCATGTATGTGTGGCACATAGGTGCCGCCTCATTTAAATAATTAAATTAGTAGGCGTGCCATTTTTCGCATTGTATCGAGTGTTACATAGATCCCACCACGTTCGTGATCATAAGTGCATTTTGTTAAAACATATATATGTATATATATATATTTCTAAGAATAGATCTTTTCGTGATTTTAAGTACAAAATCATGAGATGTACAAAAACTGACATTGGATACAAGAATCTAATACAAAAAGAATGGAATGTTATTATTAAGTTACTATCATATTAAACACATGCATGCCATGATAAGCTCTCTATGAAATCTGAATATGCACGACACACATTCTATTTAGAGAAATATTTGAATTGATAAAATATTTATTTTTATCGTGATTTGTTTTACAAATTTTACAAACACCCCCTACTTCCTGTGGTTTTATTCTGAACGCATTCAAATAATACCAAATAGGCAAAAGATGCTTTAAACTAGAAATGTGTCCATAGGACACGGATGCCCCCACTTTGATTTTTTGTCACAGAAAATAAGCCATAATGATTATTCAGGATAATCTGCACATATAGGATAAGTTGAGTTGAGTTGGGTTTTACGGCATCGCAAGACTGTATAGGTTATATGGCGCCATTCAGGCAGGAAAAAACTTGTTGGATCCACATCTCATTTACATCGAGATGATATATTTTAAGTATTGTTGGGAAATAAAGGGCCCTAACTCCTAAATGATTAAAGCGATTTCCATGGCTATCGAACTTGATCAAGATATTATGGTCACAATCATGTATGTAAAGTTTGGTGAGGATTGGGCACATACTTTTCAAGAATTAGATTGGAAACATATATTTTTGAAGTATATTGGCAAAAAAGGGCCGTAACTCCTAAATGACTAAAGCGATTTCCATGACTATCGAACTTGATCAAGATATTATGGTCACAAACATGTGTTTAAAGTTTGGTGAGGATTGGACAAACGGTTTTCAAGAATTAGATCGGAAACATATTTTTGAAGTATTTTTGGCAAAAAAGGGCCGTAACTCCTAAATGACATTAAGCGATTTCCATGACTATCGAACTTGATCAAGATATTATGGTCACAAACATGTGTTTAAAGTTTGGTGAGGATTGGACAAACGGTTTTCAAGAATTAGATCGGAAACAATCTTCGGGACGTACGTACGTACAGACAGACAGACAGACAGACGTACGTACGTACGGACAAGGGCAACCCTATATGCCGCCACTTTGTGGGGGCATAAAAACGGTTCTTTGTCACATAAAGATACTTTTCTGCTTGAATAATGTTACTTCTTAAATTGCTTATTCTTTTCTTCCGCATAAAAATACACACATTTAGCCCTGCGGTCATAAGTTCAAGTAGCGTTTCCCTTGATGTTAATGACGCTACATTCAAAGCAGAAGTAATGCGAAATAAAATTATCATTCTTTTATAAAAGCACTATTTTTGAAAGCTATAACAAATATATGTTTAATCTAAAAATAATGAATTTTATGCTTTTCATGTTTACCTTCTGCAAATTGTGGTCTCTGTCTTTCTGTTTGTCCCGGAAGCGGCGCGCGGCCATTCTGTTCTGCACGCGCCGTTTTCCCCCACGCTCTTCCTCTTCCGGTGTAAGCTGTAACAAAGTCCGGGTTAGTTAAAGAGAATGCATAGGTAGAAATGTAACGTTTTTTAGCCTTTACGAAGTTTTATGTCGAATTGCGGCCTCCTCTGTGAAAGCGTTCAAATTTAGCTTCTTAATTCCAAGGCACACATTTTAGTTGAATGCATATATTAAAGCTGCACTCTCACAGATTGACCATTTTTACAACTTTTTTTTTGTCTTGGAAAGAGCAAAGTTTTGCGTAAATATCTTCAAAACAATGATATAAGATTGCTGACAAAAATCAGGTCGTAGATTTTCATATTTCCGTTCTTAAACAAACAACTGCATAAGGGGTTAAAGGGAGCTTTATTACATGAACTAAACTATTGCTCCAAACTACAGAAGCGCGCGAACAATACATATATAAAGCACAGGCAAAATATAATATGGCAAACAATTACATAATATGATAAGCGCATTACAATATGAACAAACATATAAACACTCAATAATTAAAATTGCATCTGTTGATAAAATATAAACTAATCGTCATACCCATAAGGGGAAGAAAACTAAAAGAAATAGGATTGTAACTATAAATTGGGAATGGGTGGGAGGGTAATTTAAACATATGGCAAGTGTCCAGTCTGATAAGCGCGCATGTAATAACTAGCATGGAGCGAGGAATTGGCTCCCAGAAAAACCCATTAGAGGTCACATGACCAGAAGGTGTGAAAAAAGGGGGCGCCAGCAGTAGTTTGTCTAAATACAATTAAGTAGCTTAATTAAACGAAAATTAATGTTTTATGGCCTAAACCAAAAAAATGCATAAAACATCAATTTTTGAACTTAAATATAAAAATCTGCGATCTAATTTTTTGTCAGCAATCTTATTTGACTGGATTCAATGGATTTTCGCAAAAATTGGCTCGTTCCAAGACAGAAAAATTAATAAGTTGTCAAACGTTCCATCTGTGAGAGTGCAGCTTTAAAACGAATCGATGGATATGTTGACGTCACGCAATTAACTTTTTTTTTCAATAAAATTGCGTATTCTGTCTTTTGCATAAGTTTCAGGTAGGATATGTATAGCAAATATTTGTGTTTAGCCTTTTTACACATTATTTCCCTTATACGTGCGCTTCTTGCTGTAATCTCCCCTTGTTTGACATTGCTACTGCCCTAATATTTCGCATAAACATGTAGGTCAAATTTCTAGCGGGAGTTTATTGACTTTAATCAAGGAATTTGGCTGAATTTATGGATAAAATGAAGGTAAGTGAATGTTTTCATATCTATACAACAGGGGAATTAACATTGTAAACCGACTTTGATAGTTTCTTATTGCTAAAATAGCAAAACAAATTTAAACCGGAAGTTTAAATGGCGGAAAATGTCAACTGTCAACACTGGTGTCCGATTTCTATTAGTTTAATCATGTAATAGACCTTCATAATTAATGAAGAAATCATGTGTAGCCAATAATCGTCAGCAAGTACCATCCCGTACGAGTTATTTGACCCTGATTTAGCTGATGAGCTTGAAATTGTTGACCAACTCTACTTTGGAAATGTTGACATTGTTGATCTTTCTGACACGGAAGTCGCAGGCAATGATTTTGTGTCCTACAATGCTGTCGACATTGAGGATGATAATGATTCTGATGATGACAATGCTGATGTGTGTAATCATCTGCAAAGTCCTTCTGCCGATGAGTGTGTTTTTGATGAGTTTGATAAATATGTCCGTGTGTGGCTGTTCCCGTCATAAAATTTCAAATGGTTCACTGTCAGCATAATTCAGAAACAACTTGTACAGTAGTGCAAAACATCAGAAGAAGTGCAGGGACAAGCTCCAACATGATTATTTTCTGTTCGGCAAAGTAGTTTGTAGAGACGCATGGCAATAAGAATAGGCAGCCAAAACATGCTTTAACAATAGAAGATATACAAAATGTAAAACAAAAATTGATTTTGTACGGAAAGCATAATGGCGTACCACTACCTGGACGTCAGGCGAACTATCGCAAAGAAAAATATTTATTGTTGCCATCTGATAAAACAAAAGCTGATATTTATGATGAGTACAGCAAAGCAGCAGTTGAATCTGATAAGAGACAACTATCTTTGACAGAATTTAGGAAAATATGACAAGAACTGTGTCCCTACCTTCTGGTAATGAAGCCTGCCACAGATTTATGTGCTAAGTGCCGAAACATGTTTTTGAAATTTCAAAGGGAGGAAAATTAACTGAAGAGGAAAAGCAAGAAAATAAGAATCATACAATGCACATATAGAGAAAGTGAAATGTCAAAGGGACTATAACAGAAGTAATTGTGAAATGACAAAAGAGTTCTTTAATGGCCTTCCTTAAGATCACAAAGTAAGAGGTATTTTGCAGGGGTGTATAGAAACAACCTCAATACATGATAATGACCGAAAGCCAATATTTCTTTTAAAAATATGAGAAATTCACAATACTTGATTAATTTAGTATTAGCTTGTACTATAGGTCACTTACATTGTTATTTGTGTATATATATAATATCCTGTATAAGTGTGAAAAAATGTTAATTCATCAATATTGTGTTATATCTGTGTTTATAAATCTTCCAATATTTCAGGACAAGCAGAATCAGCAACTGGTGACACCATGGTGCATTACAGTTTTGATTATTCCCAGCAGGTGTTGTATCCGCACTATGCCCAACAGGTCGGAAAACTCTTCTTCAAAACACCTAGAAAATGTGGATGCTTTGGAGTCTGCTGTGAATCTTCAGGTGAGATATTTTTGTAATGTTTAACTGTGTAAATGGGCATTAGCTGCTGTTTTAATGCATTCAATTTAAAACTTTATGACATTTTTGCAGTAAAAACAGGAAAATGATGCAACAAATTTATATTGGTATAAAAAAATAAAATATAAATAATAAATTGAAAAAAAGTTAAACACCTTAAGTCCATTGTGCTACCATAATGCTAGGAAGGCAAATGATCGTATAACGTTTGATAAAAAATATAAGGTTACTTCTGGGTGAACATTTTCACTGAAATTTATCATATTAAAACAAGCAAAACATTCATTTTCTTTCAGTTGATGTTGCACAAGTGTAACTTGTTTAACCTAAGTTGTAAACAAAGCTCCCCATTGGTTAAACATATTTACTGTTACTTTATTTAGGAACTCAGATTTTGTATCTTCTGGATGAGTCTGTCGGGAAAAGTGTTGGCAAAGGGGCAAACAGTGTTGTATCCATGTTACATCATCATTTCACCCATCTGGCCTATGGGGAGAAGAGAGACAACTGCGTAGTGCAAAATAAAAACAATACCGTGATTGGGTAATTATTTATTTCATCTATTGTTTACAATATTTGATCATTGTTTTATCTCCATTATCATTTTTCTTAGTAAAGATATAACGATGATCAAGTATTGTCAAAAAGCCTGTCGGAGACTGCAGATAATCGACTGCATTATATCTGATTTGAATGTCTCCATGATAGTGTTGTTTTTTTATGTTGCATTTTTATGCTTTGAATATATTTTAAGAAAAGGACATTCTTGAACCAAGTTTTATATGCTGATAAATTTTACTTCTTTATTGATATATGGTTACAGTCCTTTAGGACTTAAATGGGAGTTACATATATATAATAAAGTATAAATTACTGATATATTTCAGATATGGTATGTGGAGGGTCATGAGAGGGCTGCACAAGGAGATAGAATTCAGCTTGATGGAGGCAGGCCACACCAAATTCAGTCCCGACTGGCACTTCTGCTTATGGAAGGTTATATGCCTTGCCTTTTTCAGTTTTTTTTCTGAGCACCTGATTAGTAATTCCGGATTCTTTGAAAATTTAATTACAATCATTATAAGTGAACACTCCCCAACATGCAATTTATTTAATTCTGGTTACATATAAATTACAACAAAACTTAGCAGAGCTTTTTAACAACAAAATTAAATGGTTTGTCATCAGCTTGTTTTTTGACAATAATTAACTGGTAACTAATTATGATAGACATATTTTAGGCTGTTTGGTTTAAACTTAATTATATACACAAGGAATGAATGCAAAATATAGACATAAATAATATATGCATATATAAAGGTTATAAGCATATATACAGTTTGAATTTATTTTTAAACCTACGTCTACTGTTTGCAGGTCAAATGGCGAGCATCGAATGGTGAAACATTGGAAGAAGTGGCGGACACTGTTCGAAAGTCATTTTGGGGTGGATACAATATTCCCCATCTTGTCAATGACCCAGCTAAGCCGGTGACCTTTTAAAATTGGACCTAATTCTTTAGGACTTTGTTCAAGCCTATTCCAGGGCTGACCAAATATCACCATTTTAGGTAAAAACACCTTCATGATCTTCAGCTTTGAAGATACAAAATCAGTTCCTGAGCTTAAAATGTTTTTGATCATTTAAGGTAATAGATGATAGAAAGTATTAGAAATTTATTTGGTTACAGTTTTTTTTAAATTGCTGTGTATTCATTATAAAAGCTACATGAATATTCATGTACCATTTATACAAACTGTGCATTTGTTCAAAATTACACTCATTACTATTTTGCGTATAAACTTGTTTTTCAGGATCACTAGTAGCCACCCAGGGACAGTGTTTGTGAGAGAATATGCTGACAATCAAGAGGTTGCCATAGAAATTACAAGACCACAAAGACAGCCTATCCCCAGCAGTGACATGCCGGAACGGATTGATATTCAGGAGCTTGATGCAAAAAGGTCTTGGTACCTGTTTGAGGAGATTGCTCCTCTTTGCAACAACAGCCCAGCATGTACCAAACCAACAGTTCCAAAACCATCCAGTGGTGTTAGGCTATAGTGTTGTGACATGTTTATACATTGATTGTAAATGTTGGACTTGTCAGATTATTGTTTAACAGTTAATTGAAGTTGTAGTGACTATTTTATCTATATTTTTTATTTAAACTTCATAGATATTGTGATAGTCGTCAACTAATTATTTTAGTGAAATAAACGTGCTTCGCATTGTAGTAAAAGTTTGCCTTTTACCAAACTGATGCCCTTGTTCCGAACTTGAGAATTGATATGTTAAATAATAATTTTTATCACAAGTGCACATTTTGTTCATCATGTTTAAAATCTCCTTCATTTCTTTATTAACTAGAATATTATTGAGATGCTTGAAACACTTGTTACTTTAATGACATGCATTTTGCCCTATATATCTTAAATAATTAATGACTAGAAACTGATTTTTAATAGAAAACAACAACATTGTTTTCTTTCAATAAATTATTGTAAGAAAAAAAAACATTGCCATGGCAACCATGCTTGTATTCCATTGCCACCAGAGGGTTACAATTGAAACATTTTAAGTTTAATATACTAACATATAGTTGCAGTAAAAGTTTGCCTTTCATCAAAATGTTAAATGATCAATTTCATTATAAGTACTTGTTTAAAGCTGCACTCTCACAGATTGAACGTTTTGACAACTTTTATTATTCTTTGTATATATATATAAAAACACGGGAAATACGGATTTTCGATGTGAATGTACTATACAAGTTAGAACTATTGTAAGCTGGTATTTATTGTGTTGTTTCGTAATATTTTTCAAATCCCTCAGGGAACAGAAGTTACTGAAACAATATTTAAATCAACAATAATGAATTAATGGTGGTGGTAAATTTTGCTTCAACTGACACACGAAAGTTTGTTGAAATACTCGTACATACCACATCTTCCGGTGGGTGACTAAATTGCACTTTCAATTCCTGCTTTCCCTCTTTTAACCGTTTTGTCTGAATGGAATATTTCAATTCCTCTTTTATAAACGGTGTCAACCCGTTTTCTAGAAGCTGGCGTCGCGAGACGTCATCAACGTCATCACTGTCGGAATCTGACACAACTACGTCAGAGGTATAACTTGTATTTGTATATCCACATGCACCATTAAAATTTAAATGTGAGTATTCCCCGACACTGTTCACTGTTGTGCTGATATGTCCAACATTATCTGACGTAAAATAGTCCGTGTTTTCATCTGACTCCGAATTGTCAAATAATCCGCTAACAACGGTTGGTACCACTGACGGAACAACCTGCGCGTCTTTATCTTCCTCCATGGTAGTTTAAACGTCTATTCTGGATATCTGACGTTTATACAGCGTCTTTCAGCTGGATCTAGGCTGTAAATATAAACATGAGAAATGTTCTTGCCGAATCATATTTTCGAAAGAAGAATATCAGACTGTATTTTTTAAGAATTAAAGCGCGTCTTTGTTTCGAATCATCATCATTATTATTATTATTACCATTATTATTTATGTATTCCTTTTCTTATTTTTTTTTATTATCAAAATGTTCCCTCTATCGGCATTGAATTATTTGAACTGTTAATTTTAACGTGGATGGATGCCTTTTATACACGACGCGAAAGTGGTGGGATTCCACAGCGAATTCAGACAATGTATAAGTTATACATATATGGTAGGATGAGTCAGTTAATTTGTTTGCTCCTATGAAAACTAGTTAAAGGTAATACATGGTTTATTAAAACATTTTTATTACGATTAAATGACTCAACCTACTTTTTAGTGTATTATTGTGTCCTAGTATACAATGATATATGAGCCGCATCGCGCGATTTTGGGCCTTTAAATAGGAGAGGTGTTTGTACGAGTTGTAAAACATATTTAGGTATCATAGTGAGTGCGTGTCATGCTAAGCTCACTATGATATCTAAATATGCACGAGTGGAGAACTATTTAAATTGATAATAAGGATTGATTTGGTTTTCCATGTATATATATTTCTCTTAAACGTGATTTGTTTTACAACTCGTACAAACACCTCTCCTACTTACTGTGGTTTTATTCTAATTGCATTCCATTAAAATCAAATAGGCAAATGGTTCTTTAAAAAAATGGTTAAGATACTTTTCTGCTTGAATTATGTTGCTACTTAAATTGCTTTTGTCTTTTCTTCCGCATAAAATACACAGATTTAGCCCTGCGGTCATAAGTTCAAGTAGCGTTTTCCTTGAGGTTATGCACCAGTCAATTGTAACAACGCCCCCCCCCCGATCCGGGTAATTGCGGGGACTTTGACTTTCGGTCCAGCCAACCCCGCCTAAAATCTCCGCCCTGCGGATATAAACTGTTGCCAAATGCCCCCTCACCCAAGAGACCTTAGGTTAGGCCCACTCCCCGCTATATTTTGTGCGAAGACAAAACCACCGCATTCACCCGGCACTGCGGGGCCACCTGAAAGGTAAAAACACGGCCCATTTCCTCGGCTGTCCCCTGTATACCCCCGGACCTGTGGGGGGGGGGGCGTGGTTACAATTGACTTGTGCATTAATGACGCTACTTTCAAAGCAAAAGTGATGCGAAACAAAATTAACATTATTTTATAAAAGCACTAATTTTAAAAGCTTTACCACATATATGTTTAATCTAAAAAGAATAAACATTTAATAAACATTTAATAATATAGCTTAATATTCTAAACGGATGAATAAATGTCGAAATCAATTGTTCTTATGAAGGATACCGAGTTTAATTTGAAAGAAATAAGCATCAAACACGGTATTTCTTCCTTATAAGACTATAGTAGACCACAGTATATCTTTTAGCATTTCATATGAATACATTATAACTGAGTCGCGTCGCGCGATATCGGGCTTTCAGACATATTTTTGCTATTACAATGTTTTAAGGTATTTGAATACCAAGTAATTTCAGAAAAATATTCTGAAATTTTCATGATGATATCACTTAAATTGCGTAAGTTACGTGTTTACAAGTGAGATTATGTATTGACCATTTTGAATACTAAATTTGACGTCATTCAAATGACGTCGTAATGAAAGTGCATTATTCAAATGACGTGCAAAATTATTGTATCAATATTACAACTAGCTTATAATTTAAATTATTTTCTTATCACAGAATCTTTAAGGAACATAAATTAAGATAAAAATAATGAATCATTTTTGTATTTTTAATACATTTGGCCGTTTAAAACACAGAATATCAATCCAGTCAAAATATGTCGGGACAAAATCCATGGTTGCTATGGAAACATGAGTTAACCAATGGTTATAAATTATCGAGAAAATGATGCACCAATGACAAACCTTAAAAAGAAAGAAGGCAGGAAGAAATTGATTTACATAGAAAAAATCATTATTTTTGGCATTTTTTATTAATGATTATTTCATTTGTAATAAGTATGTCCGAAGGCCCAAAATCGCGCGATGCGGCTCATATATCATTGTATACTAGGACACAATAATACACTAAAAAGTAGGTTGAGTCATTTAATCGTAATAAAAATGTTTTAATAAACCATGTATTACCTTTAACTAGTTTTCATAGGAGCAAACAAATTAACTGACTCATCCTACCATATATGTATAACTTATACATTGTCTGATTGAATTCGCTGTGGAATCCCACCACTTTCGCGTCGTGTATAAAAGGCATCCATCCACGTTAAAATTAACAGTTCAAATAATTCAATGCCGATAGAGGGAACATTTTGATAATAAAAAAAAATAAGAAAAGGAATACATAAATAATAATGGTAATAATAATAATAATGATGATGATTCGAAACAAAGACGCGCTTTAATTCTTAAAAATACAGTCTGATATTCTTCTTTCGAAAATATGATTCGGCAAGAACATTTCTCATGTTTATATTTACAGCCTAGATCCAGCTGAAAGACGCTGTATAAACGTCAGATATCCAGAATAGACGTTTAAACTACCATGGAGGAAGATAAAGACGCGCAGGTTGTTCCGTCAGTGGTACCAACCGTTGATAGCGGATTATTTGACAATTCGGAGTCAAATGAAAACACGGACTATTTTACGTCAGATAATGTTGGACATATCAGCACAACAGTGAACAGTGTCGGGGAATACTCACATTTAAATTTTAATGGTGCATGTGGATATACAAATACAAGTTATACCTCTGAGGTAGTTGTGTCAGATTCCGACAGTGATGACGTTGATGACGTCTCGCGACGCCAGCTTCTAGAAAACGGGTTGACACCGTTTATAAAAGAGGAATTGAAATATTCCATTCAGACAAAACGGTTAAAAGAGGGAAAGCAGGAATTGAAAGTGCAATTTAGTCACCCACCGGAAGATGTGGTATGTACGAGTATTTCAACAAACTTTCGTGTGTCAGTTGAAGCAAAATTTACCACCACCATTAATTCATTATTGTTGATTTAAATATTGTTTCAGTAACTTCTGTTCCCTGAGGGATTTGAAAAATATTACGAAACAACACAATAAATACCAGCTTACAATAGTTCTAACTTGTATAGTACATTCACATCGAAAATCCGTATTTCCCGTGTTTTTATATATATATACAAAGAATAATAAAAGTTGTCAAAACGTTCAATCTGTGAGAGTGCAGCTTTAAACAAGTGCTTATAATGAAATTGATCATTTAACATTTTGATGAAAGGCAAACTTTTACTGCAACTATATGTTAGTATATTAAACTTAAAATGTTTCAATTGTAACCCTCTGGTGGCAATGGAATACACGCATGGTTGCTATGGCAATGTTTTTTTTCTTACAATAATTTATTGAAAGAAAACAATGTTGTTGTTTTCTATTAAAAATCAGTTTCTAGTCATTAATTATTTAAGATATATAGGGCAAAATGCATGTCATTAAAGTAACAAGTGTTTCAAGCATCTCAATAATATTCTAGTTAATAAAGAAATGAAGGAGATTTTAAACATGATGAACAAAATGTGCACTTGTGATAAAAATTATTATTTAACGTATCAATTCTCAAGTTCGGAACAAGGGCATCAGTTTGGTAAAAGGCAAACTTTTACTTCAATGCGAAGCACGTTTATTTCACTAAAATAATTAGTTGACGACTATCACAATATCTATGAAGTTTAAATAAAAAATATAGATAAAATAGTCACTATAACTTCAATTAACTGTTAAACAATAATCTGACAAGTCCAACATTTACAATCAATGTATAAACATGTCACAACACTATAGCCTAACACCACTGGATGGTTTTGGAACTGTTGGTTTGGTACATGCTGGGCTGTTGTTGCAAAGAGGAGCAATCTCCTCAAACAGGTACCAAGACCTTTTTGCATCAAGCTCCTGAATATCAATCCGTTCCGGCATGTCACTGCTGGGGATAGGCTGTCTTTGTGGTCTTGTAATTTCTATGGCAACCTCTTGATTGTCAGCATATTCTCTCACAAACACTGTCCCTGGGTGGCTACTAGTGATCCTGAAAAACAAGTTTATACGCAAAATAGTAATGAGTGTAATTTTGAACAAATGCACAGTTTGTATAAATGGTACATGAATATTCATGTAGCTTTTATAATGAATACACAGCAATTTAAAAAAAACTGTAACCAAATAAATTTCTAATACTTTCTATCATCTATTACCTTAAATGATCAAAAACATTTTAAGCTCAGGAACTGATTTTGTATCTTCAAAGCTGAAGATCATGAAGGTGTTTTTACCTAAAATGGTGATATTTGGTCAGCCCTGGAATAGGCTTGAACAAAGTCCTAAAGAATTAGGTCCAATTTTAAAAGGTCACCGGCTTAGCTGGGTCATTGACAAGATGGGGAATATTGTATCCACCCCAAAATGACTTTCGAACAGTGTCCGCCACTTCTTCCAATGTTTCACCATTCGATGCTCGCCATTTGACCTGCAAACAGTAGACGTAGGTTTAAAAATAAATTCAAACTGTATATATGCTTATAACCTTTATATATGCATATATTATTTATGTCTATATTTTGCATTCATTCCTTGTGTATATAATTAAGTTTAAACCAAACAGCCTAAAATATGTCTATCATAATTAGTTACCAGTTAATTATTGTCAAAAAACAAGCTGATGACAAACCATTTAATTTTGTTGTTAAAAAGCTCTGCTAAGTTTTGTTGTAATTTATATGTAACCAGAATTAAATAAATTGCATGTTGGGGAGTGTTCACTTATAATGATTGTAATTAAATTTTCAAAGAATCCGGAATTACTAATCAGGTGCTCAGAAAAAAAACTGAAAAAGGCAAGGCATATAACCTTCCATAAGCCGAAGTGCCAGTCGGGACTGAATTTGGTGTGGCCTGCCTCCATCAAGCTGAATTCTATCTCCTTGTGCAGCCCTCTCATGACCCTCCACATACCATATCTGAAATATATCAGTAATTTATACTTTATTATATATATGTTACTCCCATTTAAGTCCTAAAGGACTGTAACCATATATCAATAAAGAAGTAAAATTTATCAGCATATAAAACTTGGTTCAAGAATGTCCTTTTCTTAAAATATATTCAAAGCATAAAAATGCAACATAAAAAAACAACACTATCATGGAGACATTCAAATCGGATATAATGCAGTCGATTATCTGCAGTCTCCGACAGGCTTTTTGACAATACTTGATCATCGTTATATCTTTACTAAGAAAAATGATAATGGAGATAAAACAATGATCAAATATTGTAAACAATAGATGAAATAAATAATTACCCAATCACGGTATTGTTTTTATTTTGCCCTACGCAGTTGTCTCTCTTCTCCCCATAGGCCAGATGGGTGAAATGATGATGTAACATGGATACAACACTGTTTGCCCCTTTGCCAACACTTTTCCCGACAGACTCATCCAGAAGATACAAAATCTGAGTTCCTAAATAAAGTAACAGTAAATATGTTTAACCAATGGGGAGCTTTGTTTACAACTTAGGTTAAACAAGTTACACTTGTGCAACATCAACTGAAAGAAAATGAATGTTTTGCTTGTTTTAATATGATAAATTTCAGTGAAAATGTTCACCCAGAAGTAACCTTATATTTTTTATCAAACGTTATACGATCATTTGCCTTCCTAACATTATGGTAGCACAATGGACTTAAGGTGTTTAACTTTTTTTCAATTTATTATTTATATTTTATTTTTTTATACCAATATAAATTTGTTGCATCATTTTCCTGTTTTTACTGCAAAAATGTCATAAAGTTTTTAATTGAATGCATTAAAACAGCAGCTAATGCCCATTTACAGAGTTAAACATTACAAAAATATCTCACCTGAAGATTCACAGCAGACTCCAAAGCATCCACATTTTCTAGGTGTTTTGAAGAAGAGTTTTCCGACCTGTTGGGCATAGTGCGGATACAACACCTGCTGGGCATAATCAAAACTGTAATGCACCATGGTGTCACCAGTTGCTGATTCTGCTTGTCCTGAAATATTGGAAGATTTATAAACACAGATATAACACAATATTGATGAATTAACATTTTTTCACACTTATACAGGATATTATATATATACACAAATAACAATGTAAGTGACCTATAGTACAAACTAATACTAAATTAATCAAGTATTGTGAATTTCTCATATTTTTAAAAGAAATATTGGCTTTCGGTCATTATCATGTATTGAGGTTGTTTCTATACACCCCTGCAAAATACCTCTTACTTTGTGATCTTAAGGAAGGCCATTAAAGAACTCCTTTGTCATTTCACAATTACTTCTGTTATAGTCCCTTTGACATTTCACTTTCTCTATATGTGCATTGTATGATTCTTATTTTCTTGCTTTTCCTCTTCAGTTAATTTTCCTCCCTTTGAAATTTCAAAAACATGTTTCGGCACTTAGCACATAAATCTGTGGCAGGCTTCATTACCAGAAGGTAGGGACACAGTTCTTGTCATATTTTCCTAAATTCTGTCAAAGATAGTTGTCTCTTATCAGATTCAACTGCTGCTTTGCTGTACTCATCATAAATATCAGCTTTTGTTTTATCAGATGGCAACAATAAATATTTTTCTTTGCGATAGTTCGCCTGACGTCCAGGTAGTGGTACGCCATTATGCTTTCCGTACAAAATCAATTTTTGTTTTACATTTTGTATATATCTTCTATTGTTAAAGCATGTTTTGGCTGCCTATTCTTATTGCCATGCGTCTCTACAAACTACTTTGCCGAACAGAAAATAATCATGTTGGAGCTTGTCCCTGCACTTCTTCTGATGTTTTGCGCTACTGTACAAGTTGTTTCTGAATTATGCTGACAGTCAACCATTTGAAATTTTATGACGGGAACAGCCACACACGGACATATTTATCAAACTCATCAAAAACACACTCATCGGCAGAAGGACTTTGCAGATGATTACACACATCAGCATTGTCATCATCAGAATCATTATCATCCTCAATGTCGACAGCATTGTAGGACACAAAATCATTGCCTGCGACTTCCGTGTCAGAAAGATCAACAATGTCAACATTTCCAAAGTAGAGTTGGTCAACAATTTCAAGCTCATCAGCCAAATCAGGGTCAAATAACTCGTACGGGATGGTACTTGCTGACGATTATTGGCGCTACATGATTTCTTCATTAATTATGACGGTCTATTACATGATTAAACTAATAGAAATCGGACACCAGTGTTGACAGTTGACATTTTCCACCATTTAAACTTCCGGTTTAAATTTGTTTTGCTATTTTAGCAATAAGAAACTATCAGTATCAAAGTCGGTTTACAATGTTAATTCCCCTGTTGTATAGATATGAAAACATTCACTTACCTTCATTTTATCCATAAATTCAGCCAAATTCCTTGATTAAAGTCAATAAACTCCCGCTAGAAATTTGACCTACATGTTTTTCTGTTTATGCGAAATATTAGGTCAGTAGCAATGTCAAACAAAGGGAGATTACAGCAAGAAGCGCACGTATAAGGGAAATAATGTGTAAAAAGGCTAAACACAACTATTTGCTATACATATCCTACCTGAAACTTATGCAAAAGACAGAAAACGCATTTTTATTGAAAACAAAAAGTTAATTGCGTGACGTCAACATATCCATCGATTCGTTTTAAAGCTGCACTCTCACAGATGGAACGTTTGACAACTTATTTATTTTTCTGTCTTGGAACGAGCCAATTTTTGCGAAAATCCATTGAATCCAGTCAAATAAGATTGCTGACAAAAATCAGGTCGTAGATTTTTATATTTAAGTTCAAAAATTGATGTTTTATGCATTTTTCTTTATCCGTTAGTAACGGTTTAGGCCATAAAACATTAATTTTCGAACGGAAATATGAAAATCTACGACCTGATTTTTGTCAGCAATCTTATATCATTGTTTTGAAGATATTTACGCAAATCTTTGCTCTTTCCAAGACAAAAAAATAAAAAAGTTGTAAAAATGGTCAATCTGTGAGAGTGCAGCTTTAATATATGCATTTAACTAAAATGTGTGCCATGGAATTAAGAAGCTAAATTTGAACACTTTCACAGAGTAGGCCGCAATTCGACGTAAACTTCGTAAAGGCTAAAAAACGTTACATTTCTACCTAATAAAAATGCATTCTCTTTAACTAACCCGGACGTTGTTACAGCTTACACCGAAAGAGGAAGAGCGTGGGGGAAAACGGCGCGTGCAGAACAGAATGGCCGCGCGCCGCTTCCGGGACAAACAGAAAGACAGAGACCACACTTTGCAGAAGGTAAACTTGAAAAGCATAAAATTCATTATTTTTAGATTAAACATATATTTGGTATAGCTTCAAAAATAGTGCTTTTATAAAAGAATGTTAATTTTATTTCTTATTACATCTGCTTTGAATGTAGCGTCATTAACATCAAGGAAAACGCTACTTGAACTTATGACCGCAGGGCTAAATGTGTGTATTTTTATGCGGAAGAAAAGAATAAGCAATTTAAGAAGTAACATTATTCAAGCAGAAAAGTATCTTCATGTGACAAAGAACCGTTTTTTAAAGCATCTTTTGCCTATTTGGTATTATTGGAATGCGTTCAGAATAAAACCACAGGAAGTAGGGGGTGTTTGTAATATTTGTAAAACAAATCACGATGTTTTAACAAAATGCACTTATGATCACGAACGTGGTGGGATCTATGTAACACTCGATACAATGCGAAAAATGGCACGCCTACTAATTTAATTATTTAAATGAGGCGGCACCTATGTGCCACACATACATGGTAAATATGTCGGTGATTAAATTAATAATAATTGAAAGATTTAAGACATTAATTGTACATAGCGTATAAATAAACATTAACATTTACATGTATACGCCTTGCATCGTTCTCATTTCCATGTTTTCAGGAGTGTAGTCGACTACAAAGCACTCAGACGGAGTTGAGGTACGAACTGGCGCAGGCGCGAAAGGAAAGGGACGAATTCCGCCAGGCGTTTGATCAACACATGGCCATCTGCCCACTACAGTTTTCCATTATTTCCATGCGTCAACCTGAAACTCTTGACAACATGTGAACACAGAAACAGATTGAATTTTCTTGATGTTCACCTTTCCTGAGATCATATCAGAATAGAAAAACTAAAAACCCTAGGAGATCATAATTATAATCATATCCGGGATTTGCAACCAACATTGGCGGAAATCATAATTATTATAATCCCGGGGAATTAAAAGTCAAGAGATCAAAACAATAAGCTTTTTAGCCACTCACTTTTTCCGTAGATATAAAACTTTCTAATTTTGAATGTATTTCAATTAGTAGAAAATTAATTTCGATGTGAATATTATAAGTTACGGGGTTAGTAGGTGACCCGATATTGGAAATACGGATCAAAGGAAATCTTATCGCTCGAACCCAAATATGGCTCCCTGTGCCCCGTATATCCCATGTCGGGTCACCTACTGACCATGTATCGTATATATCACGTCGCCAACCTGTTGTGTCATCCGCACATTTCTACAACAGTATACATAGTGCTGGCAATTTTAAAGTGCCACAGACTGACAGTTTAAGTTTAAATACTTGCTTTTATCAAGAAATCCAGCACTTGAACAGTTTTCATCAAAAGTTAAAAGAATTGAAAAATAAGAATACTTTTGAAATTGAAGTAAAATCACATCTCATTGATGGTATGAAGTGTGCAGAATTAGAACATTTTATTAATTGTGATTCATTTCGATTTTTAGCTTGCATAGTAGTGAACAAGTTTTGTCAAATATAGTGTCATACCGTTTTACAGTCAGTAATATTACATTTTTTAAGAGGAATTTTAATCTCAGACACTTAATCATTCTTTAACTAGTCAAAGTATTTTATTTTAATTGTATAAGAAAACCTTACTTAAACAGCCAACATCTAAGAACTTGGCATATATTTATATATTATATAAATCGGGCGTAGCAATTATGTACAAAAAATCATTAGCTAACTGTATAGAGTTGATTGAGAATATTTCTAGTGATAGGATCATAGGTATAGAAGTGTTTAAACACATCGCCTCTATATATATTCTGTGCGTACCTACCAGCGTGTAACGACTTAGATTTTTACCAATCAGTATTAAGTGATTTAGAATCATTCATATGCCACTACGGCAAAATGGGGAGCGTTATAGCCGCAGGGGACTTCAACGGCCAGGATCTTCAGGATGGTGGTAAAGGGAGTCAGAAATCACGAAAGCTCACACATTTCATCCGGAAAAACAATTTACTGTCCTGTAATCCGAAAAATTCTCATACATTTGTACCAACTAGATCTATATTGGATTATATATTTATCGAGCCAACATTCAGAGATCATATAGAATCATTCAAGATAATTGAACGTGAAGAGATATTTACGTCAGACCATCTTCCGCTTATCATGACATTTCATGCTAAACCTAAAACGCAGACATTAAACATTAGGGGGCCATGCATTGCATGGCACAAGTGTACTAGCGAGCAGTTTGGAAATTATCAAAACTCTATACAATGTGAACTTAAATGTGTTTTAGAAACAGCAAGTGAAAAATGCGACCCGAACTTTTTGAACACTCTGATCACAGAAGCGCTTCACAGTGCTGCGCGTCGTTTGCCGGTCAGTAAGTTTAACAAGAGGGCTAAACCCTACTGGTGCAAGGAGGTTAAGGTCGCACATACCATCGCGAGGCGCCTGCGTAGAATGTGGATGGCGGCAGGGCGCCCAAGGGGGAATGACCATGTGTCATACCGACAGTACAAACAGGCCAAAGCAAACTTTCGAAACATACAAAGGAAAAAGCAAGATGAGAGCGAAAATAATTACTTTGATGAGCTTAACAAAACCGCTGAACTTGACTACAAGTTATTTTGGAAAACACTAAAGCGTAAAAGTGGGAAGCGTCCTGATATTTGCAGTGATTTAATTATTGATGGCACCAAGAACAGTGACGATAAAGTGGTAGACGGCTTCCAGGATTACTTCAAAAGTGTATTTGATCAGGAATACCCGCTTTCATCAAACGATATTGAAACACTAAACTGCGTAAATATATTTGCCGCAAATGATAATTTAAACAACCCAAACTTGTTAGCAAACATTGAAATCAAGGAAATAGACCACGTTATACATACTCTTAAGAAACAGAAATCGCCAGGAATAGACAATGTTCTCAACGAACACATTATACATGGTGGCATGATTATTCGAGATGCGCTTATCAAGCTTTTTAACTCTGTGTTACGTAACGAGAAAGTCCCAGATATATGGAAATCTAGCATAATTATTCCCATATACAAAGGAAAGGGTAAAACTAAAAGCGATCCTAACAGCTATAGACCTGTCTCGTTACTTCCGTGTACCTGTAAAATATTTGAACGGATACTGCTGACAAGAATTAACAACCATGTGACCACCTCTAATTTACCATTCCCGTCGGCACAGCAACAAGGCTTCCAGAAAGGACTTAGCTGCATTACAACTGCATTCAACCTCCAGGAAACAGTTTATACACAGATTGAGAGTGGCAGTAATGCATACACCGCTTGTCTCGACCAGAAAGCTGCGTTCGATTCGGTGTGGCACGGTGGTCTATTTTACAAACTTGGACAGTTGGGAATATGTGGAAAACTCTTGCGCTTAATAATACAATCATACAGCAGTCTTAAATGCGTAGTTCGCACAAACGGGAGTACATCAAAGGCCATTAACGTTAAACGCTCAGTTCGGCAGGGAGGAGTTTTGTCAACTTTTTTCTATTTAGTATACATCAATGAACTACTCGTCACACTCGAGAACAGTAACTACGGAAGCAGTGTCATGTCAGTCAAGGCAGGTAACCCATCATTCGCAGACGATATAGCACTGATTGCAGTTACCCCCCTTTACCTCCAGAAGTTAATAGACATTGTGTACTTTTATTGCAAAGACTGGAAAATGGATATAAGCGTAGCCAAATCAAGCGTTGTGGCCTTTACAAGTAAAAGGACGATACCAGTTGTAGGAATCCTTTATGGAGACATATGTATAGATCAAGCAGACAATGTAAACCACTTAGGAATTAGACAGGATTCGAATTTAAAGTTTTCGTTAAGAATTCAGGAAAGACTGCAAAAGGCTAAAAATGCATTTTTTTCTATGGCTGCACAGGGTGTCCACCCTTTCGGAGTGAACCCTTTGGTAAGCGCCGATCTTTAAAAGAAAATAATCAAGCCTATAGCTCTTTATGGTTGCGAATTATGGTGGAACCTTACTGCGCATAACATGTATACTATTGACAAATTTCAGCATTTCATTGTTAAAAAAATACAGGGTTTTCATATTTCGACAAGATCAGATATGTGTGAAGCAATGGTTGGACTGCAAAAGCTTACCTGCGATGTGATTATTAGGAAACTTGTGTTTTTACACAAGATATTAAGCCTTGATTGTAAAAGTACATGTCGAAATATTTTTATACGCAGATATTTGTCATTCATATCTTGTAACACTTCCATAAAGTATGGTTTTATTCCAGATATTTGTAACACACTCTGTAAATACGATCTCCATTCTGTTATTAACAATGTTTTAGTAGATCCGACAACATTGCCGAGTAAGTATGTATGGAAAAGAACTGTCAAGCAATTAGTGTATAGATACGAGACTGAAATGTGGAGATACAGAATTATGACAGACTCTGACTTTGCTCGCTTCAGAATTTTACAACCAACTATCGCTCCGTCAATTGTGTACAGGACGTGTTGTCGTGCTGCTCAGAGAAACATTATGCACGAGGTTGCAAAACAATGGTGTCGCAGCTGTCGACTTGACTCTCTAACACTTTGTCAAATCTGTAATATCCAAACCACGGACAAAATTGTTCACCTAGTCAGCGAATGTGCAGCAACAATTGAATTGCGAACTAAATATGTGTGCGCTATTTCATGTTTCGGCATTGAGTTTGTATCAGAAATACTTCAATTGGACGAATCCATGTTTACTATGAAACTGATGGGTGCACCTTTAGCGCCACTGCTTGAATAATAAACAGTCTTAGAAGCACGTTCAAATTAATCACATAATTAAGTTAATCTCATAGTCACGTTCTCATTAATAAAATGAATGGGGATCATTTTACCAAGCATATGATGAAATATAAATTGGGAACCCAGTAAAATAGTTTTACATCAGTCATTTCTCATATAGGTTCTGAAATATTCTATAATAATAATAATAATAATAATATTAATAATAATAATAATTTTTATTATAATAAAACGTTCCGGTTGCCACTCATTTCATGTTATGAAGAACGACTGCATGTGTTCTAACTATTTATTATTGATACATATGATATTGGTGAGCATGGTACAGCTCTGACTGCTAGAGATAAACTGACCGCCTGTGTTGGCTGGCTGGCCTTATCATACAAGGTGAACTATAAATAGCGGGAGGAATTAATTCATTGCCGTATAATGTTACATCTCCCTTCTTTACAAACAAAAGATATTATCAATAAATATAAATGTGATTTGATATCAAATTATTTATATTTATTTATAGAGGAAAAGAGAAGGAGTTATTCAATGTTAGGGTTATAATAGCAGGATTTGAATTTCATCGGAAATTTATTAAAGGTTGTCAGACTAATTTAAACATTAAACAACTAATTTAGATAAGTGATTCAATCAGTTTACAAGCGAAATGAACATCACATGGATTCAATTACTTTTGGTTTTACGGCTCTTCCTGACCTGGTCACGTACAGATTGTGATTGATACATGGAGAGGAAGTACTGCCAATTAGAGGGCTTTCCGAATCTTTGATGTCAGACTGGGTAGGTGTTTGACCTAAAGGCATTTCCTGTATTTCTGGCTCTGCAAATTGACCATGGCAGGGCTCATTGGTCTTTAATAGATCCCGCCTATTTCGTGTGTACATAGACCCATCTGGGCACTGAACAGTGTATGATCTTTCATTTAACTTGTCAACTACAGTGGCTGGTCTCCAAGTTTTATTTAATTGTTGGATCATTGTATTTTCTCCATATGTTAAGGGCTCTAGTGACCTTGCTTGTCTGTCATAATATTTCTTCCCCTTCTGTTTGCTACCTTGAATACCCTGCCTGTCTAAATTAGGAGATATCACCTTGGGCATCAGATTTTCCTTAGATGTTGGGAGGATAGAGCGCAATTGTCTGCCCATGTTTAACTGCGCAGGGGAATACCCTGACTCAAGAGGGGTGGTCCGGTATTCTAATATGCCAATAAAAGGATCACGCCCAGCGTCCTTAGCCTTTGTAAGGAGTTTCTTACAAACTGACACATATTTCTCAGCTAGACCGTTTGATTGACTGTGATAGGGACTAATTGTCTGGTGATTGAAATCCCATTCTTTTGCAAAATCAGCGAACTCCTGAGAGATATAACAGGGACCACCATCAGATATAACCTTCTCACTAATTCCCCATCTGGCCATTATGCCTTTCATTCTGTTTATGACCGTGGTGCTTTTCATATTGGGCAATTCCTTGACCTCAAAATACCTGCTATAGTAATCCACTATCAGAAGATAGTTCCTGTTTTCCCAGGTGAATAGATCAGTGCCTATAATTTGCCATGGATAATCAGGAATCTCAAGGGGAATTAATGGCTCTTTTGGGTTTGAGTTTCTGTGTTTTATAGATGTGTTGCATTTTAACACGAGATTGGTAATATCAGCCGATATTCCTGGCCAAAACATAACACCCGGGCCCTTCTGAGACATTTCTCAACTCCCATGTAACCTGTGTGAATGAGTTCAAGCATCTGAGACTGCATTGATTTGGGAATGATTATTTTATTTCCTTTCATGACTAACCCATCAATAGAAGTTAACTCATCACGGAAATTCCAGAAGGGCAGGGCAATATCTGGGACGGACACATTTTTCTAGAGGTTGGCCAACCTTGAAGTATAGTCTGTTTCAACAATACTGAAGTCTCATCTTGACTTGTTTTGTCCTTCAATTCATTCAATTTTCTGTCAGATACAGGTAAATGAGAGATAACCATATGTACCTGCATGTCCATGCCTTGTGACAATTCAGGGAACGTTTCATTTAGAAAGTTCCTGCTCAGTGTGTCTGCAACTGGTACTTGTTTGGATGGATAATGTTTGATGACAAGATCATATTTCTGTAGCTGTAGTAGCATACTCTGCAATCGTGCAGGAGCTGTGTTTATTGATTTTTTGAAAATAGAAACTAACGGCAAATGATCAGTTTGCACGTTGACTTTGTGACCATAAACAAAATGGTGGAACCGCTTGCAGCCGAACAAAATAGCAAACATTTCCTTCTCAATTTGTGCGTAATTGACCTCAGTTTGTGTGAGTGATTTTGATGCATATGCAAGTGGCTTCCCGTCTTGCATTATTGTTGCTCCGAGACCAAACTTGAAGGCATCAACTTGAAATGTTAATGGCTTGCTTTTGTCATAATAGGATAAAACCTGATTCGGGTCTGTGATGATTTGTTTCATTTTGTCAAATGCATCACTTTGTGCAGTTTCCCAACAGAATTCAACTTCTTTAGACAGTAATTGTCTCAGAGGGGCTGTTACATCTGCCAAGTTTGGGGCAAATCTAGACAGATAGTTTATCATACCTAATACGGTTTCAAGTTCTGATTTATTTTTGGGTGGCTTCATTTTCTGTATAGCCTCTGTCTTTGAGGTTGATTTTTTCAAACCATCTGATGTGAGAAGGTGACCAAAGTAGTCTACTTCTGATACCCCGACCTCGAGTTTGGTTTCGTTAAAACGAATTCCTTCATCATGAGACCTCTTTAGGACTGCTCTAAGATTGGAGTCATGTTCCTCTCTAGATGACCCATACACTAGTATGTCATCCACGATGACAGCTACGCCACTTAGACCTTCAAGACAAGCATCAATCTTTTGCACAAAAAGATCACCGCTTGACTTCAGACCAAAGGGAACTCGGACATATCGGTACCTTCCATATAAGGTGTTAAAACATGCAAGGAACGATGACTCTCTCTCAAGTTTCAATGCCCAATAACCACTCCTAGCATCAAGCTTTGTGAAGTACTTTGCGCCTGAAAGCTGAGGCAATATATCATCCAGAGTTCTTAAAGGGTAATGTGGACGTTGAATGGCCTTATTCAAGTCACGCGGATCCAGACATATACGAATTTTGCCATTGGCTTTTTCGGCAACGACCATTGAACTAACCCAGTCAGTGGGTTCATTGACCTTTTCGATGACACCTAATGACTCAATGCGGAGTAACTCATCCTTGACTTTTTCTTGTACTGCTATAGGGACCTTTCTTGGGGGATGCACCACAGGCTGGACAGTGGGATCAATGTGAATCTTACATTCACCGGCTAGCAGACCAATGCCATCAAACACTTCCTTGTATTCCTTTAATACCATGTCCTTAGTGAGGGGGTTGTCCTGGGAATCTGACATAACTGTGTATGTGAGATTTATGAGTTCAAAGTCAAGGGATGATTAGAGACTTAGCAAAGGACTTGAATGTGTGTCAACTACATGAAAGTAAACATCCTTTGTTTGGCCAGTTCCAGGATGATTACACCTTAAAGTAATGCATCCCTTTACATTTAACGTGCTTTCGTCATAGGCTGAAAGCTTTGAATGTGAAGCTTCTAGAACTGACTTTATGCCTATGTCTCTAAAGGTTTTGTATGGCAATATATTCACTTGGCTACCAGTATCAATCTTGAACTGTACGGACAAATTGGAAGGACCTACCTTGAACTCTGCAAACACCTGCCCATTCCTAACAGTGGACTCCACATTGTCAATCACTAAATCCTTGAAATCATGAGTACAAGAATTGTCATTGTCAATAACTTCATTAACACTTCTACACACTGATGCAAAATGGTTCCATTTTTGACATTTGTGACATTGTTTTCCCTTTGCGGGACACTGGTGTTGTTGTTGGTGTTTCCGCCCACAATTTTGGCAAGTCCGGGTAACGTCTTCTCCCAAAGTGACGCGCTGTTGTCTTCTCTGCTCCCACTGGCCTGAGGAATTGTGTCCAGGCTGGCCTGAGGTGTTATGACCAGTAACCCTTCTTGAACGAACCACATTAACGGCTGCTCCTTGCGATGGTGCCTGCATTTCGCGCAGTTGTGCTTGAGCATATTCAAAGCTTTGACATATTTGAATAGCCTTGCTCAAGGTCAAATTTTCTCCCATATTAATGAGTTTTTCTCGGATTTTTTGTGATACTATTCCAAACACAATCCTATCCCTGATCATGTCTTCACTGTCCTTATAATTGCAATCCTTCACCATTACTCTCAATTTGGTCAAGAATTCTTCGAAAGAAAGTTCTCCCTGTGTCATATTGTTGAAACGATACCGTGCAAAAACGGGGTTGATCGTCGGCTGTAAGTGTTTTGTAATCGCTTCACAAATTGCTGACAAATGTTCTCTGTCGGACGCTGACAGTTCTAGTGTTTTGTACATGTCCCGACCCTTTTCACCCATCCAAAGTTGCAAATAGGTGATGTGTACATCCTCATCCTTCCCTTTAAGTGGACCCTTAAATATAAGCTCACAGTGCTCTGTGAACTTCTTCCAAGCTTCCGGAAGATTTGAGCTATTCCAATCCATGCACAGTGTTGGAACACCACTTAACTCCATTCTCACAGTGAACAGTTTATTAGATGCTTAATCTATTAATTAACGATCCAATATTCCACATTTAATACTATATGAGCGATGAGTTCTTTTCTGACACCATGTTATGTTATGAAGAACGACTGCATGTGTTCTAACTATTTATTATTGATACATATGATATTGGTGAGCATGGTACAGCTCTGACTGCTAGAGATAAACTGACCGCCTGTGTTGGCTGGCTGGCCTTATCATACAAGGTGAATTATAAATAGCGGGAGGAATTAATTCATTGCCGTATAATGTTAAAATTTCTTACAGTTATATTTTGATATTTAGAAAAACAATTGCTTATGTCTAATTTTACAGCTTTTCTTACAGCTCAACGATGCAGTACAAACAGCAGAATTCCAAAATAAACGTTTACGTTACAATGGAAGAACAGCAAACGCAGGTTGTTCCGTCAGTGGTACCCACCGTTGTTAGTGGATTATTTGATAATTCGGAGTCAGATGAAAATACTGATTATTCAACGTCAGATAATGTTGGACATAGCAGCACAATAAACGCAATTGACATCAGATCTGACGAAAGTTCTGTGAAAAGTGACGGAAAATACTTCAATTATAACGGTGCATGTGGATATACAAATACAAGTTATACTTCTGACGTCATTTTGTCAGATTCGAACAGTGAGGACGTTGATGACGTCTCGCGACGCCAGCTTCAAGAAAACGGATTGACGCCGTTAATAAAAGAGGAACTGAAATATTCCATTCAGACAAAACGGCTAAAGGAAGGAAAGCAGGAATTGAAAGTGGAATTTAGCTCTCCACCGGAAGATGTGGTATGCATTTGTGTCTTTCGGAACACCTCAGCAATTTTCCGTCGAAAACAACCTCGGATGTATATGGCCGCTTTATAATGTCAGAATTCTTTACATTTAACTATATACGCTGGAGTTGTTCGCGTAGTGATTTCACGGTTGAAGTTAATCCGAAGGACTTTACTATGGGGAATTTTAATTATTTATGCAATTATACACTTCACTGACATTCAATTTAAACTTAGTAAAACAAAATGCACGTTAAAACAGGTTACACTTAATTAAAACTATTATTTAAAAATATAAAAATATACTACTTCTAATGCTACATATACTGGTATACATCCGAGGTTGTTTTCAATGGGAAATAGCAGAGGAGTTCCGAGTGGTATTTCTGTCAAATGGAGCAAAATTAATTGACCACCATGAGTTCATATTTTTGCGATTCAGATATTTTACATAGTCTCTAATTAGACGTTATGTTTTGGAATCTATTTTTTTTTGAGAATTTTGCAGTATCAACAATCTTTATTTTAAAACCCCAAAACGCAACACATCAACTGTCGACTTACGAACAGTTTTGATCTATATTATACAATTCATCTATACATAATTATGACAACAAATACAAAACGAAAAATTCGATATTTCCCATTTTCTAGTCTTAATATGTGAATTCCGTATGTCAGTCGTTTCCGGATTGGTATTTTTTCAATATTTTAACAAGGGTTCCGCGTAGAAACGTGGAAAATCATAAAGTATTTGAAATCAAGTTGAAATGCTTCGACTTCTTTAAACAAACATTAAAATGTAAAATAAGTTCTTCAGATTTATAAGCAAAATGTAAACAATTTGAACTACTATCTTTCATAGAGTAAGCGGAAATTTCGATGTAAACTTGTAATAGAATTAAAAACGTTTAATTTATACCCAATACAAATGCATTCTCTTTTACTAACCCGGATGTTGTTACAGCTTACACCGGAAGAGGAAGAGCGTGTGGTAAAACGGCGCGTGCAGAATAGAATGGCCGCACGCCGCTTCAGGGACAAATAGAAAGACAGAGCCCACACTTTGCAGAAGGTAAATTTGATGAACAATAAATTATTATTTTTTTTTTCTAATTATTTATAAACATACATTTTGGTATTACCGGTACTTACAATAAAATATTGACTTTATAAAAGAATGTTCATTTATTTTCGCATTCCATCTGCTTTGACAGTAGCGTATTGACCTGGAAGTACTGCTACTTCAAAACCGTAGGGCTAAAAGTGTTTGCTTTTTAAGCGGTAGAAAAGCCTTAACATTAAACATATTTTAAATAGCAACATAAATCAACATGTCAATGAGCTGGTTTGGAACAAGAACCTTTTCATGCCTAGTTTTCGATATTATCGGAATGCTTCCAGGAAAATAGGACTGGTGTTTGTATTTGTTGAAAATCACGTTGAAGCGTTCATTCAGGGAAAACCCTTATCAATCCTTAATTTAAATAGTGCTCAAATATCAAAGGTTTGTCGTCAGTGTGTGTATATCACGCGATAAACGTCATAGATGCTACGTCGGAAGGCAAAAATTTGCTTAAAATGAAGACTTGAATCTAAGATAACTTTTCATTTACGACACCATTTTAAATGAAACAAAGGGCAGTCTATGCCGCTTAAAGAGGCCCGCATTTGTTTTATTTCCGAAATTTTGATGAGGTCATTAGTTTCATCAAACACTTCGACAAACCTGTTTCCAAAATAATGTTTTGACAGTGCTTTGTCAGACAGCCGTATTGTGAAAAGGTTTGTCGAAGTGTTTTAAGAAACTAAACTCGCAATCAAACTCTGGTAAAAGACCGAAGGCGAGGCCACGTAAGCGGCGTAGACTGCGCTATGTTTCATTTAAAATGGTGAAGAAATAGTGAAGTTTTCATTGTTTAAAGTAGTTTTCCAAATCAAATAATTGCCTTCCGACGTAGCATTTATGACACAATTTATCACGTGGTATACACACACTGGTCGTGTCGATAAAGTTTCTATTGTCTGCTTATCACGACAAGGCATGCTAATGGGAGTAACTTTATGATTATTCATTCTGTTGCTTGTTAATTGTGACCAAAATCAGTTTATAGTTTACGTTATAGCGTCCGAAAAATGGAACGATTAAAAAAAGATTAAAAATAGATATGTATGTATTTGTTTTATCAAAATACATTTTAACATGTAATCACGAACATACAGTAGATTGTATGTCAATGAAGTAATTGATACTAATTATAACAATGTACACATAAAATACCCATTGCATAATAATACACATTAATTTGTATTCGCCTTATATCTTAATTTGTTTGCAGGAGTGTCATCGGCAAGAAAGCATTCAGACGATGTTGAGGTACGAACTGGCGCAGGTTCGAAAGGAAAGGGACGAATTCCCCCAGGCGCTTGATCAACACATGGCCGTCTGCCCGCTATAGTTTCCCGTGCGTTTCTATGCTTCAACTTCGAACTCTTGACAACATGTGAACACTGTCAACTATTTTTAGAAACAGATGTCAACATTTTACCTCGAAGCATCTAATGACAGCAACACGTCATCACGGTTTTCCCTGAAATTGCATTTATGGCGTTACAAAAAATTCTTGTTTTCGATGTCCCGACATACCGACCATAATTTCTTTTGCTAGTCACCTGTGTTTTACCTTTTTTCTCCTCTATTGAGACACTAGTATTCAGGAAAGACGCGTAGACAAAATGGCGACGGTTTTCAGTGAGAAAAGGATATTCAGACACACTCTACTTCAAATGAATAAAACAAAAATAGTTATTTATATTCCGACGACCTACCTTACCTATATGTTATGGTTGTGAAATAGGAAATCAACATTTTGAAACGTTTTGAAACTAAAATATACAGGAGCATTTATCATTTTTTGTGAATACATGAGAAATTCATTTAGTAATTAACTTAGTCAAATTTATTTCCAAATTTACATATTGAATCAAATAACTATGTCTTGTTAAGGAAAGAAACGGCATGGTGAGAATGTTGAAATATATATTCGCCATATCATTTGATAATATTTAAAATCGGCATTATTTCTTCTTTGTAAATGCACAGATAGATTCGCCATATCATTTGTTAATATTTAAAATCGGCATTATTTCTACTTTGTTAATGCACAGATATTTTCGCCATATCATTTGTTAATATTTAAAATCGGCATTATTTCTACTTTGTTAATGCAAAGATATATTCGCCATATCATTTGTTAATATTTAAAATCGGCATTATTTCTACTTTGATAATGCACAGATATATTCGCCATATCATTTGTTAATATTTAAAATCGGCATTATTTCTACTTTGTTAACGCACAGATATATTCGCCATATCATTTGTTAATATTTAAAATCGGCATTATTTCTACTTTGATAATGCACAGATATATTCGCCATATCATTTGTTAATATTTAAATCGGCATTATTTCTACTTTGTTAATGCACAGATATATTCGCCATATCATTTGTTAATATTTAAAATCGGCATTATTTCTACTTTGTTAACGCACATATATATACATGCGCGCTTATTAATTTATTGTTGCTCTTTTTCAAAATAAAAGTGTTATTTTTTATATAAACGATCAACATTTGCTATCTGATATTTTAAGTCCTATTTCCACTTTGTTTGGGTGGAATATTTTGCTCATTTATGAGTACAGCTGAATTAAATGCTGCACGAGCGGAGGATTTAATACATGTTGTGTTCTTGTGGGAGTGAGTTGTTTAAATTTACTTATTTTACAACGAATTTGAAACAAGTTATTACAACGTTATATTAATCACTCTTGTGCGAGAGTGTGGTCTTGTGCTGTGTGGGAAACCGGAGTAACGGAGGAAACCCATTTGTCTAACTAAGGTGACCACAAACCAAACTCACATGCGCCCATGCTGGCAATCGAACAAGGATTGCTAACGTGAGAAGCGAGTGTGCTAACTACATCACTAACCGGACAACCTAGCTAACCTAGACCTCCATTGTAGTGCCAATTTGTTGAAACTAGATGTAAACAATGAGTAATAATGTTTTGTTGTTTTACCTATTAAGCGGTTTTATATACGTGTACAAAATAAAAAAAAAATGTACATTTCCATGCGAAGTGATCAGTTAAACGCGTGCCGTGCTTAAAAACAACCGACTAAAAAGCTTGTATCAAAAATGTCTAACTAGACAAATAATCTATATGTTTGATTGTTTTTAAATTGACTAAAATGCGTCATCCGCCTCTTTCTCGGGGATTAACCTCAATATCAAACCTATTTGAATAACTTCAGTAATAATCTTAGTTATATGAAATAATGAACAATGTCACAACGACGGATCTATGTAGTCGGCCATGTTTTCGTTTCAAGTTACCCGCTTACGAATGAAATAGTTTCATCAATTAAGTAGTACGGGATGCAACTATTGATGGAACACATATATAGAAGAAATCGACTTATTTCCCTTTGATACACTTCCCCATCGACAGCTACGGGCCTGCATATATTTGATACATTATTTTGTTTTTATAATTATTGTCATTTGTTTGTCTTATCGGAAAATCAGATATGTAATATCCGTTCAAATACGTTTAATACGTCAAAAATACGTTTGTTGGAACCACAGACGTGGTTTATAGGTCCGTGTTGGAATCTAGTTGTCGCTTGTAAATTGGCTATGTATCAATAATTATTACATAACAGCTATAAATAACTTATTTCACAATCATCCGCTGGGTACATTTAAATTCTATTTAAATAGATTGTGAAATAAGTTCGCTTCATTTCATCAACGTTAATGGTACGTAGCGTTTTACAATTGTAAAGATGGTTAAATAATTCACTAAATTATCAAAAAATACAAATTACTGACACATAACACGCTGGGGTTACTAATTCAATAAATACTGGATATCCCATGTTTATAAACCGATACACATGATTAATTAGAACGAGATACAGATGTCTGTTATGTTATAACGAGAACACACAAATATATGTACACATATGATTTTATTTTATAATTATAATAATAATAATAATAATAATAATAATAATTTATAAAAATAGCAAATGAAATAGATAGGTGTACGTCTTATTTTTGAAAAATCTACATTTTCAAAGAAGGCGCATTTCGTTTGAACGAATTTCTGATTTTTCCAGGTCAACAATGCAATATAAACGGCAGAATTCAAAAATAAACGTTTACGTTACTATGGAGGACAATAAACACGCGCAAGTTGTTCCGTCAGTGGTACCAACCGTTGTTAGCTGCTTATTTGACAATTATGATGGATTTATTGACTATTCAACGAAAGTGAATGTTGGACATTGTAGCACAATAAACGCAAGTGACATTAGATCTGATGTAAGGTCTGTGAAAAGTGTCGGGAAATACTCACATTTAGATTCTATTGGCGCATATGGATATACAAATTCAAGTTTTTCCTCTGACATCATTGTGTCAGATTCCGACAGTGATGACGTAAATGACGTCTCGCGACGCCAGCTTCTAGAAAACGGGTTGACGCCGTTTATAAAAGAGGAACTGAAATATTCCATTCAGACAAAACGGTTAAAAGAGGGAAAGCAGGAATTGAAAGTGGAATTTAGCCCTCCACCGGAAGATGTGGTACGTAATTCAACGTTATTTTAAGCAAAATTTACCGCAACCATTAATTAATAATTTGCGATTCAATTATTGTTTCAACATATCAAAAATCTTTGACAATCAAAAACAAAACAAAATCTCTTGACGTACAACTAGTTTGACTAATAGTGTACATTCTCATTTATACGTGTGACAAACAATACATAAAGAAAGTTCGCTATTTCCCATGTTCTATTTTAAATACCGTTTGACAGAAGTTTCCGGTTGGGAATTTTATCAATCTTTTTGCAAGGGTTCTTGGAAGCGAAGACGCTCAAAACGTATTTGGAATCAAGTTAGGATGGTAATAATATTGATCGATTTGTCATGTTGTTTGGTATTAATAAGCTAATGTGTAAACAATTTGAAGTATCTTTAATGGAGGAAGCGGCAAATTGGACATAAACATCTTAAAGGATTAAATTTATTCCCCAATAAAATGCCTTCTCTTAAATTAACCCGGATTTTGTTACAGCTTACACCGGAAGAGGAAGAGCGTGTGGAAAAACGGCGCGTGCAGAATAGAATGGCCGCGCGCCGCTTCCGGGACAAACAAAAAGACAGAGCCCACACTTTGCAGAAGGTAAATTTGAAAAAAAATTAAACAATAGTATTAATATCTATTTGGTATTACTTGCAACAATCTTGGCTTTGTAAAATACTTTTAATTTTGTTTCGTGATATTGCTTTTTAAACTTACGATCACAGGGTTAAATGTGTGTGTTTGATGCAGTAGAGGAGCTTTGTGTTTGATGCAGCAGAAGAGCTTTGTGTTTGATGCAGCAGAAGAGCTTTAACAACACAGATATTCAAGCAGCAACATTATCTAAATTGAATAGTATCTTTACAGGACAATTAACCAGATTTTGAAAAAAAACACATTCATTTTTTCGATATTTTGGAATGCTTTCAAAAGAAAACCATGAAGGCATGTTGTATTTTTTGAAAATCTCGTTGAAGCGAATTGTTCACATTAGGAAATACAAAACAAAACAGTAAATTAAATCAAAGGTGTGGTGTGTCCATTTATTTGTCATTGTCTGCCTATCAGCAAAAGCGTGTTAATGAGAGAAACTTGATAATATTGCATTATGTTTTTATCGATTGCTTGTTAATTGTGTCAACAGTTTTTGTATATCTCGTTCCGTCCTTAAAATGGAACTAAATATTTATAAGTAAAAAAAGTAAATAAAAAATATTTATTTGTTTTAACAAGATTAATCACATAAAATCAAGGATATGTTGGTGATTTATTTTATTATTGTAACATTTTAGACATTAAATGTCCATTATATAAAAATATATATACACATCAATATGTTTATGTATAAACCTTACATCGTTATCATTTTCATGTGTTTTAGGAGTGTCATCGCCTACAAAGCATTCAGACGGAGTTAAGGTACGAACTGGCGCAGGTACGAAAGGAAAGGGACGAACTCCGCCAGACGCTTGATCAACACATGGCCGTCTGCCCGCTACAGTTTCCCGCGCATTTCCATGCGTCAACTTCGAATTCTTGACAACATGTGAACACTGTCAACTATTTTTAGAAACAGACTAAACTTTCGTGATGTCAACATTTTACCTCATAGGAGCTGATAACAGGAACACGTTTTAATGGAGTTTTCTGGAATTGCATTCATAACAAAACAAAAGTGTTTTCCCACAAAACAGTTGTGAAAAGGAATACGTTTTAAAGTATATATTCGAGGAGGAAACCCCAATATATGTTCCCACGGTTGTCAGTGTGAAAAGGACATTTGGTCACCGGAATGCAGCAAAAAAAAAAAAAAAAAAAAAAACGAAAAAAAAAGTAGTGTGTTTTTGGCCTCTTTTAAGGATTGCAAGCTTCATGAAGACACGACATCGAAAGAGTAATTTCGTCATGAAATCTTTGGGGTCAAAATTTGAAACTGTTCGGTAATGCAGGAGGTTTTATCATTTTGACGTACTCAGCTTTTTATTAACCACACGATCAATTTCGATTTACTGTATGTAATTACATGTATTAACATTATCAAATGACGCATTATATTCAGTGCGATTTTAGCTACATTGCTCAGTTTAATTGACATACAAAAGAAATATTTTGTGTTATTGCTGACATGACGAACCCTTAATTGGCATCGTTTAAAATAGGTTCCAATCCCCTCTCAACTTTATTTATTGCATTGCCGCTAATTGGCAGGGGACGGCACACGTAAAATTATTTGTTTATTTCGCCATGATGATGGGCCTTAATTGACACTTGACGCGCCACTGTGTATTGTCTAGATGCTCGCGCCTCGATAATTGGTGACATGCGTGGGTGTATTGACGAAACGAGGGTAAATTAGAGCGTTTTAATCTTTAAATATAAATGTTCAATAAATGTTCAAGATGGAACAAAATTTAGAAAAAAAGTAAAAAATAAACGAATATTCGAATACCGATTTTAATGTTCGAATACCATTCTTTTGATCGAATATTCGAATATTCGTTTGCATCCCTACTAATATGTATTGTTAAGGAAAGAAACGTCAAGCTGAGATTGTTGAAATATAAATTCGCCATATCATTTGTCAGTATTTAACTAAAATCAGCATAATTACAAATTTGTAAACGCACAATTATACATGCGCGCTTATTTATTTATGTATTTATTTATTATCTATTTATTGTTACATTTGTTCAAAATACAGCACCAAAAACAACAAAGTGTTATTTTCTATATGAAGAAATAAACGTTATGCTTCATCTATGAACTCCTGACTTCACTTGCATTTTGGCAGAATATTTTGCTTATTTATTAAAACAGTAGTATTAAAATGCCACACGAGCGCTCGAGTACAACGGGGTCAGTGGTCCAGAAATGTAATATAATTCATGTTCATGTTATTTATGGGAGTGGTTGAGGTATGTGATAACATTATCATACCTCTACCCACCCCGATCTAAAAAGAGGCTGAGGACCGATATCACCCCCCAACCACCCAGGACCCCAGCCCTAAACACTATAATTACGTTCAAAACAGCTAAACTTGTGTTGCGTTCCAACTATTCGACTATCACGTACAGACCTAGTTTTCTTGATCGCACCAAGATATAGGGTCTATGAGTTCAACTGACAAATAGGGTTAGGAGCTTATTCGTATAGTAAGCCCTTACAGAACCCATACGGTAATGACCTATTTTAAAGCAGGAACAGAACAGAACATAAAATTGTTTCACTTCAAACATTCAACAATGTACATACATACAATTAAATAGATCAAAATTACCCTTGGTGATTTTAAAAGCAGGAAATCATCATAAACCGTTTAGTTGGTACGTCTTCGCAATATATCGATTTCTACAGGGGACAAGCCCACTGACCACCAAAAGTCAATGGTTTCCGATTGTTGAGGGTGTAACGTCCGTTTCCGTTTTTTTTTAACCGACCTTCATTTTCTTCCTTAATTCTGTGAAACAAATTCATTATTAACGATTTTGAGTCCGCGTATTTTAAGTAGTTGCGTTTTGTGCACCGTCCTTCATTTTCATTCTGTGTTCTGTGTGACAAATACTATTCTACGATTTTAAGTCTGTGAATCAGTTATGTGTACAGCATACAACCCTTTTGAGTCCCGAAAACTTTTGAAGAGGCCCACGAATACCGCGTACCACCATTTAGAGTCCCGAAAACTCTTGAAAAGGTCCACAAATACGGCGTACCACCATTTAGAGTCCCGAAAACTCTTGAAAAGGTCCACAAATACGGCGTACCACCATTTTGAGTCCCGAAAACTCTTGATAAAGGCCCACGAATATGGCATACCACCATTTTGAGTCCCGAAAACTCTTGAAAAAGGCCCACGAATACGGCATACCACCATTTTGAGTCCCGAAAACTCTTGAAAAGGTCCACGAATACGGCGTACCACCATTTTGAGTCCCGAAAACTCTTGATAAAGGTCCACAAATACCGCTTACTGCCGCTAACTATCCAAGGTTTCTAACTCCAACGGGCATTACGTATGCTTAAAACGAGTTGTCTCGTTATGATGTCTATTAAAGGTTATTACACTACCTGCATTTCACAACTGATAGGTAACTATTTAAATCGATAGTAATATTAATAGTAAAATACATGGACATGCATTTGGCAATTTAAATCGATTGTGAAATGGTTCCAATCACTATATAAACGTCCATTATACGGAGCGTTTATTTCGTAGGTAAGACGTTGTCTGTGAAAGACTTAAAATAATACATGCGCTTGGTGTTTAAGTAATAGTTAGAATATATTGTGCAATATCTTATGATGATCTTATGAAATGTTGAGCTAGCGAAGCGAGCGCGCCTTTCTTGTATTATATTCCAACTGACTTAGATTAAAACGTGTGTTCAGCAGGCGGAGAACCAAATTATGACGTCAACTATTTTTAGAAACAGACTAAACTATCGTGATTTCAACAGTTTACCTCAAAGCAGCTGATAACAGAAACACGTTTTCATGACTGTCCTTGATTTTGCATTCGAGCGTTACACAGCAAATTGTTTCCAGTGTCCCAACATTCTGATGTAAACTTATGGCACAATATATTTTCAGTAAATATACATACAAAATGACATAAAGTTGTGATATTATATGTTTCAAAAAAATTGACGTTGGAATTATTTTGTTCGGTCCCATTTGTGACAAGGTTTATGACTTATTGATGGGGCCTAAATAATATATTTGGTACCGTTTTTAAAGTCAATTGTTATTTTGTCTGTTAATTAAAGCAGCACTCTCACAGATTAACAGTTTTGACTTTTTTTTTTAGATTTATTCTCAGAATCAGCGGATTTTGGTATGAATGTCTTCAATTCAGTCATATAGTATAACCCACATTAGAACACTTCTCAATTGTTTGGAAAACTGCTGAAAACGTACTTTTCATAAAGCGTTAGTAATGCTTTAAGCCATAAGCCATAAAATATCATTTTTCGAACAATAATATGAAAAAACTGCAATCTAATCTTTTGTCAGCAATTTTGCATCACTGCTTTCCAGACATTAAAGCAAAAGCAAAACTATCTCATTCCAGGGCAAAAAATATTGTACAGGTTTTTCCAGATCAACCATAAGTTGTCAAAACGGTTGTATTGTGATAGTACACGTGCACATTTTACATGTCTTATCAATTTTGCGTGAAACTTATTGGGAGGCCGATAGACAATCATTCCCATTCATCAGAAGTAAGACAATGAAAAATCTATGATGTATGCATAGCATCATCGCTCTCGAGTACGATAATGATAGGCAATATCATTGGCTAAAAAATAATGTTATAATCTAAGTGTAACATTAAAGATGCACTCTTACTCCGAAAATAGACATACCACATTTAATTAAACAATTATATATATATATATATATATATATATATATATATATATATATATATATATATATATATATATATATATATATATATATATATATATATATATATATATATATGTATATTATATAATTGTTTTCTTATCAATAGATCGTGCAGTGATTTTTAAGTACAAAATGAGAGGTACAAAAACTGACATTCGATACGAATCTAATTCAAAGAGAATGTAATGTTATTATTAAGTTACTATCAGAATATTTCAGTTCCTCTTTTATAAACGGCGTCAACCCGTTTTCTAGAAGCTGGCGTCGCGAGACGTCATTTACGTCATCACTGTCGGAATCTGACACAATGATGTCAGAGGAAAAACTTGAATTTGTATATCCATATGCGCCAATAGAATCTAAATGTGAGTATTTCCCGACACTTTTCACAGACCTTACATCAGATCTAATGTCACTTGCGTTTATTGTGCTACAATGTCCAACATTCACTTTCGTTGAATAGTCAATAAATCCATCATAATTGTCAAATAAGCAGCTAACAACGGTTGGTACCACTGACGGAACAACTTGCGCGTGTTTATTGTCCTCCATAGTAACGTAAACGTTTATTTTTGAATTCTGCCGTTTATATTGCATTGTTGACCTGGAAAAATCAGAAATTCGTTCAAACGAAATGCGCCTTCTTTGAAAATGTAGATTTTTCAAAAATAAGACGTACACCTATCTATTTCATTTGCTATTTTTATAAATTATTATTATTATTATTATTATAATTATAAAATAAAATCATATGTGTACATATATTTGTGTGTTCTCGTTATAACATAACAGACATCTGTATCTCGTTCTAATTAATCATGTGTATCGGTTTATAAACATGGGATATCCAGTATTTATTGAATTAGTAACCCCAGCGTGTTATGTGTCAGTAATTTGTATTTTTTGATAATTTAGTGAATTATTTAACCATCTTTACATTTGTAAAACGCTACGTACCATTAACGTTGATGAAATGAAGCGAACTTATTTCACAATCTATTTAAATAGAATTTAAATGTACCCAGCGGATGATTGTGAAATAAGTTATTTATAGCTGTTATGTAATAATTATTAATACATAGACAATTTACAAGCGACAACTAGATTCCAACACGGACCTATAAACCACGTCTGTGGTTCCAACAAACGTATTTTTGACGTATTAAACGTATTTGAACGGATATTACATATCTGATTTTCCGATAAGACAAACAAATGACAATAATTATAAAAACAAAATAATGTATCAAATATATGCAGGCCCGTAGCTGTCGATGGGGAAGTGTATCAAAGGGAAATAAGTCGATTTCTTCTATATATGTGTTCCATCAATAGTTGCATCCCGTACTACTTAATTGATGAAACTATTTCATTCGTAAGCGGGTAACTTGAAACGAAAACATGGCCGACTACATAGATCCGTCGTTGTGACATTGTTCATTATTTCATATAACTAAGATTATTACTGAAGTTATTCAAATAGGTTTGATATTGAGGTTAATCCCCGAGAAAGAGGCGGATGACGCATTTTAGTCAATTTAAAAACAATCAAACATATAGATTATTTGTCTAGTTAGACATTTTTGATACAAGCTTTTTAGTCGGTTGTTTTTAAGCACGGCACGCGTTTAACTGATCACTTCGCATGGAAATGTACATTTTTTTTTTTATTTTGTACACGTATATAAAACCGCTTAATAGGTAAAACAACAAAACATTATTACTCATGGTTTACATCTATTTTCAACAAATTGGCACTACAATGGAGGTCTAGGTTAGCTAGGTTGTCCGGTTAGTGATGTAGTTAGCACACTCGCTTCTCACGTTAGCAATCCTTGTTCGATTGCCAGCATGGGCGCATGTGAGTTTGGTTTGTGGTCACCTTAGTTAGACAAATGGGTTTCCTCCGTTACTCCGGTTTCCCACACAGCACAAGACCACACTCTCGCACAAGAGTGATTAATATAACGTTGTAATAACTTGTTTCAAATTCGTTGTAAAATAAGTAAATTTAAACAACTCACTCCCACAAGAACACAACATGTATTAAATCCTCCGCTCGTGCAGCATTTAATTCAGCTGTACTCATAAATGAGCAAAATATTCCACCCAAACAAAGTGGAAATAGGACTTAAAATATCAGATAGCAAATGTTGATCGTTTATATAAAAAATAACACTTTTATTTTGAAAAAGAGCAACAATAAATTAATAAGCGCGCATGTATATATATGTGCGTTAACAAAGTAGAAATAATGCCGATTTTAAATATTAACAAATGATATGGCGAATATATCTGTGCATTAACAAAGTAGAAATAATGCCGATTTAAATATTAACAAATGATATGGCGAATATATCTGTGCATTATCAAAGTAGAAATAATGCCGATTTTAAATATTAACAAATGATATGGCGAATACATCTGTGCGTTAACAAAGTAGAAATAATGCCGATTTTAAATATTAACAAATGATATGGCGAATATATCTGTGCATTATCAATGTAGAAATAATGCCGATTTTAAATATTAACAAATGATATGGCGAATATATCTTTGCATTAACAAAGTAGAAATAATGCCGATTTTAAATATTAACAAATGATATGGCGAAAATATCTGTGCATTAACAAAGTAGAAATAATGCCGATTTTAAATATTAACAAATGATATGGCGAATCTATCTGTGCATTTACAAAGAAGAAATAATGCCGATTTTAAATATTATCAAATGATATGGCGAATATATATTTCAACATTCTCACCATGCCGTTTCTTTCCTTAACTATTTTTGTTTTATTCATTTGAAGTAGAGTGTGTCTGAATATCCTTTTCTCACTGAAAACCGTCGCCATTTTGTCTACGCGTCTTTCCTGAATACTAGTGTCTCAATAGAGGAGAAAAAAGGTAAAACACAGGTGACTAGCAAAAGAAATTATGGTCGGTATGTCGGGACATCGAAAACAAGAATTTTTTGTAACGCCATAAATGCAATTTCAGGGAAAACCGTGATGACGTGTTGCTGTCATTAGCTGCTTCGAGGTAAAATGTTGACATCTGTTTCTAAAAATAGTTGACAGTGTTCACATGTTGTCAAGAGTTCGAAGATGAAGCATAGAAACGCGCGGGAAACTGTAGCGGGCAGACGGCCATGTGTTGATCAAGCGCCTGGCGGAATTCGTCTCTTTCCTTTCGAACCTGCGCCAGTTCGTACCTCAACATCGTCTGAATGCTTTCTTGCCGATGACACTCCTGCAAACAAATTAAGATATAAGGCGAATACAAATTAATGTGTATTATTATGCAATGGGTATTTTATGTGTACATTGTTATAATTAGTATCAATTACTTCATGGACATACAAACTACTGTATGTTTGTGATTACATGTTAACATGTATTTTGATAAAACAAATACATACATATCTATTTTTAATCTTTTTTTTAATCGTTCCATTTTTCGGACGCTATAACGTAAACTATAAACTGATTTTGGACACAATTAACAAGCAACAGAATGAATAATCATAAAGTTACTCCCATTAGCATGCCTTGTCGTGATAAGCAGACAATAGAAACTTTATCGACACGACCAGTGTGTGTATACCACGTGATAAATTGTGTCATAAATGCTACGTCGGAAGGCAATAATTTGATTTGGAAAACTACTTTAAACAATGAAAACTTTACTATTTCTTCACCATTTTAAATGAAACATAGCGCAGTCTACGCCGCTTACGTGGCCTCGCCTTCGGTCTTTTACCAGAGTTTGATTGCGAGTTTAGTTTCTTAAAACACTTCGACAAACCTTTTCACAATACGGCTGTCTGACAAAGCACTGTCAAAACATTATTTTGGAAACAGGTTTGTCGAAGTGTTTGATGAAACTAATGACCTCATCAAATTTCGGAAATAAAACAAATGCGGGCCTCTTTAAGCGGCATAGACTGCCCTTTGTTTCATTTAAAATGGTGTCGTAAATGAAAAGTTATCTTAGATTCAAGTCTTCATTTTAAGCAAATTTTTGCCTTCCGACGTAGCATCTATGACGTTTATCGCGTGGTATACACACACACTGACGACAAACCTTTGATATTTGAGCACTATTTAAATTAAGGATTGATAAGGGTTTTCCCTGAATGAACGCTTCAACGTGATTTTCAACAAATACAAACCCCAGTCCTATTTTCCTGGAAGCATTCCGATAATATCGAAAACTAGGCATGAAAAGGTTCTTGTTCCAAACCAGCTCATTGACATGTTGATTTATGTTGCTATTTAAAATATGTTTAATGTTAAGGCTTTTCTACCGCTTAAAAAGCAAACACTTTTAGCCCTACGGTTTTGAAGTAGCAGTACTTCCAGGTCAATACGCTACAGTCAAAGCAGATGTAATGCGAAAATAAATTAACATTCTTTTATAAAGTCAATATTTTATTGTAAGTACCGGTAATACCAAAATGTATGTTTATAAATAATTAGAAAAAAAATTAATAATTTATTGTTTATCAAATTTACCTTCTGCAAAGTGTGGGCTCTGTCTTTCTGTTTGTCCCTGAAGCGGCGTGCGGCCATTCTATTCTGCACGCGCCGTTTTACCACACGCTCTTCCTCTTCCGGTGTAAGCTGTAACAACATCCGGGTTAGTTAAAGAGAATGCATTTGTATTGGGTATAAATTAAACTTTTTTAATCCTATTACAAGTTTACATCGAAATTTCCGCTTACTCTATGAAAGATAGTAGTTCAAATTGTTTACATTTTGCTTATAAATCTGAAGAACTTATTTTACATTTTAATGTTTGTTTAAAGAAGTCGAAGCATTTCAACTTGATTTCAAATACTTTATGATTTTCCACGTTTCTACGCGGAACCCTTGTTAAAATATTGAAAAAAATACCAATCCGGAAACGACTGACATACGGAATTCACATATTAAGACTAGAAAATGGGAAAAATCGAATTTTTCGTTTTGTATTTGTTGTCATAATTATGTATAGATGAATTGTACAATATAGGTCAAAACTGTTCGTAAGTCGACAGTTGATGTGGTGCGTTTTGGGTTTTTTTAAATAAAGATTGTTGATATTGCAAAATTCTCAAAGAAAAAATAGATTAGAGACTATGTACAATATCTGAATCGCAAAAAAATGAACTCATGGTGGTCAATTAATTTTGCTCAATTTGACAGAAATACCACTCGGAACTCCTCTGCTATTTCCCATTGAAAACAACCTCGGATGTATACCGGTATATGTAGCATTATAAGTAGTATATTTTTAAATAATAGTTTAAATTAAGAGTAACCTGTTTTAACGTGCATTTTGTTTTACTAAGTTTAGATTGATTGTCAGTGAAGTGTATAATTGCCTACATAATTAAAATTCCCCATAGTAAAGTCCTTCGGATTAACTTCAACCGTGAAATAACTACGCGAACAACTCCAGCGTATATAGTTAAATGTAAAGAATTCTGACATTATAAAGCGGCCATATACATCCGAGGTTGTTTTCGATGGAAAATTGCTGAGGTGTTCCGAAAGACACAAATGCATACCACATCTTCCGGTGGAGGGCTAAATTCCACTTTCAATTCCTGCTTTCCTTCCTTTAGCCGTTTTGTCTGAATGGAATATTTCAGTTCCTCTTTTATAAACCTCGTCAATTCGTTTTCTTGAAGCTGGCGTCGCGAGACGTCATCAACGTCCTCACTGTTCGAATCTGACAAAATGACGTCAGAAGTATAACTTGTATTTGTATATCCACATGCACCATTATAATTGAAGTATTTTCCGTCACTTTTCACAGAACTTTCGTCAGATCTGATGTCAATTGCGTTTATTGTGCTGCTATGTCCAACATTATCTGACGTTGAATAATCAGTATTTTCATCTGACTCCGAATTATCAAATAATCCACTAACAACGGTGGGTACCACTGACGGAACAACCTGCGTTTGCTGTTCTTCCATTGTAACGTAAACGTTTATTTTGGAAATCTGCTGTTTGTACTGCATCGTTGAGCTGAAAGAAAAGCTGTAAAATTAGACATAAGCAATTGTTTTTCTAAATATCAAAATATAACTGTAAGAAATTGTAACATTATACGGCAATGAATTAATTCCTCCCGCTATTTATAGTTCACCTTGTAAGATAAGGCCAGCCAGCCAACACAGGCGGTCAGAGCTGTACCATGCTCACCAATATCATATGTATCAATAATAAATAGTTAGAACACATGAAGTCGTTCTTCATAACATAACATGGTGTCAGAAAAGAACTCATCGCTCATATAGTATTAAATGTGGATTATTGGATCGTTAATTAATAGATTAAGCATTTAATAAACTGTTCACTGTGAGAATGACTTTAAGTGGTGTTCCAACACCGTGCATGGATTGGAATAGCTCAAATCTTCCGGAAGCTTAGAAGAAGTTCACAGAGCACTGTGAGCTTATATTTAAGGGTCCACTTAAAGGGAAGGATGAGGATGTACACATCACCTATTTGCAACTTTGGATGGGTGAAAAGGGTCGGGACATGTACAAAACACTAGAACTGTCAGCGTCCGACAGAGAACATTTGTCAGCAATTTGTGAAGCGATTACAAAACACCTACAGCCGACGATCAACCCCGTTTTTGCACGGTATCGTTTCAACAATATGACACAGGGAGAACTTTCTTTCGAAGAATTCTTGACCAAATTGAGAGTAATGGTGAAGGATTGCAATTATAAGGACAGTGAAGACATGATCAGGGAAAGGATTGTGTTTGGAGTAGTATCACAAAAAATCCGAGAAAAACTCATTAATATGGGAGAAAATTTGACCTTGAGCTAGGCTATTCAAATATGTCTAAGCTTTGAATATGCTCAAGCACAACTGCGCGAAATGCAGGCACCATCGCAAGGAGCAGCCGTTAATGTGGTTCGTTCAAAAAGGGTTACTGGTCATAACACCTCAGGCCAGCCTGGTCACAATTCCTCAGGCCAGTGGGAGCAGAGAAGACAACAGCGCGTCACTTTGGGAGAAGACGTTACCCGGACTTGCCAAAATTGTGGGCGGAAACACCAACAATAACACCAGTGTCCCGCAAAGGGAAAACAATGTCACAAATGTCAAAAATGGAACCATTTTGCATCAGTGTGTAGAAGTGTAAATGAAGTTATTGACAATGACAATTCTTGTACTCATGATTTCAAGGATTTAGTGATTGACACTTTCATGTAGTTGACACACATTGAAGTCCTTTGCTAAGTCTCCAATCATCCCTTGACTTTGAACTCATAAATCTCACATACACAGTTATGTCAGATTCCCAGGACAACCCCCTCACTAAGGACATTGTATTAAAGAAATACAAGGAAGTGTTTGATGGCATTGGTCTGCTAGCCGGTGAATGTAAGATTCACATTGATCCCACTGTCCAGCCTGTGGTGCATCCCTCAAGAAAGGTCCCTATAGCATTACAAGAAAAAGTCAAGGATGAGTTACTCCGCATGGAGTCATTAGGTGTCATCGAAAAGGTCAATGAACCCACTGACTGGGTTAGTTCAATGGTCGTTGCCGAAAAAGCCAATGGCAAAATTCGTATATGTCTGGATCCGCGTGACTTGAATAAGGCCATTCAACGTCCACATTACCCTTTAAGAACTCTGGATGATATATTGCCTCAGCTTTCAGGCGCAAAGTACTTCACAAAGCTTGATGCTAGGAGTGGTTATTGGGCATTGAAACTTGAGAGAGAGTCATCGTTCCTTACATGTTTTAACACCTTATATGGAAGGTACCGATATGTCCGAGTTCCCTTTGGTCTGAAGTCAAGCGGTGATCTTTTTGTGCAAAAGATTGATGCTTGTCTTGAAGGTCTAAGTGGCGTAGCTGTCATCGTGGATGACATACTAGTGTATGGGTCATCTAGAGAAGAACATGACTCCAATCTTAGAGCAGTCCTAAAGAGGTCTCATGATGAAGGAATTCGTTTTAACGAAACCAAACTCGAGGTCGGGGTATCAGAAGTAGACTACTTTGGTCACCTCACATCACATCTCACATCAGATGGTTTGAAATAATCAACCTCAAAGACAGAGGCTATACAGAAAATGAAGCCACCCAAAAATAAATCAGAACTTGAAACCATATTAGGTATGATAAACTATCTGTCTAGATTTGCCCCAAACTTGGCAGATGTAATAGCCCCTCTGAGACAATTACTGTCTAAAGAAGTTAAATTCTGTTGGGAAACTGCACAAAGTGATGCATTTGACAAAATGAAACAAATCATCACAGACCCGAATCAGGTTTTATCCTTTTATGACAAAAGCAAGCCATTAACATTTCAAGTTGATGCCTCCAAGTTTGGTCTCGGAGCAACAATAATGCAAGACGGGAAGCCACTTGCATATGCATCAAAATCACTCACACAAACTGAGGTCAATTACGCACAAATTGAGAAGGATATGTTTGCTATTTTGTTCGGCTGCAAGCGGGTCCACCATTTTGTTTATGGTCACAAAGTCAACGTGCAAACTGATCATTTGCCGTTAGTTTCTATTTTCAAAAAATCAATAAACACAGCTCCTGCACGATTGCAGCGTATGCTACTACAGCTACAGAAATATGATCTTGACATCAAACATTATCCATCCAAACAAGTACCAGTTGCAGACACACTGAGCAGGAACTTTCTAAATGAAACGTTCCCTGAATTGTCACAAGGCATGGACATGCAGGTACATATGGTTATGTCTCATTTACCTGTATCTGACAGAAAATTGAATGAATTGAAGGACAAAACAAGTCAAGATGAGACTTTAGTATTGTTGAAACAGACTATACTTCAAGGTTGGCCAACCTCTAGAAAAATGTGTCCGTCCCAGATATTGCCCTGCCCTTCTGGAATTTCCGTGATGAGTTAACTTCTATTGATGGGTTAGTCATGAAAGGAAATAAAATAATCATCCCCAAATCAATGCAGTCTCAGATGCTTGAACTCATTCACACAGGTCACATGGGAGTTGAGAAATGTCTCAGAAGGGCCCGGGATGTTATGTTTTGGCCAGGAATATCGGCTGATATTACCAATCTCGTGTTAAAATGCAACACATGTATAAAACACAGAAACTCAAACCCAAAAGAGCCATTAATTCCCCTTGAGATTCCTGATTATCCATGGCAAATTATAGGCACTGATCTATTCACCTGGGAAAACAGGAACTATCTTCTGATAGTGGATTACTATAGCAGGTATTTTGAGGTCAAGGAATTGCCCAATATGAAAAGCACCACGGTCATAAACAGAATGAAAGGCATAATGGCCAGATGGGGAATTAGTGAGAAGGTTATATCTGATGGTGGTCCCTGTTATATCTCTCAGGAGTTCGCTGATTTTGCAAAAGAATGGGATTTCAATCACCAGACAATTAGTCCCTATCACAGTCAATCAAACGGTCTAGCTGAGAAATATGTGTCAGTTTGTAAGAAACTCCTTACAAAGGCTAAGGACGCTGGGCGTGATCCTTTTATTGGCATATTAGAATACCGGACCACCCCTCTTGAGTCAGGGTATTCCCCTGCGCAGTTAAACATGGGCAGACAATTGCGCTCTATCCTCCCAACATCTAAGGAAAATCTGATGCCCAAGGTGATATCTCCTAATTTAGTCAGGCAGGGTATTCAAGGTAGCAAACAGAAGGGGAAGAAATATTATGACAGACAAGCAAGGTCACTAGAGCCCTTAACATATGGAGAAAATACAATGATACAACAATTAAATAAAACTTGGAGACCAGCCACTGTAGTTGACAAGTTTAATGAAAGATCATACACTGTTCAGTGCCCAGATGGGTCTATGTACACACGAAATAGGCGGGATCTATTAAAGACCAATGAGCCCTGCCATGGTCAATTTGCAGAGCCAGAAATACAGGAAATGCCTTTAGGTCAAACACCTACCCAGTCTGACATCAAAGATTCGGAAAGCCCTCTAATTGGCAGTACTTCCTCTCCATGTATCAATCACAATCTGTACGTGACCAGGTCAGGAAGGGCCGTAAAACCAAAAGTAATTGAATCCATGTGATGTTCATTTCGCTTGTAAACTGATTGAATCACTTATCTAAATTAGTTGTTTAATGTTTAAATTAGTCTGACAACCTTTAATAAATTTCCGATGAAATTCAAATCCTGCTATTATAACCCTAACATTGAATAACTCCTTCTCCTTTTCCTCTATAAATAAATATAAATAATTTGATATCAAATCACATTTATATTTATTGATAATATCTTTTGTTTGTAAAGAAGGGAGATGTAACATTATACGGCAATGAATTAATTCCTCCCGCTATTTATAGTTCACCTTGTATGATAAGGCCAGCCAGCCAACACAGGCGGTCAGTTTATCTCTAGCAGTCAGAGCTGTACCATGCTCACCAATATCATATGTATCAATAATAAATAGTTAGAACACATGCAGTCGTTCTTCATAACATAACAGAAATGAGTGGCAACCGGAACGTTTTATTATAATAAAAATTATTAATATTATTATTATTATTATTATTATTATTATTATTATAGAATATTTCAGAACCTATATGAGAAATCCTACTTAACAGTAGCATCTAGTTGTTTAGAAAAGCACACTCATATATATAAAATAGTTTTACATCAGTCATATATATATATATATATGACTGATGTAAAACTATTTTACTGGGTTCCCAATTTATATTTCATCATATGCTTGGTAAAATGATCCCCATTCATTTGATTAATGAGAACGTGACTATGAGATTAACTTAATTATGTGATTAATTTGAACATGCTTCTAAGCCTGTTTAATACCTTTGTATTAACGTTGATGAAATAACGAGGACCTATTTCACAATTACTTGAAACGTCCTACTTTTTACAGGTGCCATTTATATCAGATCACGATGTTCAATGGCCTAGGGGACAAAATCAAAATTGTATCATACCTGATACATACCGGAGTTACTAACCTTGAATATGAAATAGTAGCGTCTGAATCAAACATGGGCGATAAGGGCCAATAGTTTTCGTTATGAGCTTGCGCAGGCACGATTTATGTCATGTACTGTACTCCTCTTGATGCCTTTTTATGTTTTAGCTTCACATTCAAGTTCCTGTAGCTACATACGTATAAGTTCACGTGTATGTGGTGTACCTACAGGTATAAGTTCACGTCATGACTCGGCGTGTTACTACTGGTATAAGTACACGTATATGTCGTGTACCTACAGGTATAAATTCACGTATACGTAGTGAAACTATTAGTATAAGTTCACGTACATGGCGTGCACCTAAAGGCATAAGTTAACGTACAAGACGTGTAGCTACAGGTATAAGTTCACGTACACGTCATGTACCTTCACGGGTATTATTTCAAGTACACGTCGTGTAGCTACAGGTATTATTTCACGTACACGGCGTGAAGCTACAGGTATAAGTTCATGTACACGGCGTGTAGCTACAGGTATAAGTTCACGTCAGTGACACGGCGTGTAGCTACAGGTATATTTTCACGTCAGTGACAAGGCGTGTAGCTACAGGTATAATTTCATGTCAGTGACAAGGCGTGTAGCTACAGGTATAATTTCACGTCAGTGACAAGGCGTGTAGCTACAGGCATAATTTCACGTCAGTGACACGGCGTGTAGCTACAGGTATAATTTCACGTCAGTGACACGGCGTGTAGCTACAGGCATAATTTCACGTCAGTGACACGGCGTGTAGCTACAGGCATAATTTCACGTCAGTTACACGGCGTGTAGCTACAGGTATAATTTCACGTCAGTGACAAGGCGTGTAACTACAGGTATAAGTTCACGTTCACGGCGTGTGGCAGGTATAATTTCACGTCAGTGACACGGCGTGTAGCTACAGGTATAAGTTCACGTACACGGCGTGTAGCTACAGGTATAATTTCACGTTCACGGCGTGTGGCTACAGGTATAATTTCACGTCAGTGACACGGCGTGTAGCTACAGGTATAAGTTCACGTACACGGCGTGCAGCTACAGGTAACATGTAATAATGGAGGTCTAGGTTAGCTAGGTTGTCCGGTTAGTGATGTAGTTAGCACACTCGCTTCTCACGTAAGCAATCCTGGTTCGATTGCCAGCATGGGCGCATGTGAGTTTGGTTTGTGGTCACCCTTGTTAGACAAATTTCCTCCGGATCTCCGGTTTCTCACACATAACAAGACCACACTCTCGCACAAGAGTGATTAATATAACGTTGTAATAACTTGTTTCAAATTCGTTGTAAAATGAATTAATTTAAACAACTCACTCCCACAAGAACACAACATGTATTAAATCCTCCGCTCGTGCAGAATTTAATACAGCTGTTCTCATAAATGAGCAAAATATTCCACCCAAACAAAGTGAAAATAGGACTTAAAGCTGCACACTCACAGATTGACCGTTTTGGCATCTTTTTTGTTATTTTTTGTCTTGGAATGAGCAATTGTTTCGCGTAAATATCAGCAAACCAGTTATATTAGACTGCTGACAAAAGACCAGATAGCAGATTTTCATATTTCCGTTCGAAAACTAATGTTTAATGGTGGTTTAAAAAAAAATGCACAAAACATCAATTTTTGACCTTAAATATAAAAATCTGCGATCTATTTTTTCGCCAGCAGTCATATATAACTGGTTTCCATGCATTGTCACAAGAATTGCCTCGTTCCAAGAAAAAAAATCAAAAAGTTGTCAAAACGTTCAATCTGTGAGAGTGCAGCTTTAAAATATCAGTAAGCAAATGTTGGTCGTTTATATAAAAAATAACACTTTATGGTGTGTATTTTTTATTTTATTTTGAAAAAGTGTAACAACAAATACATAAATAAGCGCGTTTGTATAATTTTGCGTTAACAAAGTAGAAATAATGCCAGTTTTAAATACTTTCAAATGATATGGCGAACATATCTGTGCGTTAACAAAGTAGAAATGATGCCGATTTTAAATACTAGTACATGTGTACTAACAAATGATATGGCGAATATATATTTCAACATTCTCAACATGCCGTTTCTTTTCTTAACAATACATAGTAATTTGATTTTATATGTTAATTTGGAAATAAATTTGACTAAGTTAATGACTAATTCATTCATCATGTAATCACTAAAAGGCTGGGCAGGTCAACATTATAAGACATTCTGTATATTTCAGTTTCGAAACGTTTATAAATGTTTGTTTACTTATTTCACAACCATAATATACAGGTAAGATAGGTCGTCGGGATATAAATATATATATGTTCAGTATTCATTTGAAGTAGAGTGTGTTTGAATATCCTTTTCTCACTGACTGAAACCGTCGCCATTTTGTCTACACGAATTTCCTGAATACCGACGTGTCTCAAAAGATGAGAAAAATAGGTAAAAAGCAGATGACTGGCAAAAGAAATTATGGTAGGTATGTCGGGACATCGAAAATAAGATTTTTTTATAACGCCATAAATGCAATTTCAGGGAAAACCGTGATGACGTGTTGCTGTCATCAGCTGCTTCGAGGTAAAATGTTGACATCTGTTTCTAAAAATAGTTGACAGTGTTCACATGTTGTCAAGAGTTCGAAGTTGACGCATAGAAATGCGCGGGAAACTGTAGCGGGCAGACGGCCATGTGTTGATCAAGCGCCTGGCGGAATTCGTCCCTTTCCTTTCGTACCTGCGACAGTTCGTACCTCAAATCTGTCTGAATGCTTTCTAGTCTATGACACTCCTGAAAACATGGAAATGATTTCATAAGATATAATGCGAATACAAATACAAATTCATGTATATTATTATGCAATGGGTATTTTATGTGTCGCATAAAAATCCAACACATTAATTTAGCCCTACGGTTTTTAAGAAGCAGTACTTCGAGGTCAATAACGCTACAGTCAAAGCAGATGAAATGCGAAAATAAATGAACATTCTTTTATAAAGTCAATGTTTTATTGTAAGTACCGGTAATACCAAAATGTATATTAATAATTAATTAGAAAAAAAACAAAATTTATTGATTGTTTATCAAATTTACCTTTTGTAAAGTGTGGGCTCTGTCTTTCTGTTTGTCCCGGAAGCGGCGCGCGGCCATTCTATTCTGCACGCGCCGTTTTACCACACGCTCTTCCTCTTCTGGTGTAAGCTGTAACAACATCCGGGTTAGTTAAAGAGGATGCATTTGTATTGGATAGACATTAAATGTTATTTGTCGTATAAGAAGTTAACATCGAATTTTCCGCTTCCTCTATGAAAGATAGGAGTTCAAATGGTTTACATTTTGCTTATAATTCTGACGAACTTATTTTACATTTTAATATATGTTTTAACATGTCGAACCATTTTAACTTGATTTCAAATACTTTATGATTTTTCACGTTTCTACGAGAAACACTCGTAAAAATATTGAAAAAATACCAATCCGGAAACGACTGACATACGGAATTCACATATTAAGACTAGAAAATGGGAAATATCGAATTTTTCGTTTTGTATTTGTTGTCATAATTATGTATAGATGAATTGTATAATATAGGTCAAATCTGTTTGTAAGTCGACAGTTGATGTGTGTGTTTTGGGTTTATTTATAAAGATTGTTGATATTGCAAAATTCTCAAAGAAAAAATGATTCCAAAACATAACGTCTAATTATAGACTATGTACAATATCTGAATCGCAAATAATGAATTAATGGTGGTTAATTAATTTTGCTCCATTTGACAGAAATACTATTCGGAAATCCTCGGTTATTTCCCATTGAAAACAACCTCTGATGTATGCCGGTACAGCATTAGAAGTAGTTCGTAAAAGTTCAAGTTATAATTTGAGTTAATTGTAACGTGCGACGTCAAAGACGCAACAGATCCATTCAGGGAAAAGCCTACTTGACCATAAAGGGGTCCACTGGTCTTTATATACAGTAAATTCTCAATCCACACGGAGCCCGGGCTTTGATTATTTGCATATTACCGAACAAATACATCAACGTTCTATGAACGTACTTCCGTCTATAACGGAATGTTATACTATGAATACACATCCGCCTACAGCCTTCAGAATTTAGCGTTTTAACTTGTATTTTATGTTCACTAAGTTCAAATCGATTGTCAGTGAAGTGTACTATTGCATAAATAATTAAAATTCCCCATAGTAAAATCATCCGGTTTAACTGCTGTAGTGAACTCACTACGCGATCTACATCAGCGTAGTTTAATACAGAGAATTCTGACATAATAAGGCGGTCATATACATCCGAGGTTGTTTTCGATGGAAAATTGCTGAGGTGTTCCGAATGACACAAATGCATACCACATCTTCCGGTGGGGGACTAAATGTCACTTTCAATTCCTGCTTTCCCTCTTTTAACCGTTTTGTCTGAATGGAATATTTCAGTTCCTCTTTAATAAACGGCGTCAATCCGTTTTCTTGAAGCTGGCGTCGCGAGACGTCATCAGCGTCCTCACTGTTCGAATCTGACAAAATGACGTCAGAGTTATAACTTGTATTTGTATATCCACATGCACCATTAGAATTTAAGTATTTTCCGTCACTGTTCACAGAACTTGCATCAGATCTAATGTCAGTTGCGTTAATTGTGCTGCAATGTCCAACATTATCTGACGTTGAATAGTCACTGTTTTCATCTGACTCTGAAATATCAAATAATCCGCTAACAACGGTGGGTACCACTGACGGAACAACCTGCGTATGCTGTTCATCCATTGTAACGTAAACGTTTATTTTGGAATTCTGCCGTTTGTACTGCATCGTTGAGCTGAAAGAAAACAGCTGTAAAATTAGACATGAGCAATTGTTTTTCTAAATATCAAAATATAACTACATAAGAAATGAGGCGAAACCGGTACGTTTTATTATAACTACTTCTTCTTCTTCTTCTTATTATTATTATTCTTATTATTATTTGTATTATTTGTATTATTATTATTAAATAATAATAATAATAATAATAATAATAATAATTATTATTATTATTATTATTATTATTATTATTATTATTATATTATTATTATTATTATTATTATTATTATTATTATTATTATTATTATTATTATATAATTATTATTATTATTATTATTATTATTATTATTATTATTATTATTATTATTATTCCAGAAAATATATGATTAAAATCCTACTTTACAGTAGCATCTAGTTGATTTGAAATAATACAGACGCTTAATGTATATATCATACTGATGTAGAAATATTTTACTGGATTCCCAATATATATTTTCCATTGCTTGTTAAAATAATCCCCATTTATCTGATTAATTAGAACGTGACTGTGCGAAATGATTAATAAAAACGTGCTTGTTGTGTTTATTACCTTCGAAACGTTGATGAAATAACTAGGAAGTATTTCACAATTAGCATCAGGGGCGTAGCCACGCTATAGTGAATGTTACGCACGAACGGGGGCGGGTGTTGGAGAGGGAATATCCCTGTAGCCAGGGGGAAAAGGAAAATGGAACTACCGTGTTAAGCTCTGACGTGTATTTGGAGAGATCTATAGGTTCGAGGCCGCCGACTTTGTAGTTATCAAGTGATTGATTTAGGTTCAGTAAGCTATCTAGCACAGAGAAGCAACGCTTACTTTTGCCGATCTTCCTTTCATTCTGATATCAGTTTTTAGCTTAGCCTTCGACTTTGATGCCATTTTTGGCCATATTTATTTGTTTATATTTCAAATCGATGTTACGCACATGCGTAAATGCGTAACGCAGGCTACGCCCCTGAGCATGTACTTAAGACGTCCTACTTTGTACAGGTCAATTGGCTATTTATATCGGATCACGATATCGAAGACATTGAGTAAGGGGACAAAACTCAAAATTGTATCATACCTGATATATACCGGAGTTACTTACCTTATAAAACTCGATTAGAGCGCGTAATGTTTATTGTCATTTAAAGGTAAACCTGTCGACCACGCATAGCTAAATTTGCACCGCATCCAAATATAATTGACTTTTCAGCTAATAGCCTCATAGCAAGCATGTAATTTTAGAAGTATTAAAATAAATAAATAAATAATGATATAGTCATAGATGTTACAGAGCGAATACTCTCCAATATGACCTTGCGGAAGCACGTATTATGCCATATATATGATCCCTTGTTATGATTTAGCTACGTATTCAAGTTCAAACTTCGTGTAGCTACAGGTATAAGTTCACGTCAACGTCCTGTAGCTTATTCATACAGGTATAAGTTCACGTACACGTCGTGTAGCTGCAGTTATAAGTTCACGTCCACGTCCTGTAGCTACAGCTAGGTATAAGTTCACGTACAGGGCGTGTAGCTACAGGTATAAGTTCACGTACACGGCTAGTAGCTACAGGTATAAGTTCACGTACACGGCTAGTAGCTACATGTATAAGTTCACGTACACTAGTGTACTGCGTGTAGCTACATGTATAAGTACACGTACACTGCATGTAGCTACATGTATAAGTACACGTACACTGCTTGTAGCTACGTGTATAAGTTTACGTACACGGCGTGTGACTACAGGTATAAGTACACGTACACGGCGTGTAGCTACAGGTATAAGTACACGTACACGGCGTGTAGCTACAGGTATAAGGTTACGTACACGGCGTGTAGCTACAGGTATAAGTTCACGTACACGGCGTGTAGCTAAAGGTATAAGGTTACGTACACGGCGTGTAGCTACAGGTATAAGTTCACGTGCACGGCGTGTAGCTACAGGTATAAGTACACATACACGGCGTGTAGCTACAGGTATAAGTTCACGTACACGGCGTGTAGCTACAGGTATAAGTACACATACACGGCGTGTAGCTACAGGTATAAGTTCACGTACACGGCGTGTAGCTACAGGTATAAGTTCACGTACACCGTCGTGTAGCTACATGTAAAAGTTCACGTAATCGTCATGTTGATAAAAACACATGTGTTAAAAACCCTTCATTTACCCGTTGGGAGATTATTTAACTTTCTAGAAACAGGAAAGGTAAACGGTAATATTTAACGACCGAAAGACCAGCTCTATTTCGTTCTCCCAACCTTTCCCCCTCTTACCCCACCCCACACACAACTTCACCACCATCAGCATCAAAACGTAAACGGAGGACACCCCCGCCAGTCGCCGGCCCGTGAGTAGATGAATTTTCCCCCCCTCCCCCATGGGTATGAGATATTGGTTGCGCGCCGTGACTTTGATCGAACTGGAGAACTGGGCTAGTACCACTCCATAAAATTTGCGATATAGGTGGTAATGTTGTTCAGTGGCATAATCACTAGCGGATTGGGGGGGGGGGGTCTTCCTCACCCCCTGCCAACACTTTAAACCAAATAAATTTCGTTTCTGAGGGAGGGCGAAAGGCAAAAGGGAACGCCCCTAAGTTACGCCCCCTCTGACGTCGAATCCTTGGGCCGCCCCTGATGATGGTGTTTAAACCTCTACAATCACGTTTAGAGACCATTTTTTCGGAAGCGGGAGGGACAGCTACATAACAGCTGCAGATCTAAAGTTTAAAATATGGATATGTGTAGACTTTTCTGCAGAGTCAAAACAAATTGAAATTCATATTATACTAGATATAGAATGCCATGTACATATTTTATAAATATGTTTTATGATTGTTAGTAAGCATAATAAATAATAATGCAATTATTAAATATAAGTAAAGTTTATTCCCTTTCTATATTTAGAAATATTCGGGTAGGTATATATAAATTGTCATCTTAAAAAAAAAGAATTCATTTTAACTATGACTCTGCAGAGAAGTGCTTCTAAAAATAGAAATCTAAAAATAATATTTCTGTGTTAAAAATCGGACGCATGCGCTTTGATACATCCGGAAGTACTGATGAGAAATCCTGTTACTCGGATAGTAAAGTTGTGAATTATATGATTTTGAGGTGAATTTTAAACGTATATTTGATTTAAAACGGCATCCATTAGTCTCAAACAAAAGGTACCCACCTGGCCTTGATTAATGGTTACGTACCAACCGGTAAAATTAAGTTTTTCATCTTGCCAACTTACTAAAATGGCGGATAAGTTTTCTCTTCCGGTTTAAAATTTTGCATGATTTTCCAGCTGTTTCTTGCAGTTAAGTGATGAAAATGTATACTAATTTGTTGGGAGATTTATACACTCGGAGCGTATGAAATTTAATTACTTGTTCTTGTTACTCTTCAAATTTATAAACATATTCTGCTAACAGTTGAACTTGTTTGTATTGTCTATTGTTGTCAGTAGACACACCTTTAATTAAAGTGTGTGTTGTTAAGAACCAGGTGCCTGGTTAGCTAAGTTGGTAAGAGTGCCATGCTAGTGTTTTGACAGTCATGGGTTCGAGCACGACACAGGTTAACTTAAGTATTGGCAGCGGAAAATTGGAAGGAATGCCGCTGTCTGCCTTTAAAGGGTTAATGGTGGAGGAGTGTAGTGTGTGTGGGTTAGCTACAATAATGAGCGATCAGGGATACTTTTTTTATTATTTTGACATTTCTTATGTATCCCTGTTACGCTACAACTCTCTACCATTTAACAACGGGCGAAATGATATACTGAAATAATATGCATTGATGTTGAAAAATAATGACAAAGTTGTTCAATTTTTATCCGACTGTGATCTGAACTGGATTAAATTTATCATTAGAGTTGTTATTTTCACATTAATATATTATGGGTCACAAATACCGTTATACATGTACACAACCAGTCAGATTTGTCCCAGATTTACCGATATCGGGATACTTGATAAACAGTCGACACTTGTAAGTGTTTTATGATAACTTAACATGTTTTTTGGCATACTGACATAACTTAATATGTGTTTAATAGTAGGCAATAATATTTTTGTATAAATTTGAATTTATAACGGAGATAATTTCAAAATTGTGGCCGCGAGGATTCTCTGCGCAAGGACCGCTTGCTACTTTTTGCTGGGATGGTGGACGTCACGAGTCTGCCATATTAAAAAAAATCGTCAAAAGACTCGTTGACGGCCATTTAGGTGGACTAGTGTGTGGGTAAGAACCAGCAACCCGGTCAGCTCAAGTGATTAAAGTGCAGTGTTTCAGCGGTCGTGGGTTTGAGCCCAACACCTACACACTTTTCCTACCAGGATTACTTTATAATCAAGGCTTGATGTGATTTGGAACTCAAAATATTATTGTTTACTACTAATGCAGTCATCGAACTTAGACTTTTGGATGAACAAGTCTGAACTCTTATTTTATTGCATGGAATCATATTTATGAACAAGCCCTGCTATATAAAATTCAGAATTTGAGCAAACCCGGAAGACATTTTACCAGAGCAGGGCTTGCGGGCTTGTGCTAATTTCGACCACTGCTAATAGTAATAGTAATCATAACTGTCTTTGTCAAATCTGGTAAACATTTAAAGTGATTGTGTCAAGTGAACAGAAGATAAAGAAGGATACAGCCCATTCCCAATATGAACCAGTTTAAAAGACTAAACAGCCCAGATTGGTAGATGATACAATACAGAAAGTTTGATATAAGCAGACCATACTTAAATTTTTGTCTATCTGGGAACATGTCCTGGTCCGCAGATTAAGGCGGCATCAAATAGTCAGATGTCATCCTTAATGTCAAACAATCTGGGCTGGACAGTCCTCCAATTTTGGCAATTGCAGGCATGGGCTGTATCTTCTGTATACTTTCACAATACAAGGTGTCTTGGTTTCCATTACAATTGGCAAACTTCAATCATACAACATTGGCCTATGTCTAATTAAGCCTCAGCTTAAGCATTTGTCAGATAAGTTATTAAACATCCGTATACTGCCATTAGAAACATTATTGAAGTATGGTTTGCCAGTATCGAGGCCTGCGTCCCCCATTGTAGCAATGCTATTGAAATTTCAATATTTTTTTAACAATTACAGAAGCTGCCAATAATACAGAATGCAGACAATCAAGTGTGTGGTGGTCGGTGATGGAGCTGTGGGTAAAACCTGCCTGCTCATCTCTTATACAACAAACAAATTCCCCTCAGAATATGTGCCTACAGTAAGTAAATTGTGTAACTCAATTCAATTGAAATAAAAAGCTGAGCTGTGCATGCATGCTGTCAGATGAAAGATGGATCTAAAGTGAATTTAAGCAATTTGTGATAATAACAAATCACAGACTAGACTATAGTAAAAGTTCAGCTAACTCCTCCATTCGCAGAAAAAAAATCTTATTAATTCTCCTAACCAGAGATATAACTTAACTTTTCTGGACCACTAGCCAGCTGGGTCGTAGCTTTTTCAATTAACGAGCCCAACATCAAACCCACGAGCCCAACATTTTGTTTACACATTTTTTACGTCCAATTAAAATCACAGACTCACCCTTTGTTTATTCAAGGGAATGACAGGTTCAAAACATTACAAATAAGTTGTCATATGCAGCTTTGTTAAGGTTCTCAAATGTTTGCTGCCTCACAATTTTTAAAAAGCTTTTCTTTACCTTTTGGAATAGCAAGGGACCTTTTGTGTGTATCACTAGTTTCAGGTTTTAGTACCGTATTTTCTCGACTATAAGGCGATTCGCTTATAAGACGGCCCCCTAACTTTGCCCATGAAATCTGGTGCTTTTTGTTTCGACTCGCTTATAAGACGGGGTCAATTTTTAAGCAAATCTAAAATGCTAAAATTCTTCCTAATGTGTAAAAATGTTCAAGCTCAACGGACAATTATCGACTTTCGCGGTAACTGTTTTTATTTTACTCAAAGAAAATGGTGGTCAACTGTGAGCTCTCTATTTGGAGGTAGGTTAAAAATGAGTACATAAGTTTGCAGGACAGGTCGTTACTTATCGAAATTGTAATAATTAATCAATAACAACATATGTTTGTTTTAGTTTATTTTTTTATTGAAGACACCAATGAAGTTCTTCGGCAAAATAAATGGCTTCAATAACATAACTGCGAAAAGCCGAGGCATGAATAGGTGTTTGTTTAGCAATATTGCTTTAGGCAATATTGTCCCTTGATTGGCGACGAACATAAAGGATTCATATTCGCATTGTCATTTGTTTGCTTAATCAAATTGACAGTTAGGTACCTACATCATATCAAGATTCCAATTTATTGATATGATATATCTGTCAAACTAATTATACTGACACGCGCCATGAGAAAAAATGCAGATATAACGGTACACTGTGTGACGTCAGAGCGCGGTGAAGAGATTTCGTGTTGTTGTTTACTTAATTGCCCCATACTTATATCAGCAGACGATAGACTGGATAGAGGAATACCCTATGTAAAATTTAACTGATTTTGACTTGAATCTTTTTTTAATATTTTATCGACTCGCTTATATAAATAAAACTTTGGGGGTAAAAATCGGGACCCAATTTCCCCGTCTTATAGTCGAGAAAATACAGTACTGTTAAGTTTATACAATTCAAAGAAATGACAAAAATATTTTGCAAAACCGGCAGACGTACTCAAAACTAACCAAACCATGATCGTATTGGACGGCCATGGGCGTTAGTTCCCCCATTTAAGCGAGTATTTAACATTGGCCGTTTATTTTTTTCATATTCTTCAAAATGCTTTTGTTATTTGGCCTTGCAAGCTTCGTAACACTGTCAAGAAATTTCCACATAAGTTTACATGGGCGTAGCCATATTGGATTTTTCTGATGCATGATTGGCTATCGCAATTATTATTTATTATTATGAAAATTGAACTCATTCCTGTAAACAATATATTTCTTGACTCAGGTCATTGATGTTCTAGAACATCTTTTTTGTTTGCTTGATTTATATTTTGGTAAATAATGTTTGTTTTTTATTTCGAATGCTAAATTTGGCATGAAGTATAATATCATCCTTGGCACCCGAGCGTATCATAACCTATACAATACCCTGGGTAAATCAGCTGTAAAAATCTCGTACTCATGAATAATTAATAAGGTGCAATCCAGACGCTTGATTGGTCACATGAGACACGCGTCATGCGGTGCGGAAATGGCCCAGAAGTTACGGATGTTATCTTGGTTCGAAACAATCCAGTGAGATCATGGCTTACAAATCGTTTCTATAATAGGCAGGATTTTGTGAAATATGCCGATAGCTCTTCACAAAGGAGATTCTTTCCTTTTTATTATTGGCTATTTTTTTATTATTGGCTATTTCATTGGTCTGAAAATGCTTATGAATATTCAAGATTTACACAATTTCGCTAGCCAATTTGCCCAGCGTATCATACAGGTTATGATACGCTGGGGTGCCGGGGATGGAATAACATGTGGTATAAACTATTTTGTAATTGTATGTATATTAAAATGAATTTATTGTATTTACTTTGTTTTCCCGCCATAGGTGTTTGACAACTATGCTGTGACAGTGATGATTGGCGGAGAGCCGTACACACTCGGACTGTTCGACACAGCCGGACAGGAAGATTACGACAGACTTCGGCCGCTCAGCTATCCACAAACAGATGTTTTCCTAGTCTGTTTCTCAGTCGTCTCCCCTTCATCATTTGAAAATGTTAAAGAAAAGGTAATCAAAATCTCTCATGCGCCCTGATAGAAATGATCAGTGGTCAAAATTAAACCAAGCCCTGCACTATTAAAATGTTTTCTGGGCTTGCTCAAGTTTTATATAGCAGGGCTCGTTAAAAAAAATGATGCCAAGAATATGGGCTTGTTCATTCATAGTCTAATTTTGAATACTGAAAAAGAAGATTTTTTTGGCAGAATACAATTGATATAAAACTGCAGTAACAATAATTATTAATTATTATTATGCAGTCAGGGTTTCCATTTAAGAAAGTTTTCAAGTATATTTCTCCCTAAAAATAGGCTGAAACTTCCAGAATAAAATTTGCAAAAGTACAGATATCTTGATAATTTTTGGTTTTACTTTTAAAGATTAAAGAGTACAAAATACCAAAGCCTGGTGTCAATGTTACTTTTTTGGCCACATTTTCAATAAGTCTTGAATTAAAATGAATTGTTAGAATATGTTTTGTGGAATTTTACCGAACTAGATGCATTTTTTAGCTCAACTGTTAGAGGAATAAGGAGAGCCATACAATTCACCATAGCGTCATATATAATCTATAAGGTTTTGCATATATGGACACATATGTTAATATCTCAGCAACTACTTGATGTATTGCTTTGAAACTTTATACAATGGTACTCAACCATCCAGCGTATTTAAACTACTAAGTAACATACATAAAATTCAAAACATGGCCCTTTATTCAACTTAGACGTTCTGATGTAAGTTTTGCTTAAAAGTTAAAAATGATATTTAAATCAATATCTAATCAAATATAACATGTTTTTCATTGAAACTTGAGAAGTGTTTTAACCAGAAATGAAAAAGGGCAGCGTGGGCCTGAAAAGGGGCAGGGTGCTTTCTCAAAAGTGAAAAAAATGTGCACTATCTCCAAAAAGCATCTAAAATGAAAACAAAACAAAAGACATTTGAGACAATCAGAATGACCTTAAGTTATAAATGAGCTGTTAAAACATTTAAGTGCAGGGAGTGGGGAGCGAATCTTATTTTGGTACGATCAGGATAGGGTACGAATGTCACATTCAGATTTGCTGTTATTTACTCTTCATTTGTTTAATATTTTTAGCTCACCTGTCACATAGTGACAAGGTGAGCTTTTGTGATCACAATTTGTCCGGCGTCCGTCCGTCCGTCGTCCGTCCGTAAACTTTTACTTTAAACGACATCTCCTCATAAACCGCTTAGCCAATTTCATCCAAACTTCACAGGAATGTTCCTTGGGTGGTCCCCTTTGAAAATTGTTCAAAGAATTGAATTCCATGCAGAACTCTGGTTGCCATGGCAATGGAAAGGAAAAACTTTAAAAATCTTCTTCTCCCAAACCACAAGGCTTAGGCCGTTGATATATGGTAGGTAGGATCACCAAATGGTCCTCTACCAAGATTGTTCAAATTATGGCCCCGGGGGGTCATGGGTTTTCTCTATATGTTTATAGTGAAAACTTCAAAAATCTTCTCCTTTGAACTTACTTGGACTAGAGCTTAGATATTTGGCATGATTCATCGTCAAGTGGACCTCTACAAAGATTGTTCAAATTATGGCCTTGGGGTCAAAATTGGCCCCGCCCCGGGGGGTCATGGGTATACTTGATATGTTTATAGTTAAAACTTCAAAAATCTTCTCCTCTTAACTTACTTGGACTAGAGCTTAGATATTTGGCATGATTCATCGTCAAGTGGACCTCTACAAAGATTGTTCAAATTATGGCCCTGGGGTCAAAATTGGCCCCGCCCCTGGGTGGTCATGGGTTTTCTCTATATGTTTATATTAAAAAAAATCAAAAATCTCCTCTGAACTTACGTTGCTTAGAGCTTAGATATTTGGCTTGATTCATCGTCTAGTGGACCTCTACAAAGATTGTTCAAATTATGGCCTTGGGGTCAAAATTGGCCCCGCCCCGGGGGGTTAGGGTATTCTCTATATGTTTATAGTTAGAACTTCAAAAATCTTCTCCTCTTAACTTACTTGGACTAGATCTTAGATATTTGGCATGATTCATCGTCTAGTGGACCTCTACAAAGATTGTTCAAAGTATGGCCTTGGGGTCAAAATTGGCCCCACCCCTCCTGGGGGTCATGGGTTTTCTCTATATGTTTATAGTGAAAACTTCAAAAATCATCTTCTCTAAACTTACGTGGCTTAGAGCTTAGATATTTGGCATGATTCATCGTCTAGTGGACCTCTACAAAGTTTGTTCAAATTATGGCCCTGGGGTCAAAATTGGCCACACCCCGGGGCTGATGGGTTTTCTCTATATGTGTTATAGTGAAAACTTAAAAAATCTTCTCCGAACTCACAAAGACAAGTAACGTCTTAATTTAAACTGGATAACATATTTAGTACACATACCAGTTTTCAATATAATAATTTCATAATAACAATTATACATATATAGATACACACGTAAAATCAAGTAGTGACAAGAGCTTAGATATTTGGCATGATATATCATCTAGTTGACTTGTACCAATATTGTTCAATCTTTGGCCCTGGGGTCAAAAAATGGCCCCACCCGGGCGGTCATGGGTTTCCTTATATATGTATATGATGAAAACTTATAAAATCTTCTTCTCCGAAACCAAAAGGCGAAGGCCTTAGATATTTGGTATGAAGCATTGTTTATCGGACCACTATTAAGATTGTTCAAACTTTAGCCCTGGGGTCAAAATTGGCCACGCCCCGTGTTCATAGGCTTAGGTTTTCAATATTTTTATATAGTCTTATATAATAAAACTTTAAAAATCCTCTTCTCCAAAATATAAGACCTAGAGCTTTCATATTTGGTATATAGTGTTACCTAGTGGACCTACACCAAAGGTATTCAAATTATTGTCCCGGGGTCAAATTGGCCTTGCTCAGGGGTCATTTGTTTTTACATTGTCTTGTCACTTAAACATCTTTTCCCATGAAAGTAAAGGTCAGAATGACTCCATACTTGATATGTAGCATCCTTACAGGGTCCTCTCTCAACTTTGTTCAAATGGTTTTGTTTGGCCCCTTTTAGGGGTCACCAGAGCAAAAAATAGAAAAACCTTTAAACAACTTGATCTTATTAACTGCTTGATGGATCTTCAAGTCTGAAGCATCCTAGCATGGGCCTCTGTCAGGTCTTTTCAAATTATTTTGTTTGGCCCCTTTTAAGGGCCACCAGAGCTAAAATTAGTAAAAAAAACTTAACATTTTCTTCGCATGAACCCCTTGATAGATCTTCAGCAAATTTGGTTTGAAGTGTCCTTGCATGGACCCCTCTTAAATTTGTTCACATAATTTTGTTTGGCCCGGTTGCCATGGCAACCTAAAGGAAAATGTCAACAATTGGTTATAATCATCTTCTTCTCCTAAACCGCTTTGACAATTTTGATGAAACTTCATAGGAATGATCCTTGGTTGGTGCTTTTTCAAAATTGTTCAAAGAAATTAATTCCATGTAGAACTCTGGTTGACATGGCAACCTAAAGGAAAAGTGTCAACAATTGGTTACAATCATCTTCTTCTCCTAAACCGCTTGGACAATTTTGATGAAACTTCATAGGAATGATCCTTGGTTGGTGCTTTTTCAAAATTGTTCAAAAAAATTAAATCCATGCAGAACTCTGGTTGCCATGGCAACCTGAAGGAAAATATAGGCTGTCGTGTCCGCGCTGTGACTTACTCTTATATGGACAGATTTTAAAATGACTTGCCATATGTTTTCGACATACCAAGACAACGTGTCGTGTGCAAGACCCATGTCCCTACCTCTAAGGTGAAAGATACACTAAGTGTTTATTCACAATGGAATGCTGAATATCAGGACATAAAGAGTGTTGGCTGTTTAGTATGATTGGGGTTTTTTCTATGCTCAGAGGCAATTTAATATAACTTGCAATATGTATTTGACACATAAAGGCAAGATCAACTTTTTATGTACTTGTTCATAGATCAATGTCACATTGGGGGGCATTTGTCACATACTTTGACAGCTCTTGTTCAATATTCTTTGAGAAACAAGCTATATTAATAACAAAGGTTAAACTCTTTTACTCAAGTGAGCGATTTAGGGCCATCATGGCCCTCTTGTTTAATATGCTGACATTTTAAAACCAAGTAACATTTAAAATCTAAATAAGTCAAATAAGGGCAAGGCCTTCCATTCCGCGTTAGCTAAATCACTATTGAGACATGTCAGTGATTTTTTACTAACAATTTGACGCCGAATATCGGCCTATTCACAATCGCCAAAAACGCTAAAAATTCACAAAAATATGAAGAAAAATTCACAATTCCCAAGAGCTACTTGTGAACAAAGTGTTCTTCTATTAAATCAGCATACAAACTCATAAAAGTTGTGTAAAACCTTGAAGATTTTAGTCAAAATATTTACCGATCGGCAATACATATAGAATAACGTATGACGGCTTTTATCGATACCCGATCAAGTAAGTAAAGCGCTCGGTCACGCGGAGCAAAATGACATAGCAAAATTTGTAAACAAATTGATATTTATCGGCAAAATGTCAAGAAATGCCAAGTATTATTAGAAAGAATAAAAAAAGATTCAAGCTGCCAGTACACCAACAATATTTTCCGCCTTTTAACAGATGGCATTTACAAATGACCGTGGTGATTCTCAATCTGTCATCAATTCACTTTCGTGTTCCTCATATCATGTGTGTAACTCACATTCAACATGATCTAGATGACGAAACCTTAGAACGTCTTGTTGACAGTTTCAAAAGATACAGGAATAGGAAGTTGAAAATCAAAAATCTACAATGCTGTTACCTGTAACTCTTTGCATTTAATAAATATGCAACTATCAAAGTTTCATTGTCGTCTTTTATCCTTCTAATGTTAATACTTACACTAAATAAGGCTGTATGTTTGAGTATAACACTATTGTATTTCAGAATTAAGATTTTAATGTTTTGTTAATTTTTCACAATTTTGAACTTTAACGCGCTAAAATTTCACAAAAGAAAAGGCATGGTCTGTTTCACAAAAAAAGTGAAAAAAATCACTGCATGTGTTCCCAACTATCCAACCTACTTCATTAATCAAGTAAGATAACTCTATTTTGCATTTGCATACAATTTGCAAGTAATTTCCCTTTATTATTAGACTTAGACACGTCGCAACTTCTCAGCAACTACATGATGTGTTGCATTGAGACTTTATACAACCATACTCAACCATCCAACCTACTTGCAGGGCTCGCATTTTCAAAGAGTTACTTGCTCTTTTTCCAAAGTATTAAATTAAGTTAATTAAGCATTAACAACTTAAGTTTTAAATCTAATTTTAGAGATTTTAGAGCAATACATGTATATTGCCTTTTAATTAAGAAAATATAGGATCCATGTCTGCATTACTTTTTAATGAAGATAGTGTTGTATTCGATCGAGAGTTGCCGGAGCTTAAGTGTCAGTGTTTTTTTACCACTTTTAAGTTGACAGGGCTTTTTGATATGGGAAAATAGCTTCTATTTGGGAAAAAAGGAGGAAAATACTATGACATGATTCATTTAATGTTCAACTTGTTTTTAAATTTTTATTCAACAAACCAATTGACAAATTCATGAAAGGCACGTAATTGTTACGTTTGCTTATTGTTTAGGGGTTCCTCCTATTTATTATATATATATATATATATTTATTAATTTTATTTTTTTATTAAAGGGGATCTTTTGATGTGGGTAGGGGGGAAATATATTCTTTTTCTGGAAGGAAATTTGGCCGAGTTCCACCGAGTGAAAAAAAATAACACTGAAAGTACATTGACATTGATTTAGATTTACCAATAAAAAAATTCAATTGCATAATTTTTCGTAGCTATGGACAATGGTAGAAATAAACACAAGTCCTCAAGTCCTAAACTGGTAAAATGTCTTACAGACTTGCTCAAATTTTTAATTTTATATTGCAGGGTTTGTTCAAAGAGTTGATGCCAAGCAATAGTAAAAATTCAGGCTTGTTCATCTGAGAGGCAATGTTTAACATTCTTAACATTTTTCAGTGGGTCCCAGAGATCACCCATCACTGTCAAAAGACACCATTCTTGCTAGTCGGAACACAGATTGACTTGCGAGACGACGCATCAACGATAGAGAAGTTGGCAAAGAATCGACAGAAGCCCGTCTCTGGAGACCAGGGAGAGAGGCTCGCACGAGAACTTCGGGCGGTGAAATATGTTGAGTGCTCTGCTCTAACACAGGTTTGTATTTTTTTTCTTTGCATTCGTCAATATATTGGCTCGTCAAGAAATTACGATAACATATAATTTTATAACATATCTTAGTCATGAGGTACAACCTTAGTATGACGGCACGTTTTATTACTGGGGTTAATGTTTAACGATGAATGGTAGGAATGCTTTTTGTTTTGAGGCATTATGTGGCTTAAATGCTGTACGGTGATGTTGTTATACTCTAGTGATATATGAGTACAGTTTTAGCCATAGAGCTATGGGAGGTTGCTGCACCCTGTCCTCTTTTTGAATCACCGTTCTGCCCTCATTGAGACCAAAATGGAAACCCTCCTGCCTTTAAAGAATGAAATGCTTTAAATAGATAATGATACATTTCTTTTGGTTTGATTAATACTTGAAATATGATTATGAATTCAAACAAACATTAAATATTTGGTAGATGACACCTAATATTACTGCAAATTAGCATCATTTCTAACATTTTCTATGAAAATCATAATGTTTTAATTGTTCATTACCAAATGCAATGTGCCCTTTTGTCTGTCAGTACCCTGTCCCATTTCTGCAACACCTGTACTTTTATAACCTGGCTAAAACCCTAACAGGAATTGTTAATTTTAACTTTTAAACAAAGAGATTGTGCTTTTACGTTACATCAAAGGGTTCTAGTGGTTTCTACCCCGGGAACAGCCACCAGAGTTATTCAAATCAACTTTCAACTGTTTTCATAATACTGCTTAATTAAAGGCGATTAAAAATTTAAAGTAAATATTCCTGTTTCATACTCTTGAAATATATAAACAGCTTGTTTGATATTCCCTCATTTATATGGCTGTCTGTTGTTTTTCTCAATGACTTGATGGAAAAGCAAGGAAATTTAAACTTGGAATTATTTAAAAAAAGACTTTAACTTGTGCATTTCTCATTAATCTAAATAACTGGCTTAATATTTCTTGAGTGATGTCACAATAGCTTGTATTGGGTTGGCCCACAAATAAAAGGCTGCATCCTCAATTTTGTTTATCCGCTCCAATGGTCATGTTTTCTGTTTTTCCTTTTTTATTATGGGATAAAGAGGGTGGGGAATTACTTGAAATACCCACCTAAATTGTAACCTACCCAGACCTTAATATGTGGGAAAAGATTTTTTTGTTAATTGTCGGCTTATGCTCCTTGACCAAAGACTGACCAAATAAGAAAAATAGACAAGCGTTTGCATCCATCGGTGGTGCTCTTGTTAATTTGCTCAGTTATATTTAGAATGTTTGTTTGGTTTTTACATGTAGAAAGGTCTGAAGAATGTCTTTGACGAGGCAATCCTGGCTGCCTTGGAACCCCCGGAGAAAGAAAAGAAGAAATTTTGTGCCATGCTTTAATTTGGGTGGGGAATGCTGGCAAATGAGTGGGGACATTTTGTGCCATGTTTCAATTCGGGTAAACTTTGGTGGCAAATGTTTTGGGAACATTGACTGTATATGTTTGTTAATTTTAAGGCAGGCTTTATATATATAAATATATGTGTACTTCAAAGGCTTAGAGCTAAACAGATGTAACTTTTCTTTTTATATGGAGTTCTGTCTGTATTACACTCAGCCCATGGCACAAAGTCTTAGATTGATGTATTAAAATTTAAATTGGCATGAAATATTTTTGTACTTTTATAAGAATGGAGAAAATGTTACTTAATTGCTTAATCAATAAAGTAGGTTTATATGTATGAATGACCTGAGATTGAGTCATTAATAATCATTATAACCACCTTTTTTTTATAGAATAATTGTATGGTCTATCAAATTCAACATCTTATTACTAATGTAGTACAATAGATTTATCATATTTTTACCAATCAAATAGATAAATCGTGATAGATATTGTGATAAAATAATGTAAAAGCCCTTTTTTGAGCTATTCCTGTTATAAATATGAGGCTTGAGAACGTTCGAGAAATTTGGGCCTGATGTTCAACAGGTGTATGGTAGATAGGGCTGTGTATCGTCACTCAACTCACGATACGATACGTATCAAGATACGGAGTACGCGATTCATGATATATCACGATACGCTTATATAGATTTTTTTTCATGTTGGACTTTTGTTAATGAAATTTAAAAAAGAAAATTAAATTGAATTTTTTTTAATAATTTGATTTTCATGTTTTATTTTAGTTTGAAAAATAAACACGGTGTTGATAAGTAAGATAACTAGTTGTAACGTATTTTGCTAGCTCTACCTGCTGTTTGCGAAAATGCGGCTGAAGTGGCTTTCGCTGTTTCGACATTTAAAAATAATGAAAGTTAACAAATTGACCGGACCGTGCAAAGATGTTTGGAAAGTGTTTTAAGCATACATATCTTAAGTCAAGGTAACGAATCTAACGATAGGCAATACACACGATTTTTTACAATGCGATACGATACAGTATATCGTCGGGTATTGAATCGCGATTTCACGATGCACCGATGAATCACGATTTCACGATGCACCGATGAATCGTTACAGCCCTAATGGTAGATATGTCAATACAGTGCACATAACCATGCTTAAAATATACAATAAGATATAATCGATCAGTTAATGTTATTAATTTCTTAACATGGAATGTAACAAGCCATGTCTTTTGCTCTGAAATACTCTACTTTGGTTTGGTCATGTTAATATGTCTTCTTTTCTTTCCGTTTAATTCTGGAAGTAGATGCTTGAAATATACTTATTCTGTTTTCTAAATTTATTTGGCTCTGAAACCTGAATTGATCTAGAAAAAAATGATAATATTACTACACTTATAATGTCGGCGCTGTCTCAATAAAGAATTGTTGTTGTTACTTGAATTTTTTTAAATATGTTGGAAAGTCCCAATTGAAAACTTAAAAGTGCTTCCTTAACTGTCTTTTTAACTTAACTCTTGGCTTAAGTTCAGTTTTTAAATATAAACAGCAAAATAATAAACATGTTCTGGTAAATAGCTTCAGATAATTTTAATTTATTATTGAAACAAATATTGAATAGGGCCACTTGTGAACTTTACAATACAACTGGATTACCATTCTTGGTACAAGCTCATCTGGGCTTAATTTGTCGAAAGTTCTTAAATGTAACACTCTTAAGTAGCTTATTTCATTATGCAAAATTTCTTACTTAATTTTGAGTTTACCGAATAATACATTTACCGTAATAATCATTAAGGAAAGTTTTTTTTGGCGTAAACATTGCATTATTACCTTCAAAAGTATACATTACATAAGGTATACGCAAACAACTAACAAACATCGTAAGCTTAACTTAATCCTTTTTTAAGAATTTCAGATATTTCACGAAATTGGAGCCTGGTGTTGATGCTTTTTTAAAATGTATGGATATTAATTGAGGAAGGATGGCTGGCATCAGAATGTTATGTTCTGTTTCCAATTAAAAACTTTATCTTATCTTACGGTAAATTTTTATTTTCAAATTTGCTTGACTGTGATGCTAGGAATCACATATTTAGAAGCATTGCTCCATAACAAAATACGGAGGGGTCGCAAGCATACTTTTGTAAACACATTTTTTAAAAACAAGTTGATCAATTACGTATTCACAGGGGAAAAACGTTGAGTGAAGAATCCGGAATGCAGAGAAAAATGAATGTCTCTCGTAATGTATAATATCCTCCACTATTCTTCATGCATGTTATATTATTTTTCTGACTTACAGAAAGGACTTAAGAACGTGTTTGATGAAGCTATCCTAGCCGCGTTGGAACCGCCAGAGCCCCAGAAGAAGAAACGATGCAGACTTCTATAATTAACTGCTTCTGCTAGACCATCTACTGCATATAATGTCTATCCTTTTTCTTGGCTGCATTTTCGTCTCGTTCTTGTCGTACTAACTTTCAAACTAAGTAACTTATTTTGACAGTTTTGGAAGTCAGTGCAAAACTGGATTATTTGTTATGGGACTTACGTTTGAGGTTATTTAGTTTTTATGTTGAGTCTTTGTGGTGTGTTACATGTTGATATATGTGACAACATTTGATGGAGATAAAAAAAAAAAACATTATACTTATAGAAACTTTTTTTTATCATTTCAAACTTACAAATATGTTCATTTTCATTGATATAACCCAGAAGCATGGTTTGTAAGGACACTGGCTTGAGTATTATCTTTGAAGTTGTTGATAGGGGAATCACCATTAAGGACTTCCGTAAGAATGTTCTTCACTACTGGCTCTGCTTGATTTCCACTCTTTAATCATTTTTGCCGGATTCATGAATGAGAATTTATGTAAAATATACATTAACCTTTTATAATTCAAATCATCATCATATAAAACTCAAAAATTCTAAAGAATAAGACTTTAACGGAGTATACATAAAGCTATCCATCATTGTACATTTAAATTATAACTATCTGGAATTCGAATTATTCAAAGTATTATAATCTATTCATTGATCTCCAGATAAGTAAAGCTAATCTAACATTAAATAATTATGATTAATCGGAAGCTCTGAAGTACTTTGTAAGCAGCTGATTGTATAATGTTCATGTTACATTTGTAATTGTTTTTTATTGTTCAATAATAATTTTCCGCTTTCATCAGTATTGTTTATGTTGCCATCAATAAAAATTGGATTACATTTATAAGTGACTTAAGAGTCGGACAATTATTATCATTTTCAAGGACCTTATAAAAAAAATTATAATTGTATGTTCTCGCAACCTGAACCACTACAATGTATGGCTTATGTTAGTCCTATAAATAAATATTTTTCACAGTCTCTTGTGGATTATATTGTTATTTTAATTGCCTTAATTAAATCCTGCCTTACACATTCTTAAACAGAATTTGATCTGCTTTTTCACATGAGATTATAATCGAATATATTTAAAATTGTAAATGGAACTGATTAAAAGAACATAATACAGATTAAAAAGACTTGAGATAAAGGCTTAGAGTTTGGCCTTAAAATAGTAATCTAAATATGTACATGATATTATAGTCAAGAAAGTACTTAACATTGTAATAAAATTAGGCTATTAAAGCTACATTTACTTTAATGTTCGTTTCTTTATTAAAACACTATGTAAGAATAAAGTACAATTTTCCTTTTATGTTTTTAAGTAAGAAATACCTATAACAATGAATAATCGTTCATAGAAATTGCATGAAAATGACTGAATCATCTAAATTTTAAAAAATCATTGGGTTTGTGTTTGTATACTGTTTCCGTACTGCATTTTTAGCTCGTCTGTTTTTCGAAGAAAAAAAGTCGAGTTATTGTGATAGCCTTGGCGTCGTCGGCGTCGTCTGCGTCTGCGTCTGCGTCGTCGTCGTCGTCCAAAAACTTTAACCTTACCTCATAACTCAAAAACCGTTCAACATTTTCACATTAAACTTGCTACACGTGTTCCTATTAACACTATGCATGTTTATAGCAGGTCATATAATTTTGCCTTTAATTAATATTGAGTTATCCCCCCTTTTCGACTTGGAATTTCATCAGACGAGCGTTGGCACCCACTCCGCGGTGCTCTTGTTTATTATTTCTGACCCTGGTGTAGTCAGTGTATAATTACATGTTTATGTTTTTTTTGTTACCATAGTGATTAAATATTAAATCATGCAGATTATTTGTATGAATGTAAATTTATTGTATAAATGTCTTAGCACGCTGTATATAAGTATTATTTTATTAGAACATTTTCTTTAAGCATTAATATTATATATGATGTGTGCTTCCTCATAAATTTGTATTTGGTTGTATGAGTTGTGCTTCCTCATACAGGTGTACATGGGCTGTATAAGTTGTGCTTCCTCATACATTTGTATGTGTGTTGTATGAGTTGTGCTTCCTCATACATTTGTATGTGTGTTGTATGATTTGTGCTTCCTCATACATTTGTATTTGGTTGTATGAGTTGTGCCTCCTCATACATTTGTATTTGGTTGTATGATTTGTGCTTCCTCATACATTTGTATGTTGTGTTGTATGATTTGTGCTTCCTCATACATTTGTATTTGGTTGTACAATTGGTGCTTCTTCATACATTTGTATGTGTGTTGTATGAGTTTTGCTTCCTCATACATTTGCATGTAAATTGTATGAGTTGTGCTTTCTCATACATTTGTATGTGTTGTACGATTTCTGCTTCCTCATACATTTGTCTGAGTGTTGTATGGGTTTTGCTTCCTCATACATTTGTATGTGAGTTTGATCTGAATCACTCTAAAAGGTAACATTTGAATTGTTCAGTTTATTCATGGAATATAAACGCCATGTTATTAAATGTACATGTCAATGTGTATTTGATATTATTCATTCATCATTTTAACAAATTATATCATTGAAATAAATGTTGCCTAGGCAAGCTAAGTGCATAAAATTTGCAAAAGAATTTCTGTATTAGTTCCTAACATTAAATCATCTTTTTGATATATATAGAATGTTACATGAATCAGTCGGTCATACAATATGGAATTTATTAAGAATTTTTCGAAAGCAAGACTAAGTGTAATTAATTTCTTACTGAATGACAATAAATGTGATAATCTGTTTAGATCTGTTTATATCAAATGTCGCTTTATCGCGCAATTTTTTCACAGCTATTCAGTTATGACATACATATATCATCAAAAGTTATTACACTAGCTATGTATTACATATATATGAAAATGATATTTCATGATTGGGACATCATTTGTGTTTCAAAAAACATGTATTTGCGGTGAATTTAAAGATTTAATTAAATTGTAGCTTGTAACCCATGTTGAAGTTCAAATGATTTTTTTTTCAATATATTTCAATAAGATGATACTGTTACCAAATATTGGTTTAACTAAGATCCTCAATGTTCAACAAGAAATTACAGTTTTTCGAGTATTTATTTACTTTTTTCGTTCTTTGTCTGAGGATGTTTAGTTGACACTCGATATTTGTTGAATGTTTGTAATTACATTAAGCCAGACAGACACCTGATACATGGGTTATATAAGTTCAATGTAAACACCGCTTGAAGTTGAATGCAAATTAACATTAAGCTTTGCTTCAATTCATTCACATCATTTTTTTGTACTGTTAATGTTTTGTCAAAATATTTTTGACATTGGCCTGCAAAAAGATTGCTTAGCAAAAAAAGTTACAAAAATATTCACAGATTGTACTAGCTTGTTTTCATCATTTATTAGTTTGATGTGTATGTGTTAAAAATTGTTATCACTTGAGTGATATGTATAATGTACATCATTTAATATATAGAGTAGAATATTCATCTCCCTTTTAAGAATGTCATCGTAATCAGCCAATAATTCATGAATTTAAAAAAAACCCAGAGCTTGTTAAATTTTGTTCTCAATTTTTTTTTGGGTTAGGCAAAAATGAACTTGTGTTATTTATACATATATTCTCAAGAAAGTTTCCATGTTTATTATTGTCTGCCTGAGGAATTCATGTTGATTTGATTTTCACAAAATTCTTCAAGCGTGATGGATAATTAGAGATTGTGTTTCTTGAACAAATTTCTCAATTTTCATAAAGCCCAACAGTTAAATGGTATTTTTTTTATAAAACGTTTCTTTAACAAATAACACGTATAAATGTACCAATTTTAGGCAAATAAATTTTAATATTTATGGTTTTCATGATCGTTTGCCAGAACTAATGATAACCGTTTGAAATATGATGTACTTAGAGAGTGACTATATATTTAATCCCAAGGATACTTTGTACATACAAATCCCCTTTTCATATTGCTTATGATTATTCTGTACATTTTCTTATCTGAATAAAAACAGTATACCTGATCTAGTGTAGAATTATGAATCCCTTAAAAGAATAGCTCTATTGATCTGCATTTATTTAGGGAGAGGAATGCAGAAATGCGATCCATTGCCTATCCTTTCATCCTTAACAATTTTACCAAATTTTCAAAGAAAACGGGGTTGTTGGAATAGTGCTTGTGGTAGGTCGGGGGTTGATCCGTCTTCAAACTGAGGCTTTCCAGCGAATAACTTACGCTCCGTTCTAAATATTGACACCAAAGTTGTTACAAAGTAAGAACATGTGGAGAGCTTGCTTGGGTTTGCTTTTGGGACCGTTCACTCAAAGGTCAAGGTCACCATTACTAAAAAGTTGGTGTGCACACCAGCGTTGCTGTATAGTAAGAACATGTGGAGAGCTTGTTAGATTGCTTTTGCGTCTGTTCCGTCAAAGGTCAATGCCACTGTAACCAAATACAAAATTTTGGTTTCCGGCAATTAATTTGATCCTGTTCATCAACTGATCACCAAACTTAACATAGAAAGAATTTGAAGGGAAATGGCTTGGGATTGCTTTTGGGTCTTTCGTCAAAGGTCAAGGTCACCATTACTAAAAATAGAAATTTGGTTTCCGGCGATTAATTTGAGTTTTGGTCATCATATGGACACTAAACTTGGTGTTTACTGCGTAGTGAGAACATGTGAAGAGCTCGCTATGGATTGCTTTTTGGCCCGTTCTATTAGAGGTGAAGGTCACCGATACAAAATATAGAAAATTTGTTTCCGGGGAATAACTACAGTTTCTTTCACCATATGGCCACCAAACCTCTTGTAAAGTAAGAACAAGTAGAGTGCTAGGCTGGAATTTCTTTCGGGTCCGTTCCGTCAAATGTCAAGGTCACCATTACTAAATATGAAATTTCGTTTCAAGGAAATAACTACAGACTTGCTCATCATATGGGGACCAGCCTCGGTGGATTGATATGGTTTCGAGCTCCGTTTTGTCAAAGGTCAAGGTCACTGTTACTAAATATAGAAAAAAATCGTTTCCAGTTAATAACTTAAGTTTTGTTAATCACATCGACACCAAACTTGCTATATATTATATATATATAACATGTGGGGAGCTCGCATGGGATTGCTTCGGGCTCCTTCTCGTTAAAGGCCAAGGTCATCATTATTAAATATAGAAGTTTTGTTTCAAGCGAAAAAATACAGTTTCGTTCAACATATGGACAGCAAACTTAAGAGTATATTAAGAACATGCGGAGAGCTCGCTTTGAATTTAAAGTTTCGTTATAATGAAGGCCAAATTGTAATGCAATCACCTGTCAACCATGGATCATGGGCGCAGACATATTGAATCCCGTGTTTTCACACACATTCTCGCGAGATGTCGTCTGCAAACTTAGCACGCGCTTTTCCCCTCCACTTGTCAAATGCAGCTCAATGAAGTGATTATGGTCAGTATAAATATTATCTTACATAATATGAATCGAAGTCGCCATAATCACATCACAGAGGAAGCATGCATTCAATTAAAGCAATGCGCTTGCCTATGAGTCTGAGAAAATATCAGTGTCTGTATACCAAGTGATAAAATATGTCATAAATGCTACGTCGGAAGGCAACATTTTGCTTAAAATGAAGACTTAAATCAAAGATAACTTTTCTTTTACAACACCATTTTAAATAAAACAAAGGGCAGTCTATGCCGCTTAAAGAGCCCCGCATTTGTTTTACTACCGAAATTTGATAAGATCATTAGTTTCATCAAACACTTCGACAAACCTGTTTCCAAAATAATGTTTTGACAGTGCTCCGTCAGACGGCCGTATTGTGAAAAGGTTTGTCGAGGTGTTTTAAGAAACTAAACTCTCAATCAAACTCTGGTAAAAGACCGAAGGTGGGGCTCCGTAAGCGGCGTAGACTGCACTATGTTTCATTTAAAATGGTGAAGAAATAGCGAAGAAAGTTTTTGTTTAAAGTCTTTTTCAAATCAAAATATTGTCATACACACACTGAAATATGCCAGGTGTTTATAAATATATCACATGCATGTAAACATTGTCTGTGTTTTGGTGGGAAATATGTGTCCAAAAATATGTAAGGTTTGAGATTGACAGTTGCACTTGTTAGGAGTGTATCCAATGATAAAGGACACATCATACAAACTTTACTATCATTGCAATTTTCAAAGGTGGGAGTCTGAACATTGGACATTAACTTCAACGTCAGTTATCAAGTGGTTAACGGTGTGGATTGTGTTTTTATTAACACACTCGCACCATAGTGGACTATTGTGAATCATGGCAGCAGAATATAACTATATTATTTACATCAACTTTTTGGTTGCTATTTAAGCAATCCACGGTATGTACTGAATTTATTTAAACAATATTTCTTTGCAATGCTTCATTATGTTTGCTTTGAAGTAAGACAAAATAAGTTTATGACATGGTTATTTTTGTATTTTGATGTTTTCAAGCATCGCTTACACTTATATACTTGTATGTATTTCCACATAAACCGTGTACTGGTAGGTTTAAAGGTCCAAGGTATTTCATATTTATTCTTAAAGAAAAAAGACTTACGGTGTGTTTGTTTGATGCTCCACAATTAGATTACACATTTTGCAGCACAGGGTATTCCCATAAATAGAGGTGAGATTTATTATTCTTTTTAAAGGAAAAGAAAAAAGGAACTTCTCATCATATGGTGAGGGATGTAACTAATATGGGTGAATGGCGGAATGTTAACAAAATGGATTTTATTAACAGAATAACCATGATTTCGAAATACCAGAACTTTGCATTCATTCAAATTTTTAATTTCTGTTCAAAATGTTTTTTTTACTATGACCATCATGCCTATCTTCATAACTTTGTCCTTGTAAACGTTACAATGTGTTATGTTGCACACTCGGAGGTATAGATAAGTGCTAAAATTATGATATTTATATATCTGTTTGTTTTGGTATGAAGACAAATTAATATAAGGTAGAACCGTTACTACTCGTACGATCAATTTACGACTGTTTCGGGACAACCGTTTTAACCAAATCAAAGATACGGCTAAGGCGGTGACGAAGTGATTCAGGGTGTTCATTATTCGGAACTCCTCGGCCATTTTTATTGAAAACAAGCTCGAATGTTTTTGGACGGTTTACATACCCAAAAAGAGGTACGCTGCATGTAGATCGCGTAGTAATTTTATTTAGCAGTTAAACTTTATGACTTTACTCTTGGAAATCTTAATTATGTTTGCAATAATACACTTCACTGGCAATCAATTTGAACTTAGATCAATAAATACAATTCTAAAACACTACATTTCATAGATTATATAATTCAAAAATTTACGAACTACTTCAACAGATGTACCGGCACACAGGCATCTGAATCATTGTTTGTCACTAAAATGTTGTTTAAAACCATTTTGGGTACATACAATGAGATGAACAACACATCTGAAGATATTTAGTGTCTTTGATATACAAAAAAGAAACAAGGTATGTAACTAAAACTTACCCGATTTCACGGTAGAGTCCAGTTTTATGCAAATTTCTCAACCAACTTATAAACAATCCATTTTTAAATAAGTGACATGGAAAGAAGAGTCAATTATTTTTAAAATGGTGTGCGATATGTTGGTATAACTATATTGTCTTTAGATAAACAAGCACAATTCAATGTCCAATTCTCGTGTTTTTCTTTAGTCGGAAAGAGTACAGCAAATTCAAATCTTCAATTTTCCCCGTGTAAACAGTACTAAACACAGACCTATTGAAGTTATTTTATGCTTCAGTGTACAGTTAAATTATTTCTATTCCATAATATCACGAAAACCCTAACATCACAATGTTAGAAACAACTGTATCAGTCTTAAACTAAATCCTCTTTAAATTTCGCAGGCAGCTGGCCATTTTACCGACAAGCGCCCAGATGATGTCATTGACATGTACATTTAACATCTTTGTACCGGCTTGAATGTGAGCCACACAAGCTTGGATGGGTCGAATACTCTTCTTTGGAGGTTGATCAGAAACATCTGAGCGCTGTCAGGAAAATGTCCACCTCAAACAAAATTTTAAAGTGGATTTAATTTGAAGACTGATACATAGAGGATATTTGTTTATTTCAGTGTAAGATCGTATTTTATTTCACGAGTGTCATAGAAAAAACATATTTTCACGAGTGGCGAAGCCACGAGTGAAAATGTAGTTTTTTTATGATCACGAGTGAAATTAAATACGATCTTACACTGAAAAAAAAAAAAAATTCTGTTTCTTTTATGCTTATTTTCGGAGTTTTATTTGTTTTTTTATTTATTTCTGAATTACCCCCTTTTTTAAAAAGGGTGGGCTTTACGCCGCTACCCGCGGGGCGCCCCTCATGCGTAATTATAGCTGTCAACTTTTTTACTTTCGGTTTGCTGAGAAATAGTTCTCTGCTATTCATTCTTATAGCTTAATATTCGCTCGTTTTTTTTATTGCAAAGCTTTATGAACAGTAAAAAATGAAGTATTATTTGTGCACAAATGTTCCAAAAAATAATGAAAACACTTTTTATTTTAACCAAATTACTACGCCGCTATTTATAGAATGAAAATTTGGAAGGTCAAATGTGTTAGCAAAACAAATGTGGATACTCATTGGATTTTAACCATTCTTCTTAGTTTGAGACTGCATATACGCGTGTTTTTATAGTAAGTTAATATACAGTCATCTTACTGTCAGAGACCAGTCTGTTTCGCTTTAAAATGTTTGTTTTCCAGAAGAGTAAATGCCACGCTAGTTTGTTGACACATTTTGGGATGTGGGTGGGGTAAAAATATCGGATCTATCTGTAAATTGTTGTGTGAATTCTCCAGGAAGCTCATTTTACGTACTACAACGGTTAACAGTTCAAAATACATTTGAACGATGCTATAAAATTTTATTTATGTTCGAACAGTTGTTTTTGTCTGTAATTTGTTTGGAATGAAAGCAAATGTTCGAACATTCAGCTTCAAAGATCAGTAAAATGTTTGATAAACGGGATAACCGGTAATAAACGGTAAGTTGTTAATTTCCAATTATATATTTATTTAAATTTATAAAATATTTCTTTATTTTTTTAAACATTTTTTGACATAATTTACTGAAGTCCAGTGTTCTGTTTTGACCAAGGCAAGTACATGTAACAACAAAGGATTTTAAAAGTAGTTCTGAAAATATGATATTTTCACTCCTTATTTTGCAGTGAAAATATCAAATTGATATTTTCACTGTTGTTATTCCACTGTTAAAACCCCATATTTCATCGTAAAGCATGAAAGAAAATTATTTCTTAAACTGTGGTGTTAGTCTTATTGTGATATTAAGGAATGGAATTAATTTATCTGTACATTGAAACATAAAATAACTTCAATAGGTCTGTGATTAGTACTGTTTACACGGGGAAAATTGAAGATTTGAATTTGCTGTACTCTTTCCGACTAAAGAAAAACACGAGAATTGGACATTGAATTATGCTTGTTTGGCTAAAGACAATATAGTTATACTAACATATCGCACACCATTTTAAAGGTAACTGACTCTTCTTTCCATGTCACTTATTTAAAAATGGATTGTTTATATGTTGGTTGAGAAATTTGCATAAAACTTGACTCTACCGTGAAATCGGGTAAGTTTTAGTTACATACCTTGTTTCTTTTTTGTATATCAAAGACACTAAATATCTTCAGATGTGTTGTTTATCTCATTGTATGTACCCAAAATGGCTTTAAACAACATTTTAGTGACAAACAATGATTCAGATGCCTGTGTACCGGCATACATCCGAGGTTGTTTTCGATAAAAATGGCCGAGGTGCTCCGAATAAGGGCTAAGGCGGTGACGAAGTGATTCTGGGCGTTCATTAGAACTAGCGTCTGGCAGAAATGGACGGTTCAAAAAGCTTTAGGGTCGGTTCAAATATGCCAAAAAAAATAAAATAAAAAAACAACAACAGTTTTTCATCTTTTCTTGCTAAATATGATACCTTTTTCGTATCCTAATGTGCGTTCAGGGACTAGTTTTATTTATGTTATAATGTTTTAATATCAATCACCAAATCTGTTTGACACATGAAACATAAGCGGTCTGATTTAAGTATAATAATACATAATCAGATAGATGCAAGCATCTGAATGATTTGACTAGCACATGTGAACTGTCAATACTCAACAAGAAAACATGAAGAAGAAAAGGATTGAAATAGCTTTTTATAATTATCTGTTTAAAAATATAAAATGTATCAAATTAATGTGAAACTTATGACACCTTCGTAGCATTGATGATCATTTCATGTTTTCATAACACAAATACAGCTTTGGCAGATGACGTCAAACCAACCTGTGGTATCAAATAATTTTACTTGGATTTGACATTTTCAACTTAGTGTATAGGAAGAGTTTATGGTAATCTTTCATGGGATTGAGTTTGAGACCCCTGGGGTCAGCTTTAAGGTCACCGTTACTAACAATAGAAAGTTAGGTTTGACATATTGCGCCAATACTTGGTATAAAGGAAAATTTTATGGAACTGCGTTTGGAGATCACTGTTACTAAAAATAGAAAAAAAAAAACGGTTGGTACTGAATAACTGAATAGTCAGGGTTGACATATTGTGAATAAACGTGGTACGTCAGGAAGAGTTTATGGAGATGTTTCATAGGATTGGGTTTTGCGCCTCTAGGATCAAGGGCAAGGTCAGAATTACTTAAAAAAGTAGAAGAAAAAAACCCGGCTGAAACTAAATACCTTTAGTTAATGTTGACATGTTGTGACCAAACGTGGTATGTTAGGAAGAGTTTATTGGTGACTTTCACGTGGTTGCATTTGGGGCCTCTAGGGTCAAGGTCAACGTCACTGTTACTAGAAATGGAAAAACAGTTGAAACTCAGAATGAGTATTAGTGTACGGACCATGACTCATAAAAGGGTTGGCATATTTAAATAAATTTTGGGACACATGCGTAATACCATAATGTTAAGGTAGTTTCGACTTTGATTACAAACGACTATTTTGGCCTCTTTTCAAATTAAAATTTGCCATAAAATGGTGGCCGTACAATAACCTATGAAAAATGATTTAAACAATTCTTGGTGCACATTCTTGCTCAAAACAATTGTCCTGATAATAACCCATGAACGAATTGACGGATTACAGGACGACTTTGATTACAACCAACTGATTTTTGACAGAGTTTACCAAAAAAACACGGTGTCCAGACGAAAGGGTTGACGGATTTTAATATCTTTATGTACGAATGATAAACACCATTATGTAAGTCAAGTTTGATGTTGGTTACAACCCACCATGTTTTGAGAGAGTTTTGGTCCCTTATCAACTAAGATTTTGCCAAAAATACGGTGTCCGAACAGTCACTCATAGAAAGGTTAAAATGTTTAAATGATTTTATACACGTTTAGCAGCATGTAATATAGGCCAAGTTCATCTAGGCTACAAACCACTATTTATCGACAGAGTTTTGGTCCCTTTTCAACTAAGAATTTTCCAAAAAAAGTAACGGTGTCTGGACAATAACTCCATGAGGTTAACGGAATTAAATGATATTTTAATGCACAGTTGAACACTATGAACTATTGGTACAGGGGTTGTAGGGTACAAACCACCTGCATTTGACAGAGTTGTGGTCCCTTTCAACTTACACTTTCCAAATCTAAGGTGTCAGGACAATATCTCCTGAAAGAGATGACAGGTTTTTCAAATATTTTTTTGTAATACATGTTAAATACCATGAGCTACATGTCAAGTGTGTATTAGTTTGCATAATAGTGTATAATTCAGTTCGTTACACATAGCGTTGTTAGAAATCAAAAACCTAAAATGTGGATGTGCGCATGAAGTTATACCGTTAATTAAAGATGCATTCTTACTCCATAATATTCCAAAAGGGATGAATAAATGTCGAAAACAATGGTTCTAATGAAGGATTTCGAGTTTGATTTGGAAGAAATAAACATTAAACACGTCACTTATACCTTATGAGACTATAGTAGACCACAGTATATCTTTTAGCATTAACCATCATTTAGTATTTTTGCGCTTTCTGATATTACATACACGGTTACAATCTTAGTATCAGTAATTAATAATTTCCATGAATGCATTATTTTGTAAGTAGTTAAAGGTTAAACAATCAAAATGTATGTTTGTTTTACATGTGTATGTATTGATTTTGAATAAGAGTCACTTTAAGTTGAAATATAAAAAAAAGCATTATATAGCCATGACCTGAAACATTTGACAACGTGTAACAAAACAAAATACAACTACAATGGTTGTCAGTGATGATTCTTAGATATATACTCTTATAATAAATACTTAATTTGAACACTCGTACATTGGCTTGCATCACTGTATTATAAATGAGTTAATTACTCGTGCCATGGTAAACAAACAAAGGGCTTATGTGTACGTGCGGGTGAAGTACTACCATGCATAGGTGCAGTTTTGACCTCCGAAACAACTACCTTTCCCCATTCGTTAGTCAGCGACATCAAAGACCACTTCAATCACGACCCTGGCGTCCGTATTCCTTTACCTATGGTTCGTCTTTTTTTTTTTTTTTTAAAAGATAAGCATATTACCGCAAGATAAATATACATTAGTTTGCATCTCTACAGGCAATAACAAAACAAATGTATGGAAGCGACTGTAATCTTATCATATTGTCCTGTATTTGACAATGTGTTTATACCACGTAATATAAAAGGCGTTATAAATGCTTCATCATAAGCCAATAGTTTGCTTTGAATGAAGGGGCTGTCTCATGTATGATAAAAGAGCGAAAAAAAAAGAAAATTGGCGAAAACTGACATGAACTTGGCATCGATGTGTACAATCCATTGAAACTCACTAACTGAAGTACCACATAGTTTACAATTTATTTAAGTTTAACAGTTATTTCGTATTTTTCAATTAAAAAAGAGTACTGGGTATGTCTACCAGGTAGAATTCATTCCTTATGCGAGATTGGCTAGTCGGTGTTATCACGCGATAATACCGAGGTAGGTGTATAGCTTGATTATGTCACCCTATTAGAATAAGCCTTTGTAACGCAGTGAGTAAGACGCTGTACTACAATTTTGGCGACGCGGGTTCGAACCCGGTCTCCGACACAATTTAGATAATTGTCCAGAAATTCGTTACAGAAAAAAAAAACTTTTTTGGTGCCAGTCTGTGACACAATCCCTTTAAACAAAGATAACTTTACTATTTCTTCACCATCTGAAATGAAACATTGCGCAGTCTACGCCGCTAACAAAGCCCCGCCTTCGGTTTTAAACCAGAGCTTGATTGAAAGTTTAGTTTCTTAAATCACTTCGACAAACAACCGCCGCCAAATGGAGCACTGTCAAAACTATTTTGAAACAGGTTATTCGAAGTGTTTGAGGAAACTAATCACCCAATCAAACTTCGGTAATTAAACGAAGTCAGGACCCTTTAAGCGGCATTTGCTTCCCTTTGTTACATTTAAAATGGTTAGAAAATGGAAAGATATCTTTGTTTCAAGTCTTCATTTTGAGCAAAATGTTGCTTTCCGACGAGGCATTTAATTATGATGTAATTTATCACGTGGTCTACACACACTGTTTGACCTGTGTCGACGTATGTTGTACATACATGTATATATTGATGAAATATGGGGTCATTATTGTGATCCTGTTTGGAGAGATAAAGGTCATACACAATATATTAGTTGCAGCTCTTTTGTATTTAAATACATTAAATGCAAAGAATGTTTATGCACCAGTCAATTGTAACCACGCCCCCCCCCAGGTCCGTGGAATAGCGGGGACTTTGACTTTCGGTCCAGCCAACCCCGGCTAAAATCCCAGCCCTGCGGGGACGAACAGATGGTAAAATTAAAATCCCCGCCAAATGCCCCCGCACCCCGGGACCCATTCCACCGCACTCACCCGGCACTGCGGGGCCACCTGAAAGATAAAAACATGACCCATTTCCCCGGCTATCCCCGGTATACCCCCGGACCTGGGGTGGGGGCGTGGTTACAATTGACTGGTGCATTATATGTTGTTGTTTTTTTCTTCAAATATATTGACCTGTCTTTTCAAGTTCCAATACGATGTGGGTGGGGAATAAAAACATTAAAGGGGAGTACTTTCATTGTGGTTAACTGAAGAAGCTAAAGCAATAGTGGTGTTTACGTCCATGCCTCCGCTAATATTTTAAAAGGTTTCGCATGAAAACGACGGCCAAAGTTTATTATCAGTTGTTAAGCATATAACAGGTGTGTTTTCAGAGAATCACGCATGCGCGCTTGTTAGCATAGAGACATTTCGCGCCAACACTTAGACAGTTATAACGCATGTTTAACGGTTAAGTAAATCAAAAATGAAAAAAAAAAACTATGGCGTCTTTAGTATGGTTTCACAAATGTACGTCTTTTTCAAAATAAATATCTTTAACAATGTGAAAAGCTAACTGTCTTATCAGTGTGTTTTCGCTTTATCCAGAGTTGGCGCCTTTTTGTCCTGATTATTCAACTAGCATTGTTAGAAACGCTTTGAAGAAATGGCCTCGTGCGGTTCAATTTTGTACAATGCACCAGTCAATTGTAATAATGGCCTCCCACAGGTCGGGGGTATACCGGGGATAGCCGGTGAAATGGGCCGTGTGTTTACCTTTCAGATGGCCCCGCAGTGCCTGGTGAATGTAGTGGTTTTGTCTTCGTGCAAAATATAGCGGGCCTGACCTAGGCTCCCTGGGTTGCGGGGTCATTTAGCGGGGATTTTACCATCAGTTCGTCCCTGCAGTGCGGGGATTTTACCCGGGGTTGGCTAGACCGAAAGTCAAAGTCCCCACAATTCCCCGGACCTGGGGGGGGCGTGGTTACAATTGACTGGTGCATAAAATGAATGAGGCATTGAAAAGACGTATATTTGTGTATATATATATATATATATATATATATATATATATATATATATATATATATATATATATATATATATATATATATATATATATTAGGGATGCAAACGAATATTCGAATATTCGATCGAACGTTTGGTATTCGAATGTCAAAATCGGTATTCGAATATTCGATGTTTTTGTTAAATTAATAAATTAATTAACTTTTTGCCTACAACTGTCATCTTCGTCTGTCTTGTTTTTACAACGATGGACCTGTAATGCCAGAGGTGTGAACTTGATGACACTATACACGCGCCATATCGGATATATCGTCGGAAACTATAAACAGTCCCCGTAATTTTGCATTTACTGGCTGTTATACAAGTGACATCAAACACATTCCAATTTTTTGGGCACATTTAAGATCGGCCTTTATACCAATGTGTTATCTTCTCTGCTTAACAAGCTTGGCGATATTGCGCAAATCTCCTTGATGATTCGAAGGACATGTGCTAGTTATGTGCTTTAAACTGTTTTCCATGTTTCGATACAACGCTCTTGCGTTGACAAGTAATTGTATGGTTTAACGTTTAAGGATATATGTCCTGAATTGTTGTACAATACATCAGTCAAAATCGACGTTTGGCCATTGTTGGTGTCGTTTTCTATAAATATATTTCGTAAACATCAATCCCAGAACGAGGCTGCAACTACCACGTTGGCGCATATCGTCATTTAACCGGAAAAAAATGAAATTCCCCGATCTTTTTTTCATTGTATACAAAAGTGAACGCAGAGGAATTGGTATAGTTCTTTTTTTGTTTAAAATATATCGCTTTTTCTTTGGATATATTCTGAAAATGGGGAAAATCAGATGCTAATTTGTGGAACATTAAGTGTCCGTCGCGTGTACCGAATACGACAAAGAAGGGTAACAGGGCCCTGGCTATTGCGTTAGTGAATATTAGTTTACTACAATTCTTAAAGGATCATTTTGGTATTCGAATATTCGAATATTCGATCGAAAGAATTACCGAATATACGAATATCAATATTGCTATTCGTTTGCATCCCTAATATATATATATATATATATATATATATATATATATATATATATATATATATATATATATATATATATATATATATATATATATATACAAATCCAACCTTTGTGATATTTTGCCTATTTGAACAACCTTTGGAAGACATTATCATTACATGCTATATATCCTATAATAATATATTCTTTGCATATTCCTTCATAAAATATCCATAAATAAATGTAGTAAAGCATTTTTACTGATGTTTTTTTTTTCAAAAATACTAGCCATCGAGAATATACAATTTTTGACTGTCGCCTTAAGGTAAAGCGCCGGATGTTCATGAAAAAGTACAACCTTTGGGAGAAGTACCCTAAAGGTTGTACTGTATATGTCGCCAAATGGTTCAATATAATATATAATGTAATAACTACTTAACTCAGTCGGGAGAGTGGTCTCAATGGCTCGCGACAGACCCTGTTCGAATTAAAGCGGTAAATATCGGTTAACCTAATACTTCAGTCCTACTGACAACGTTAACATGCCAGTTCGGTAACCATGATTTATATAGCCATCTCTTCAATCCTTTCAATATATTGTCAAATTATTATTTCTTGCATTTTGTTTGCTGTGTTCATGACAATATTTGAAGCTAATTTTAATTCAAAGTCGGGCTAGGTTGTGATTTTACTCTCACACTAAGACAAAGTTTTATGAACCTTAATAAACAATAACAACAAAATCTATGCCATTATTATTAAACCACATACATGCTGTTTGTCCAATGACATGCTCTATTGCCGTTTTCATCATTGCATTACTCTTGTAAAAAGGCAGCATTGTTTGCAATTATGACGGGGTTGCTTAATTGCTTCAACTACCCGTTGGAGTGTAAGCTTCTTTACACTCGCACTCGGGCCTTGCCATTCGACGAGTGCTCTGGTAAGAGTGTTAGTTATCTAAAATATTTCGAGAATGGTGCACAGACACAATAAAACCCTGGTTTGAGCCAATCCAATTCTTTGACGTGCCGCAAAGTTTGCACTGTCACACGGGACCCAGATTAACGTCCATCCCGGAAAATGATTAGTGTATTAATGTTGCCTTTGGGAATCGAAACTGCTGTCACTGGATTGACTAGTGTGACACAAGACCACGGAACCACCCGAAAAACGTTGACAAGCTATTAACCGTGTATTTCGGTATTTTCTCCCTATATATGGCGATACCAGTTAGCAATGCGATGGTTGTCGGAATACATCCTCCGGCGGGATTATGTATGCCCAAAACGTGCCCTGATATCCAAAAGCTTAGTAAGCAGCTAGCCTATTTCATTTTCGTGAGCTGGAAGAACATCACTAATTATGAAACGGGTATAAAATTACAAGTTATTATGACTATATGCAAAATGCAGCATGGATGACTCATTTAAGTAATAGTTTTATAAGTTGAAATTGTTGTGTATAATGTCCTCATCCTGTTATGCCAATGCCAAAACGAGATTGTCTGATGGAGGGGCAGACATCGACGGCCCTATACTTGGAGGAAGAATTGGCGATTGGATTTTATATATGTCTCTGGTGTAATGTCGTTTGTGATTTCATACGTTTTCTTCTCAGACTTAAACAGACGTGTCGTTGCAAACCCACTGTTCCTTTACTTTAAATAACAAATAGAAATCTATATACATTGTAAATTTATTATGTTTTCAATTTGAAAAGCTTAATTGCTATGAATATATGTACATATTCATTTTGATTAAGTTTCACTCGTATCTGTTTGATTCTGTTTGATTCGAATTAATTATGTTAGGCTTTTTTCCAAGAAAATAATGATTGCAAATCAAATCAGTAACGTATTATTTCACTTGAGAAACAACCACCAGAAACCATACATTAAAATTACACTAAGAAATATGATTTGTTTTAATAAATTTAGTGCAGTTAATCTCTCCAAAATAGATTTAAAGGTGCACTTGGCAATTATACTTGAATATTTGATACGGTATAAAAGCGGTAACAGCAGGCAAGAAAATGCACAATATAAGATAAGAAGGTACAACACTCGCCCCAGGCGGTAGGTCCTGGCGCGAGGTCAAGACTGTCTGTACATCATCTTTCCGCGTATCTATTCCCCGATCTTTTTTTCATTGTATACAAAAGTGAACGCAGAGGAATTGATATAGTTCTTTTTTTGTTTAAAATATATCGCTTTTTCTTTGGATATATTCTGAAAATGGGGAAAATCAGATGCTAATTTGTGGAACATTAAGTGTCCGTCGCGTGTACCGAATACGACAAAGAAGGGTAACAGGGCCCTGGCTATTGCGTTAGTGAATATTAGTTTACTACAATTCTTAAAGGATCATTTTGGTATTCGAATATTCGAATATTCGATCGAAAGAATTACCGAATATACGAATATCAATATTGCTATTCGTTTGCATCCCTAATATATATATATATATATATATATATATATATATATATATATATATATATATATATATATATATATATATATATATATATATATATATATACAAATCCAACCTTTGGGATATTTTGCCTATTTGAACAACCTTTGGAAGACATTATCATTACATGCTATATATCCTATAATAATATATCCTTTGCATATTCCTTCATAAAATATGCATAAATAAATGTAGTAAAGCATTTTTACTGATGTTTTTTTTTCCAAAAATACTAGCCATCGAGAATATACAATTTTTGACTGTCGCCTAAAGGTAAAGCGCCGGATGTTCATGAAAAAGTACAACCTTTGGGAGAAGTACCCTAAAGGTTGTACTGTATATGTCGCCAAATGGTTCAATATAATATATAATGTAATGACTACTTAACTCAGTCGGTAGAGTGGTCTCAATGGCTCGCGACAGACCCTGTTCGAATTAAAGCGGTAAATATCGGTTAACCTAATACTTCAGTCCTACTGACAACGTTAACATGCCAGTTCGGTAACCATGATTTATATAGCCATCTCTTCAATCCTTTCAATATATTGTCAAATTATTATTTCTTGCATTTTGTTTGCTGTGTTCATGACAATATTTGAAGCTAATTTTAATTCAAAGTCGGGCTAGGTTGTGATTTTACTCTCACACTAAGACAAAGTTTTATGAACCTTAATAAACAATAACAACAAAATCTATGCCATTATTATTAAACCACATACATGCTGTTTGTCCAATGACATGCTCTATTGCCGTTTTCATCATTGCATTACTCTTGTAAAAAAGCAGCATTGTTTGCAATTATGACGGGGTTGCTTAATTGCTTCAACCTACCCGTTGGAGTGTAAGCTTCTTTACACTCGCACTCGGGCCTTGCCCATTCGACGAGTGCTCTGGTAAGAGTGTTAGTTATCTAAAATATTTCGAGAATGGTGCACAGACACAATAAAACCCTGGTTTGAGCCAATCCAATTCTTTGACGTGCCGCAAAGTTTGCACTGTCACACGGGACCCTGATTAACGTCCATCCCGGAAAATGATTAGTATATTAATGTTGCCGTTGGGAATCGAAACTGCTGTCCCTGGATTGACTAGTGTGACACAAGACCACGGAACCACCCGAAAAACGTTGACAAGCTATTAACCGTGTATTTCGGTATTTTCTCCCTATATATGGCGATACCAGTTAGCAATGCGATGGTTGTCGGAATACATCCTCCGGCGGGATTATGTATGCCAAAAACGTGCCCTGATATCCAAAAGCGTAGTAAGCAGCTAGCCTATTTCATTTTCGTGAGCTGGAAGAACATCACTAATTATGAAACGGGTATAAAATTACAAGTTATTATGACTATATGCAAAATGCAGCATGGATGACTCATTTAAGTAATAGTTTTATAAGAAAGTTGAAATTGTTGTGTATAATGTCCTCATCCTGTTATGCCAATGCCAAAACGAGATTGTCTGATGGAGGGGCAGACATCGACGGCCCTATACTTGGAGGAAGAATTGGCGATTGGATTTTATATATGTCTCTGGTGTAATGTCGTTTGTGATTTCATACGTTTTCTTCTCAGACTTAAACAGACGTGTCGTTGCAAACCCACTGTTCCTTTACTTTAAATAACAAATAGAAATCTATATACATTGTAAATTTATTATGTTTTCAATTTGAAAAGCTTAAATTGCTATGAATATATGTACATATTCATTTTGATTAAGTTTCACTCGTATCTGTTTGATTCTGTTAACCATTCGAATTAATTATGTTAGGCTTTTTTCCAAGAAAATAATGATTGCAAATCAAATCAGTAACGTATTATTTCACTTGAGAAACAACCACCAGAAACCATACATTAAAATTACACTAAGAAATATGATTTGTTTTAATAAATTTAGTGCAGTTAATCTCTCCAAAATAGATTTAAAGGTGCACTTGACAATTATACTTGAATATTTGATACGGTATAAAAGCGGTTACAGCAGGCGAGAAAATGCACAATATAAGATAAGAAGGTACAACACTCGCCCCAGGCGGTAGGTCCTGGCGCGAGGTCAAGACTGTCTGTACATCATCTTTCCGCGTATCTATACCCCATTTAAACAAAGCGACACACGAACCTTCCCTAGATTGAATATCAAATTGATATTGCCACTAACCGTTTTTTTCTTGATTCCATCGTGTATGCGGTCGAACAACTTTTTCCTTGTGTCGATCTCTTTGTGGTTAATAAAGGTGATAGGTTGCCCCTCTTTCCCATTTCTAACCTACGCCCCTTAGAAGGGGTTTACATACTTAATTATTATACGGCTCCAGACATTAATTAAGTAGAATCCGAAAATTAAACCGTGGTGTATTAAACATTGTTGTTGTATTTTAAACATTGGCATAACACATGTAAATGGGGGTAGACGATATATAACAAATATAAGATATTTTGAACATTACGTTTGAGATTCAAAGATTCATTTAAATATGTATCAAAATAAATCTAAGGAACATTTTAATTTATTCAAAAATGGTTCTTATATAGTTTTCCCATCAATTTATAGAAATTATTTCAATTACAAATCGAACTTCAGTTTCACAGACAAACTCATTCGTTTCACGATGTCTCTCCCAGAGGAGTCCGACTGCAAATATTAATTGTTCAGATATTAAGAATGTGTTCATTGGTTGCACGACACCTAGTTTAGTTTCAACTCATTTTACTTATTTGTGGGATTATATTGTTCCCGAAAAAAAATCTTAGTCAGTAAAACCTTTAAAATTGGTTATTTTTTTGTATTCGAATAACAAGGGGCCACATAAATCCGCTGGGGACTTTTGGACACCAAATAACTGGGGGTTGACGTTTTCACTTAAACAAGGTTATGGTTACACCATAAAAGTCGAGACAACCATTGAAGTATAAAAAACCGAAAGGAATGAGGTCACAGGAGCGGAATTTTATACGGGATAATGAGGCCTAAATTGAAATTGATTCGACTATGTTTTTTATTGAAATCCCTGTAACGGAAAAAGATTTATCACAATTTTAGAAAAGTCCTCGGTACACACAGAACACAATGCTTGACAAACCTATTGACTATTTGACATAAGATTTTGTTTTATTTTGACTGACGAAGAGGTGTATCACTGTTATATTATTGAAAGGCATTTACTGCATGATTTAAAGACTAATTAACCCATAACAAACACTTTGCAAACACATCCTAGCAGTAAATGAACAGTTGTGTTTATGTAAGGTTTCTTCGTGTTTCTTAACATGACTTTTTCCTCAATTATACACCAATGATATATCTGAATCAATACGTTGAATAAATAATCTGAGACGGAAATAAAAACGTATGTTTTATAATTATCAAGGTTTAAACGAAATCCTTATTTAATTTACATGGAAAAGAGCTCTCATTTAAAATACGTTTAAGCGACATACAATATACATTGATTTTTATTACTTCTTCAGGAAGGATCGCTTAAGATCATATCGTTATTTACATGAAGCTTACATAGGCCATTTTTCCGGCAACAAATTAGAGGGAAGAACGGAACAATAACACTAACATAATTTTACGGAATATTAACATTTGTTTGAATTTTATTAATAATCTTTATACGTTCTTAACCATACGACTTACACTGAGCAGAGATTATCGGTTGAAATTTTAAAACAATTCACACTTCTATAACATATTAGACTTTGACCTTGCTTTAAACATGAGAAATTAGTGAGAAACGCCAATAGTGTGATTTTTATTCCCCTATATTTTGGGACATACATATTTGCATTGGTCCTTCAGTACGGATGTCCTGAAAATCTTGTGACAAGCATATCATCAACTTTTATGTTTTTACTTCAATCTTTGATTTCGCATATCTTGACGTAAGAACGTGAAGCTTTCTGTAAGACACAACCGCTTCATTCACTGGCAGGTATATTGTCCTTAAGTCTATAATAAATTCATATAGTGTACTAGATGCCATTTTTTTCTAAATCAAACAGCTTATAGAATATTCAGTGTTTCACATATATCTTACTGTATGAAATTATGGAATAAAACGAAAAGGACTTCATGGACTTATGCATGGCATAAAGAACGATATAATAATTAACTTTTAACATTACCGAGCCCGGTAAACAAACTTATTATTACAATTATTTTGATGATGTATTATCAACGTTGTGATGACAAAACTTTTCTTTTTCTTTTCTGTTTTCCTTTTTACATGAAAGGATGAGGTATTTTAGAGTATGATTTTACATATCGGTCTAACCATAAACTATTAAATACATGTCACCACAAAAACATAACGTCAAACGAACGAACCAATAAAGGAAGAAAATATCGGGAAAAAAAATGTATAAATTATAAAGGCTCAACCATTTTTCAATTCTTCTCATTTAAAGATTGTACACAACCATTGTAATAATAGAAGTCCAAAACGATACATGGTATATGCTATGCAAGGTGATGGTGTTATTTTGATAAAGCTTCGGGTCCAAGTACATTGTAGGTTTTTGACCCACGCCTAATTCATTCAATAAAAAATATTCAAATAGAGAAAATAAATTATATCCAGTGAAAAAGAGCATACACTGGACCAGGGGCGACATGTTTATGTCTAGATAGTCCAGTATGGGTGATAATTATCTCGTACTTGAATACTTAATTGGAAAACAATCGAACGCGGGCCGTTTGAAAAACAAAAAAACAAAACAAAAAAACAACATACATATGTAGATGAACATTTGAAAAAAAAAACAATCAGAAAAATAAATCATTAAAACATGTCAACGTATTCTATGGTATTGAAGAAGTTTTAGAATTCAGACAGAAGTGAGGCAACTGGGAATTCAACATTAAAGAGGTCAGTTCACATTATTATATATGTATGCACATTGGACGAGACGTCCTGTTCTCAGAACACTCTCTTGCCTAGGAACTGTCCGCGAGTCTTACTCATCCTTTAAAAATATCAAAGTTACCGTACTCTAGCTTTTAGATTTTTAAGACACGCATGCTATCCAATTTTTAAATTACAACAAGTCAAGACCAATGAAAAAAAAACATATCCAAAATTCAGAGCTGTGGGACCACATGTTTCATTCATCGTAGAGCCCGTGGTTACTCATTTGGCGAATTTCCCACAAACAAATGGGATTAACCCACCCCTTGGCCTCAAAAATATGTTTCAGTCACACTTGTGGCTGTGAGGGAGTCAAGCCATATTGCAGCCTCTATATGGTGCGGGCTGACCTTTATAAACTCAACAACGGCAATCATAGACGCCAAGTTGCGACATGTAAAGCCCGATAAATGAGCCTCAGACACAGTCAGAATGTTTTCTATGTTATTGCAACACAGACTTACATGGAGTTCAACAGTAAGACGAAAAATATTTATATTTAGTATGTTATATAATTTTGTAACGATCAACTTGGAAAATTTAAAAACTATTTCAACTGTTGACCTCTCAGTGTTATCTTAAGACCTGGACGATGTGTGTGCTACGTCGCCTTATAATTGTGAAACCGTTTTGAAAATCCTACTATGTATGATCGATACAGCCAGGACAATGTTTGCTCAGGATGGATTGATGTACTTACGTTTTGTTGAAAATCATAGTATACATGACTAAGTTCAGTCAAAATAAGTTCCATCAACAATACTCATTTTGATATTTAACTTGTATTGTGTCCTTGACATTTGACGTACAAATCAGTGTTTTATGCGCTAAGGGCTTCATGGTGATACTTTCTACATGGTAAAGATACAGTTCGGATGAAAGCACTAACACACACTTACCCACTTAGTGATTAACTCTTTTGTATAATCATTATTTAACTTGACACTGACGCTGAGGCACCAGTCATTCAATATGTATGCGTTTTCAGCTATAGGCTATACGGTTATAATCCTGTTATCAGTTAATAATATTTTCCGTAAATGCATAAATAAGTGAATGTCACTTGAAGGAAAAAGAACTATTGCTGTGCGTTCAAACCGCTTGTAGGCTCGTACTTAGGCGGGATTCCGGTCGTTTAAACTACATAAACAGACTGAAAAAAACTACGACATCGTGGCTTAATAAAATCTATCTTGATTAACAGAACAAAATAGACCATTCCGAAACAACAGTATTTCTTAAAAAACGCTTTTCTACGATCATCATAATTATCAAATCACTATTGAACCCTCGGACAAATCCCGCCAAATATGAGATTCTGCGATGACCGTGATAGTATGCAACTGACTGGTATGTTTTGCCTATTAAGCGAAAATAGTAATCTAAAATCTACAGCGTGCTTAAAAGACGAAAGAGACCGTTTAAAATTATAAACATATTTATATGATATAGCACCATTACTGATGATAACATTTTACTGAAAATAATTTATCTATGTCCTATTCTAGCATGGCACATAGTACTCTTACTGACAATATATTTTCTGATCCCTAAACAATACTTTACTGTTAGGCAGAGATAAAATATAAATGTCATGCGTAGGCAATTTAAAAGGCAATTTACTTCTATGCCCTTTTATATTAAAATGTGTTTACACCTCAGAGGAATAATTTTGGACACTATATTAAATCATTTTCTTGCTCGACATATTTTACGGGTAACAAATGTCGCATGTGTCAGGTTCAAACATGCAATTTGCATTTTTGTAATTTTATATGAAGTTACAAGAATGTGACCTCACCCTACAGTTTGTGGTCCAAGTAGGCACATAACAGGTCAAAACAAGTCCTGAATTGTGCACAAAATGACCCCGGTTTATGGTTGATGCCCTAATAGATACATATTAGGGACACAATAGGCACGAAGTGAACAGATTATGACGTTGCATAATTTGTCGCCCTGGTAACCGTATAAGCTAGAATTGCTAGTCCATAGCTGAATTTATAGCTATATCCGCCTACTGGTTGTTGCCCTAATGACACATCAGAGGGAAATTCCAGTCCTAGACGAAAACCTTTATGTTTATAATAATATATCAATTGGTTACAATCAACTTTGAAAAGCAAACAATTCGAACCTCTTAATTTATTATATACTTAGTTAATGAATGAATCAACAATACTATTTAACTGTTGACCTCTGAGTGTTACCTTAAGACATGGCTGATGTGTGCACCACGTCGCCTCATAATGATGAACCTTCATGGCAAAGCCGTTTTGAAAATCATATTATGAATGATCAAAATACAGCCAGGACAATGGTCGGTCAGGATGGGTGGATGTACTCACGTTTTGTTGAAACTCATATAATGTATTGTTCATCCCGGACTAGCTTCAGTCTAAATAAGTTCTATCAACAGTGTTCATTTTGATATTCAACCTGTAAGTGTGTGCTAGACATTTGACGTACAAATCTGTGTTTATGCTCTAAGGGCTTTATAGTGATCCTTTATATTGGTTAAGATACAGTTCGGGTGGAAGCACTTACAAACATTAACCCACTCAGTGATCTTTTTTAATATTTTCCATAAATGCATTAATTCGTGAGTTGTTAAATAGTAATCTCTCAATATTCATCTTTGTTATACATGTGTACGGATACAATTTGAATGAGAGTGTCACTTTAAGGAAAAAGAATTATTGCTGTGCGTTCATACGGTATGTAGGTTCGTATGAAGGCGCGCGCCCAATCGTTCAAACTGCATAAACCGACGGAAAAAGGTACATACATTATCACTAAGAAATTGTTGCGTAAATAAAACCTATCTGTGTTAATTAGACCATTCAAAAGCAACAGTATTTCTTCAAATCCGCTATTCTACGATCATCGTTATTATCAAATCACTATTGAACCCTCAGACGAACCCGTCAAAAATGAGATTCGGCGATGACCGTTGATATTATGCAACTGACTAGTATGTTTTGTCTATTAAGCTGAAACATTAATCTTAAGTCTACAGCGCGCTTAAAAGACGAGAGAGACATTTAGAAACGTTTAAAATTATAAAAAATAGTATGTGTTGTGGCACCATTATTGATAATAACATTTTACTGAAAATAATTCAGCTATGCCAAATTCTAAGCATGGCACTAACTACTCTTACTGACCATAACTGTTCTAAACCCTAGGTAATACTTGTCTTTAAGGTCCAGGTAAAATGTTTATGTCATTTATATGCAGCTTAAAAGTAAATATAAATTTATGTCCTTTTATATCAAAATTGTGTTTACACTCATCAGAACATTGGATCTACAAAAATATAACAAAAATAATAAATTGGATAACATGAAATTCAAAAACAAACATTTGGAAAAACAAATTATTATTTAACATAATACCGTTTGGATAACAACCGTTTAAACCGTCTGGTAACATACTTTTTAGTCTTCAAAATGTTGCAACGATATAACCCAAAGGTCGGATTGCCAAACCATTTCGGACACTTTTTTTAAAGCATTTTCTAGAAAGATTATTGTTGTTCTTCACATATTACTGACCGAAAATGTCGCGTATGTCATGCTCAAAGTGTTTGCATGTTGGGGGTGGGGAATGGGGAGAAGGGAAGGGCGACTTTGTACATGTGATATATTCCTTTCTTGTTAGAATGTTTATTATTCAGTTATAGAATTTACATTGTATACTAACACATAATAGCCTTACTCGGTAACTCGATTTTATCTTAAGTGACAACAGAGTGACATCATCCAACTGTTTGTGGCCCAAGTACCAACAATAGGGACACACTAGTCCTGAACTTCAAGTGACATCCGCATTATGGTATTAAGAATTATGATATAGACATGCTTGTTCTGAATTAAACATAAAGTGTTTATTGGCATGCCATGGCGGGCTAGTAGGCATAAGGGGGCTACACTGGTACTCAATTGTACATTACGTGTCATCGCCTTAGTAAGCACACAATATGAACGTACCAGGCACGAACTGAAACTATATTGACCTCATCCTACATTTGGTCGCTCTGATATACATACTTAAGCGATATATTAGTCATGTAATGAGCATCATGTGACATATGCCGACTGGTTATCGTCAAAATAAGCACATATGTAGTAGGGTCAAATCGGACCTAAACCTCACATAGTGGCCTCCTTCTTCTTGTTGTGGCTCCAGAAGATACCTTTTAAACCAGGTTTCACATAGTGAAACCTTGTTATCAGAATGACGAACGTCGTTGTTCGGGAAGGCGGCCGAACGGCCTGCCAGGCGCCAAACATACACACAACAAACATCAAATCAACTTAACTATAAATAACACAGGCTGAAGCTCTTCTGTCAATCATTAAAAAACAGGTTTCGTCTCACTGTGGCGTTTCTTGTGGTATTTGGCATACTGGTTGTCGCTCTCAGAGGAATATAGTGATATTCTAGACCTAAACAAACCGATTAGTGACTTTCGCCTTACGATTGTATACAAGTACAAAAATTCTGAACTGACCATAAAGTAATATCTGCCTACTGGCTGCCGTCTTTAAAGCAGACATCAGTGTTTTTACCTAAACAGGATATATTGGCCTCAACCTAAGAGTTGTGACACTACGAGTTGTCGCACTAGCGACAAACTAGTTCTGTAATGGACATTGTGACCTCCGCTGACTGATTGTCGCTCTCCATTTTAGGGACAGGAATTCTTTTAAATTTCCTCCGCAGTAGGAACCTAGGGACAAACATATTCGTAACTGAACGTTCATCGTCGTGATAATGAGTGATTAATGAGGTAGTATAGTTCAGATATAATGGCATATTTATACAATCTAAATATCAATTAGAATGTATATCTCAAGAAATCAGATCACTCCCTTAACCTGCTATCGAACAATGCTAAGAAGAGACTGGTCAACAACCTGTGAGGATATCTGGATAGGTAACTTCATTTTTAATATATAGATGCTTTTGCTGTCATTTTGATTTACATGTATATAACGTTGTTTTAAGAAAGGATTATTATGACAAGTTATTCGTCCTTTATTTAAAAGGTTTTTTCAACATACATTTATTCTGAACGATCACTCAACCAAAATGTTTGTAACGTGTTACTGACATTTTAATCTTAACGACTAAACATTTTTACGTGACCAATAATTTGCCAACACTATATTTGCCTAAAAATGTTAATTCATCCGAAATCAATCCGAAAGTTTAATTAGTTTCCCAAGGACTTAAATGTTTATAGTGACATTCGCTGACTGGTCGCTGACACATAAAAGATATATGATTGTACCGAACTGAACTGAACTGAATATATAGTGATCTTTGCCATGATTTGGCGCCCAAGTAGATTCATAAACGTCTCTACTTAGCCTGAGCTAAACATTATAACTGTTGTAGGCGATCTACAAAAAAGAGTTTAACGAACTCTGTTTTGGACAAGGCATACTTATTTAAGGATAATGCGAATATTTAGTACATGTGGAAATTAAGTGCCTTTAATCACATTTATATTTAAGATTGTTTCTTGAAACAAAAGATATAAACGTTATTTCGGTTTTAATGTTGTTAAAAGAATGATTTAAATTGTTGTTCATTTATGCCGTATGTATGTATGCATGCGCGCCCCCGATCGTTCAAACTGCATTAATGGACAGAAATCGCATATCACTAAGATGTCGTTACGTCACAAAATCTATGTTTATAAACTGATTATACCATAAAGAAACACATTGTTTCATGAAATCCGCTATTCACCGATCATCATTATCAAATCACTTTTTAATCCTTGGACAAAAAGTAGCAATATTGTCAGGGTTATTGTGTTACAGCTGTAATCTTACGGTATTAATATACATGAAATGCAGCAGCCCGGTAACCTTAAACTCTAAATGTTGTTACAAGGTTATATTATGTTCGTATTGTCCTGATATTTCTATCCTGTGATAGATCCCCTCGGAGATGGGATTCTGCGATGACCTTTATATTATGCAACCGACTAGTATGTTTTGCTTATTTCAGCGATAAATTTTAGTAATCTTAAATCAATACTGCGCTTCAATGACGAGTGATATATTTGTATTCGCTTCTAGTTATACACTTATGTATATATAATAGCATCATAACGGATGGTAACGGTATAATGAACATAACTTTATCGGCATATTCTAGCATGGTACATTCTACTGTTACTGACAATAAATTTTCTGATCCTAAACGATACTTTACTTTTAGGCAAAGGTAAAATATTCATGTCATGCGTATGCAATTATAAAGGCAATTTACTTCTATGTCCTTTAATATTACAATTGTGTTTACAACTCAGAGGAATAATGGATCAACAAAAACAAAAATTAACCGAAAATAAATAAGACAACAACAAATAACAAATGCGATTACAGTAAATATTAAAACCCGTATGCAGAACTGTATTCTTTTTAAACACAGTAAATTTCGGGCAAAAGAAGATTTTGTCATCTGGTAAAATAATATCATGTCTCCCAAAGGTCGCAGCGATGTTACCCTAAAGGTCGGATTGTGTTAAACATAACGGACACTATATAAAATCATTTTCTTGAAAAAGCACTGTTGCTCTTCATATGTTATGAGGAATAAATGTCGCATGTGTCAGGTTCAACGCGGGGGAGGGCAACTACTTCAATTTCAAACATGCAATTTATTCATTTTTTTTGTAATAATGTTTACTATATAGTGACAAAAATACCTGTGTATAACAATACATGACAGCCTAAAGCGTACAGTCGATATTATTTATAATGTTATGTGAAGTGACAAGAATGTGACCTCATCCTACAGTTTGTGGTCCAAGTTGGCAGATAACAGGTCAAATCAAGTTCTAAGTTGTGCATAAAGTGACTCCGGTTTCTGGTTGATGCCATAATATATACCTAATAGGGAAAATAATGTCCCGAACCGAACTGTACTTTGCCATGACAACGCGGCAAAATAGTCAAAATATGGGGACAAACTGGTACTCAGCTGTACATATAGTGTCATCGCCCAATAAGCACATACTAGGAACATACGAGGTATGACCTTAGGCTATTTATGCGATGTTGGGGAGCGGTAAATATTTAGAAAAAAAATTATGCTCTTTCGTTAGAATGTTCATTAAACAGTAATGAATCAATCTCTGTCTATACAATTCATGATTTTCTAAAGTGGACACTCGAGCCTCTTATAACGTTACATCGTGTGACAACAAAGTACTGTTTGTGGTTCAAGAGAGCACATAATAGAAACAAAGTGGCATATCACCTGACTCTATATTGATCTCCGCCTACTGGTTGTCGTCCTGATATAAATATTATAGCGATAAATAGGTCTTGAAAGGAGCCTCAAGTCACCTCTGCTTTCTTGTGTTTGCACTAGTAGACACATATTAGGGACATAATAGGCACGAAGTGAACAGATTATGATTTATGTACATTATCTGAACATATAGTGACCTCTTTCTACTGAGTTTTGACAGCCAATGTAATTGGCCCATTTTTCAAATCCTATATAAGGCGAGTTTTGTAGCCAATCAAAACGGAGGAAACTCATATAAGTCGAGTTTTGTTGATATTGGCAGAGTTTGGTCGATATGGAGCGAGTTCTGGAATATATTGTCTTCAATTATCTGGTATTGGTACCGCAAATGTCTTATAGTAATAGTTAATTAATAATCATATATATGCATGCGCCCTGTTACAATGTTATGGAATAATATATAGAAAATCCCCATTTATGATATAATGTTATTAATTAGGTGATATCATAGTGGCCTAGCATAGTCTGAGGTTAGCTGTATTTGCCTGAGCCCGAAAGGACGAAGACATATACATCTGACCGCGGACAAATAACTGGACCATTATGAAGTCACCTAATTAATTAGTGTAAGTATTTAATTAATTGACTTTTACCATTTTCGTTAAAAACAATCTTATAACTTACCAATTCACATTGAAGCCATATTTATCCCTTATTCATTCATGGTGTCTGCTTATCTAGAAATGACTTTGCTGGATTTTTACATGCATCTTCAAAGTGACATTGCAAATACTTATGAAAAAACTCTGTACATTAATGATTATAAGGAAGCATTTCTTTTCATCTTAATTTCGTAAATCGTTAGCCAAACATCAAATGTTTTACCTTCGTCGTCCATGTTGTCGGTGTGCACAAAATATTCGTAAAATACAAGTGTAATATCAAACCGTACAAAGTGGTTCAATCATTCAATAGGTTCAAGTATTCAAAATAAGTTAATACGATGCACGCAATTTTCAAAACAGTCAGAAAACGGAAAACAAAATGTCTGTTTTAAAAGTGATTTCCAGCATATTTCTCATAATAGACGAGTTTTGAAAGCCAATGAAAATAACCCATATCTCAAATCCTATATTAGGCGAGTTTTGTAGCCAATCAAAACGGAGGAAACTCATATTGACCTAGTTTTGTTGATACTGGCCGATTTTAGTTGAATTGTCTTCAATTGTCTGGTAATGGTACAGCGTTTTCTCTGTATCTCGTCAAATACGTAATAGTTGATTAATAACAACATATTCTAATAAGTGACTTCTAGGGTGACGACCGGTCGGCTAAAGTCACTATGTGTTCGGCTCGGACAAGTATGCTTATTTTTAATGGTGACAATCAGTAAGCGGAGGTTATTATTTTCAGTTCAGAACTATTATGTCGCTATCATTTGCCTACTTGTGCGACAACCAGTAGGCGGAGGGCACTTTTTCCTGTTCAGGACTTCAGTGTCGCGTTTAAGTGCATTCTAGGACGGTAACAAGAAAGCAAAGATCGCTTTATGTTCATTTCAGGATTTATATGTCCTTGTTATGTTAATTTACATTATGAATGCATGCATGTGCTTTAATTTTGATTTACATATATTTCAAATAAAACAAGTATAATCATACTAATACATAATAAGTTATTTGTTATTAATTAAACACTGATTCGACATAATTATATACTGAACTATCACTCAACTAACATTCATAACGGTGTTAAGGTGTTGCCGACGATGCACATCTTCACGACTTTATGTTTTATATCACCAATAAATCGCGAATGCTGTTTGGTCTATAAATTGTTTGTTCGACATATCATTAATCCTTATTTCGACTAAGGATTAACGGTGTATAAATGTGTATATTGGCATCGGCTTACCGATTATTGCCCTAGAAGAAACAAACCCGAGACATGCTAGTACAAATCTGAACTGAACTGAACATCAATGGATATACGCCATGAACTGGCAGCAAAGAATTCTCATAAAACGGACATAGTAAACATCCACTAAACATTAAGTGCTGTAGGCAATCTATATCATTCGAGTTTAAAAGGGATTATCTCACAGATGAAAAAATAGCGAAAAAAAATAAAATTGTCGAAAAATGACATAAACTTGGCATGGATGTGTACAATGCATTTGGAAAAATTAGACCTTTGGGTAACATCGTTGCGACCTTTGGGAGACATTGAAACTTTTCACCAGAAGGTCATATCTTCTTTCGACCTATAGTCATTGTGTGTTTAATAATAAGATATTATATTGCGTACGTGTTTTTATCTACTAATTATGTTATACCAGTTATTATTTGATAAATATGTTTGAGTTTTATTTTGTTTTAGAACCAACGTTCTGATGAAGTGACTACACGCGCTTTGATTCGGATGGAGAAATAAAATTAGCTTTTTTAACTTCCTAGACATGACACCTAATTCATTTTTTACTTAGGAATTGATAATTAAGTATTGTTTGTGGTTACAAACATATTGGGTTGGTAGTCAGGATATACTATTTATATATTCCTTTTTTTATAGGTTTTTACACTGATAGCCAGAAAAAGTCCCATAGTATTTTAGTTCATTTAACATTCATCAACTGTTATTATGCTATTATTTATAAAAAATACTACAGCATAAATGAATAATTGGGATCGTATACGCCTTGGTCACGATATAATGACAATTTCCTTTTTGCTGTTGTTACGTTGTAATTTTCTTAAAATGTTATGTTAAAATTGTCTTTTTATGTCTCATGATATGTAGAATATATCTGTCGACTCAACTTATACAGACTTCCATCGCTTGATTTGACGCGTTTTCTAATTTCAGACTCCAAATAGCCAAAATGTGGCTAAAAACTGTCGTTACAATGTTTCATTTCAAAATTACCCCTTTTTTAACATAAAAAATAAAAAAAAAATACTGAAAAATAATTGTATCAGATATATTGAGCATTGAGTAAGCACTTTAGTCTTCTTTCTTTAGCAGGTTATTTCATTTAAATTGCATAAGACTGACCGAGTACTACTAAAATAACTGAACCCACCATTTCGTTACCAAAATCTGGCTTTATCAATTCAGGGATACAAAATGGCCAAAATTTCTTAGCAATATGGTAATTTGTGAAAATATGACCCTCAATTGGAAGAACTACAACTCATTTATCAATAGCAATAAGAAATTTATACATAATATCTACATTACCAAATTTATCATACGCCTGAGGATGCACCCAAAAATACAGAAAATTTTGTCCCATCCGCAGACGCATGGTTTTTCCCAGCAAGGAATATGCTTAGCATATAACCAACCAGGCAGATTTTGCATTTCCATTCAGTGACCAATATCTGATTGTAATTCGTAAATATGAAGCTCAACATGTCAATGTCCCATTCGTAGACACCATGTCTCATCCGTAGACACACATAAAGTGCTCAGAATTTGAATATATATTAAGCAAAAAGAACCACTTTCCTTTGACAGAAATGTAGCACATATTCAAAACTAGGCCATGGATTACCAAAAAACAACTCATTACCTTTGTATTTTCATTTTTCCACTTCTATATGTTGCTAAAAACATTGAAATTCATGCCTTAACTTATTTTTTTTGTATAGTGTGTATTTTGGGGAATTAAAATAAGTAGCCAAAAGATTTTTAACTGAAATATTATCAATCAAAATAGTTAGTTGAAACTTGTCAGCGTTATCGCGCTTATTTGACTGTTAGGTTGTTAAACGTATATTTCGCGTGTCGTCTCCATGGTATTATTATATCAAGCTCAGTGGATACACTTAAGTTTGTTGCCTTTATGTCTTAAATATAAAGATTTTATTAGATCGTGATATTTGATAATTTTGATAATATAATATTAAGTCGAAGTCAAAGTCAATATAGAAACTCAAGTGTTTAGTTTAGGAGATCATTTTTTTGTTATGCTCTAAGACATAATGGCCATTGTAGGTAGAAATGAACATAATGCATGTATGCTAAACGTAATACCCCCACAATAATTTTTCATAAACAGATGTAGAGCAACAGTATGGAAATACTAATAAATGCTAAAAAATAGTTTCCAAAGCATTGGAATAATTCGACCTTTGGGAAACATCGTTGCGACCATTGGGAGACATTGAAAATTTTCAGCAGAAGGTCATATCTTCTTTCGACTAATAGTCATAGTCATATCCCAGTTATTATTTGAAAAAAATATGTTAGGTTTCTTTCGACTAATAGGCATGATGTGTTTAAGGGGACTGTCTCACAGATGAAAAAATAGCGAATTTTTTTTTAAAACTGTCGAAAAATGACATTAACTTGGCATCGATGTGTACAATGCATTGAAACTTAATTATTGAAGTAGCACATAGTTAACAATTAATTTAAAATTAGCAGCTATTTCGTATTTTTCCATTAAAAACATACTGCGCCTGAGTAAACATATATTGGCCTGCTTGTACCGGTTGTGCCCTCATGTGCACATCTAGTGAATCAGCCTACTAGTTGTCTCCCTGTTCGGTACAAATAAAGACAAACCAGACCTGATTTGATCACATATTAATTAATGACAGCCGCCTACTGGTTGTCGTCCAGGTAGGCATTCAATAAGGACATATATGCGTCCTGAACTGAACAAAGAATTATATCCGCCTACTTGTTACCGCGCTAGAAGACACAGTATACGGATATACTAGGCTTGAAATAAACAGATTGTTGAAAATAAATATAGTTATTACAAGGTACTAGGTTGAACATATGCTTTTTTCTACCACTTGTAGAGAAATTTAGCACAGCTTCGTGTAAGTTGAAATTAATCATGATCGGGTCCGTTCAAGTGGTAGAAAAAAGCATATGCAGCCCTCGAGCCAAAAATAATTTTGTTTGAGGTTTGTATCTATACCACCAGACCACTCGTTACTTTCTGTCAGAATAACACCAATAGTTGATGCATCACTTGTAGTTAGTATATTACTTGCATTCATTCATTGTCCTTCACAGTGCCACACAACAAGCAAGATAACTATTTTAGAATTGCTATTTTAGAGTCAATACAAGTATCTTCACCAAGCCTTGGTCCATACATTGACTCTTGATTGTCCGTTGATAAGAAGAGAACACTTCAGTGAATATATGGAGAAATCAAGTAAACAGACGATACAGAAGCAGTTTGAGGTACAAATATTCTTAAAATATCGAATGTGAATAGTATGAATTGACTTTGTATATAATGCGTTATCATTATTTAAACATAATATTGCATTTGGAAATATACTTTAGAAAATGGAATTGAGTCATGAGTACAAGTCGGATAAGGATTTAAAAGCCATTGCAATGAATCGGCTGCTAACAAAAAAGAACAGAAAACACGCGGATATACCAGGTACACCGAGTATTTCGACAACTTTACTATCTCACTGAGATGTATACTGTAAACATCAAAATCAATTATTCAAAAAATTAAACTCAGTAATAAAGAGTTAACTTGTTAGCCTTTCTATAAATTCAGATAAATATTTTGAAACTCTTTTTATTCGCGATAACATGTTATATTAACCAAGCTTAGTCCCTTGCAGTCTTCCTAATGTTTATATAATGTATATGTTTGGTTCTGTGTATTGTTAGGTAATCCCAACAGACCGCATCTTAATATGTTTTTGAAAACAGGCGAATCTAATTACATCAATGCGATATACATCAACGTAAGTGTAAACTTTGCATGACATGATAGTTTGCTTTAAATTTATCGCTCGATGACAGTTGTCCAGTCCATTAAATGTAAAATGATAAGACAAGGTAAGCTATAGAGACAAGCCCAGAAATAAAAAACAACTAAATAATACCTGTATAGAGACTTAAGACAAAGGCCTATACATCTAAGCGAGGAAAACAAAACCCTACAGTGATGTTGTGACGAATCTCTTTTTTAGAGTTTAAAAACAAAAGACCGCTTCTTGGTTGCGCAAACACCTATGCCGACCACAATTGCTGATTTCATTGCACTTGCTGTTCAAGAAACCTGTTCCTGTATCGTTAGTATGGAGGCACACTTGGAAAAGGATAAGGTAAAAAGTGGACCGGCAAGATATTTTAATCATGAATTAAGATTTGTATTTTTACACTAACCCTTAAGTGGAGTTTACATTGAGTTTTATTTTATTATTACAATTTTTATACAAAACATGACGTCGCATTATGGGATAACATCTTCAAATATATTGTATTAGTCATAGTAATCATTAACGGCATGCTTGTAGGAATTCTACAAATTGAAATAGTATTTTCCGTAGCATATCACCACTTATTATACCCTGTAAATATCGCATTTCGATCTAAAAGTATGGTTACTTTTATCGTTTAAAAAGGGGATTGGCTTGTACTTTCCTGGTGACAATCAGACAATGAAGAAGGGTAAGGTTTCTGTACGAACCACCACAGATCAAAGTACAAGCCACTGTGTGAAAAGCAAAGTGCATTTCGTACTGGAAGGAAAAGTAAGATTTAAGACATTTTGATTGCGCACACATTTAAAAAAATATATAATTCTCTCTTTTGATTGTAAATATACTTCGAAAACAAATTCGTATTTTTTAATGAATTAAATGTTAACAACACCAATAGCCGCAAACAACAGCAACACTCATTTATTAATTGGCACAATTGCAACAAAATAATTGTGTATAAAAAAGTATGTTTTCATTGGAGCATAGACCAAGAAAGATGTGACGATTCCACACTATGAATATTTGGAATGGGATACAAAACACAATGTTCAGAAGTCTCCAGAACTCTTTGTTGCCTTCATCAAAGAGGTTGAAGACGCATCTAAAGCATCTCACTTGAAGGGACCGATACTGTTGCACTGTCTGTACGTTCAAACTTTGCTTGAGCCCCCATTCGAATTTAGTTGTTTTTTTCTTAGTGAAATTATTAACAATACATTCGTAATTTGTTTTCTCATTGGATAATAAAGATATTTCGTAAATCGAATTTCGTGTGTGTGTGGTGATGTTCATTCTAATCTCAACCATGCAATAAACGAACATTGTTAATTAAACATCGAAAACATATTGCAAAGAAAATATTCGGAGGGTTAAAATAAAGCATGTATGTTTCTACTTTTTAAGACACTTTTCCTAACACGATATATAACTTTTGTGATAGAAACGGTGCTGGAAAGAGCGGCCTTTTTTGTGTTGTCTCGACATTACTTGAACAACTGAGTGATGATAATGAAGTCTGCGTGGTCAATGCGGTGCAGAAAGTCAGAACTAGAAGACCGCTCGTTATTCCAAATAAGGTAAATATAAAAACACTTCTTCAAACAGATGTTTCATATTGCATGGAAGAAAAATCTGCTTTGTAATGGGTTTGTATCCCAATTATACAATTGAAACCACAATGAAAAACGAAGAAGGAAGAAAATTAACAATGAGTCTCTTAAGAGGCACAAGGTTAATTCGTATTGCATTATTGTACGAGTCTGATCTTTCAGGAACAGTTTTTCTTCTGCTACGAATGTGTTCTCCATTCCGTGAACGCAGCAGATAACGCTGTGTATTACAACATAAGTGGAAATATCCAGAGGGAATGAACGATTCGACCATCTCGGAACAATGGCACACGTAGGGTTACCATTGACACGAAGACATGAATATACATACATTTACTAGGCATATGATGAAATATTAAGTCATGCTTTTCACAAGGTGAAGACATGATGACAATTATTTCAACGGCCTTTTATTGCATCACCTTTATGCAGAACACGAGTATTTCACCTGCCAATATAAACATAAACATTGCATTGTAAATCTCCTTGTAATTAGTTGCATGTTGTTATGCTTGTTTTAATTTTACCATGGTGTATACTCTTTAGTTTTTTTTTAATGAGTTGAATATTTGAACTTTTTTGACATATTAAATAATTGAACTGTACATAACTTTTATTATTATTTTACTATAGATATAATTATATTCCATTTTGTTTGCGTTGCCCTTATACATTTAGCTTTGAATACACATTATATTTGAAATTTGAATAACAATGTCATAACGATTTATTTTTTAATAATTTCTGTAATAAATCGAGCTTAAAAGTATGATTGTAGGTGTTATAAGCGTTAATAAGAGCACTTATTTTTAATTTTCGTAAGTGTTTTCTTTTTAAACAGGAAATGTCTTTAGTTTTATGAGCAGATTGGCACGAATTTTATTTATATATTTAGCATTTTATTAAACATATACACCTGCGTATTTCTGGTGTGTAGTACTGTTGCTTAGCATCTCATATAAATTTGTATAGAAGCCTTTTTTATTTTTGGAAAATATATTATTCACCTGATATCCTTCATTTTCATAAATTTGCATTAGCCCAAATCATGAACTAGAAATGATTTGTATAATTAAATAACCGATATATAGACAGTCATAGATGACGCCAAATATATATCATATTCACTAGGGTTTTCTCATAACTCTGACCAAAATAAAGAATATCAGTTTTCTTTTCATATTTTCCAAAATGAAACGGGAACTAATTAATCAGATTAATAAACCTGATCATGACAAAGCATGCCATTCAAATAATAAATTCACTGTTTGTGAGGTTTGGTTCTTAATGTTCTTTTCATATTCATTTTTGGTTCCCAACTTAAACGTGAACCATTTAATTTGAAAAAAAATCTGGTTTGGTTCCATTTTTTTTTCACCATCTTATTTGTTCGTGAATTAAAACGGGAATCAATCCATTGACTTTTCCGGAATCAAATGTCTACTTGTTGTCAAAGTTAACTTGACAACGTTATCAGAATATTGCCATACATTTCGATTGTGTTATGGCCTAGTATGTTGATTTTCCAATTCGGCGATTTGGGACAACTAGGATCAATTTTCGATACAATTTTTCGAATTTATTTATACACTTGTCAATTTCTTTTGTATTTACATAATAAGTGTATATTCACTGATATGCTTGATCAACTTCACACCATTTGAGCATTTCATTTGTATTTCAGTTTTTCCAATAAACGTTATCTTCCTGTGTTATGTTTTAATTACATTGAAGATAAAATTGTAAAGCAAACCAACAACTATTCACAGTTGAATATGTTTTTAGACTGTCGGCTGCAAGCCGACAGTCTTTAGAGAGCGGTATTTCAGAAACGCGACTAGTCGCCTGACACGACATATTGAACATGAATATATTAATACACACCACCTGCGTAGCAACAGAACTACTAACGTGAATGTGGGGCGTCAAGTACCTACTTATGTGTATTTAACGCGTTATTGCCTTTTTTATGACAAACATTGCGTGTTACTCTTGGTATAGTTGTACCGTTGCAATTTGGTGAGTTTTATTGAACAAAATAATGAAAAATAATGAAAGTATAGCATTTACATACGATGTCATTTTACCCTACATCCAATAGTAAGCTACACCACATGTTTGCACCCCGTGTGACGTCACACATATCCCGACATTCAAGACTGACCCGGCAAACCCCGGCAAAGAACTTATTTTATGAATGAAAGCTATTAAGAAATAAATCATACGCGGTTAAAGAGTTCATGTCATGTAATATTTTGTGAAATAGCTTTTATGTTTCAAATGATTTTTTTCAGCAGCAATCGAACTATTGTATTTGTTTGAGTAAATTATTTGGATTATACCTATCACAGTGTGTCAACGTTATGCCTATTGTTATTTTGGACTATAGGGTGTAGTTTTTAAAGTCATACACAATATGGCGGCGATAATGCGGAAATGAAATTGAATGTTACTTCGAACACGTTCTTCTACAAAATAACCGACCTGTATTTAGTGCTATTGCTTTAACATCAATCGAAGCAAAAATGGCATCAATGTATGCGTCTAAAAATGTTAAATTTAGATGGAGACAATCCAGAAATGAGCTGCCAGGAAGTGATCGATTTCGGACACGAAGGTACATGTACATTAGTCTGAAATAATAGACGTGTTATACGGGATTCTTCCAATCCCTAACGTCTAAACGGTTTTGTGCAAAAAGCGGGGGTGTTTGAAAAATATTGAAATTTTATTAAGTGAAGTATTTTATGGTTGAAATGGATAATAAAGTAAAGATTTATATTCATATTTTAAGATGGAAGTGCAAAGCTATTTTGCAAAAAAAAACAAGCATTTAATGCATTAAAACACATTATTTACCTTTTCATTAAAAGGTAAGTTGACTGATACAGACAACAATTATGCCAAGTGGTTAACTTGACCCAGTCGTAATAATTCGGCCACCTCCGACAAGCTTCGAGATAATACAATCGTAACAACTCGGCCTTGGCTGAACAATCTGAACACCTCAGCCAGTATCCAACAGGGATTGACTATCTCGAAGCTTACCGAAGATGGCGAGTTGTTACAATTGATGGCCGAAATGTTCCAATTGTTTTAAAATTGTGAACTGCAGCCTTGCAGGTGCCCTTCATGTATATATTCTTATGTTTTGACAGAATGAAATGAAAAAAACCCCATCAAACTCATAATTATTTGCTTGATATTACTTTTTGGTTACGGAATTTATATAAAATAACATTATCTGGTAATATTTCTTGTTTTTATGATATGTTATAGATGCAATATGCTTTAACCGGGAATCCCGATCGGAATAACTACCCACTTTTCGTACAAAACAATTTGTACGTGAAGGATTTACTGTATCAAAAATCGTAAAAAAATCTGTCAACGTACAATTATTTGGACTAGAAGGTACATCTAGCTGATCTACATCTCTTAGTCTAAATATTTGTACGTTGATGGACTCTTTTTACGATTAAAAAAAAATGTATATATATATATATATATATATATATATATATATATATATATATGGCAAATCCTTCACTACAACATCTTCATGTTACTTTCAATTCAGAGTTGATTATTCACTAAAATTATTTTGCAGTTTTAATTGTTGTTTAACCTGAAACGTCTCAACCATCAAAAAAGAACATATATGTGCTTCAATAGTCTAAAAGAATAGACGTGTTATATGGGATTCTTCCAATCCCTTACGTCTAATCGGGTTTGTGCAAAACAGGGTGGGGGTTGAAAGATATTGAAATCGTAGTTAGATAAGTATTATATGTTTGAAATATAGATATTAAAGGTTTATATTCGTATTTTAGTTATTACCATGTAAGTGCAAAGATTTTTTTCACAAAACAAGCATTTAATGCATTAAAAAACACAACCATTTTACATCTATTTAAATCTATGCACCGCAGCCTAATGCAGGTGATCTTCATGTATAACAGTTTATATCATTATGTTTTGACAGTATGAAATGAAGAAAAACACTCATCAAACTCATAATAATTCGTCAGCTTTTATTTTTTGTGTACATAACTCATATTTTAGATATATATAATTATCTGATCCGGAATCCCAATCGGAATAGCTACCCACTTTTGGTACAAAAAAATTATATGTGAAGGATATGCCATTTCAAAATTTGTAAAAAGATCAGTTAAGTTACTATTGTTTGGACTAGTGCTTCCAAGTGTTTGATTTATTGTCTCTATAATGTATAATGCACCTGTCAATTGAAGAGCCAAGCTGGGAGCTGCCTAAAAATCAGTTACTCAGTTTGACAGATCTCCATGCAAGTGTTCACATGGTCATGGAACCCATCATCCAGAAGTAAACAATTATGATTTTTTTATTAAATATTACAGGCCATGTTCTTTTGTAAACTTTCAGATTGAGAAGTGCCTGGATACAAGGCTAGTATTGTTAACATCATCTGATACAATCAACTGGAACAAAGCTGAAATGGCTGCCTGACCTGACTTAAAAATTGGATGGCAGTACATCAGACTAGAAGATTACAAGTATTGAGGTGGACAAAATGAAACCTGAGCCTATCAAAGCTGACAGATTGCACAAGAACACATAAATGCAGGTATTTACTGAGATACTGTAATTATTTTTTGAAACTTCTCATTCATTTAGGAAGTTCAGTTGAAACAGAGTTGGCAAAAAAATGAACAAAGGTATATACATTTTGAATTCTAATTCAAATGAGAACTTTACTGGCCAGCACAGAATGGTAAAATGCTAGTTTACCAATATAAATGTGCCTGGTTCGAATCAGTAAAGCTGATGAATGTACTGGTTGTGTAGCCAGGATGTGAGTAGGTCTGCACTTGGCTGATAATGCATATCATATGTTTAAGCTGCACTCTCACAGATTGTGTTTTACCAACTCTTTTTTATTTCTTGGTCTTGTAATGAATTATTTTATGCGAATTTCTGAACACTGGACATAACAGACAACTGGAAAAAGGGGATCGCTGCTTTCTTATATTAATTCAGTCAAAAAAGACAACTGAAAATATTGGAACGCTGTTTTCTTATTTTAATACGGTCAAAAGATGATGTTCTGTGCCAAAAATCTCATTATTAGTAAAGCGTTAGTAATGCTTTTAACCATAAAACCAATAGTTACAAATGTAAATATAAAAAACATGATCTTATCTTTTGTCCGCATACTTATTTCATCAGTTTTCATACTGCTTTTCATTGGCTTATTCCAAGCCAAAAAGTAAAAGAAGTTGTCAAAACCTTCAATCTGTGACTAAGAGTTGCAGCACTCTTACAGATTGAACGTATTGACTACTTTATTGATTTTTTGTCTTGGAACGGGCCAATTTATGTGAAAATGCATGTTAACCATTCATATAAGATTGCTGACAATAAATTTGTCAGAAAATGTTTATATTTAAGTTCAAAATGTTTTATGCATTTTTCTTAAACCGTTAGTAACGCTTTAAGCCATAAAACCTTTGTTTTCGACCTGAAATATGGGGGTCTGCAATCTAATATTTTGTCAGTAGTCTTATATCACTGGTTTGCAGATATTTTAGCAAAAAAAATAGGTCAATCCAAGACAAAAAATACAAAAGTTGTAAAAACAGTAAATCTGTGAGAGTGCAGCTTTAAATGACTAAATGTTTTGATTTGGCTCAATTTTCACCTAAAATCTTATAGTTTTGTGGCATCTAAATGGTTTGTTTTTAACAACATTACATGTGCATATGTATATATTTGTTCTTAAATTTGTAATTTAGATTGGAAGATTCATTCTCTGGAAAGTAGAAAAGGGCATGTTACATACTGTTATCACTGCCATGACAGAAACCATATTGAGGAGCTGGTCCACCTGTAGGAAGAATTGCGCTTTTGGTTGGAGCAGCACTATTACCCAGCCATACACCAGCACTTAGTTTGTCATAGGGAGCATTTCTGAGCAGTTATGGAGACCACTAACTATGCAGGTATGTCATAATCAAAATCTTGGTTTATATATTTTTTTATAATTTAGCATCTGTTGAGAAGAAATTTATTTCTGGATTGAAGGCAATACACTATAGATTGATGCCCAAAAATATATTTCTTATTTTAATGCATTATCATGTCTAACTCATTTGACTTAAATGGTCAAAGCAAAAGAAATGCAAATGATTAATCTGCAGATATACAAATGTAAGCTTTTTTAACTGGGGAAATTGTTGCCACTTGTCTATTAATTAAAGAACACATTTATAATTAATCATGTTTAATCTGTACACAAATCATATGCCTTCTTTGTTTTAACCATCAATGTCAAAGAGTCCAGCATGATAATGCATTAAATTGAAAAAAAAATGCATTAATTTACATGAACTCTTTAAAACAAAGACATTTCCTAAATCCAATAAAAAATAATTGAATATTGATGCAGAGTTCAGTTAGAATATAATATAACTTTTTTTGCAGTTGTTGCAGTGAAATTTGCACCAGTGTGTTTTCTGTGGAGATAAAGAGATGGTGTCCAGCAATGAAGACCCAACTCAAGATCTGACCTTGTAAGGCCAATATGAAATAACTGTGTGGGAAAATGGGAAAAACCTGCAGTCAGGAATGCACGGAAATCATCAAAAGAACAGTGTTAAATTAATCTTGAATAACTTGACATTTATTTTGTTTGACATATTTATTCATGGTGCAGTGAAAACATTCTTTTTTTCTCATGGTTATTTAAATTTAGAATTGATAGGAGGGAACATCACTATGTAGTTTCATGTTCATAGTCAGATCAAAACCCATGTACATGCCCAAATGAGCATTCGAAAATATCAAAATGGTACTTGTTGTATGTAGTGTAAGTTAATTAACATAATAAACAAAAATATTTAATCAATTTCAATTTATTATGCCCCTTTCAAAGAAGAGGAGTATATTGCTTTGCACATGTTGACCACTACGTCCGTCTGTCTGACAGTAGACCAAAGCTTTTCCGGGTGATAACTCGACAATTCCTAGACCTATTGTCAAACTTGACATGAAAGTTTGGTTTAACCAGTAGATGACCCCTTTTGATTTTAGGGGTAATATGGTCAAAGGTCACAGTGACCTTGAACAGGAAGGTGTCAAATCATACATCTGACTGATAAGTTGACAATGCCTGCACCTATGGCCCTCAAACTCAACATGGAGGCTAAGTCTGACTATTAGAAGATCCTATTGATTTAAGGGGTCATTGGGTCAAAAGTCAAGGTCACAGTGACTTTGAATGCTGAAAGCTTGTACTAATAATGACTGGACAAAGCCTGCACCCATGGCCCTTGAACAACTTGACTTGAGGGGTTGGGCCTGACCAGTAGGTGAGCCCTATTGATTTGTCACAGACCATTGAACGCAAAAAAGCTTGCCTGTGTGACAACTCGACAAAGTCTGCACCCATGGCCTTCAAACTTGAAATTTAGGTTTGGGGTGACCAGCAGATGACCCCTTTGCATTTGGAGGTCAAGGTCACATCTCCAATATTGGTCATTAAAACTATGTCATTTACTTATTCCCTGCTGCTAAGAGGATACATGTTTATCAGCAAATATCAGCCATCATCTGAATATGAGTGAAAACTGTACCAACTACCCTCATACTTTGAATAGCATAATCTTAAAACTGCCTCAAAGGCATCTTTTGTCAATGAAAAACCAGCTGTCATTTCGGTCCATGCATATTTCATTCAATTGTCCAGATATTCTTGACAACATGGCCCTAATTAATGCTGCAGGTTTGAAATTTAAGACATTAGTTTTTTTTCTTCAGCACCATGCAGATTTATTAACACTTTTATAATAAAAACAAACTAGAAAACAAATTTTAAAGATATTAGTTTTTTTCATGGTATGATGCCACAGCACCATGCAGATTTGTTTTCACTTTTATATCAAAGAATATAACTCGAGCACAAATTTTGTAGATATGTGGACTCTGTTGATAAAAGTTCTGGGAGGCATTTTTAGGCTTGAAAGAGCATCATTTTAAAGTTATATTTTTATTATGTCCCTTGAATATTGGGTATAGTTTGTATTGTATTTGCATTTTAAAGACATAGGCTTCAACAGACCCTAATGAAATGAAGGAATGTAATTGCTTACTGAAACTGTTATAAGCGACGTCATAAATTGAAGCAATTTTAACATAATGAATATGCATTTAACTAATTTAAAGCGGTTCAAAATTAGGAAATTTGAATTCAGAATCTTGTAGGCCATTGGATACATGATTAAGTAGGGCCAATATATTTGTGCTTATTATAATCACATTTATCCTTCTTCATCTACCTTAAAGAGTGTTCATCATTTGTATGAAATCATTTGATCACGTTTCATTTGAAAGAACTTTGCGGTAGTGTTTGCTTGCTTCAGTTATGTCACCGACAGTCTTGCAGCGCTTTCAGCGCTTTGATTCTATTAAGCAGTTCCTCTAAGAATAATCCGAGTATCGGGACGATCACCAGAAATTGAAAAAAATAACATCTAAAACAACCCCTTTAATTGAAACATTTTGGCATTAGCAAAACGAATAAATGTTCGTTCTATTGCTCTTCCCGCCTTCAACTGAACAATTTATTGGAAAGGTTGAACAATGTTCATGCAAGGCTAACCACAAATCACTCTGTTAACACACACGTATGAACAGAGACGCCCGCGGGCATTAAGGCATTGTTTAAATACAATTGAGATGAGTATGCGTTCAGATACTTTAAGTTTATATATATATTCTATTTAAACATTACTCCAGTTCTTTGTTAAATGAATTTGTGCATTATTTTAATTTGATGGTTTATAGCTGAAGCTTGCAATGTCGATCATTGACAGCAATGTTTGTTACATTGAAAACTCTACTTGTACCTTTTGAAGTAAGGTTTTGAAAAAATAATAAAAAAATGCCTGTTTTGACTAAACTTTATCAGGCCCAATTCAATGTTGATCTATGTTACTTGACGAACGAACGAGTGTTGTCATCTACATGAAAAGCTGGCTGTGTGATTGTTCTTTCCGAGAATTATGCGCCTTTCCCCATTATATACTTTGAAACATATATATACTATTTCAAAGATCAAAAGTGAGATGACAAAATGGCATAAAGAAATTGATTTTTTTTCTATAACGGAGTTACCGCGACTGCAACAATGACATGTCTCAAATAAATTCTATGTAGCCTCGACGTCTGTCATGAAGAATTATAATTTTACTATTGAAGAATAATGTAAAGAAGATAGTAATAAATTGTCAAACGGAACTAATTTAAATGTAAATAGATTGATTTCTGCTATTGTAAAGAATAAACATTTAACTGTTATCATCTATGAACATTATATAATAATAAATAAGTTATTTACTGCACAAGACATATGTCCGTTGTTGATTTAAAGTTGAAGGGTCACAATTAGGGGGTTGTTTGGGTTTATCTTGATAAATAATATATAACATTGCCTGTTATGCAGACGCTGCTGCATTCGTTCGTCACTGATATAAAACTTATTATGTCTCATTTATAGACGATACTAAATTGAAATGCTTAATGTATCCTAAATGTATTTACGTTTTTATATCTGTCTTAATTTGCTTAAAGTTGTACGTTCAGCGAGAATTTTGGTTATAAAACACAAAAATAACACAACTGTCGTGAAAAGGCATCTGTATTCTGTATTCTGTATCTTTCCTCCAACGTTGGAGAACCGTGTTTTACCACGTATGGTTTATCACCGTCACCAATGTTTAAACCAATTATTTACGCATCACTGGTATATGTACACCCGCACTGTACACGTCACAACACTACCTATGTAATAGTGTACAGTCGGTTAGCAGAGCCATTAACACCGCCTAAGGCCGCGTATTGTCTGTATCTCTCAGTATGAAGACAGTATAGAAGTCTTCTGATTTGGTACTCTAGGTCTGCTAATCTCTGTATGTCATCTTCAGTAGGTCTAGTTAGTAGGTGGGAGCAGTCAATTAAGTATCTTACTCTCTCGATTTGGTTCAAGGTCTGCCACTGACCATCTTTCTTTGCACACTTATTAAATTCTATTATAATGTCATTGATTATGGGCTTTCTAACTGTTTGTAGGTTGATACATTCTAATATAAAGTGTTCCAGCGTCTCACTAGATTCATTACATAGTTGACATGTGGGATTCACAGAATTCTGGTTGAAGTTTGCTTTCGTACTTTGAAGGATATATGTTCCCACAAGTAGTTTTAGTTTCACTGGTATGCGGGTAATGTCTCTTGTTGATTTGGTTTTTATTCTTAGTATAGGATGTGTATGTCCAGGTTGATAGAATTGAAAGTTCATGTGTTGTAGACTTTTGTAATGTACTGCAGTTGTTAAGATTTGTTCTTTCCACTTGTAGTTAACTACATTTTTTACTTTGTTTTTCCATACGACACGTTTAAATGGGTTGGATATTACTGAAGTAATGTCATCAAGATCATAAAACCACAGTAGTCTCCTGATTTCAATGAACCAACTATTGCTTTTTCCGTCTTTCACAATTGTCTGTCTTTAAACGAGGGTTTTTTCTATAGAGTTGTCATCTTGTAGGCAGATGTTGTTTAGTAATGTTAATGCTTTTTTATGTATTTGAGCTTCTACAGGTAGGACTCCAGATATAATATATATCGCTGCATCCGTTGTGTTGTTTGGCAAGAATAGTAATTGTTTTATACTTTTTTTCTGAAACACTTCTAATTTTTCCATAGCACATTTCCCTGGTAGAATAACTTCTAAACCATAAGTCAGTATTGGTAGTACATAAAGGTTGAATAGATGTAAACGGGTTTGAGGGTCAGTTCTTTGATAACCATGCAACTCATCTGAGAATAGTTTATACAGTGTTTTTCTGGCCTTTGTTATGTTATTGTCAGTAGACTGGGCTTTTGTAGATGTACGTTTAATTCCAAGATGGGTTGTAGAGTCAACAGTTTTTATCACATTTTCATTAATTGTATAGGTTCCATTTTCAACATTACTAGCACTCTTTGTAGTTGGTGTAATATGTAAATGTAAATGTTCTGTTTTTTTGGGTTGAAGATGGTATCTTTCTTGCTTTGCAAAGTTTTCAGCTATGTCAATCAGGATTTGAGTTTCTTTCTTCACTGTAGAGTTCAATGTAATATCGTCCGCACAGGCTGTGGCATTGCATCTTGTTGTTCCAATTTTACAACCAATCTCCTTGTCTTGTAGTCTGTTCAGTAAAGGGTTCACAAAATTTTTATATAAATCAGCACTGAGTACTCCACCTTGTCTCACCCCTTGTAGTACAGGAAATTGTTCAGATCTATTGCCTTGCCACTGCACTATACTTGCTGTATTTTCATGAATATTCTTAAGTAAAGTCCAATGCATATCTTGAATTCCCATATGATAGATTCTTCTGAGTAAGTGTTTATGGTCAACTACATCAAATGCTGATTTGGCATCCAACAATATTATGTCTACGTTTTCTTTGTTGTCCTTACATTCTCTAATTATTTCTTCTAATACTAATGAAGCATGAAGTGGAGATGTGTTCTTTGTAAATCCTCTTTGGTATGGGTTTTGCTTGTCTATTATGGTATCATTGATTCTATGTTTTATCACAGATTCAATAATTTTCTCAATGACTGGCAAGACTGTTATTCCACGGTAGTTTGTAACGTCTTGACACTTTCCTTTGTTTTTGAATACAGGAGTGAGAATTCCAACTTTAAGAAGGTCCGGGATTTGGCCAGTTTGAAATATTCTATTCATAATTTCTAATATTTTCTCTCTTAACAGTGGACCGCCATATTTTATATTTTCAATTGTCATTCCAAAAATATCATCAGCTTTCCCTGTGTTAATTGAGTTAATAGCTTCATCTAATTCTGGTTCAGTTACAGGCTCTACCTCTGTATCAAGAACTATGTCATCCATCAGTGAAACTTCATTAATAACTTGTTGATGATAATCACTGTCATATTCATCAGAATTTGTTAAATCTGCTAGTGCACTAAAGTGTTCGTGGAAACCAGAGATGATATTCTCTTGACTTTCAAGCTCTTTTCCATTCACATTTAATTTTTCTAGTACATTATGTTTTCTCTTCTGAGAGTTGACCAGTTTATAGAAGAGTTTCTTATCATTAATCTTTGTATCCATTATTCTTTCACGTTCATAATCTTTGCGTCTGGCATGCTCTATTCTACATTTACTACGAAATTCTTTCTTTTTTACTTTCATTGTTGTGTGTGATAGATTTCCATTTTCAGTTGGTTTTCCAGCATCTTTCCATTCTTTGTATGAACATCTAAGTGCATTCAGAGAATTTGCTATGTCATGGTTCCATACTCTTAATTTTGGTTTCGCCTTCATACTGCGTGGTTTCCTAGAAAAAGTTTGCATAGAGTCATTAATAATTTGGAATTATCTGTTTGGTGTTCTCAGTTATCGAAGAGATGTCGGCTGTTTCTGTGACTCTTAGGTGTTGTATTTTTTCATTGATCAGATTCTGATATGTTTCCTTGTCAATCTTTTCCCAGTTTATTCTCCTTTTATATAAAGTAGTCACTTGTTTGGTACACTGTTTCTTGAATGAACATTTCAGTGACATGCTAATAGGGTAATGATCCGATAGGTTTTCTGGTATATCACTCAGGACTATTTTGATACTATAGTTATTGTTTGCGATAGGTTTTAGAAAGTAATCAATCTCCGAACATTCTACACCGGTTGACAATACATAGGTTTTACCACTAACATCAAAGCACAAAGAATATTGTTCAATAAATGATTTGATCAGTAGAGTTCTTTTGTCCGATTTACATTCATTTTTCGATAGATCAACGTTCATGTCACCACCTATTAATATTTCATGTGTGGATTTATATTTTTCACAGATATCATAGAGATACTCAAGTGTTTCTGCATATTCTAAGTCTGATTTCTTTGAACCTCGAGAAGGCATATAAACAGATACTATCAAGATATTATGAGATAACGATTTGAATTCAATACACTGTATTCGTTCGTTTCCGTCTTTAATGGTGTTTAATAGATGGTCAATGGATTTGTCCCATATAACAGCTACGCCTCCATAACCTCTTGGTAATTGATAGGGTAAAATAGGGTCATCATTATCAGCTCCTTTTCCGATGTAATTAAAGTTTTTATCAATTTCTCCTAGCAGGTTAATATTATTTTCGAATAACCAGGTTTCTTGTAGCAGTAGGATTTGATTACGTTTCATTATCTGACATATCGCTTCGGTGTTTGTTTTTACATTTTTGCAATTGAATGAGCAAATATTTAAAGTCTCTATCGATGTAGACGTGTTCCCGGTGACAGGGTCCTTTCTTCGTCTAAAAAAGAGGAGTCATCAGGGGTCCTTTGTGTACTGTTTGGGGATCCACTTTGCTCGTCTATAGGCTCTTTACCTTTGTCTTTTGGTGATTGGACAGTTGTTCTTGGACTGCATTGCTCGTCATTGGTAGCGTTTTGGGTTAGGGTGGTTCTCTCAGTCTGGTTTTCTGGTAAATTAGTAATTATCTCTTTTTCCGGCCGGGTTTGGTTACTGGCTCTACTATGCCAGGGTTTGTCTGTTCTTCTGGTAGGTAATTGCTGCCTTTTACTGTGGTTTTTGTAGAAAATACTTGGACCAGCTAGGGCTAGATGAAGCTTGTTTTTTGTACTGTAACATCTCCTAAAGTAGGGTGTTGAATAACTTGAGTATCGTCACATCCTCGGGCTCCTTGTGTAAGTTCATTTTCAGGGACGTTGTCAATATTTTGTACATTCTTGTATTTTTCCGTGGAGCTGTTACTACCTTGTTTTTCCGTCGCTATGGTCACTTTCGTAATTTCACAGTCAGGACTAGGGATACAGGTTTCCGGTGTTTTTTGGTCTAAGATCTCTAGCTGCTTATCAACTTGCTTCAGTATGAATGATGTAACTCTGTCATGTATGGATTGAAGTAACTTGCTATCATCTGAATGGTGATCAATATTGTCTTTTTTGTTTGTAGGCAAGCTGTGTGTTGAGTTGCTATTTACTTTTGTTTCTAGCATGTCTATTCTTTTCTCATACGTTTTAAGGGTTCTGTTCAGTTCTTCGTTTTGTGATTCTAATTTTTGTATGTATTTTTCTAATTTTGCTGTATAGTCCATTCTTTTCGTTAATTTCTTTTTCTCTAATTTTTAACTGGTTTTCAAGTTTCTTAAGATTTACTTCTTTCTGTCTCAGTTGTTGTCCATTTTCTTCAGGATTCTTCATAGTCACCTCAGTTTGTGTATCTTTGGATTTCATCAATGTATGACACTGTGTGTCTAAGACGAGGTCTATAGTTGGGTTTTGACTAGTAATGGCTGCTTGCTCTCCAAGTCCTAGGCATGCAGGGCATATAGCTGAGTGTTCAATGTCGGCAAGGCATCTCTCATGGTAAATCTCGTTGCACACATCGCACACATCTTCTTCATCTATTACTTCCTTATCACAAACTAGCAAATGACTGTATCTTTTGTTGTTTCTTCACTTAGTAGATTTTGTACTATTGATTTTGATTCAACCTTTTTTTGTGGAATATTGATTTTTTTGGACTTAGGGTTCTTGTTTTTGGTTGGACGGATAATTGAAGCTACCTGGGTACAGAGCCCACACTGGAAGTTGCAGTTAGAGTCCGATTCAATTTTTCTAATGTCCGGTTCAGTTAGTCCTGCGCATCTGTAATGGATCCAATGCTCAGATGTCGAACATAACACACTTCTTGTTAGACAGTTTTTTTGACATTTAATACATGAGATGTCTTCATTGTTTTTTGCATTTGGTTTTACACATTTCGGTCGGCTATTGTCGCTATTTTCTTGAATTTTCACATTCTGCATTTTTTGAATCTCTTCTATGAATATCTGGTTTAGTTTGTCTGTATTAATTCTTTGCCCATCTATTTTTGCACTACAACATACTTCATAGATTTGATCGAGATCTTCATTGATAAATATATTTTGCTGTTTTCCGTTTACTAAAATTCTACTGGTTGTGTTGTAAATGTTCAGGGTATATTTGTTATTTACACGTATGGTGAATTGAACTATATTATTTCCTCCTCTGTCAGTAGATTGTTCGATTGTCACTTCGCTTGAATCTTTCTTTCTGTAATACACAAGCGTAGCAGCTTTCAAAAGTTCGAATGTTGCAGTGTCAGCCGTCATGACAATCCCCCCATTTGTGTGCTCGATTTTTACATTATCGGTTCTCTTTGCAGCGTGAAGTTTTTTCAGTAATGCTTTATCTACATTGAGATCGTAGTTGGTACCTCCAATTGTTGTGTATACTTCAGTATCTACATTCTTATGAGACTGATTTAGCTTGCTTAAAAGTTGCGAACTGCTCTGTCTAGTTAGAGCCATTATAATATTTGGGTTTGTGGAATACACAGGAAAATGTTCATAAAATGTTCATTAAAATGTTATGTAAAAGATATCACTATAAAACACTCATGTAAGATCTAGTAAGTATCCATATTAAAACATGAATAAATAAAGGTAATTAAAAGCAGGTATAAGAAATACAGAGTAATAGAAGCTGTATTTGATAAGAGTTCCAATCTGCTATAGATAAATCAAGTGGCTTAGTTGGTGAAATTTATTTTCCAAGATGGCGTCTCCGCCACGATATTTCGTGGGATACTCTCGGTACTGTCTTCACTCTATCTGCACCTCATTAACATGGGAATGTGAAAATAACATACAGCGGCTGCTAGGTAAATTGTCTAAAAAGTTAAGCACAATATAATAGTTCAGTTCTAGGAACAGTCTGAAAATTTCGTTGTTTCTACAGTTTTTGTCTTGACAATATTCATAAATTGTGGGTTTCTATACTCAGATACTCAATACCCGGCGCATACACAATTGTTTAGGCTCCGCTAACCGACTATAATCAACTTATCTTGTATTTAATTTCAGTGAAGAAAACTTATTTCCAAGATGGCGCCACCGCCATGGAAATTCGTGGGCGCCCACGTTACGCTGTATTCAGTTTTTCCTGTTCCTCAATAGAAATTATGCCATTTCCAGTACACCAGTTGCTAAATAAAAGATTAGTTTAAAAGTTTATCACAATAAAACAGTTCAGGTTAACGATACCACTCCTTTTAAAATCAGATTTCTTCCACCGATATTTTCACGTCTTCCCTTCACCACCACCACCGGAATATCCTTATTTTAGCGTTGTGCGAAATTTCGTCTCTAGATTCCACTCCGATGGCCTGATATTAACACGATTTTCAGACCATATTTATTTTTTGGTGGTTACCAAAAAATCCGCTATGGCCTACTCGGAGTTATTCCGAGCAGATCCGAAAGCCTACGAAAGTAAACGGAGCACAAGCACGTGACAGTTATGAATAATCAATGAGGTCAGCAAATCAAAACAAAGATGGACAGATGAAAATGAAAAGAGAAACAGAGGCAGACAGAGATTGCCAAAATCGATCAGAAAGCGACGGTAAATGAAAAATGTAGGAAAGATATTGACGTCGATGGTTTATTTAGGCATTCATTGAAAGAAAAGGATAGCATTCAAAGCTTCAAATGGAGTGGGAAAATGGAGGGCGTGGAAACGAAACATCACGATAGGTTTGTGTTTTATTTTACCTGGTGTTTGAAAAACATTGATAGTTTATTTATTAACAGTCAGTAGGGCTATCTTTCGACACACTTTCGGGCGGGTGCACATACTCCATTTCCTTGGAGAACGGATGTACTTATTCGCCAAAATGTTAGTGAAAGTTCCTATTCAAAATCCAAAATAATTTCGAAAACAAACAAGAGCTGTCAGAGGCAGCATGATCGACTTTTTTCATTGCTATAATGCACCAGTCAGTTGTAACCACGCCCCCCCCCCCCCAGGTCCGGGGGTATACTGGGGAAATGGGGCGTGGTTTTACCTTCCAGGTGGCCCCGCAGTACCGCGTAAATGGGGTGGTTTTATGTTCGCAAAAATTTGTGGGGAATGGACCTTACCTAGGGTCCCTGGGGTGCGGGGATTTTACCAACTGGTCGTCCTGGCAGGGCCGGGATTTTACCCGGGGTAGGCTGGAACGAAAGTCAAAGTCCCTGCTATTCCCCGGACCTACGGGGCTGTGGTTACAAATGACTGGTACATAAGCATTAAGGATTTCAGCACTTGCAATATCAATATGGGGGGCACACCCCACACCTAACCCCATAACTTCCTTGTTTACTGCCTATTTCAATGGTACTGGTACACTAATAAGCAATCAGGCATACTTTTTTATTGTTTTGACATTTCTTATCTTCTCCCTATACGCTTAAGTATTAAAAATGGTCAAAAGACTCGTTGAAAGTCATTCAGGTGGCATATTTTTATATAGGATTAAAAAGAAATAAATTGCCCAAAATGTACCATTTCGGACTAGATATTATGTACATTTCCTAGGGGGTGAACCTGGCCGTTTGCCATCATTGCTGACCAGAATTATTCAGTTCTAGGGGGGGGACACACGTTGAAAGGTTACAACCCCTGAGTGACTCCAATCTTGTGTCAATTACTGGATCCGCCTTTGGCAGGCTTTGGCAAAACATGCCTGGATCACTGTAAAATAAGATTACATGCAAAATCCAGAATTTCTAAGTCAAATGTTAAAAGGGCAAAATAGTTGGCATCATATGCAAGTTAGAGAATCGTCAAAAACTTGAAAAAGTCAAGCTAAATCCAATAGCAACTGCAATTCAATTGAAAAGAACAATTGTATACAGCACATTTATTGGCATTTCAATATATGTAATTTGTTTTGAAATATTTTCATTACCAAAAAATTGCATTTGATGTCTTTTTTGACTAACTGAAGGACCTGAGCCCAACCCCCAAATGTGTAAATACAGCCCTTCAATAAGCTGTGATAGAGCATTCGTTTGTTAAGAAAATCCATTCCTTTTGACAAATGGTCGAAATTAACACAAGCCAGTAAGCCATGCACTGGTAAAATGCCTCGGGTCTTACCCAAATTCTGATTTTTTATAGTAGGGCTTGTTTGAAATTTGATTCAAAGCTAAAGTATACGAATCAGGGCTTCTTCATCAAAAAGTCTAATTTCAATGATTGTTTTGATCCTGCTCATGATTGAAATGGCATTTGAAAAAAATATTTTATCATTTTTAATTTTTATATCAATAATATAAAAACCTGGCTTTAAATAGAAATTGGTACATATGTGATACTAGTTAACATGTTAAAGGTAGTCCATCCATCTTTTATGCAAAAAAATAATGCAAAAAATTATATTTCTTTTCTTTTTATATTTCTGTTTTGTATATATGAACTCTACAAAATACATGTACCAAGGGTTTAATTATTATAAGATAAATGATTTGCTGAAATTTCTATATAAACATAATATAATAATAGTTAATAAAAATTTACAGTATTTTGGGTTTCAGTATCTTTTGACATGACGCTTCAAGACTCCGATGTCAGGAGGCTGGTGATGTCACAGATTTTAACCTGGCTTGAACATGCCAAGTGTACTGTAAGTACAGTTTTTTGCAAATATAAAAAATATCATTCGAACTTTTCAAATATAGAAAATCAAAGGCAGCGTTTTATCAACTCCAAAATCTCATTTTCTATTCATAAGTGTTAGAAAGGCTTTTAGGCAAAAAACATCATACTTTTTGAAAGTAAGTATGAATAACTGCACTCACCTGTTTTGTCAGCATATCTTATATCACTGGTTTCATGATATAAGCTTAAAAAGTGGCTAATGAATTCCAAAACAAAAATTGAAATAAAATATGTTTACACAGTCCATAGGTGAGAATGCAGCTTTAAAAATCATGAAAAGGTAGAAAAGAGGTTGATATCCTTTTTATCAAATAAGGCCTGATATTTGTGTCATGAAAATGCAGTGATTTGAGCTTGGAAGTATATGTTGGTACCCTATATTGATTAAGTATTTATAATATTGATAATTAACATATAACATTTATTGATGATATCAGTAGATAAATGAAAATAAAATGAAATGCTATTTATTTTAAGGGCATCTCAGCTGTTCTTCTCCATCATTTGACGGATGAGCATGAGTGGCCTCCCCCGATTCAATATTATGAGTAAAGTCATGGGCCATTGAGCCAAGAGGAGAGGAATTCACCATGGCTTAACAATAAAAAAACACTTTAGTACCCTTAAAGCCCTCAGAGTGATTGTCCTTGACAACCACCTTCCATCAAAGATGCATACTATCTAGTATACAGGTAAATAAATTTAATGTACAGCAAGCTTTGACTCTTTTCACATCTTATATTAGTAGAAGTTTGAAGTTATACCCTTTTATATATTATTATATTAAAAATCAGGGAATTCAGGCTATTTTTACAGGAAACAAGAATAAGCATTTCATAAAATAACTGCATCATAATTCATGAAATTGAAATGATCTGATCACATTTTCAGGCTTAAAAGCTGCACTCCCACAGATTGAACGTTTTGACAACTTTTATTTTTTTTGTCTTGGAACGAGCAGATTTTTATATTTAAGTTAAAGAAAGTGATGTTTATGCATTTAACATTATTTTTCGAACGGAAATATGAAAAACTGCCATCTAATTTTTTTGTCAGCAATCTTATATTATTGGTTTCCAGATATTCTCGCAAAAATGTGCTCTTTGCAAGACAAAAAAAATAAAAATGTAAAATTTGTATATCTGTGAGAGTGCAGCTTTAAGTCTTGTTATAAGTGGAAATAACTATCTTACTTCTAGATAATTGTGCGTGTGTGTGTGTGTGATGTGGTCAAATCTTATTCTGTAAATGAAACATTTCTTGTTTTGTATGCAGACTAAACCGTGCATGGAACAATAGAAGAGGATGGCAATATTCCCCAGTAAACGCAGTGAAAGAAAAAAGACCTATCCATACAGAGTCGCTGAAGAAACTGATCTTCATGTGTCACTTGACCAACAATTTTTCGATATGGGTAGAAAGGCTGTTATGGAGAAGCACTATCCTCGACAAATCTCTAGCCACCTTGAACAGTTATCTCCTTAACCAAGAAGGGAATTGTACAGCGAGCAAGAATCTAGGTTTAATAAGAGACATTTCTAGAGGTTTACTATGTGCTCCAATATTCATGAAACTTAATGACAATGGTCTCATTGTTGTCTTGTTTGAAAGTAGGTCACATGTGGACTGAATGGAAGTCACTTGATTTTATTTTTAAAACATTATAGAATCAAACCTTGATATTGCTTTGTAAGATTACACGTGTTCAAACTTAGTGAGAATGTTCACCTTGATGAAATGTTAAGGGAGATCAAGTTTGTCACATACGGTAAAAAATATGGTCACTTCTTAAGAAATACTTGGGTACTAGAAGCAAAATATGTACTCGCAATCATGTAAATTTGTGTGTATATTTGTTCTCTTCAGCTTTATAAGTCGTGTTACCTGCGACATGCTAACGCATTTTAAGTATTTAAAAAAAGTTTGATTTTATATTAAAGTGGATGGAACTTGACCAAAACCCTTTGAAAATAGGGTATATCAAAAGCACATAGGATACTTTGAAAGTTGAACTTCATACATGTATATTGATTTATATGTGATGATTATTTTGGTGAAGTTCTCAAAAATAAACAAAATGTCAAATTAAATTTTTGTTTTTTATGGAATCTTTCTGTAAAAGAAAAAAAAACACAACATGTAGACAAGTTAGCTTTTAGATAACTGGGCCAACATTAGTATTTCTTTTAAACATTAACTCTCATTAGCTTTTGACATTATATAGCTCCGTAACAACAGTTTTATATAAGTGACACTGGCTAGAAATAGTGATGTTTGCGAGAAATGACAACAATCACAAGATAGAGCATTTTTTTGAATAACATCTCTACCTTACCTGCCTTATAATTTTGGGGATGTTAACCTAAACAAACGTTTTTTAGACCATTTCAGAACAGTGTTGTGGTTGGGTATTTTGTAAATTGACTAGCATTTTCAAGAATTCATCTGTTTATATTAACTTTCAAAATATAATAAGCACTTAAGGAGCAATACTGACCATTCCCAACAACTCTTCGGGTGCATACAGAGGCAGCTCTTTTTTAGCTCACCTGTCACTTTGTGACAAGGTGAGCTTTTGTGATTGCCTTTTGTCCGTCGTCCGTCAACAATTTACTTAAAAGACATCTCCTCCTTAAGCGCTGGGCCAATATTAATAAAACTTCATAGGGATGTTCCTTGGGTGGTCTTCTATCAAAGTTGTTCAAAGAATTCAATTCCATGCAGAACTCTGGTTGCCATGGCAACCAAAAGGAAAAACTTTAAAAATCTTCTTCTCCCAATACACAAGGCTTAGGCCGTTGATATATGGTAGGTAGGATCACCAAATGGTCCTCTACCAAGATTGTTCAAATTATGGCCCTTGGGTCAAAATTGGCCCCGCCCCGGGGGGTCATGGGTTTTCTCTATATGTTTATAGTGAAAACTTCAAAAATCTTCTCCTCTGAACTTAATTGGCCTAGAGCTTAGATATTTGTCATGATTCATCGTCTAGTGGACCTCTACAAAGTTTGTTCAAATTATGGCCCTGGGGTCAAAATTGGCCCCGCCCCAGGGGTCATGTGTATTCTCTATATGTTTATAGTTAAAACTTCAAAAATCTTCTCCTCTGAACTTACTTGGCCTAGAGCTTAGATATTTGTCATGATTCATCGTCTAGTGGACCTCTACAAAGTTTGTTCAAATTATGGCCCTGGGGTTAAAATTGGCCCCGCCCCGGGGGGTCATGGGTATTCTCTATATGTTTATAGTTAAAACTTCAAAAATCTTCTCCTCTGAACTTACTTGGACTAGAGCTTAGATATTTGGCATGATTCATCGTCTAGTGGTCCTTTATAGAGGTTGTTCAAATTATGGCCTTGGGGTCAAAATTGGCCCTGCCCCGGGGGGTCATGGGTATTCTCTATATGTTTATAGTGAAAACTTCAAAAATCTTCTCCTTTGAACTTACTTGGGCTAGAGCTTAGATATTTGGCATGATTCATCGTCTAGTGGAACTCTACAAAGATTGTTCAAATTATGGCCTTGGGGTCAAAATTGGCCGCACCCCGGGGGGTCATGGGTATACTTGATATGTTTATAGTTAAAAGTTCAAAATATTTCTCCTCTTAACTTACTTGGACTAGAGCTTAGATATTTGGCATGATTCATCGTCTAGTGGACCTCTACAAAGTTTGTTCAAATTATGGCCCTGGGGTCAAAATTGGCCCCGCCCCGGGGGGTCATGGGTATTCTCTATATGTTTATAGTTAAAACTTCAAAAATCTTCTCCTCTGAACTTACTTGGACTAGAGCCGAGATATTTGGCATGATTCATTGTCTAGTGGACCTTTACAAAGATTGTTCAAATTATGGCCTTGGGGGTCATGGGTTTTCTCTATATGTTTATAGTGAAAATTTCAAAAATCTTCTCCTCTTAACTTACTTGGACTAGAGCTTAGATATTTGGCATGATTCATCGTCTAGTGGACCTCTACAAAGATTGTTCAAATTATGGCCCTGGGGTCAAAATTGGCCCCGCCCCTGGGTGGTCATGGGTTTTCTCTATATGTTTATAGTAAAAAAAATCAAAAATCTCCTCTGAACTTATGTTGCTTAGAGCTTAGATATTTGGCATGATTCATCGTCTAGTGGACCTCTACAAAGATTGTTCAAATTATGGCCTTGGGGTCAAAATTGGCCCCGCCCCTGGGTGGTCATGGGTTTTCTCTATATGTTTATAATAAAAAAAATCAAAAATCTCCTCTGAACTTATGTTGCTTAGAGCTTAGATATTCGGCATGATTCATCGTCTAGTGGACCTCTACAAAGATTGTTCAAATTATGGCCTTGGGGTCAAAATTGGCCCCGCACCGGGGGGTTAGGGTATTCTCTATATGTTTATAGTTAAAACTTCAAAAATCCTCTCCTCTGAACTTACTTGGACAGAGCTTAGATATTTGGCATGATTCATCGTCTAGTGGACCTCTACAAAGATTGTTCAAATTATGGCCTTGGGGTCAAAATTGGCCCCGCCCCTGGGTGGTCATGGGTTTTCTCTATATGTTTATAATAAAAAAAATCAAAAATCTCCTCTGAACTTATGTTGCTTAGAGCTTAGATATTCGGCATGATTCATCGTCTAGTGGACCTCTACAAAGATTGTTCAAATTATGGCCTTGGGGTCAAAATTGGCCCCGCCCCGGGGGGTTAGGGTATTCTCTATATGTTTATAGTTAAAACTTCAAAAATCCTCTCCTCTGAACTTACTTGGACAGAGCTTAGATATTTGGCATGATTCATCGTCTAGTAGACCTCTACAAAGATTGTTCAAATTATGGCCTTGGGGTCAAAATTGACCCTGCCCCCTTGGGGGGTCATGGGTTTTCTCTATATGTTTATAGTGAAAACTTCAAAAATCATCTCCTTTGAACTTACGTTGCTTAGAGCTTAGATATTTGGCATGATTCATCGTCTAGTGGAACTCTACAAAGTTTGTTCAAATTATGGCCCTGGGGTCAAAATTGGCCACACCCCGAGGCTGATGGGTTTTCTCTATATGTGTTATAGTGAAAACTTAAAAAATCTTCTCCGAACTCACAAAGACAAGTAACGTCTTAATTTAAACTGGATAACATATTTAGTGCACATACCAATTTTCAATATGGGCCACATACAACAATTAATAACAAATATACATATATAGATACGCATGTAAAATCAAGTAGTGACAAGAGCTTAGATATTTGGCATGATATATCATCTAGTTGACTTGTACCAATATTGTTCAATCTTTGGCCCTGGGGTCAAAAAATGGCCCCACCCGGGCGGTCATGGGTTTCCTTATATATATGTATATGATTGAAGAAAACTTAAAAAATCTTCTTCTCCGAAACCAAAAGGCGAAGGCCTTAGATATTTGGTATGAAGCATTGTTTATCGGACCACTATTAAGATTGTTCAAACTTTAGCCCTGTGGTCAAAATTGGCCACGCCCCGTGTTCATAGGCTTAGGTTTTTAATATTTGTATATAATGGAAGAATGTGCAATATATGACAGGTGAGCGATTCAGTGCCATTTGGCCCTCTTGTTTACTATTTTGCTTACACAAGTTATCGGATATATAAGATTTGAGTTTTTAAATCAAGAAGAAGTCAACAAACTGTGGGATCTTCATGGTTTTATTTCAGTTATTTACTTCTTTGTGGGAAAGTGTTTTTTTGCATTAATCTTTGTTCTACTTAAGAAATGGGCTGTATCAAAATTGAGCCTGCTTTAGGTCCATTTTATTATTTCTAAACAAGGTTGAGAAAGGTATGACACATTTTAAAGATAAAATGTGAAATTTGGATTCAAACAGACATATTGCTTGAGTGTCATTTGAAAGCGTTTTTAAACAGAAAAACAAGAGATGTTTGTCAAACATATGAACCCCCTCCCCTTGAGGAGCGCCAAGTTGTCAGGCTTATTCCGCAAATTGAATTAAATATGCAAAGACTGAAATGACAGCTGACTTGTCATTGACATTAGATGCCTTTGCGGCAGTTTTAAGATTATGACCGTTCAAAGTGTGAGGATAGTAAGTGAAGTTCTAAATCATGTTCAGATGATGACTGATATTTGCAGATAAAAATATATCCTTTCAGCAGCAGGAAATAAGTAAATATGACAAAATACTTAATCATGCATATAGGTTGACCTCTGACTTCAAGATCTATAAGATCATCAACTGGTCACCCCCAAACTAAATGGCAAGTTTGAGAACCATGGGTGCAGGCATTGTCAAGTAATCACACGAATATGCTTTCAAGGTCACTGTAACCTTCACCTTTGACCTGATTACCCCTGAAATCAAAATGAACCATCTACTGGTAAAGCCAAATTCCCTTATCATGTTCGAGAGCCATGGGTGCAGGCATTGTTGATTTATCACTCGTTCATTCTTAACGCACTTTCGTCACTTAGGGCCAATGACTCCTTAAATCAGTTATGGTCATACCCAGCCTCAATGTCAAGTTTGATGATCATAGGGCCAGACATTGTTGTGATATCACTCAGAGAATCTTTGTTAACCTTTTCAACTTAAAGGTCACTGTGACTGTTACCATTGGCCCAATGACTCCTAAAATCAATAGGGGTCATCTACTAATCAGGCCCAGCCTCCATGTCAAATTTGATAACCATACCGTACGTTCAGGTATTTTTGAGTTATTTCTCGGACGAGTTTTAACAACTTTATACCATTAAAGGTCACTGTGATCTTGAACTTGGACCTGATGACCCCTTAAATCAATAGGGTTATCTACTGGTCAGGCCCAACATTCATGTCAAGTTTGATAACCATCTGTCCTTCAGTTGTTGAGTTATCACTTAAAAGCTTTGGTCTACCAACAAAGCTGCGAATCGTCCGACCAACATGTGCAATGCAATATACCCCTCTTCCTCGGAGGGGGCATAAATATAAACAATAACATGAGTATACATAACATGCAGGTTTTCTGGCTTTCAAATTGAAACGAGATAATTACTTAATGACAGTTTAGCAACCAAAGACAGTACAAATCAGTATTTATAAAATAACAAGTCATTCACAAAAGTATACAAAAATGACCTGATATTGTTTAGATCATATTTTAATATTTAAGAAAATCAAGAGAACACTTTGCACAAGGCCAGTGTATTGTTCTTAGGGAATCGGGAAGGTTTCCTGGACTCTCCACACAACATAAGGGAATAGCCCTCTTGTCACCAGCCCAAAAATAACTCTGTGTCAGAACATAATATAAGTCGCCTAGTAGCGGTTGGGTTGCGCCTGGTCCTCCTCATCAATGAACACAAGAAATCCTGCCTCATCAAATGGGCAAGGGTTAGAACTTCTTCATTCAAAACAAGGAGGTCAGAGTCCTGAAAGAGGGAAGGTTTATCAAAAGTCAGTAATACACAGATACTAAGATTAAAAATAAGAAATATCCAGTGATGTGCTACTATTAAGTCATACTTACTTCAGTACGAATGTTCAAGAAAGTTCTCAGCACTCACCTAAACAGGAGTGCTTTTAATAACTTAGTAGATACAAACTTTGCCAGCATATAAAATAGCTTTTAAACGTTTATAAAATAACACTGCCCATATTTCATACATGCCAACAATTCAACTTGGTCTGCCTGTGTGTGACTACATGCATGTTAAGATGTTTAAAACCATATTTTTTAGAAAAATACAACACTAGACTTCCTATGAAGTACAAACATGCAAATGAGTTGTCAAGTATCCATTTTTCAGTACAAATTTTCAAGAACTCATTAGCAGTATTAAATAATGTAAAACCAGCTTTTAAATTCACATGAAATGTTATAATATTGTTCATAAATATCAACTTCATTTAACATTTAGGTACACTCATGTCTTAGATCTATACTGAATTTTAGTTTCTATAAGGTTCTTACAGCAGTTTGAGAAAGACTGGCCTCCCGGCGACAACAAACTTTTTAACTCTGCATTGAAATGTCCCGGCAGTTGAAGCACACTCAAACCAGCTTGGAGTTCTACTCCCTTCCTCAGACTCTGGTCCAGCACCTCTAATACGAGCATCATGAATCCTGGCTCCATCTTGATGACCCTTATAATTGCTCCCTGAAGTTGCAGCTTTGTCAGCTTGCTCACTTGTTTCTAAAGATAATAAATAATATTACAAGTAAAATTGTACCTTTGAAATAGCGCAGCGCTTTGTTTGGCAAAAGGCATTAGACATTTTGGGAATTTTGAGTCGCGAATATTCCTAAATAGGGAAATTTTACAGTTAAAAAAACAAGACTTTCAGTCTCCTGCGAATAGAGAATTTTTTATAAATAAGTTTATTTTCCCGTTCAAAAGACCTTAAATGCCTGAAATATCAATACTTGGGGTATAAATATCTTTAGCAATAAATCATGACACAAAATATTTCATACTGATGATAGATCGATCTCTGAATGTGATGAAAATCAATAATTTCTGATTTCATATATTTCCAAAACTTTAGATTACATAACACATGGTTAATTAGGATGCTGAATGAGCCAGTACAGGTAAAAAGACTTCCATAAAAACGTTTTGTTTTTTTTGCCTTTGTTTGACTAGGATTTTTTTCTGAAGATTGGGAAAAAATATTGTATATTTTGCTTTGGGAATGGGTCTGATAGTCTGAGTGGTACTATAGAAAAAGCCCTGAAGCTGACTCTCATTATTGATCAACTTGTTTACATTTATTCCAAAACAACAAACCAGTTAGTTGTAACCATGCCCCCCCCCCCCACCGGTGCGGGAAGCAGGGACCAAAGGTAAGGCTCATTCCCCGCTATTTAAGCACTAGACAAAACACCGCATTCACCCAGGTTCACTTTGAGGTAAAACACGGCCCATTTCGCCGGACCTGGGGGGATTGGGGGGCGTAGTTACAATTGACTGTTGCATAATTCTTACATATTCACATTTCAATTGCAAATACTGACATGTTTTGGAAACTTGAAGAACATTTGGGAAGTATAATGGCAATTAAAGACAAATGATATATAAGAAGTCAAAACGGTCAATTAGTGAGAATTCAGCTTTAAAATATACAATATAAAAAACAATATGGAAAGGAGTACCCACCAAACATAATTGTGCCCCCCCCAAACATATTAATTATTACTTGATCAACTTGTGGAAAGAAGAAAACAAAGAAAGACATTCATTTTCAAATATCAGCCCAGATATTGACGAGGTGCAGTTGCATCAACAAGATCAGCGAAGAAACGATATGCAGGCTGATCAGGCTCCATGCTGGTCGTAAAGCCACTTATGGCTTTCTAATGGCACAGCTCATATATATATATATATCCCTGTTGTTGTTGTTGTTGTTGTTAACAGTTACTTATGGTTTCTTAGATTATATGAAATTGTGACAATGATGCTTCAATGAAGCTTAAACGGCTAACCAAAAACATTATAATTTTTTGAATGCATTGTTCACACATTTGCAACATTTACAGTCACCTATGTTCAGTAACAGAATGTAATTATGTTCCGTAACAGAATGTAATTACTGTTGGTTAAACATTTGTGTAGCAACAGTTGTCTGGCAACGTTACATTAATTAAAAGTTATGCTTTAATTGTGTTCTGCCTCTATCAAAATATAAATTGACCACCTTCATGACAGTTCTTGTTTGTGCATTACATCTAAACAATGGCATTTTTTTTTTAAATCTTTGCTTATAATTATACAAGCTTTTTACATCCCGAATATACAAGTTTCAGAAAGAGATATGGTATATACTATTGTTATTAAAGTTAACCATTGGTCTTTATCTTCCCAATACCTATGAATCAAATCATTCAATCTAAAGTGTTAGTAAAATAGTATTTCCAAAGATAGTCCGATGATTAATATATGTTCCGTAACGACGCATTTTAGTAGGTAACTTCATAAGGTTTTCGTAGACAAACGGAGTGAATGGTGTGGGTTAAATTTGTACACAGTTTGTCAGAGGTATTGAACTTTAATAACAAAGTAAAGAAATTGTTATATAAGAAAGTCAGAAAAAATTAATTTTGCCCCAAATGTGTGCCAATTACGGGAGAACGGCTGTTATGTGAAGTGTCAAATTATAGAGTGATCTAGTTTTGGATTCTTAATTCTCTGCATCATTCAAGTACATTCAAATACACATTTAAAATGGATTTCTAAGATGATGTACGTGTTATAAACTTACGCTGTTGTTTTTTTTGGGGTTGGCTGTGTTATGGTATTTGAATCGACGGATCAGGCTCATCAACATTCTCTTTTAATATCAATTTGGGATAAGGGAATGCTTGGAGGTGACTGAAAACACAAAAATAATAAGGGAATGCTTGGAGGTGACTGAAAATACAAAAATAAGAATTTTATCTATACTGTACAGTAAATTATCTACCTGACATGCAGATCACTGCGTGATTTACTTTAAGTTTCATCTTTTTTACAATAGAAATAAGTCAATCAATCATGAATTAATGGTCCAGAAATCAAATGCACGTTTACTTACAAGTATGCGTTGCTCCAAACATAATACTGTACGATATCTATGATAATTAAATAAGCCACAGTGGATTGAATATTAACTTAATTTTACCCCACCCACTTCAGTTACTGTAGACATGCCTTTTGATTTCGTCCTTTTGATTTATGGTAGAATTTAGAAAATATAAACAATAAAATGCAAGTTCGTTCATTACCTCATTAAAAAGTCTGTTAGAAGTAAAATAAAATAACGCTCTAACCTCAAGAGTAACTGGTAGAAACATTTCTTTTGATCATGGTAGCTGAATGATATCGCCAGTATCGGTTGTTTACATACGGGCGCTTCATTCATGTATTATGCAAATGATCGATTCCGAAGCTGGCTACGAACGGCTACGAACTGTGGCGGGTAATTCGAAAGTTGATATCTTTGATCTCCAAAATATCAACAAATGCGAGTTTTCTTTATAAAAAATTGAAATGTAACATCAAATGAATATGATATGAACTAGTATATCATAAAATTTTAATTTTATTTATGCTCACGTATTTTTCTAATTACCGCTGAACGTATAACTTTAAAGCTTATCTTTGAAACTTACATAAGAAGTGTGTTTTAACGTCACAAACAAATTAACAAGACCCAACCAGTCAAAGAGCTGAAAACAATTTATTCGGTATTGATATATACAACATATATGTTTGAATACGTTCAATATGGAACACTATTAAAACATTTCAATACATACAATGCTATCATATAATGCAATACAACATACGGTAATAAAGAAAACATATAAGAAATCTGATTTTTAGATTCATCAATGGACTAAAACATGTATGTTATATTAGCCCGAGTGAAACGTCATATGTTTGTTCCATTGAACATGTTGACCATTCCATTCTCTGTTGTTTTTGTCAATAATTGCATTTTTAGTATAAATGTTAAGACATATAAATTGCATAAAATTGGAAAGGAATGAAAGAAAAAAAGAATTAACTTATTAATAACAGGAAACAAAATAAAAGAAGTATTACAACTCCTTTTGGTCAAGGCATGCATTATTTTGAGTTTAAATGGTTTGACAAATCTCACTTTTTACCTTGTTTCTGATAAAAAGAGTACTATTGAATTTTATCCGTAAAAACAATGCTTAACGGTCTCTGTCATATTGCGCCTGTTGATTAATTTTATACAACAGATATATCAGTAAACATCCTACCAAGGTCTGAGTCTGTTCTGTCTCATGTTGAAAACACATCTCGGGATATATATAACTCTTTTGCCTCACCCTCTTTAGTAAGAATGTCCAGAGCTATGTAGGTTCCCGTTCTCCCTACGTCAGCACTGAAGACATACAAAGCTCAATATATATATATTCTTTCTGTCCAGAAGAGAACATGCATTTTGTTATCTCATTTCTATCAGACTTTTTTGGTTGATCAGGTTGATTACAGTACTACATCTGATAAAAACGACCCAGTGAACAGAAAGGACCGGTTCAAAAAGGCCCGATCGAGAATTGTATTGATAGCCAAATCGTTGCGGCGTATTTGATACCTAGCATCGAAACATTTATCTTGTGTATCCAAGTATATATCGAATATAAATACACATTTCCAAGCGAGTGTCTAATTGTTATTTAATTGTCTAAAACAAAAACAAGCTTGTATAAAAAATAATTCACTCTGCAACATAAAACCATAACTGCTATATGGATCGCTTTAATAATTTTGTTTCGATTTTTATTAAGACCATGCTTTATTATTTTATCAATGGTTTAAAAATAACAACATTTGCTTTAAGCAAGGGAATGAACGTTTTAGTCATCTGAACCACATCTTGATACCCTACCTGCAAGGCTCTACCACTGGTCCGTCAAAAGTACTCGGCAAGGCGTTCACTCCCTGTCTAAACTTTATAATTGATGAGACGTTATCAAAAATGACCTTGTCTGGCCAAGCTGTAAACTGAAGGTGATGCAGATTTCTGTCTTCGGAATTCAGTTTATCCTGCTTGGAAATGAAAAATATAGAATATAATGGGTTCATAGTAAATAGTGTATTGTGATGTTTGTATCTACGATGCTTATCATTTGTTTTTGTTTTTAGGTTAATGCTACGAAAGCGCAATGTCAACTTATTTTACTTAGGATGAAAATGAATTTGGAAGTAAATGAATATTTTTGTTGCATTCCATACTATGCGTATTACAATCATTATTTGCTTTACTATTAAACTGATGTTGTTGTTTTTTACATCTGAGCTAAGAAAAACATGTAAAAGCTAATGTTACAAAACAATCTGTTAGTTAATACGTTGTTTTGTGGCTGGAATATTAAACATTTGTATGAAAATCTTTACATTTAAGGAAGTCATTATAGCTCTTGTCTTAGTCCTCAACAACTTAAGTGCACATACTTAATTAAATAACTGTTGTTATTTTCAAGTGGGGGAATATTGAGTCAGTTTAAATAATTAGATGTTTTAGCCTCCCTTCCTGAAATCACACTTATTCAAAACAGTTTTTTCTTCATATTATAAGGAAGAAACTTCAATAAGAGATGACATCTTAACTTTAGTAACTATTTATCAAATCTATTTCAATTGAGCTATCTCTGTCCAGGTTTCTCAAATATAAAAATTGTACAATTGCCGCTGCATGCGTGAGGCTACATGTTAAAACCTAGACCGACTCCTTCCAAGCACGCTAAAATGGTGTACGTCCCTTTCCTGTCGTTTGGCCTTTGAGGGTAATACTGGAAAACTTGGAGTACTCAGTACTGATAACTGATTGATAGCTGAAGGTTGGAGTGTCGTGAAATGGGTAAGTCGTGCGAATCCGCCGATGCACTACCGTATACGTCACAGGTTGTGTTGTCATTTGTTTCACTTTTCGGCTATGGTTAATATTTATCAGAATTAGATTTAAGCATACTTATACAAATTCAATTAACCTTATTGTTTTCGTTTATACTCAAACTACTGGTAGTGTCCAAGTAAATTAAACTTTACCTTGAAAAACGTTAATTGTCTCTAAATGAAATCTGCGTACAGTTTTCTAGTCTTGCACACAACTTCCATATCGCCATACAGTTTACTTTGACCATGATGAGGCCAATATTGCTCACATTTGGTTTTGGCAAAGAAACACATATTAACTTATTATTAACTAGCTTGAGATGAGTATTATAATTAAACGAACTATTCACTACGGCACGGTTATGCAAGAGATGTTTGCAAAATGTTAAGGTAAATATAACTGAAAACAATAGTTCAAATATAAATTTTATTTCAAGATCTATATAGTTATAAGTATATATATTTACTAGTTTCACTTGTTGTTCATTCGTCACAAAAATACACCACTCTATATTATAGAAGGTCAAACATTTGTCATTAAAAAACCCTACCTTACCTCACCCTCAAACCAAGTTCGTCACCATGACAATCCATTCGCCAGAATTGGCCGAAATCGCCCAGATCAAGCCATTGCATCTTAATGTTGTATAACACACCATATACGTTATGTACTTAGCATTAACTAAAAGTTGTTTTTTAAACAAACAAATAGGGTTTTTTTAAATTGTATTTCGTAGAAATTAGAATTATTATAAACATACGTTTAATAAGTACATAAGATGATCCGAAGAAGCAATGTATGCATTTTGTTACCTGGAAGAAAGAAGTTGTTATACCTCATATACGGTCATTCAATTTCATAATATTTTCACGAGTAGTAATCACGATTCCCAGAGTTCAATTGTAACATTTGTAATCAGAAACAGCGATGGCTTAACCATATTGTTATTGTTAAAACGAACCGACTTGTTTAAACTAACATGCATATTTATTGTTTGCAATTTTGAAGTAAAATAAAAACAACCATAATGTCTATTTTTCACATAACATGCGACACATAAGTCTTTACAGTGTAAAAACCAATCACATAACATGTTTACAGTTTTGACAAAAACAACTGGTTTTAAATGGTAGTTACTACTACTACTACTACTACTACTACTACTACTACTACTACTTCTTACAACTACTACTTCTACTACTACTACTACTACTACTACTACTACTACTACTACTACTACTACTACTACTACTACTACTACTACTACTACTACTACTACTACTACTACTACTACTACTACTACTACTACTACTGCCACTACAACTACAACTACCACTTTCATAACAACAACAACAACTACTACTACTACTACTACTACTACTACTACTACTACTACTACTACTGCTACTACTACTACTACTACTACTACTACTACTACTAATACTACTACTACTTCTACTACTACTATTACTACTACTACTACCTACTACTACTACTACTACTACTACTACTACTACTACTACTACTACTACTACTACTACTACTACTACTACTACTACTGCCACTTCAACTACCACTACCACTTTCATAACAACAACAACAACAACTACTACTACTACTACTACTACTGCTGCTGCTGCTGCTGCTGCTGCTGCTGCTGCTGCTGCTGCTGCTATACTACTACTACTACTACTACTACTACTACTACTACTACTACTACTACTACTACTACTACTACTACTTCTATACTACTTCTACTTCTACTACTACTACTACTACTTCTACTACTCCTCCTCCTAGTACTACTACTACTTGTACTAATAATACTAATAATACTAATAATACTAATAATACTAATAATAATAATAATAAACTAATAATAGAATTAAATAATAATTATTAATAATTCGTTTTGTTATTATTGCCTTGTTGTTAAGATTCCGCTGTGTGATATAAAAATAGCATGGACAATTTAAGGTTATCTGAAATCTGCAAGTTCGATTATATTTGATGTATATATATACTACATTATACTTCAACTTCGCGATCGTCTATACTTTTGAGCTGGAGTAGTTGTAGTGCCATATAATAGGCGTACTATATAAATTAAGTGTTTCAAATTGCATATCATTTTCACTAACGCCTTAAAACTAAAAACTTTTAATCTTAAATCTTTAGATCGGTATATTTCCTGCTCTTCTACATTACTTGCCCGTATAAAACAAATATAAATGACACGTCATTAGAGGATCACCGTTAAGATAATGTTAAACACAGTAAATGTCAAGATATTCAATAGTCTTAAGTGCATACTTGTTGTAACTACTTCAAATTGTCTAGTTCTTTCCTCAAATATATGAATATGAAATTAGTCTCTTTTCAGTACATTGTGATTCTACAAATGACAATATTGCCTATAAACATTACAACATGGAAATAACTTTTTAAACTATTTGGCGACATGCTGTCAAAATGCAATATATTGATGTATCTGGTTTTCTTTAAATCTAAATTGCATTCAGGTGTTGTTTCAAATTTAAAGCACATATTTTTTTGTAAGAAACATGCATTTAAACATATTTCAGTCAAACAGTTCAGTAACGTTAACGTAAGATATTTACTTGAAAGAATTATCGCTATCTTTGGCTGATTTTCAAGGACAGTGTTCGCTAAATGGCGGGAAAAGTGCATACGCATTTTCTTCTATGTTTTCTCCCTTTGGAATCATTCACAATATTTTACCGATATCAATGAGTAAGTTTATCATTTGATGACATCTAATCTCCATCAATATAGTAGTGAAATAAACAGTCTTGCTTTATTCTAGGTTATGTTTTTTTTGTATATTCGTCGTGAAATAAACTGACTACTATACAGCAGCTACGTTTCATCAACAAGCATTGCTTGATTACCCCTTTTATTAATGCGTCCTAGTCGTGTTTCGAGTATCAAATGTAAATTACAGATTTAGAGGTATTCATCACCATGTAAAGCAAATGAATGTTGAATTGGTTTAAATGTTTAGAACAAGTTTGGCATACAATATGATCGGACGTTTCGCTGACGCTCATCGTCAACAAGAAATAAGGCGTGAGACCACAGTTATTTTTACTATATGTTTCATATAGACACTAACCTGGCTTTTGACTTTATACACACCCCAATTGAAAAACAAGGACATGGCATCTCTAGAACAATTCAAGACACAAAATATAATCACAAGAAAACACCATGTTGACCATTGACCCGACTGTCAAAATTGAGTTCAAATACATAACCCCTCCGCCAGGGAGTCAATCGGCTACAAACAACTAATTTTCAGACTTCCACAAGCTATGATTTTTCCAATATTTACATTGAAAACTATCAATTTCAGCAATAGAGTGTCAAATTCAGTCAAGTTCTCTGCAAAAAGAACATTTTTTGCTTCTTTTTCATTCAATTTTAATAAAATATTGATACTTGAACACAAGCACTCTTTGTTTCTGTATTCACATCCGGATCTTGGTCAACGGGGGGCAGATAACTGTGGTCTTGAGCCTATTTAAGCAACATTTTTTCAGAAACAGACTTCAAAACTCCTATAGTTCAGCTTCAGGCTATATGCAACACATAATGAAAGTTTGGCAATGATATATCAAACACTAAATGAATGAGACAAGTATTAGCACCTGTGGTATTTTCATAAAAAGCAGAAACAGCCATTTCCCTCAAATGTTAAGCCGCAAACCTTTGAAGAGCCATTATTTCCTTATGCATTGGAATAATTTGACCAAGTAAAGTTTTCCTTGTAGCTTTTAATGGTGTCTATAGAACAGCACCACAAAACTGGCCTGCCTACTCTTTTAAGATTTTTTTCTAAGCAAAATAAGGTTTTTCCACTTCATCGGCTTAGTGTTTTATATAAAAAATGACATAGAGCCCAACTGAAATGCCTCAACTTGTCAAAATTTTGCTTTTCTGGTCCACTTATATACAAAGGTAACAGAACTGTTCAGTTTAACACAAGAAATTTAGTGATAATGTGTTAATAGACAGTCTAAACAACACTATATGCCAAATTGTTGGCTTCCGGGACAAATGGCGCAACAAAGGAAATGGCAAAAAACACACCAAAACTTAAAGATTCATGACAACTGCTAGTGTTTTCATGTATGAGGTGGCTACATGATGTAGAAAATGCAGAGATAGCATTATTATGCCCATTTTTAAAAAAAAATTACTTTAAGAATCTGTTTTGAAGGCTAGATTTGGCATTAAATTCAGAGTACAGCACTTCACTATTGTCTATAAGATGCTTATTTACACCTGATTTGCTATAAATCTCACTCATTGGAATCATTTACACACAAACAAGCACTACAGAGTTGACTAACATCTTCATTCTTCTGAAATATTGGATTCAGAGCTGCATCTCCTGGATTCAGATTGCAGGACTACCGCCTGGGGAAAAGGCCGCAGCTAACTGGAGCTTATTGGCACATCATGATCTGCAAGCAAGACACAAAAGCAATGTTTTACACAAATAAAACTATCTGCCACTACTGTTAAAGTTTGAAAAAGGCCTGTAAACACTCATTTGAGGCATACACAACCTTTAGTATAGTCATAAATGTGATAAATATGCAGAAAAGTTCATGAATTCAAAGATTTTCAGGACAAATTTAATAGAATATATAGCCTTTTGGACATTTTGCAATCAGTTTTTAACAACTCAAAGGTAAATCTCATCTTATTGAGTACCCAGATGCATTTTGCAAGCATTTAAACCAGACATGCTTAGAATTTCTTCTTACTTGGAGATGGTATTCCTTTCTTGAAAATCCTTGCCGAGAGCCGGTATGGAAAACCACACGAGACCACAGTTTTACCAGCACTGGTTCTTGTCCTTGAAAATTCCTCTGTGGCTACAGCAACCAGGCTGGCTATTAAAATAAGCAATAAATTAGGGTTTTTAAAACATTTATACTGTATTAAGGTTGTGTTTTTTAATGCATTAAGGGAAAAGGCTCTATTCTTTATGAAAGCTGCTCACTTTTTATTTATTTTGCCTTGAGAAATGTCAAGTTTTTCAATGAATAAACTGAATAAATGAATGAATTAATGAATATATATGAATGATTGATAGAATGAATTAATGAATTAATGAAAGGTGGCATTATTTCTTTAAAATTGGGATCTCATTGTGTTGCTGTGATTGTTAAAGTATATGTTTTCTTGTCCATAAGCTGAAAATCATATGCACACTAAATAAAACATCATTCTGCATCCTATGTGCAGTAAGTTTTGTTTAATTGCTTATAGAATTTGCAATTATTGTAATGTTTGCTTAAAAGAGCAAACAAAATGTGTGAATAGATGCACAATACAGACCAAAGACTGATACAAGTCAGCAGTTTCATTAGAAAATAATATTATTATCAAAGCCACATCAGAAATGATTGACAACATGAAAGAAATTCATTTAGGAATGGAACAAACAGTCTCAATGGGCTTTTATGACCAAACTGTCTCACTTTGTACTTCAGTTTGGATACCATTTTTAATATATTATCTTGAAGTACTTACAAATTACAGCATGTTGGCAAACACCAAGTACAGCTTGGCCTCTGGTGGGCAGCTTGGTGGGGGGGGGGGGGGGTCTTCAACAGACAGTTCCTCCTGGGTCTGCTTCCTATGTTAAAAAAATCCCTCCATTTATACTTTGGAATTGAAAGTGAGGCTTTCATTCATTAGTTACCATCATTTGGAACTATTTCCAAACATTAAATTGAAAGTGAAAGTAGTTTTTTTTAAAAATGTCAAAAATATATAAGAAAATTATATATTATTAATTTATATTATGTAATATAAGATTTTCACATTTCATACTCAAACACCAATATTCTATGGCTAAGCACTGTCAACTGGCCAAATTTCAACCAGATAGCTGTATAAATTAAGAATTTATAACAATTTAAAATAGGCCACCCCTCCAAAAGCTTCCTCTATATCAGGCGTGAGACCACAGTTATTTTTACTATATGTTTCATATAGACACTAACCTGGCTTTTGACTTTATACACACCCCAATTGAAAAACAAGGACATGGCATCTCTAGAACAATTCAAGACACAAAATATAATCACAAGAAAACACCATGTTACCATTGACCCGACTGTCAAAATTGAGTTCAAATACATAACCCTTCCGCCAGGGAGTCAATCGGCTACAAACAACTAATTTTCAGACTTCCACAAGCTATGATTTTTCCAATATTTACATTGAAAACTATCAATTTCTGCAATAGAGTGTCAACTTCAGTCAAGTTCTCTGCAAAAAGAACATTTTTTGCTTCTTTTTCATTCAATTTTAATAAAATATTGATACTTGAACACAAGCACTCTTTGTTTCTGTATTCACATCCGGATCTTGGTCAACGGGGGGCAGATAACTGTGGTCTTAAGCCTTATTGCGCGGGCGCATCGGCGCCCGGCGCATATATTGATGGTTTTAGAAGTGTCCCCTGGTGCAATGGGCTTGCGCATGCGGCGTTTTAATTGTTTTGATCGCGCATGCGCCGTTTCTTACCGTCCGCTCTCGGATAATTCCGAAGCAGTTCGCCATTAGACTAGTTCCTGTTCGATTTTGCAATAGAAGATAAAAATTGGTAATCTTCTAATATGTGAAGCTTTAAAAATATATGGCAAATTAAAACCAGGGATTTTTTTAAATAACTGTTATAGAGAAAAAATATCTTAATGCACGGTTGTTGAGAAAACTCTTTTTTATTTAATATTTTTACATAAAGAACAAACCACGAATGCGCAGAATGTATCTAACGATAATCTTAGAAAATCGGTGACCACCAGTCTATTATCTGATTACCCTTATGACACGGGTCAGATGCAAGCGTCCAGTAGATAGCTAGGATATCGAGGTCAACACGCATTCGGAACTCCTCGGCCATTTTTTTCAAAAACAACCTCGGATGTATGCAGGTACATCAGTTGAAGTAGTTCGTAAAATTTTGAATTATATCATTAATTAAATGTAGTGTTTTAGAGTTGTATTTATTAATATAGTTTAAGTTGATTGCCATTGAATTGAATTATGCAAACATAATTAAGAATTCCAAGAGTTAAGTCACAAAGTTTAACTGCTAAATAAAATTACTACGCGATCTACTTGCAGCGGACTTAAATGTACCACTTTTTGAGTATGTAAACCGTCCAAATACATCCGAGGTTGTTTTCGATAAAATGGCCCGAGGAGCTCCGAATGGTCAACACGCTGGCGGATGGAGAAAGGTATTATTATTTTCTTTTTTTCGTAGTGAACTGAAAACCTAATTTTTTTTTATAATTATCATTTTACAAGCAGGTTTCGTTTTTCGATTTAAACAGTAGCACGTGTTTTTCCGGAATTTTGTACTTTCATTTTGGACAATTTGAAGGCTTTTCCAAATTACGTCATTAAAACCAGGGATGATAGCCGTCAAATGAAAACGCTTCTTGCATTTCAGACATAGGCGAGTGTGCGGTCAAGGTCAAAATTGCGGGAGGGTGATTCGAAGTGAAATACCGCAACAAAAAACGTTCGATTTGGACATTTACGCGTCTAACTCAATGAGTCACAATGGTAGGGATGATATTTCAAGCTCTTCTTTGTAATGCATGCGCAAAATTTGCATGTCAGTCTGTATGTAACGAGTTTAAGGTGATTTGTTCGTAGTCATTAAACTTTTGCATCGTTTTCATTACGCACCAGATATTATTTTAGACTAATGCATCAGTTAATTGAAACCACGACCCCCGGTCCGGGGATTAGCGAGGACCTTGACCATAGGTCCAGCCAACCCAGGCTAAAATCCCGTCCTGCGGGGATGAACAGATGGTTAAATCTCGCCAAATGCCCTGCATCCCAGGGGCCCTAGGTTAGGCCCGTTCCCCCCCTATATTTAAAGCGAAGACATAACCATCCCATTCACCTGGTACTGCAGGGCCACCTGAAAGTTAAAAACATGGTCCATTTCCCCGGCTTTCCCCGGTATACCCCCGGACCTTGGGGGCCGTGGTTAAAATAATAAACATGTTTAACGGGATTCTGTTCAATACAATGTATATTTATATTTATCATCCTACATTCCAGTTTTCCACAACTAGTTGTTATATATTGAACAGATAGGGCTTCATCTTCAAGATGACAAAAAACAGCATCAACAATAATGGGCCAGGACTGAGGAGTTCCAAGAAATGAGTATTCTTCAGCCCACAAATATCATGCAGCTGCCGCTGCGCAAAACCAGGTTTGTTCTCTTTCTTAGTTTCCTGTTAACTTTATGGTTTCCGAACAATAGCCAGCATTTATATTGAACATGAAATCCAAAACTTTCTGCATTTTGTGTTGTTATGTAACACAACTGAAGCTAGGCAAATCTTTTGCTAAGTTTTTAACTGCAGCTTTAAATAGCATTGCTTAATGTTATTATCATTCAACCTTTAATTAAACAAAAACATACGGATGTTTCGATGAATTACAATAAATAATGGAATGTATTTACAATTATTCACAATTTAATATAATGTTTAAAATAAATTAACTCTACAGGCTTACATTATTTCACAATATAATCTTTTTATTAGACATCATTTGATATTTATTTCGCACAAAAAACATGGCCTATAAACAAGCCTTCCTAAAAATTAATAACATTTTTTTCACTTTTTCTAACAAAATTGCTTAACTCAATGTCTGAATAAATGAATAAAATCATTACTTGTATATAAATTTTAATCTTAATTATTATTCTGCAATTCATGCATCAATCTTTGATTTGTATAATCTGATTCAGAATTGACATCAAATTGCAAATTACCTGTCAATTCACATTTCGAATAAAGCTTATGAAATCAACCTTGAAACCTAGCAACTTCACTTCAGTTTAATGTTTAGAGTTATTTTATTTCTTATGTTTCATGTTATCAGGTCTTCAGTGCTACATTTACTTATCATGATATCATAACAAATTCCTTTCACATCTTTTTAGAGTGAGGCAACAAGTAAATGGACCTTGACAAATGTCCTCTATGTAAGAGCCAGTCCCTTACACAAGTGGCCTACTATTGCACAGCTGAGGTTGTTATCAAACGCAGCAGTAGGTATGAAATGCGGAAACTGTTCCAACTTGATCTTCAACAGTTGAGGTACTCCTCATCACAATTCCTGAACTGAAAACAATCGGTGACGATCCTTCACTTCACTTCTACCTCACAGAGCTCCTCCCTGTAAACGCTAGAGGAAAGTTTGAAAATGGAAAACTTGTCATTGCAGGCGTGAAAAGAACAATTGATTCTTAACAAAACAACCTGCCTCAATGCTTTAGCTGACACTACATCAAGTCAAACAAGGCAATTTGTTTTTCTCGCAACCTGACCGGTATGTTGAATCTGATCAAAATTGTACACAACCACTGGTCAAGAGTGGGAATATAGAAGTACAAGTTGTTCGATCAGTTACCTAAAATATTCTGAATATTTGAACATATAATAAATGGGTATTTGTTAAAGCTATTCATATTGTGTGTAGTGTAGTAAGATCAATGTCAAGGTTATTTTGGCTAAAAAAAAAGAAGGAAAATGACTCTCGATTCATAACATCGATGAAATAGCAAGCCTTAAGTATTTTCGATAAAGTGATACATATATTTTGTGGTGATGTCATAACATTGTTTTACTGTTTTTGAAAGAGACAACACATGTTAAATATATTATCACTTTTGTGTTTTTTAGCTCAACTATTTGACGAATGAGGTGGGCTATACATGTACTATTCGCCCTGGCGTCGGCGTCCGGTTAAGGTTTAGAGCAAGTTGGGATTTTCACTTATAAGTCCAATACCCTTCATTCAATTGACTTAATACGTCACACAGTTGTTCAGGCAATCATATAATGGGAATAGATAACTCCTTTATACAAGTTATGGCCCCTGATTGACTATCAAACTTAGGTTAAAGTTTTAGGGCAGGTTGGGATATTTATTAATAACTTCTATACCATTCGTTCATTTAACTTAATACTTTACACATTTGTTCAGGACCATCACACAATGAGGTTACATAACTCTGTATCATCTTTAATAGAAGTTATAGCCCCTGATTGACCTAGGTTAAAGGTTTAGGGCAGGTTAAAGTTTTAGAACAAGTTGGGATTTTCACTTATAAGTCCAATACCCTTTATTCAATTGACTTAATACTTTACACAGTTGTTCAGTTCCATCACATAATGAGGTAAGATAACTCCATATCATATTTTATACAAATAATGGCCCCTGTTTGACTATGGAACTTAGGTTAAAGTTTTAGGGCAGGTTGGGATATTTATTGATAACTTCTATACCCTTCATTGAATTGACTTTATACTTCACACAATTGTTCAGGACCATCACACAATGAGGTTACATAACTCCATATTATCCTTAATACAGTTATGGCCCCTGATTGACTTAGATTAACGTTTTAGGGCAAGTTAAAGTTTTAGGGCAAGTTGGTATTTTAATAAAAAACTTCTATATCTTCATTCAATGCACTTAATACTTCGCAGAATTATTGACAACCATCTTACAACAAGGAACATGTTAGCCCTAAATACAAATCATTGACCTTGAATGTGTTTTTTTTCTTTTTACTCTTCTTTTAATTCCTTTTGAAAGGCACATTCTTATATTCCTAACCACATTTTGATAAAGGGAAAACAAGTTATTTGAATGACCTGTGTCATTGTTCGGGCGGGCTGGTGTTAGGGCAGCGTGTCAAAGCCACCTTATGTATCGAATAATTTAGCTAGGTTTGACATAAAGAGACAAAACTTGGTATATGCAAAGAGTTTAAGGAGACCTCTTTTTGAGAATGTGTTTGAGGCCCCTATGATCAAGGTCAAGGTTGCTATTAATAGAAAAAGGGTTGTTTTGAATAACTTAAGTAAGGTTCTTCATACAGGTACCAAATTTGGTATATAGGTAGAGTTTATAGAGACCTTTCCTGAGATCGTGTTTTTGACCCCGAGAGTTATGGTCTAGGTCAAGGTCAAAATAGAAATATGGTAAGTACTGAATAACTCAAGTAAGGGTTGACATGGTAACTTGGTTTATAGGACAAGTTTATGCAGAGCTTTAATGGATGCTTTTTAGCCCCCTAGGGTCGAGGTCACCATTACTAAAAATAGATTACTCTTTCAGTTCAGGCTAACAGTTAAGGCTGACATACTGTGACCAACCTTGAAATATGTAGGAAGAGTTTATAGCGCGGACACGTAGATGAGGACAACATTTGTACCAAGTAATATGGTAATCCATCAATGCATAAGTAAGTTATAGCACGGACACGAAATGTTACAGCCAGACGGACAGACAGACTGACGAAGTGTTTCTATAATCCGCCAATAATCCCCTCCCCACTCTGTGGCGGGGGATTTGAGATTTGATATTTATAAAATAGTGTACTTCCATTTTTGCCATTGTTGTGTTTTACCATTATGTCAATATGTTCAGTTACAGACTTACAGTAGTGCCAATATTTTACAGTCACCATATATGACTTTACAGAATCGTTACATTATTTAATAACCTTATCATCATCATGACTTATCTTCCTATTTTTTAATGCTTTGCAATTTCAATAATTATTTCCAAAACATGTTCCTAAAATCAGAGACATTTGACAGTATTATAAGACTTCTCACTCAAGGTTTTGTCTATCTGAACACTGATGTTGACATAATGCTCTGTACATATCACTATGCTTTTGCTAAGTTTCATTCCAATTAATGTTTAAATTAATTTCTTATATGTACATATATTTAACAATGTTCTGTTTTTCATTATCTCACTTAAACAGTTACAAAATGTTAATTTACAAGAAATACTTGTATTTATATAACTATGTCATTTTGCCATGTCACCCTTCTTTACTACCTATTTTGCTTAAAGCTGCACTCTCACAGATTTTACCATTTTTTACAATTTTGTGTAAATATCCGCAAACAAATGATTTAAGATTACTGACAAAACATCAAATCACAGATTTTTATATTTCCATTTGAAAATTAATGTCTTATGGCTTAAGCTGTTACTAACAGTTTAAGAAAATTGCATAAACATCAATTTTTGAACTTGAGTATAAAATCTGCAATCATTTTTTGTCAGCAGTCTTATATAACTGGTTTCAATGGATTTTCGCAAAATATGGCTCGTTCCAAGTCAAAAATCTGTGAAGTGCAGCTTTAACTTTGATGAATATATCAATCAATGTCTCTTTTATAGGCACTGACTCTCCATTTACAAACATTAGAATTCATAATGCTTAAAATGAATGCCTGTTTCAACTTCTCATTACCCTGCTATTTTTTGGCATGACCCTTAACCATTCCATTGTGTGTTGTTGTTTTTCATTTTCGTGATTTATGGGTTTTCAAACTTTAAAAAATTGGCATTTTGGCTATCAACCATATATCAGCAATGCTTATACTGATTTATAAAACTCAAGCATATCATTTATAGTTTTGGGTCTGACAACTTCCAACTTTTAAGTTAGTAAATCATTTAACAAATATCATAGTACCTATTTTCAACACAAACTGAGTCAATTAAGCCCCCCCCCCATGTAAAAGATATTTATCACCCTATAAATAGTTTCATTCAAATACTGTGCATTTGCTTACTAGGTACATATTACTAGTTTTCATGTATTTTCATTTTATTCTTTTTCTTCATACCTGTTCTATTCATTGCTTATGTCTTCTTGTATTGACATTCAACAATGTGAATACTTCAGTGAAATAGTGGCAACATGTATTTTAGTATTGTATTAATTTGTCTGTGTGCATTCTTATTCCATGTATTGGTCATATGTATATGTCGCACTTACGCCAAATTATAACAAATATTCTTTCTATTGTTTATTACATTTTAGTACAACTCTACCATTCCCAGCATACTACTAACTCTGTATATTTTTGTTATCATACTTGTTACTCTTTGTTGCATACAAATGTAACGAGTATAAAATGTATATTGCTCATGTTCTTTCTTGTTTGTACATATGTTTCATATTTCAGTAATACTCAATGCAGTATTCATTCTTATATTTCATGTAATATTTTAAAGAATTAAGAGTTCTCCAGGCGAAATAACATAACACATTTCCACCAAACTTTGTACAAATGCTTCACTTTTTCATGTATTAAAAATATTTCCTCACTTCATTTCATTGTAACCTATATTTTTCCACCACTTTCTTCATAAATCTTTTGCGTCATTATTGTTTAATATTTCCATACACATTTAGTGATCAACTTCCTAGACATTCCACTATCAATCTGCATCACATTCTGCTCATCATACTTATATCTTATGCCTTAAAAGGCATAATGCATGTTAATTACATAATGGTTATTACCTGTAAGTGTCATTGTAGGCAAAACTTGTTTCCTTTGGAATACTATAAACTTCCTTTATCTAAACTTTACCTTCCTGTTGTATCATTGTATTCATATTGTGTCCTTCCTTTCTTTTGTTTCAAAATGTTCATAGTCTATTAAATGTGACTGAGGTGTTGACATTCCAGAACCATACACATTTCTTTTCAATATCTTAAAAATACTTCTTGTAATTTCTTCTCTTTAGACTAACAATTCTGCCATTTCGGTCATTACCAATACCAACAATGCAAATATTGATAGTGTATTATGTATGTTCTGTATATATGTTCTAAAGTATTGTGGCAATTTTAAAAGTACAGCATATCAATAAAAATATAGTTAATTACTCCTGGGAGTAAGATTACAGGTATTATTGGTCCCAGATTACTCAAATAAGTTTTTGCTTTACTTGTTGGTATTCTATGCACAGCTGGTGTTATCTTAATGAGATTTGTATAATCAAAATAGGCTCCTTAGTATAGTAGCTGAAATGTTTACTTTACTTCTTGCCACTCTTATCCTTTCCAGTTTTGTAGAAATAGTATGATTATTTGTCAATAAGTAGAATGCACTCAGTGACCAAAGGTACTCAAGAAACCCAAATTATTACATGAGTAAATACTTGAGAGACCTCAACCATTACATTAGGGACCCAAACTATTATAGAAGAGTTACCCTAACTATTATAAGGTACCCCAACTGGTATGTAAGTCCCCAACTATTTTGTAATTTACCCCAAGAAACTCTTGAGAGAGTTACCCTAACTATTATGCAAGGTACCCCAACTGGTATGTAGTTCCTCAACTATTATGTAAGTTACCCCAAGAAACTCTTGATAGAGTTACCCTATAACTATTATGCAAGGGACCCAACTATAACTGGTATGTAAGTTACCCCAACTATTATGTAAGTTACCTCAAGAAACTCTTGAGAGCGTTACCCTAACTATTATGCAAGGGACCCAAAATGGTATGTAGTTACCCCAACTATTATGTAAGTTACCTCAATAAACTCTTGAGAGCGTTACCCTAACTATTTGCAAGGTACCCCAACTGGTATGTAAGTTACCCCAGCTATTATGTAAGTTACCTCAAGAAACTCTTGATAGAGTTCCCTAACTATTATGCAAGGGACCCCAACTGGTATGTAAGATACCCCAACTATTATGTAAGTTACCTCAAGAAACTCTTGATAGAGTTACCCTAACTATTATGCAAGGGACCCAAAATGGTATGTAAGTTACCCCAACTATTATGTAAGTTACCCAAGAAACTCTTGATAGAGTTACCCTAACTATTATGCAAGGGACCCAAACTGGTATGTAAGTTGCCCCAACTATTATGTAAGTTACCCCAAGAAACTCTTGATAGAGTTACCCTAACTATTATGCAAGGGACCCAAAATGGTATGTAAGTTACCCCAGCTATTATGTAAGTTACCTCAAGAAACTCTTGATAGAGTTACCCTAACTATTATGCAAGGGACCCAAAATGGTATGTAAGTTACCCCAACTATTATGTAAGTTACCCCAAGAAACTCTTGATAGAGTTACCCTAACTATTATGCAAGGGACCCAAACTGGTATGTAAGTTACCCCAGCTATTATGTAAGTTACCTCAAGAAACTCTTGATAGAGTTACCCTAACTATTATGCAAGGGACCCAAAATGGTATGTAAGTTACCCCAACTATTATGTAAGTTACCCGAAACTCTTGATAGAGTTACCCTAACTATTATGCAAGGGACCCCAACTGGTATGTAAGTTACCCCATCTATTATGTAAGTTACCTCAAGAAACTCTTGATAGAGTTACCCTAACTATTATGCAAGGGACCCAAAATGGTATGTAAGTTACCCCAACTATTATGTAAGTTACCCCAAGAAACTCTTGAAAGAGCTACCCTAACTATTATGCAAGGTACCCCAACTGGTATGTAAGTTACCCCAGCTATTATGTAAGTTACCTCAAGAAACTCTTGATAGAGTTACCCTAACTATTATGCAAGGGACCCAAAATGGTATGTAAGCTACCTCAACTATTATGTAAGTTACCCCAAGAAACTCTTGATAGAGTTACCCTAACTATTAAGCAAGGGACCCCAACTGGTATGTAAGTTACCCCAACTATTATGTAAGTTACCCCAAGAAACTCTTGATAGAGTTACCCTAACTATTATGCAAGGGACCCCAACTGGTATGTAAGTTACCCCAGCTATTATGTAAGTTACCTCAAGAAACTCTTGATAGAGTTACCCTAACTATTATGCAAGGGACCCCAAATGGTATGTAAGTTACCTCAACTATTATGTAAGTTACCCCAAGAAACTCTTGATAGAGTTACCCTAACTATTATGCAAGGGACCCCAACTAGTATGTAAGTTACCCCAACTATTATGTAAGTTACCTCAAGAAACTCTTGAGAGACCACAACTTTTTGATCAGCTGACTTTGGGTCTGTTATGCAACTGGTAATATATAACGAAGCAGGCAAAGTACCTTAGGATCTCTCTGTCAGGAGCTCTCGGTTGATTGCTCTCTCTTTCGGCATATCTTTCTTTAGGAAGTTTAACACTTTGGTCACTGAAACATCTTAATTTCTAAGACGCTCTTAAATAACTATAAATTATAAATTAAACGCTTTGTGTGTGTTTGTGAAAATAAAGTGTTAGTGTGTTTGTGAAAATAAAGTGTTAAAAACGTTTATATTCTTCATTATTGTTCCAAGTATTATCTTGGATGGTGGCAGCGATTGATTAAGTAATTAAAAAGGAAACACAATCCCGAGAAATGAAAGATCAACGACAGTATGTTCAACAGCTTATATAATATGATTATTTTTCAATCACTGTTATCAAAGTCATTACTCTGTGTCCACATACTTTTAAACTACTATTTATGTCTTTTTATTCTTATGTTTAGACTTGAAGAGCATGTTCATTTCAGGATCAAGTTTTTCTTCTTCACACTAAGTACCATGTACACTTCGCACATTTCTTAAAGCAGCTTTCTTGTTCCATCATGCATGCCTATAAATCATCTACGCCACAGATCATTTTGGCATATTTAACATTTCAGCTATCATATGAGCCACTCCAAAAGAAAACCACCACTGTGGCCATGTTGTATTTTATAAATGTGTGTTTTTTGAATACATGAAAAAAGTTATTTGATACAATTATGGATTCTGTCATAGTTATAACATCAGTTGTACAATTGTTATTGTGTTGTTGTTTTTCATTTCAAAACAACAGCCCAATACTGTCATCTTTTAAGTAGCTTCATTTCACTGACATCTGCAATGAATGTTAGCCCTTACTTTATTTACTTCGTTCGACCCTACATATATACATGCATAACAAATAGTTGGCCCGCGCTAACATCCAATTGCTGCATCTTGCAGCAACTTTTGTACTTGTGATATTTACGTTTAAGCACTGCGAACTATATACGTGATATTTAAGATCGAGACATAACGTGCTGTTTGTGTACTTCCTACTGAGAGAGAAAAGGAAAGCGACACTATATTTTAAAACCAAATGGATAGTATACTTCTTTAATTGTTGAAGTACAAATAGTGCGCATGAGTTAATACTTTACGGGGGTGTGGTGGTTGGGGGATTATCGGTTTTATTTTGGATACTGAGTTAAATCTCAAGAATTATAAAACATAATAATAAGGCAAAATTTAAAAAATTGTAAGAGTTAAACCCTGACTTATTAGACTTAGGTTATCCGGTTAAAATGGAGCAGACATTAAATGGCATATTGAATTAAACTGGCACAGTTGAAATTACTGAATACCTGGAATATTAATTGCATATTTCGTGTATGATCATCTTACACAAAAAAAGCTTCATTAATTATTTTACATTGTTTAAGAACTGATTTTCAGCTGATTCTAGAATACATTATTGATGGCTTACTAAAATGCTGTTAATGCTGAATTAAAACATTAAAACATGTAAAAAAAAAGAAAATGGGCATAGCCTATTCGTACACATACAATCAGAAAGCGAGATCCTTCGAATACATCAGAGTAATATTAGTGGCAAATTCATCGGTTAATTAAAAAAATCATTTATAGAAATGGTAGTTGTAACATTCTCCAGAATTTAACCTCCAGAATTCTACTTTAAAATCTATTTTGTCTGTAAAAATAAAATTGCGTCATGATTTTGGCATTAATAAAACATTAAAAGGTTGTACCTATTATGAAGAGAAAGACAAAACATTGAACAGTCTTGCCCAGTTCGTGTTCAAGACGTTAAGATCATCTCCATTTCACTGTGTAAATTTGAAGAGCTCAATCTTTTATAAACAAAAATGATTTTGATTCTGTGAACACAATAAAGGTGTATTTTTGAGAATAAGTTATAGCTATAATTGAAGAATTGCTACGCATAATTAACTGTTCAATAGTCATTAAAGAATAATATTTCGTGGAACCACTTTGTGCATTTAAGCCCTTTTACGCGAAAATTCGAAAACTCTAAATGACAGATATAAGTCACATAAAACTGCAACATGGAAAACAGTTACGTTTCACATCACTCTACAATGTATAGGTTCACGTCTTTGGATAATATTAATAACAACCTAAACTCTGTACAGTGAACGATTAAACGTATCACCACCTAGGTGCACAGTTCATTTATTCCACGTGGACCGTCACGTAAAGTCGCTGCCAATTACGTTTTGTCTGTCACATAGTTGGCAGTTGAAACATAGAAACATCGTACTCAGTTATCAAAGAGCGAATTTTACATGTCGATGTCGGAAATCGGAACACCTCGCCCATCTCCGTTTTATAATGAGCCTTGGATGTATGCCGGTGTGTTTGTGAAAGTAGTTCGTGAATCTAACAATAACACTTTTAATACTTATAACTAAGTTCAAATTGATTCCCGGTTGAAATTCCGAATAGTTAAGTCTTTGGGCACAACTGCATAGTTAAAATTATGCGATTTACATCCACTTGCAGCCTTGTTAAATAATAAGAATCCAGACATTGTAAAAATTCCACACTAATCCGAGGTTGTGTTGTGATCCTAGTTATGATCTCTAAGGACCAGACAAAAACTACACTTTGAAAGTTAGATCAGCCACACAGCTCTTACATAAACTCTGAAGCAAAAACCTAAATTTCATCATACAAATCAAGAACCATCAACATTGGACTGGTTTAATCTATTGTAAACTGTCATTTCGATACCATTTTGAACCTGATGAAATTAATCACAACGAATGCACATGTTAGAAAAAAAAATCGTTTAAATAATTTATTAGCTAATTTGTTAGCTTTGTAGCTTTGGCTGGACACTTTGGCTGAACCATACACATGTCGAGAAGTTATAAAGACAAGGGAAATTATTGCAATCTCAGAATACTAGGGCATTTTCCCATGGAAAATTCGTGTTAAAACTTTTAAAAGACTTTGAAAGCAAGCATTCATTAGAAATAAATGTTGAAGTCGACTTTTTTCCTTTATCATTTGTTTGCAACTATATTTAAAACTATCAAATCCTTCTTGCGGCTTAATAAACTATCTTTGTCAATAAATGCCATTTATAATTAGATGTTTCCTTTTTATCTGACTATTTTCTCACATGTTATAGCACAGAGTTACCAAATTATCGGAGGTATTAGCTAATAGACTGTGAAATTACAATCTCGTAAATCATACTTATTACAAACGAAAAAAATCATTAGGGGTCGTGCGTTATAAGTGAAAACGCTAGGGAGAAAATGCAATACGAATTACAACCTATAACTTGTATAAACAATATTATATCCTATTTCGTTCAGACTTTATCCGTTAATTTTAAGTATGTATTCAGAGTGTTATGTTTAGGTTTATGAATAAAATAAACCACACACACATGTAAAGTTTATTATCTCGAACGTTTCAGCGTAACGCCTTCATCACTAGATATAAAGAAACAATATAAAGTTATCTTTAGGTTTATACATTTATTCACTTCAGGATACTTTAATTCAATTTTTTTTTAAAGTCCAGAGAACATCTACAATGATTATGGCTTAAAAAAAATTGAGGCCGAAAGAATAGGATATGATTTTTTTTCCAAAGAAATATGTATAAAATACGTATATTTCTTTTGAAAAGTAAGATGACGTGATGAAAGGATTTAAAAACCTTGTACGTTACGTCGTCTTTATTTCTTGCCGTCCATGATCATTGAATGAACTGGATGATTCTAGAGAGTAACGCTTACGCCACTGACAGTGTTTCAGAACAGGGTGGTTCTGTGGAATAGAGTAACGCTTACGTCACTGGCAGTGTTTATCAACTGGGTGGTTCTGAGATATAGAGTAACGCTGAAGTCACTAACAGTGATTCACACGTATTTGGTTCTGTGGAATAGAGTTACGCTTACGTCACTGACAGTGTTAAACAACTGGGTGGTTCTGAGAAATAGAGTAAAGATGAGGCCACTGACAGTGTTTTATAACTGTGTGATTCTGAGGAATAGAGTAACGCTAACGCCACTGACAGTATTTTACAACAGGGTGATTCTAGTGAATAGAGTATCTCTTACGCCATTGACAATGTTAAACAATTGGGTGGTTTTGGATAAAAGAGTAACGCCTACGCCACTGACTGTTTTTTTTACAATAGGGTTGTTCTAGGGAATAGAATGACGCTTACGCCACTAATAGTGTTTAACAACTGGGCGGTTGTGAGGAATAGAATAACGCAAACGCCACTGACAGTCCTAAGGAAAATAGTAACGCTTACGCCACTGCCAATCTTTCACAACTGGTTAGTTCCCGGAAATAGAGTCATGCTTACACCACTTACAGTGTTAAACAACTGGACGGTTTTAGGTTATAGAGCCACGCTTACGCCACTGATAGTATTTTACAACTGGTTTGTTCTAGGGAATAGAGTAACGCTTATGCAACTGACAATATAACACAATCGGGTGGTTCTGGGTAATAGAGTAACGCTTTAGTCACTAACAGTATCTTAATATTTGGTGGTTTTAAGGAATAGAGTGACGCTCACGCCACTGATAGTGTTTTACAACTGGATGGTTTTGAGGAGTAAAGTAAAGCTGTCGCCCCTGCCAATCTTTAACAACTGGGTTGTCCCGGGGAGTAGAGTCACGCTAACGCCACTGACATAGGTTCACCATTGAGTGATTCTGGGAAATAGAGTAACTCTCACGCCACTTGTAGTAATTCACATCTTTATGATTCGAGGGAATTGAGGTACGCTTACGCCACTTACAATGTTAAACAACTGGGTGGTTCTGGGCAATAGAGTAACGCTTACGCCACTAACAGTATTTTACAATTGGGTTGTTCTACGGAATAGAGTGGCGCTAACGCCACTGATAGTGTTTTATAATTGTGTGGTTCTAGGGAATAAAGTAACGCTTGAGCTGCTAACAGCATTTTTACAATTGGGTGGTTGTAGGGAATAGAGTGATGCTTACGCAACTGATAGTGTTTTACAACTGGGTGGTTCTGAGGAATAGAGCAACGCTTACGCCATTGACAGCAATTCACAACTTGAATGGTTCTGAGGAATAGAGTAACGCTTACACCACTGCCAATCTTTCACAACTGGGTGGTTCCCGGGAATTGAATCACGCTTACGCCAATGACAGAGGTTCAGCATTTGGTGATTCTGGGAAATAGAGTAACGCTGACGCCACTGATTGGTGATTCTATGGAATAGAGTAACGCTTAGCCACTGACAGTGTTTAACAACTGGGTGATTCTAGCTAATAGAGTAACGCCACTGACAGTGTTTTATAACTGTGTGAGTCTGAGGAAATGAGTAATGCTTACACCACTGAGAGTGTTTAAAAACTGAGCGATTCAGGGGAATAGTGTAATGCCTACGCCACTGATAGTGTTTAAGAACTGGATGATTTGGGGGAATAGAGTAACGCTTACGCCACTGACAGTGTTTAACAACTGATTGGTTCTGGAATAGAGTATCTCTTACGCCGGTGGTCAAGGCCACTGACGGTATGTAACAACTGGGTGATTTTGGAGAATGGAGTAACGCTAACACCGGTGGTATAGGTCACTGACAGTGCTTGACAAATCATAACAGTCATTGGAAAATTGTTAATTGTTTTCTTACCTGGAAATATTTCCCCTTAACTACTCAAGGTACATTCTTAATCATTTGTTAATGTTAAGATGCTTCCTCAAAGCAGATTGTTGTTGAAAATTATGGGACGCCAAAAGTAAACACCATGCGAACGCTGCCAAACACGAATATACTTCAAACATCTGTTGTAGAAACTGCATTCTTCTTTTGTCTTATTGTTTCTGTTCAGTGCGTTTTAATGATAAACCACCTGTAAGGTACGGAAACATTAAGAACAAAATAAACAAACAACAGACTGTTATGAAAAAGCTAATATCTCCTGTAGTTCTTCTTATTTGATTGGTACATGCACTTTGTAATACTATCATACTGTTATTCTGTTTTAATATATTCAAAATCACTTAAACCGAAACAAGTTTCAAATCAGTTTGAATAATAACTATGTTTTACTGTTTAGCATCAAATGTCTTGTTGATTAATAAAATACGGTTTGCAAATGTGTTTGTTAATTCTATATGTGAATGGTTCTTGCTACGTTATATCCTTATAAGGTAGTTATTGTGTTCCTTAAATTGTTAAATATTGTTAACAAGCAATCATTAGATGAAATTTAGTTAACGGTTACTTGCACAGACTCAAGGTATCAGACTCTGTGTGCATGAACATGCATATAAGTTTTGAATGAAAGTTCCATATGGGTTATATTTAACTGACTCGAAAAAATAAATATTTCAAATGAACAAATGTTGTTGTTGTAGTAGTTGTTGTTGTTGTTGTTGTTGTTGTTATTGTGGTTGTTGCTGTTGTTGTCTATGATGATTATTATTTGTGTCCTTGTTGTTGCTGTTGTTGATGCTGTTGTTGTCATCGTCTTCTTCTTCTTCATATTATTATTCTTCTATGATTCTAACCAAGGAAAATATATATATATCTAAATAACACTGTTATGTTTATATGAGATGCTTATAAGTAATAGCTTTTCATACCACACCGAATTGTTAATAATGCTACTTAAACGTTGCAATTAATTGTATTGTTCGTAGAAACAGTTGTGAATGCTGTACTTAAACAACATTTAATGATACGACCTATGTGACACACATAATTGTATATAACTATAAAATCGAATAAATGATTGCTTCTATTGCTTAAATTCCAATAAAATGAATACTGCTAAGTGTTATTTATTTTTAATAGCATATTCCTATTCCAAAAACATATATACATTTTAAAATTCTCCGTCAATTGCTTCTCCGTTGGAGCAAGCGTCGTTCCAGTAATCCCTAGCCACACGTTCCGATCAACTACTTGGGAAATCAGCGGGTAGGTAATAGAAGCCACATGAAAATAAATAATCTGAAATGAAACTGGCACTTGTCTGTGCTGCACTGAACAGGTAGCAAGACGTTAGAGTCTCTGCCCTCTCTCTTGAAGCGCTACCTGGTTGCTGCATTGCTGACGATTTACCGCGACATAGAATGACGCGGCAGCTCACTCGCTCGTTGTTGATCGCTCAACGATACCATGTGGGCATTCCAACACTACTGTAAGGACGATTATACAACGTGGTGATAAGTTACTGGAATTAATCAGAATAATGACTTTGGATCACTCTCTTGTGGCATCGAGAACATAGGTAGATAGATAATGAGTGATAAACTTCTCTTAATTATCTCGTTATTAAACGCACAATACTGTTTATCGGTATTTATGTGTCGTCAGTGAATGGAGCAATTGATATAAATAAAAATACATTGTCATTCGTGTCTCTTTCTGCGAAGGAAATAAAAGTTATTCTTCTCGGGATATTAAAGGATATGCATAAAATTATTTTAAGCAAAATCCATAAATGGTGCAATTTTAGTTCGTGGTTATCATGGTGTTCATAAAAAGATAACAAAACGTAAGCAATGTCATTAGTTGACTTCTCGCGGAGGTCTCTAATCGCCCCAAAGTCCTCCATCCTCGACCGACAGTCCGGTTGCACCGGGCGACGAAGCGAACACCGAATCGTGATTAATGTTGGCGGTATCAGGTACGAAACATATCGTTCAACGCTGAAGAACATTCCCGACACTCGGTTGGCGTGGTTGACCAATAGCCGTGGCCACAATCCAGACTTTGACCCAGAATCAGGAGAGTACTTTTTCGACCGACACCCAGGCGTGTTTAATATGATTTTGAATTACTACCGCACGGGGAAACTTCATGCACCTACGGACGTGTGCGGACCCCTTTTTGAAGAAGAGCTGGCCTTCTGGGGGCTGGATGAGAAACAAATAGAGCCATGCTGCTGGTCAAACTATCGAGCCCATCGAAATGCCCAGGAAACCCTTGCAGAGATGGATGGTGGTGAGTCAACGCTCTATGTTTGCTGTTAGCCTTGTTGTTTTGTTTATCTTTATTGAGAATTGTTGGGATAAGAGTGAGGTTTGTGCGCATAAACTGGTTTAAACCCCCAGTAAATTTACATTTTACTGACCGTTCCATATATAGTATTTATGCACTGTGCTGTTTGTAGAGTTTTGTGCTGTTCTATGTTTCTTGTTTGTAAATTTGTGTTCTATGTCTTTGGCGTTTGCCCATTGCCACTAAACCGGGTTTATGTTTAAACTTTTTGCTACTGAGCATGTTTCTGTAGCTTTTTGCATATATATTGGTCCAGTCCAAAATCATGCGCGGTGCTACGTACCTGCCTGTCTATATGTTTGACATTCTTGGCTTAAAAGATTTACGATGTTAGTTAATACAAATCGTGACATCGAGAGAGGGCACATAATAAAACATATTAAATCTGACATTAACTCACAGTTCACCGATACGGAATTAAAGTTTGGGTAAAATGAATTAGATTATAAAATAACAATAAATAAAAATCCTCTAAACTTCATAAATTTGTCCGTATGTTTTCACTTTAAAAACAATGAAAATGGATTTCTTTATTAATATTTTCCAAACCAAAAAAGCTGCTCAATGACTGACCGGAATTGGGAGTTTGCAAATTTTACACGGCCTGTACCTTTTTCCTGCTGATCTAGTTCTGGCAATAAAATAATGTTATAAGCTATAAAAACGTTCATCGCAATCTAGCAATTTAAAGCTGCGCTCTCACAGATTGAACGTTTTGACAAGTTTTTAATGTGTGTCTTGGAACGAGCCATTTTTTGCTAAAATCCATGGAAACAAGTGATATAAGACTGCTGATAAAATAATAAATCGCAGATTTTTATATTGCATTTCAAAAATTAATGTTTTATGCAGTTTCCTTAAACCGTTAGTAACGGTTTAAGCCATTAAACATTAATTTACGAACGGAAATATGCTAATCTGCGATCTGATCTTTTGTCAGCAATCTTTTATCATTGATTTGCAGACATTTACGCAAAAAATTGCTCTTTCCAAGACAAAAAATAAAAAAGTTGTAAAAACGGTAAATCCGTAAGAGTGCAGCTTTAAAGGCATTTGTGTAAACTGAACTAAACAAAACTTATTTATGAATTGAGGGTGTAGCTGTCTGCCTCTTACCCAAGAGTCTATAGGTTCAAACCCCACCAAGGGACATGCTTCATTGACTTCTAAAAATCATGAAGAAAACGGACTAGAATATGATGTATAAAAGTTTCATGCTTTTAGAGTCTGATATATTCGAGCTTTAATAAGTGGATTATAAACTTAACTTGTTTCAGAAAATGGAATGACAATGTGCAAACAATGTGTGCACCATGTCGATTCTTCATATCATGTCTGATTTTCATGCATTTTAAGATGATCTTCGATTTACAACCGTTGTATAACGTTACGGCAGTTCTTTTTACCACTCATAAAGAGAAACATTTGCGTTCAAAAAGGAGAATTCCAATGAAATTTGAGAAATCGTTAGTAAAAAATGATTCTGTCTGAAGTTCTGATTCAAATGAGAATAAAATGGAGAGAAATATTTTTTTACTGATTTTCCTGTCTGGTTTCCCGTGAGGTATTTCATCTTTTAATTATCTCATTCCCTTGTTAATGCTGCAAGCCATCTCAGTATTATATGACACGACAGTGACAATGTTGTGACGCCTTTTTTACAGTCTGAATATGTTGTTGATTAGTCGATGAATTTTACAACTCGTATATATTCATTGTTAACATAGCATTGAGGGCAGCTTTTATTGTGTGCGTCTTTACAAGTCTACGTCAGAAGATTTAAAGACAGACGTATGCTGATGAAAATGTTGTTGTTTGTTTCTGCGCAATTATACAGTCGCTATCTCTAAGGTGAGACGTGGTCGCCTCTATATTCAATCGCATCATTCTAAAAAATAAATTGGACTATCTTACCGCGCTTTTACACCCATTTCAAAATTAATACGATCTCACGTTTTTCGAAGAGTAAAAGAGAAACATATGTTAAAATTTAATACTCGACCGACAATTTTACAAGCGACTGTCTCTCAGCTTTGCTTTTTTCTCAGTATGCAAGTGTAAAACGCTCTTTTGTGCTGAGAACTGCTACAAGTCAGAGCACAAACAACTTAACAATAATCAACACCCAACTATACAATCTATTTGACCATATTTCTTTGGCCTGTTGACAGACTGGGACCGTTAACAAAACGCTTCTTAGTGAAAAATAAAATCAATTTAGTAAGCATTAACCATTTAATTTGTTTTGCCATACAAATTAGTTTAAACCCCAAGAAGAATCATGTCCTAATGATCTAATGTTTCATTGACCACAAGGCGTGTGCGGTCTATATGTGGTATTAGCGTATGAAGTGTTTATACGTTTGTGTCTCTTGTTCATTTTCATTTGGCCCTTGCCTCTAAACAGGGTTTATTTTTCTTATTGTTCGACTACTTTTCCTTGTAGTTTGCATTGTGTATTTAACAACGAATGTTTTATATATCGTATATTTTTTTATAAAATGTATTCATATGCCTATCCTATTCGGATTTTTTACCTTTCTTATTTGCATATTTTGGTGTAAAACATTGTAGTTTTCACTAAATTCAACCTAACAGTAAATCTATTTGTTTCTTGTTCGCATGTTTCGCATTGCAGCTGTTCATAATTAGTAGTACATCACAATGTTCATTATTAAATGCATAATACGGCCTGGTTCGACAAATAATTGGTTTGACCATGGCTTGATTCTGAAACGCAATCAAAATGTCATTGCACAGTCTGATAGACGTATGTGAAGGATTGTGAACATTTCAAATGTCTGGAAAGCTTGTACATGCTTTTATGTACTCTATCTTCATTGAAATTAGGTAATACGTTATTTTCTTACAATTATAATTGAAGTAGCAGATGCCAATATGATTGGATTTGTTAATTTATCTGCTGCGGTGATAAATTTAGAATCCTAATTAACTGTCAGAACATAAAACGATTATCGTACTGTGTAGCATAGGAGGAATATTTAGCGTATGCACGGAACCTATGGAGATTAGTTGAGAGTACAAGGTGGGGAACCATTAATATTGTTAAGGGTTACAATACTCATCTCGCTTTTAACATAAATATTGCTATAAGTCTGGGGTTTAGCGTATGGGGTTAAAGGGACTCGCTCATGATTCTGAACCAAATTATTTGTTCATGGTATTGCATATTTTTTATGAAGACACATATTTACCGAAATTGCAGAAAAACCATCTTAAAGCTGCACTCTCACATAATTACCATTTTTACAACTTTTTTATTTTTGTCTTGGAAAGAGCAATTTTTTAAGTAAATATCTGCAAACCAATGATATAAGACTGCTGACAAAAACATAAATCGTAGATTTTCATACTTTCCATTGGAAAATTAATGTTTTATGGCATAAACCGTTACTAACGGTTTAAGAAAAACGCATAAAACATCTCTTTTTTTTAACTTAAATATAAAAATCTGCGATCTAATTTTTTGTCAGCAGTCTTATTTAATTGGTTTCCACGGATTTTCGCAAAACAAAAAAATAAAAAAGTAGTCAAAACGTTCAATCTATGAGAGTGCAGCTTTAAGTAAGTAAAATACCTGCTTGTGGTGGTTAGTCAACCCACGCCGCTACAGTCAATAAATAAATTATAAAAGAGATACCAAAACCGCAGAGGGATAATTTAACGTTATCGTGACTTTCAAAGACAATATTTCAATATATATCAACATCTGTTGACGTTTTTAACAATGTGGTCTTCCATGTAAACACGTGAAAAAATTCGCGAATATTAACAAGCAAATCAGCAAATAATTATAAAAACACAATCGACAGACACACCCTTATACTACTTGAATAAATAATGCTAAACAGCATAAGAAAAGCATTGATGTCGAAGTAACAGAATAACTCAATATCGATTGAACATATGATATTTCTTATGTGTCTGCTTATATCCTGCCAAGGAAAGTATATGTCTGACATAAAGAGGGATGTTTTATTCATATTTCCATTCCAACATATAACAATGTTTTAATACCAGATTTGGTGTGTTTATTTCTTCATATGAGAAATAGCCATATGGGTGGTAGACCTCAATGTATATAACAAATAAATATTTTGTAAATAACAAGTGTGCTACTGTATGGCTGTAAGCACAAATAATGTCAGTCAGAAAACCAACCCAGCCATTTCAAAAATAAGATTATCAAAACACTTTATTTGGAAGAGTTTGATTGCAAAACCATTCATATATTATAGAACCTTTTGTAACTCTTGAGAATTTCGTACGTAAAAAAAACGAATCAAATAACAACACAGGTAAATAATTTATCAGACATTCCATGTGGATGTTTTTTATTCAAAAAAGTATGGATCTTTGTGGAATTGAACAAACATCCCATTAAACTAAAGACATATCTAATAACATGCTCTTCGCCATAAGTCAGTAAAATCCTTCATTATTCACCGAACAAATTAACGTTTGATCATTTAATACTCATTAATAGAAGAGGACCTAGAAATATAGAAGATAGATGGCACCAAGGGCTTTCACTGACACCATAGAGCTTGATGATAAATGGACAGATTGTGTCCAATTTGTCCTTAATAGCGTCAGGATGCGACGTGAGATGAGGGGCACCTCTAGGCATCCAAGGAAGCCCCCACCCCCCCCCTCCCAAATAACAACAACAAAAAACTGGCAAGGGGGACGGGACTTCCCCCACTAAAAGTTATTGTATTTTGGTGTTACTGGTGCATAATTTTAAAGTTACATTCGTATTTAAAATCAATGTATACACACGTATAACAATCATAAATTTTGAGTGATAAAACCTGCTTAACTGCTTTCTAAATAATGGTACACATTAATTACTGAAAATGAGATTGTAACCGTGCATTAATAGCTGAAAATGCACAAATATTTAATGACTGGTGTGTGCTTAATGATTTACAGTGATCAGCTATCATCTCATAAGGTAGGATTACTGTGTTTTCTGCAGCTTTTTTTTCAAATTAAACACAGAATTCTTCATAAGAACCATTGCTTTCGATACTTTTTAATCCTTTTCGGTAAATTTAATAATTTGTATTTATTGTGGTACATCTTATTTGGGAGTAAGAGTGCATCTTTTACTGCAATATTGAATGAAATGTTCATCTGAAAGAGAACACTAGTATTCAATGTATACGGACTATAATTCAACGCCTATTGTATTTCCTATGAACATTTCCCATGGAACATAGTGATAATACACAACAAAACTAACTGGATCCCTGCTAAAAGGCACGCTCATTTTTGTCGTTTACAATTTTGAAACGTTGCCTTCAAGACTATTTGTGAGTGCCTGGCACTTTTATTTGCAGTGTTACACTCTTAATTGTTTTGCTTATATGCTACACAGTATATACAAATTCATAATGAGTATGTCATAATTGCTACAGTGCTCTTCGAACAATGAATGTAAGTACGCAGCCATAATATGTGTCGCTAACATATTTACATTCAAGCCTGGCCATATAAATTATTCGGACACATCGTTTCTAATTCATACGTATATGTTGTTTCATGAATACAATGCTTTTATTATTTCTATAGCTTACTGTAAAAATATACAAAGAAAACTATTGAATGCAAAGGTACACCAATTCGATCCAATCTACATCACTGTATAAGCTAAATTGAAGGCTATGTCTAATAACTCATGAAATTGCAATTTCGATACAAATTTAATCAACATAAGATAGAGTACATGCTTAAATTAATCATAATTTCAGGACAAGTTTCCCCAAAGGTACCAGCAATTCGAATGCAATTCAATGGCAATCAAAACAACGCCGTCGTCGACATACTCAAATGAAAATAATCAGATAGCAGAAGATTGTGTTAGCTGGATCCCCATTTATTTCATGTATTCACTCGATGACATGGCTAGTAATCGGTGACTTGGTATTCCTGAGCATGACTTTAAGCAACAGACTTGTACAAAATGGATTATTCTTTCAGAATGTCCTAGTTAACAGTTCACTATAACAGGCTAAGTGTTGTTTAAAGCGGCCGCAAAATATCAACCCGTACAATATCATTTTAATATATTGTCCATTGCGGTCATTGAATGCGACGCAGTGATTTTTGAAAATAAAATGCCGCTTTAGTCGACCAGCTTTAGTAGGTGCTTGTGGGGTAAACAGTGTTGTACAAACCATTGGTAACATTAAGCATTTATTCGCGTTTTCATCATTGTACTGTCGCGTTTTCAACATCGTAGTTTCGTGATTTCGCGTTTTCATCATCGTACTATCGAGTATCGCGTTTCAGATCAACACATTCATAGGCGATGGCCCTAACGGCATTCCGTAGTTTTATGTTCATACCTTTGTTGCATTTTTAAGTTTCCAAAGGAGCGTTAATTGATATCAATAAATAGGGTAACTGAATGATCCTTGAGATCAGAAGATTGCGATAGAAGCTCAATTTGGTGGTGAAAGTGTGGGAGATATTGCAGCAGTTCTACAAAATGTGTTTGCATTAATATAATTTAACAAAAAACAGTATTGTTGTATGCTTTGAAACACGCGGTTTATTTCCAAAGCAAACTGTCAATATTCAAAACTATTTCTATCTATTGACCATTTTTGCTTGCATTGCCTAGCTCGCGTTTAAGATTGTAATTATAAAATGTGTACTTAATCGGAAAAAAGATATCTCAATTTCACATAAGTTATTTATTAAAAACCCGAAAATAACTACAAAACATGTATGTAATAATTTTGCCTATGTTTTCGTCTAGTATAAGTATAACCATCTCATTTAATAAGAAACTGTTTTCTCCCACCTCAGATAAGTAGATCCATTAATTTAACCATGCTAGAAATTCTTATCTTGCCCACGGGCGAAGATAAAATGCCCGTATGGAACTTCTTTTAATGGTCATCACATTGTAATTACCTCCCTTGTTGAAGACTGTCGTCTGTAGCGCATCATGGAATCCTTGTCTTGTGGCAATATTTAGAACGCTACTTAATTATTCTCGCTTCAAATAGCACCAGAAACCAGTTTTCACGCACCTTTCAAGAAATAATGCTTCACTCTTCTTAGAACTATTTAAAGACCGATCAGACCATTTACGTACTCTGAATCACTGCGCGAATATCCATGACAACCACGAATTATCGCATATCCGTACGCAATTATTTTCACTAAGCACAAAGGAGTTCCAGCAAAAAAATACATTTTTACTTAATTTTGTTTAATGAGGTGGGAGAAAAAGCATCTACCATAGCCGCTCGTGTAAGATAGGTTCATCCCGACCCTCGCGCAGGATGTTTTGCGGAAACTCGGTAAACCTCGTTTCCGCAAAACACCTTACGCTCGGGTCGGAATGAATCTATTTTACACTCTCGGCCATGGAAGTTACTTATAATCTATTTCATATTACTAATTTACGAGAGAAAAAAGTTGCTTGACGTAATGAAAACTGATCTTTGAGCAATAAAGGTTTCATTTTTTCCATAAAATATAGAAGAAAATTTATCACTTAGTGTAGAATTATCAAAATTGTCATGGTAATCTTTCGTTTTATAGACAAAGGCTTAGTTGTAATAACTATCATTATTAAATATACGCGTGTAGATATTATGAATAGGCTCGTACAAACAAACTAGTATGTTTTTTCTGACAATACAATGTATATGATATTCTTTTTCGTTTGTATTAGTTAGTTGGTAACTGTTAGTCATGGATATATACAGCCGGATGCAAATGTTAAACGCACGCTTGTGCTTAGAATGGTGACAATCCAGTTGAACAAACATCAGCAAACATCAACCATAACAGTAGAATTAATCTGACCAGTGCCTTTAGCCCAGTTGACAGACTGGGGTCGTATTCATAAAGCTTCTTTGTCAGTTTTTCGACGATAGCTGTTTAACCTCAGTTTTGACGTAGATCTTAAGACAAGGGTTTAGATTGTAGACCAGTCAAATATTGTGGTAAATTAATAATAATAAAGAAAAAATAAAGGAAATGAACCGTTTTTGTTGGTTTATAGTTAAGTCGGTGAGTCTAGGTGAGGCAAAAATAAGATGAAGTTTTGAAATGATTTTTTCTGGATACTGACTTCTAATTGCTTTCCTTTAGCAATTAATTTCTGTTAAAACACATTGGATATTATAATTATGTGCAATCTGTTAAATGATTTTTAAGACGTGATATGAATTCAGTAATTTATTGTTAACAGAAACTAATAATCCCCTTGCAAGCCTCACGTAATCTCCAGTTACATGCACTTTGATAAACTATCTATAGAAAAAAAGGACCCTGTTTATTATTCCCAACATAAGCCTCTAATTCCAAACTTTCAAAGCAGTTTTATATTCGATAATCCGAAACAAAACCGAATAATTTTAATTCCACTCAGGTCTTCGACAAATAATCGCAGTCACTCTCTGAGATTGACCTCCCTAAATATAACTTTGGAAAAACCAAATCAGTTTAGGAACTAGCTCTTAACAGTTTGTTCCGCTATGAAAACTTCGGGCCGCGTCTGATGAAGTTGGTCGGAGATTGCCGCATAGCTACGATTCGTAATAGTATCTAGGACTTGTTTAGTGTTTATAGGTCTATGCCATTCTTAACAATTGATGACATATTGACGATTAATCTGTTTTCCCGTTCGGACTAGTTACTTCTGCCTGAGAGTAGGATTATTATTGTTATTTTGATCAGCTTCTGCTAAACCCAAAACACCTAAAAATAAACTGTAATACATATAAATGAGCTGTTCTTGATCATAAAGATATCATTCTTAGCACTTAAGAGACAAAACAACATAACTTCAATGTCTTTCATCATTCTGCTAAGCTATATTAATGCCATTATGACTACAATGATTTCATCTTAGTTGTGCAGATTTTCTTCTGCTTTAACCAAAAATGATACTTTATAAATGGAAATTGAAATAAAAAGCCACATAACTTCTCAGAGTATTTTCGCACATGTTTAGCAAAATATAACTCTGCCATTAATATTAGATTGAGTAAGAAATTGGTGTAAAAACGAAACTTTGTTCTACCTAAGCAATTATTACCCTTGATATTCAAATAAAACACGATGCACATGTAAAGTTCATACTGCTTTCTCATACACTATTAATGACCTTGTTTACAAATTGATCGTCGTTTATCTTCATTAAAGATACTTCTTGTTTCGTATTAGTAAACATTTTCCATTTTTAGGACAAGTGTGTACAATAAGGGTGAACAATTAAGTTTAAGCTCTCAAGTAGACGCGAGTTCCATTGAACTAGTGTTCCACTGATCATTCCAAGGCCTTAATCCCATCATTTAAAGGTAAACGATGCGTTTGTGGTATGTGTGTGGTATTTGTGTATGTAATGTTTTTACCACTGTGTCTGTAGTTCATTTTCGTTTTAGCCGTTGCCCTGTGCGTCCAAACCGGTTTTTTTTTTCGATTTCTAGGCTCTTCCCTGTAGTTTATATTATTTAAAACAAATATTTTAAAAACTCAATTTTCCATATATTTTTTAAAAGCCTCATTTATTTGGATTTTTGTATCCTATTGTGTAAAAACATTGTTAACTTTTTTTTAAATTCCATTTTGAAATCAAACAGTTGTTCATTTAGTTGAAATGCTCACTTAGTTGCTTTGTTTATGCAGTTTCTTGATTGCATGGCATGCATATACTCTTAATTATAAGTACATCACAATGTCTATTATTAAATGCATACCGCCTGGTTTGACAAATTTGATTCTGGAATGCAATCAAAAATGCCATTTCACAGTCTGATAGATGTTTGTGAATGATTGTAATTATTTCCAATGTCTGGAAAAATTGTACATGCTTTTATGTACTCCCTTCATTGAAATTTAGGTTATACATAAATTTCTTACAATAATGATTGAAGTAGCAGATGCCAATATGATTGGATTTTTTTAATTTATCTCCTGCGGTCATAAATTTTGAATCCCAATTAACCGTCAAAACATGAATGATTATCGTACTGTGTAGCTCATGAGGAACTTTGAGCGTATGCACCATTTTTTTGGAGATTTGTTGATACCACCAGGCGTGTGAGGGAGTAAATACAAAACACGGTATTGAATATTTTTATGAAAACACTAATTTACCGATGTCTTTATTAATGTCTTTATAATAAAAATAAAATTTATAATTATAATCATAATAATTATTAGGAATAATAATAACAGCAAATAAAAATTAATAATTATTATACTGCACTGCTTTTGCTAAACCTGCTGCTCCCAAGGATGCTTCTGCAGCTACTGTTCTGCTCATGCTGCTCCTCCTCCTGCTGCTGCTGCTGCTGCTGCTGCTGCTGCTTATGTGATTTATACTTCTACTACTACTGCTACTACTTCTGCTGCTGGTGCTGCTGCTACTGCTACTACTACTACTACTACTACTACTTCTACTACTACTACTACTACTACTACTACTACTACTACTACTACTACTACTACTACTACTACTACTACTACTACTACTACTATTACTACTACTACTACTACTACTACTACTACTACTACTACTACTACTACTACTACTACTACTACTACTACTACTACTACTACTACTACTACTACTACTTCTACTACTACTACTACTACTACTACTTCTACTACTACTACTACTACTACTACTACTACTACTACTACTACTACTACTACTACTACTACTACTACTACTACTACTATAATAATAATAAATAATAACAATTATGATTGTAGTATAAGTTAAAGTAATTATAATATCTTTATTTTTTTTAAATGACATATTAAGACATGTATAAATATATAAATATTTTTTACAATGTGGTCTACTATGTACTCATAAAATCCTACAACATAGGAACTCTGATAAAACCTTTGATATGAGTATACAGGGTTAATACACCTTATTGAGGTCGTTACCATCTGCAAAGGCCCGCAAAATGGTTTACAGCCCGAGTGCGTAGCACGAGGGTTGTGAACTATTTTAAGGACCTTTGCAGATTGTAACAACCGAAAAAGGGTGTATTATCGCTATTATTGCATAAAATACACATCATTTGTGTTTTAAAAAAGCTGTTAAATGTCACTAAAATGCAAAAACAATTAGTTCAAAATAACCTTCATAACAGGTGTTTTTGTGACGTCATGAGTGATGTCATTGAAAAGTTTTACATTAAGCTCGATTAGTGCCGCAACATACTTCGGTAGTTGCATTTTTGTTTCGATGCCATTTTTTGCAGTGTTCATTCGTTTGGAAAGAGTGTGTTTTTTTGGAAATGGACTGGATTACTGGGATTCTTTACACACACTACCTATTGGGTAATCGATTAATTACCGAAACAGTCCTACTTTAACCTTTATTTGTTTTGACAACTAATTTAAGCCTGAACAATTTTTTAACATGCTCTTAATAAAATGTACAGCATCTTCAGCATCAGAGAAAAAATATTTGAAACTTCTTTGTTCATTGCATACGACGTAATGGAATCATGTCCATATAAGTCGTTTGTTCTGAATAAAACCGACAGAAATAACTAAAGTTCGGAGGAGTTGAATGTTTTAGAATTAATTAAGTGCTTTTAAAGCAAACAAATCGTCAAAACAACTGCAGAAAGTACTATCTAGTAAACACCCATCAGCTTGCCAGGAAAAGACAACTCAGAAGAAAATATGTAAGTTAAATGGTGTTTATTTCATTTGTTGATATTTGTATATAGCTATATATGCTGATAATTGTTTTTGTGCAAAAGTTGGCATCGTTGACCCACTTTCGGTTAGAAACCAGGTCGCTCAGCTGCCATTGTTATGACGCGAGCCCCGAAAGCGCTTATGTAAAACAAAAAGCCGGTCATAAACGGCACCTGAATTTACTGAATAATGCACGTTTTCTAACGATTACGCCAGGATTTTTGCGTTTTAACACACCACGATAACGGACGGAAAACACATATTTTATGCAAAATTACCTTAAAGTCTTAAAACACAATCGACAGACACACCCTTCTAAGATTTGAATACATAATGGCCAACAGTATAATAAAAGCATTGATGTCGAAGTAACAGAATAACTCAATATTGATTGAGCATAAGATATTTCTCATGTTTCTGCTTAAATCCTGCCAAGGAAACGTTATTTCAGACATTAAGACGGATAGTTTTTCATATTTCCAATGCAACATATAAGAAAGCCTTGATACCATATTTCGTCTACATGTAAGAAATCATGTGAGGTCAATCTCAATGTGTCAACCGCTGTTTGCAAAGTGCAAAATATTGTGTAAATAAGGAGTGTGCTCCTGTATGATTGTAAGGACAAATACAGTCACTGGAAATTGTGGTTGTGTCATTGAACAACCCCAGCTATTTCAACAGATTATCAAGACATTTCATTTCGAAGAGTTTGATACTTTATTCATTATTTCAAAACCGTTAGTGAATGAATATGTCTCTTGGATATTCCGTACCTAAGCAACAATTTATATAATAACACACACACAGGTACAACATTTATCAGACATATTTCGAGGAGCTCTTGTTCTTTAAAAGTATGGATCTATGTGAAATGAATAAAGTTACAATAAACATACACTAAAGCTAAATACAAAAGTGATTGCATGCTCTTTGCCAGTAAAAAATCGTCATTTTTTCACCGATCAAATTACCGTTTGATCATTTCATACTCATTAAAAATAAAAGCCGTAATGAAAAGAAAATCGGAGATAAATGGCACCAAGGGCTTTAACTAACACCATGGACCTTAATGATAGATTGAGTCTAATTTGTCCTCAACAGGGATGGGTACAGGAGTTCACGTTAAATGGGGCGCCCTATAGATGCGCACCTTCGGGCGTGCGTCCTCTTCCCCAGCAATGGGTTTTCGATAGTCCTCATTAAGAAAACCTGTTGGTAATGTTAGTCGCATACGGTGCAATTTGATGTAATTTATGCATTATTCTACTACCATATTGTCATGAAATGATCACTTGAACGGAGATGCGCCGGTTGCCCCCATCCCTTTCATCCGTTAGTGCTCAATGTATGTGTTCGTCGGTAACAATTTGAATAAGCTACATTCAAGACTATAAATGAGTACCTGGTAATTGGTGTGGCAAAACCACACTCTTAATGGTTTTGCGTATATGCTTATACAGTACAAACAATTTCATATTGATTATTTCGTAATTGCTAGAGTGTTTTAAAACAATTAATGTGAATACTTGCTATAATAGTTTGTGTAAATAACTTACATTCAAGCCCATGGTCATAATTTATCATGTTTTAAAAAAATACATAAACAATTATATGGACACATTATTTCTGATATATCCTATTATTTTTTCTTTGAATTACTGTTTAAATATATGCAAAAAAACTACTGCATACAAAGATATAGCAATTCGATTCAATCTACATCATTGTATAAGTTTCATTCAAGGCTGTGTCTAATAACTCTTAAAATTGCACTTTCAGTACGAATGTAATAAACATAAGATTAAATACTTAAAATATTCAGCATTTCATGACAAGTTTCCCCAAAGGTACCAGTGTTTCGAATGCAATCAATGGCAATAAATTGTCTCCATCGTCGACAAATTCAAATGAAAACAATCAAATAGCAGAAAATCGTGTAAGTTGGGTCCTTATTTATTTCATGTTTTCACTAGCTGACATGGCTTGTAATTGGTGGCTGGTATTGCAAAGCATGACTCCAGACAACGACTTGTGCAATAAAGGATTCTAGTTTCAGAATGTCATAGTTTACATTCCACTATAGCAGGCGAAGTGTTGTTTGAAGCGGCCGCAAAGTATATCAACCCGTAAAAAGAATATTGTATTATGTTGTCCTTTGGGATCATAGAATGCGACACTGCGATTTTTGAAAATAGAATGCCGCTTAAATCGGTGAAAGACGGGTTACACTCAGATTTTTTATATCTGAACATTAATTCTCAATCAAGAACCAAAGAGTATTATGTTCATACCTTTGTTACATTTTAAGCTTCCAAAGGAGCGTTTATTGATTTTAACAAATACAGTAATTGAATGATCCTTGAGATCAGAAGATTGCGCTAGAAGTGGCGGCAAAGGATGGTGGAGATTACAGCAGTTGTGCAAAATGTGCTTTCATTAACAGCATTTAACTCACAAACAGTATTGGTGTATGCTTTAAAACACGCGGTTCATTTCCAAAGCAGAGTGTCGATATTCAATCCTATTTCTTTCATGCTCTTGGCCATATTTTGTTTGCAGTTCCATCTCAGCTCTGTTTTAAGAATTATAATATCTGTACTTAATTGGAATTTCATAACTTTGGAAAAAAATATATATGAATAAATGAAATCCCGAACGTAACTTCGTAATTATTTTGCCCATACATTTTTATATAAAACTTGTCACCTACCTTCTCAGAGTAATTTCGCACATGTTTGGCAAAATATATAACTCTTCCATTTAAATTATATCAATTTAGAAATTTGTGCAAAACTAAACTTTTTTCGATTTCAGCAATACTTAAAACACATATAATATTCAAATAAAACAATATGGATATGTAAAGTTCATACTGCATTCTCATACACTCTTCATGACCTTGTTAACAAATTGATCGCCAATTTGCTTGTAAATATATGTTGTTCCAAATAAATCAATATTGTGGCATTCCAAGGCCGTAATCCCATCTATATGTAAAACTATTTTAATGCGTGTCTGGTCTGTTTGCGGTATTTGTGTATGTAGTTTTTACATTTGTGTTTCTAGTTCATTGTCCTTTTGGCCGTTACCCTGTACCTCGAAACCGGGGTTGATGTTGTTGTTTTTTTGTTGTTTTTTTAATTTTCGACAACTTTTCTTTTCCCTGTAGTTTTAGTTGTATTATTTAAAACGAATATTTTAAAATCTTCCTGTAGAAACATTGTTTATCTTATTTTTTAATCAACAGTTGTTCATTAGTTGATAGTTCACTCAGTTGCTTTGTAAATAAGGTTTCTTGAATGCATGTGATGTAAATGCTCATAATTATTAGTACATCACAATGTGCATTATTTATTGCATACTGCCTTGTTCTTGACCATAATTGTCTGTTGATTGATTCTGGAACGCAATCAAAAATGCCATTGCATAGTCTGATAGACGTATGTGAAGGATTGTAAAATATTCTAACGTCTGGAAAGCTTGTATATGATTTAATGTATTTTATCTTCATTGAAACTTAGGTTATACGTAATTTTCTTATATTTATAATTGAAGCAGCAGATGGCAACATGATTTGATTTGGTAATTTATTCTCTGTGGTGATAAATGTTGAATCCCAATTAACTGTCAAAACATGAACGATTATGCGGGGATCAATATAGAATCCTCATTTACCGTCAAAACATAAACGATAATCATACTGTGTAGCATTTGAGAAACGTTAATCGTATGCACCAAACCTTGGGCGATTTGTAGATACCACCTGGCTTGTGAGTGAGTAGATACTAACTTTGTTATAATAGGTAATAATAATAATAATAATAATAATAATAATAATAATAATAATAATAATAATAATCGTCAAAATAATATTAATAATAATGATAATACTTATCATAGTAATAATAATAATAATTATACTAATAATGATAGTAAATATAATAATATTACTAATAATAATAGTCAAAATAATAATAATACTTATAATAATTATAATAATACTACTAAAAATAATAATTATAATAATAATAATGATAATAATAATTACAATTATATTATATTATTATTATGATCGTTATTATTATTATAAATAGTAGTAGTAGAAATAATGATATTTATTATTAGTAATAAAAAAATCTACAAATTTATACAAATCATACTGTTTCTGCTAATCCAGCTGCTGCTTATTCTGCTGCTACTACTGCTGCTGCCGCTACTACTACTACTACTACTACTACTACTACTACTACTACTACTACTACTACTACTACTACTACTACTACTACTACTACTACTTCTACTACTACTACTACTACTACTACTACTACTACTACTACTACTACTACTACTACTACTACTACTACTACTACTAGTAGTAGTAGTACTACTACTACTACTACTACTACTACTACTACTACTACTACTACTACTACTACTACTACTACTACTACTACTACTACTACCACTACTACTACTACTACTACTACTACTACTACTACTACTACTACTACCACCACCACTACTACTACTACTACTACTACTACTACTACTACTACTACTACTACTACTACTACTACTACTACTACTTCTTCTACTACTTTTACTATTACTACTACTACTACTACTACTACTACTACTACTACTACTACTACTACTACTACTACTCATACTATTACCACTACTTCTTTTATTACTACGACTACTACTTCTGTTACTATTTCTACAACTACTACTATGTGGTCTTCTATGTACTCATTAAATCCTACAACAAAGGCACTCTGATAAAACTATTGGTATTTGAATAAGCATAATGATACAAAAGACAAAAATACTCTTCTAATAATTAAATGCATAATGTCCAACAGTGTAATAAAAACATTGATGTCGAAGTGAAGTAAGACTGCAACATATGAGAAAGCTTTAATACCATGTTTAGTTTTTGTTTACATGTGAGAAGTATCCATATGGGAGGTCAATCTCAATGTGTCAACTGTTGTATGCAAAGTGCAAAATATTTTGTAAATAATGAAGTGTGTTCCTGTATGATTGTACGCACAAAAACTGTCTCTGGATATTGTGGTGTATCATTTCAAACAGATTAACAAGACACATCATTTCGAAGAGTTTGATCCTTTATTCATTAATACAAAACCATTATTGAATGAGTTTACCTCTTGGAAATTCCGTACCTAAGCAACGAATCAAATAACTACTAACATTTAACTAACATTGTAAAGGTACAAACATTTATCAGCCATTATTCATGGTGCTCTTTTCTTTAAAAAGTATGGATCTGTGTGAAATGAATAAACATATCATTCAGCTAAATACATAACTAATGGCACACTCTCTACCATGAGTCAGTAAAAATCCGTCATTTTTTACCGATCAAATTACCGTTCGATCATTTGATAGTCATTAACAATAGAAGCCGTAATGAAAAGATAGAAGATAAATGGCACCAAGGGCTTTTACTAACACCATGGACCTTGATGATGGATTGAGTCTAATTTGTTCTCAACAGGGGCGGGATCAGGATTACACGTTCAATTGGGCGTTCGTTAGATTTGCACATTGGGGCGTGCGTTCCTCCCCACCAATGGGGTTTCGGTAGTCCTTCCAAAGAAAAACTGTTGGTTATGTTAGTCGAATGCAGTACATTTTTGTGTAATTTATGCATTGTTGAAAGACCATATTGACATGAAATGTTCACTTGAAAGGGGAGGAGGTGCGCCGTGTTCGCCCGCATTCGTTACATCCGTTAGTGTTAAATGTATATGTTTCCATTTCAACGGCTTATCCTTGGACGTCTGTTATATTTAATGAACATTTCCCATGGAGTATAGTGATACTACATGACTAAGTTAGTTGGATTCCTGCTAAAAAACTGGCTCAGTTGTGTCGTTAACAATACGTTGCCTTCAAGACAATGATTGAGTACCTGGTCCTTGTAGTGGCAATAATACACTCTAATTGGTTTTGCTTATATGCTACACAGTACACACAATTTTATTATGATTGCGTCGTAATTACCACAATATTCGAACAATAAGTGTGCGTATGTAGATATAATATGTATTGTTAATAACTTACAATCAAGACTATGATCATAGCATTATAATAATACATGACTAATACATCATTTATTTTGTATTACAACTTTTACATAAACACTGATTGGGACACATCATTTCTGATACATAGTTTAATTATATAAATTATTGTTAAAATAAACATTGAAAAATATTGCATGCAAATTCGATCCAATCTACATCACTGTATAAGCTAAATTTAAGGCTATTTCTAATAACTCATAAAATTGCACGTTCAATACGAATGTAATCAACATAAGATAGAGTACACACTGAAATTAATCATTATATCAGGGCAAGTTCCCCCAAAGGTACCAGCAATTCGAATGCATTCAATGGCAATACATATTTCGCCATCGTTGACAAAATAATAATCAATTAGCAGAAAAACCGTATTAGTTGGGTTCCTATTTGTTTCGTTTATTGCGATGACATTGTTAGTAATCGGTGGCTGGTATTGCTGTGCATAACTTGAAGTAAACGACTTTTGCAATAAAGGATTCTTCTTTCAGAATGACCGAGGGTACATTTCACTATAGCAGGCTTAGTGGTTTTTGAAGCGACCGCAAAATATCAACCCGTAAAATATCATTTATTATATTGTCCTTTCGGATCATTGAATGCGACACTGTGATTTTTGAAAATAGAATGCCGTCTTTGTCGGTGCTAGTAGGGTATACAGTGTTTATATTATTCGACATTAATTCTCAAACAAGAATCAAAGGGATAATTATGTTTATACCTTTGTTGCATTTTTAGCTTCCAATGGGCCAATATTGCGTTTATTGATTACTGTAAAAACGTTAACTGAATGATTAGTGATATCCGTCAGAATATTGCACTTAGAGCTCAAATATGCGGTGAAAGGGTGGCGGAGAATGCAGCAGTTGCGCAACATTTGCTTGCATTAAAAGCATTAAACAAAACAAAATAGTATTGTTGAAGGCTTAAAATACGCGGTTCAATTCCACAGCAGAATGTATACATTCAAAACTTTTTCGATTTTGCTCTTGACCTTCTATTGCTTACATTCCCTTCTTAGATATGTCTTATTTTTTGAAAAATTAAAAAATGTTAACTCAATCAAAATTCCAAAATCTTGAAAAAAAATCTTTATTTCTGAAATTATTAATTGAAAACCCGAAAATAATTACGTAATTATTTTGCCCATGTTTTCTCATTAGCATAAGTGGGTTTCGGAGGAACCATTAAATATCTTATTAATCAGGTTGTACCAAAGAGTTTAGATGATTTTTATATCTTTTCCTCAGATCAATTTCTCTATCATTTGATTTTATGAGAAACCTCCATCAGATCTAGTAGTAGTACATATAAAAATATTGAGAGAAACAAGTTGCTTGAGGTAATGAAAAATGATCTGTGAGTAAATTCAGGTTTCATTTTTCCATAAAATAGAGAAGAAGATTTATCATTTAGTGTAGAATTATTTAAATTTCCATGGTAACCTTCGTTTGAGTGGCACAAAAGATGGGATGTAATAATTATCGCAATTAAATGTTCGCGTGTAGATATTATGAATATCTTCGTACATGCGTATTAGTATTGTTAGTAAAAGTTAATTTGTAACTGTTTGTCGCAGATATATACAGCCGGAAATAAATATAATTTTTACACAGTATTTGCACTAGGCCGACTAAAATCACTATCTTACCATGAAAACAACATAACATTTCAAAAGTGTCCAAACACAGCAGATTTATTTTTACCACATTCATTTTATTTCGTTTAATTGCCATTCGTACATGAATCTCTTGCAGAGAAATTCCTTCAGAAACACAATTTATTACATTTATTAAAGCATGAATAGGTAATAAAACAAAAAGAGATCCATGGAAGTGTGATTGAAATAGTTCATTAAGAGTGATAAACACATAAACAAAAGAAGTGGTACCAGGTCCAATGTCAAAACTCTGTAATGGAAAATGTCAATCATAAACGTAAAAAATATTATTTCTTTTCTCTAGCATGTAACTGTAACAGATTATACTTTTAAATCAAACTTCGGTTAGAGAAATTGTGGTGGATCCGTTGTCGTGTGATAGAACACTTGATTGTCAACCAAGCAGTCATTTAATCGATCCCACTCAATATAACCAATCTACTAACCGTAATCCGGGGCGACGTTTAACATTGTGTTATTGCTTCGCAAATTTTAAAGAAGCAAGGTAGCTCTAACATTTTATACTGGCTGAGCATATGCCTTACAATATTAGGCATGGGCCGATACCCATGGATAGTCCAGTGGTTTTGTAAAAATATTGTAAAACCACTATCCACAACATCGATCCCTCCCCCAACGCCTTCGTATTTTCCACTATAAACTATGTATAAAAGACGCATTACAAGAAACATGGCCTCAAACAATAGAAGAGTATGTACAAAAGTTATACTGACTTTGTCGACCTACATGTTTAACAGTCATTTTATTGGAACATAATTTGCTTTTCAACACCCGATACCGATGCCACTTAAGTTAAAATCCTTCATGGCTCCTTTAAATATTTACCGTTCAGAAAAGTATCTTTCGCCATTTACAGCTGACGTGGCAAGCAACGAGTCGGACACAGAATCTTGTCACCTGGAGGATATCCGAGAGAAATTTGGGATTATCGAGGAGCATGTGGCTGAACAACGCACGTGTTGGGGTCGCCTTAAGCCTCGGGCCTGGAGACTGCTGAACGAACCCACATCTTCCAAGTATGCAAAGGTAGACTCTAGATGTTTTCCAGACTGATTTGAACATTGATTCTGGGCAGTAAATTTAAGTTTAATTGAAATTTCACCCTTGTATCAGGAAGAAGCTTACCACCTTATTTCTTTCAATTTCGTTTAAAAAATGGAGCGGGCTAAGGCGAAACAATTTCTTCCAACATAATTTATAACTAAGACTGATAATTCTGAATAAATGTAACATAATACTCACTTCTGTGTAGTTTTCAGTAAATAACCACGTTGTAGTCATTATGTAACTGATTTATTATTCCTAGAGTAAAATCGAAACATTTTAGTGTGTTATTCGAAGCAACATGACTTTATAAGTTAGTGATATTTTGTCATTTGGAACTCTTTTGATAAATGGTAGGATCGGTCGCTTAAAAAACCTGAAAAATAGGTGCGGTAGATCTGTCCAACGAAAAATCAATTTAGTTTGGCATTGTATGCTCATACAATCAGACATAAGATGAAAAGATCAATTGAATATTCAAATAAATTAATGGACGCTAATACAATAATCTAAACATTCATCGTCCAAACATACGTACTTTTTCTTTACATACCATTTGTTTTATTTCAGATTATCGCCTTCACCTCGTTTGCCTTTTTGATCGTGTCCATCATGTCATTCTGTATGGAGTCACATATTTTATTCCGAGAGGGACTAGGTGCTTTTACCAACATATCGTCCCTCCTCTCCGTTCGGGAAAAGGAGGTCCTAACACGTCCCATGTTCTTTCTGGACGTTGTCGAGTATTTCTGTGTAGGATTCTTCACCATTGAGCTCATTATTAGGTTCATGTTTTGTCCAAGTAAACGTGATTTCTTCAAAAAAGTATTCAACTGGATAGACATATGTGTTGTGATACCATGCTTCCTTTGTATTATTCTGCTTGTGTGGGATCCAAGCATCCGAAGCTCAAATCTGTTCAGGCTTATCAATGCACTGAGATTAATACGTATATTTAAGATATTTAAATTGACCGTTCACGTCAGCGGATTAAAGATTTTAGGTCACACAATCAAAGCAAGTGCTAAGGAATTGTTATTGCTGTTTCTAGTGCTTATAATTGGTGTACTAATATTCGCCTGTCTCATCTACTATGCGGAACAAGTTGACGAGCATGCCAGCAACCACTTCTCCAATATTCCTCGGGGGTTCTGGTGGGCCGTTGTTACTATGACAACGCTTGGTAAGTTTTATTACACCATTACCCTTTTTAAGCGATAAAATAAGTTACGATCTGTTGGGGCCGTCTTGCATTTGGCAAGTAATTCGTAGATAATGCGCACAATTACATTAAGGCAAATTACTTGGCAAACGAAGATTGGTTGTCTTAATGGTTAACTGAGAAATAGAAAATTGCTTTTACTGAATTATAATTTATTCTAGAAATTACGTGAACGAACTTATTCTGAACCTCTGAAGATATATTTGTTTTGGTTTAAATACACGAAATTGAGCAAGTGATTATGTTATTACATCTTCTTACGTTTAGGTATTTAAAGCAAAGGTATTCGTTCAGAAAACATAAAAATATCACAGGTGGCACATATCCAATGGCAATATGAATGTGTTTAGGATTTGTACTTTCGTACCAAACGATGTTTTGAACCTATTAATAAGATAATATTTACAGCAAACTGTACCATCTGAAACATATATAAAATATATCAACATAAATTCAAGCATTACATTGCCAGTAATATAATATACTTCAGGCTATATAAACATTGTCAATAAAGCGGTGGTGTGGGTCAGGAATCGACATCCTAACGCTATACACGCTTATTTGACATCATTCAGAATATAATCGACGTTAGTGATCGCTAAAATAATATCTAAAGATAGTGGAGCTTAGGGCATCAATTTTCTTTTCCACATTTATTTTTCTTTCACTCCTTTTAGGTTACGGTGATCTCTATCCAAGAACAGCTCTTGGTTACATTATTGGCACAGTGTGCGCAGTCTGTGGGCTGCTCATGTTGTCACTTCCGGTGCCCGTGATAGTTAGCAACTTCACGCTATATTACACGCATGCGCAAGCAAGGGCAAAACTTCCAAAAAAATCAAGGAAGCAAATGCTCTTGAGCGCTGCCAATGCCCTCGTGGATCCTGATGACGCAGTCTCTGTAAGTGAAGAATCGGAGGTTCGCCAACCACTAGGGAGCAAAGCCAGCTTGCAGCGGAGCGGCAGTGAAGATTCCGCATTTGGTAGTTATCACGGTATATATTAACGTCCTTTACTAATCAGGACAAAACTAGTGCAGCCTCATTTCCAAACAAACCGTCACCTATACCAAGTTTGTGTTTAACAGGCGTCTGTAGGATTTAATATATTTATAATAATAGAAAACTTTCATATTTGAAAACTATCGATCGAAGAACTATTAAATAAATTTAGTTTTTTACAGTAAGGATGAGCTAATTTAGCAATTAAGATTTCCGAAAATAAGATAACTTCTCTTAGTCAAAAATGAAAATGCTGTGTTATAATTAAAAAATCATGTTTTTCGTTAGTTCATTAAAAATTACGGTGGATTATAGTTGTACGTACTGTTTCCAACAGTGAGTATATCATAATAATTATAAAATCACTGATTCTGACATTTTGGACAGTTACACTACGTTAGAAGTGTGCACGTAAAATCACACCATGCTTGGAAAAATCATCTCGTCATTTCAGACAATACTTCATTAAGCTAATTTTTGGCGCGGTTTTCCAATTAATGTCAACTGAAGACCCTTATTGATGATATACAAGAAGAAAATAAAAAATAATGTCTCTGCCTGTGTAAAATGGCAATATAATTGAGGTTGTGAATTCCAAGTGTATATTATTTGGTACTCACTATTATATTGATACCTTACTCTGCACCAAGAAATTATCCTCTATATCAAAAAACTTCAAACAGTCATTATTCTCCATTTTACAAACCTTTTTTGGAAAACAAGCATGATGCCATCGTGCAAACGAAATTCGAAAGAAAGATTTTGTGGAATTTTGTTTTAGAAAAATGAACTATTTCAGCGACAACAGCTGGATCAGATTCCAATTCGTGTTGCATTAGATATAAAGGTACTTTTTGAACAACAAAAGAAGGGGCTAAGATTATTTTAAGAGAAGCATGTATTATCTCTAACCCAGATACCAGGTCTCTCAGATTACAAACTGTTTCTGAAAACAGAGGGTACTTGTCCAGTTCTGTTTGTTCACTTCCCCTGAACTGACACAGGATTTCCTTAGCTATGTCTTTGTCTGTCTGATCGTTCAACCTTCTCACAGTTAATCCAAATCATTGAAATTATGTATTAAACGTAACAATAAAAGTGATTGAAAGTGCAATTAACAGTTGGCATTACAGAGGTGTCCAGGAGATATTTCTAAACATATTTATGTTCATATTTATATGAATCATGAAAACTGCTTCCTCGTGTTACGTTTTATACAGAGACTCTTACTTTGGAAAAAAATAGTTATTTTTAATTGTGCTCAGCTGGTTGATTGTATTCGAGTCATTTTTTTCTTTCTCGTTTTGAAAAAGCAATATCACTTGTTCTATAACTTAAATGGACATGTTTCATGTCATTGTCGTTTAAATTATGAAGACCAATTCAAAGAGAGTTTTTGTGACAGATGTTCATGGCAATTGAATTGAAACGAAAACGAAAATGTTCTGTCTTTCTCACTGTTGCTGTGTCCGTTGTTTGAGTGATAACAGCTGTATCAGGTTCCCATATCTATTGTACAAGAAACAAAACACTAATCGCTGTTAACTATAAAATAGCAATAGTATTAAAGAAAAATAAATATATTATCTATCCCACTTGATACCAGGTCTCTCAGGTAAAAAGTGTATATTTGTTCAAAGTATTCCACTGTTGAGTGTGTGCTATCCTTCCCATCATTGTCACCTTTGTTCTCCTTTGCATTACCTGCCATAGGTTCTTCTGGCTATTTTCTGGTCTGTCTGGAAGTTTATCTTTCTCGGAGATAATTGAAATCATCGAAATTATTTATGAGACGTAAAACAGAACGTGACTGTAGGAGCAAATTACCGTTTGCATGCGGTATGAGATCAAGGAATTTATGTTCATATCTATAAAAATATTGAAGAGCTGCTTCCTTCGTGTTCCGTTATTACAGACTCTCTCACTTTAGCTTTAAATAGTTGCGTTTGCTGTGCTATGCTGATTTTTCATACTTTCTATAACCGGGGTATTTTTACTTCTCGTTTGAAAAAAAAAACAATATGCTTTTTTCCATAACTTTTGTGAACATGTTTCATAAGATAATACTTCAATATACACACACGTATTGATAAAAGAAAAAAAATTCTTGGATGGCAACCTATTACATGAGAGGGAAGTAGGTCACTGAGTTTATATCAAAATTTCTTTATAATTATCATCTAGTTTCAAAGATCCTTAAATGATGGAGACACAGTCTATCTAATACAAAATTTTATTGCAATTTAACGGAGGAAAATTCTGTCTTTCTCCTTGTTGTTTTGTAGGTTTTATAAGGTCTGAAATATTTGACCGATAGAAACTGTATCAGGCTCAAAAGGTATTGTCTGAGAAACAGACGTATCATGCATACATGATTGTAAACTGGCAAAAGACTAAAATTGATTAAAGAAAAGCATGGTTTATCCTTTCCCCTGATACCAGGTCTCTCAAATAACAAACTTATTCTGGGATCAAAGACTTCTTGCACGGTTTTGTTTGTTCTCCATCCCATGGCCTGTCGTAGGATTTCCTTTGCTATTTCCTACTTATCTTTCTCGGAAATAATCCAAAGCATTGATATTATTTATAAGATGTAAACGAAGAATGTGATTAGAGAAGAAAATTATAGCTTGAATTACAAGTCTATGATCTAGGAGAGATTTCCAGACAATGTTCATAAGTTTATAAGCAATTTGAAGAGAAGCCTAATTCATTTATCTATCTGGATGATAATGATTATTTATAATCTGCTATTCTGGTTTTGCGTACTTTGCGTGACATGAATTTCCTATAAATTGCTCGCTAATGACTTAGACACAACATTTTCACATTATTAACACATTATGTGCTTGAAGCGACAATACACGCAGTGTTTGGGTAATCAAATACTACAAAAATGTAACTTGATTTTAAAATCACGAAACTTGTAATACTCGTGCATTTATAATTTGGCTTTGTGAAAATGAATTTATAATAATTAATGAAAAATATATGTTTGCAAAATTTTAGTTTATATTGTTTAAATAACTGTATTATTTTAGTATTTCAATGAACACCACCCCTATGAGAGCCTTTGTATAGTGTTCTTCTTACTGATTGGCTATATTTGCATAATGTTAGTGTATATTGTTTATATGACTTATTTTATAAGTATTTGAATGAACACCACTCCTATGAGAGCCTTTGTATAGTTTTCTAATCACGTATTGGCGATCTAGCAAATAAAAAAAAGTTTAGGAAAATAACAAATCTATTCTAACAATAATTTATGCAACGTGTTTCAGATAAAATCAAAGAAGTATCGGAGACCTACTGTAAGTATATTTGTTATTTACGGTTGTAAAGTTTGTGGAGTGATAAATGCCTTATGTTGGTTTTCCTATTATATGTTTTAACATGTTGGGTACATGTGATTTGCAATTGATTAAATAACTAGTAGAGGTGTTAATTTATTTTACTAAAACAAATATCAAATTATGTACAAATTACGTCTTTTTTAAAGAGGACTCATTGCAAACTGCAAAACCCTGGCCCGAATGTCGATCAACCTAAGAATACTTTTAGTTTTAATATATATGATTTAATGTTTGCATTTTAAAGAGTTTTTGTAAAATTCCATCGACATTTTATTTACGACAATAATGCTAAACAGTTATTTGCCTTGCCAAATCAATTCTCAGTTAGTAATTTAAAAGAAATGTCTTTCGAGAATTTGGGGCCTGTAAGAACATTTTAGAAAAAAAAACTGTGTGTTCTTTAACGAAATACCAAAGCGTTTCTTTATATGACTTTACTTGAGAAAACAAACTTGAGCTCAATATCTTTAGTCATTTACAGACCTTTTAAAAAGACGCTCCTTGATAATAAGTGCATCAGAACCTTTGGTACAGGTATGATCTTCAATTGCTTAATATGAATAAGAAGTGAAGCACTTGATCACCCGAAAATAATTGATATACTAGTACTTTGTTTGATTCAGGGTGCTTCGAAATATTGAAGAAAAAAATAATACTAACACTATTGTATGACCTTTTTTATTTTTCTTTAGTTTTCTGTTAGTTTATGTTAAAACCATAGGAATAATCGCTACGTTTCTTAAACTAGAAAACATGTTTAAGGTATTGCATTGAAATTTGATTTTGATACATAGTGCGTCAATTAACCTTGCTAGAAGTATCACTGTTTCCAGCACAGGAACGCCAAAACGGAGTTATGTTAGACCAAAGAAGATTTAAAATATTTAAAGAAATGACTTTTCTTCTCACGTACATTGTTTGTTTTCTCATGCGCGTCAATATAAAACAAAAAAACTCGGGGGGGGGGGGGCGGTTCCCGCAAATTCTTAGATATTTCATGTTGTTGTTTTTGAAGACAAGTGTATTTAGTAAAACAAATAAGCGTTTTTATTTAGTCTAATTCATCAATTTTCATCCCATGATATTAATTGTTTCATTTGTCTTGCCAATGTTTCTCATGCCACGTTCATGCATTTCGTCAGTGAGGAAAAAGCGCCAGTCTGCTCCACCTATGTGTAAGAAAACCACTTAGCTCGCTTAATGTTAAATGTTTGTAGCTTTAGTTACAATTGGCCCGCGATCCGTTCATGCACAAAGTATTTCAGCTACTGCAAAAGCTTTTGATTTTTTTCTGTTTTTTCTTGCTTTTTTAATGAACGGAATATTTGTCTCCCAAGCACTTTCGTTAAATGTTGTCTGAATCTGTATTAATAAATACTCATGTCCAAGTTTGAATGGACTTTAAACTCCACTTGCATTTCAAACATACAAACCTAGAGCAAGTACGAAACATGTTTGCAACTGTTGATTATTGGCGTTCTCTCACTTGTTTTTTTTGTAATTTTAACCTGTTTCCAGTTTTTGTACTATTTAACCATTCAGTGTAATATTTTGTACAACGTGACCTCAGTTTAAGTCTTTCTCATAAGCATTGTTTTTAGTTTGTAAAACGATTAACGGCATAAATGACTCACCAATTGACTACTTATTTCTTTATACCCATAAATAAAATATTATTTACACATTTTAAAGCATGCACATCTTGCTATCTGTATATACTCAAAAAATAAAATGTTCTTACTCTCAAAGTAGCGTTTATACGGCCTGACCGCTTTAAAAATGGTTCTATATTTTTGTTACTTAAAGAAAACATCATTAGTCGTATCATATTAAAATAAGATATGAATATTTATAAAGAATTTAAAATATTAAACCAGGGAAACACAAGACTCCTGCCGTGTTGTTCAGAATACGCGAGGAGAGAAAGTGACAATTCCCCACCCACCCTTGGAACCATTTATCGTAATTTACTTTCATTGTCAAGTGTTGTCGGCTGTGTATAAAAGTGTAAACATGCATTAAAGCTAAATATGTACATGGTACACATGGAATCCATATAATTAGTAGATATGCAGGTCTGATTGTCGTATTAATCTTCTTTTAGTATTTAGATAGCTAGGGAAATATAATAGACATCGTACTGAACTTAATTACCTGCTAGTTAGATTGTAGTTATAAATGCATGATAGCTAATATCATCTGCGATGCAGTATATTTAGAATAAAATGTGTTCATATATTCCATGTATATGTTAGAGTTCATTTTGGAGATTTAAAGAAAATGGACCAAGCCAAGAGACACCGCAGCCGAGAAAGCTCGCACCATTTTCAGTAGATCGCCAAAATGAACTTATTTGGTGTTCGCACTAAGTTGACCAACTAGCTCCGCCCTTTGTGAAGTTGTGAAGTATTATGGCACAAAAAGTAAACCACCCAGGTGTTAGCTTCAATAAATGAGTGGCGGGCAATGCTAAATTGTCGTTAATTTGTTTGATATTATAAAGAGCAATTTAAAGGATAAAACGTCAATGAGATTTGTACTTGAATATTGTCACATAAACATTCTAAAAGTGCACTGTATAGATGTCAATGCGATTGATAGCTAATTTCACATCAATTTTCAATTTCGGGTTCATGACGTGAGTTTAAACTGCCTCCAGAAAACCGTACCCGTATCTGTCACATTCGGAACTCCTCGGCCATTTTTATCGAAAACAACCTCGGATGTATGCCGGTACATCAGTTGAAGTAGTTCGTTTTTTTTTTAATTATATCATTAATTAAATGTAGTGTTTTAGAGTTGTTTTTATTGATCTAAGTTTAAATTGATTGCCAATTAAGTGTATTATTGCAAATATAATTAAGATTCCCAAGAGTTAAGTCATGAAGTTTAACTGCTAAATAAAATTACTACGCGATCTACTTGCAGCGGACTTAAACGCATCTCATTTTGAGTATGTAAACCGTCCAAATACATCCGAGGTTGTTTTCGATAAAAATGGCCAAGGAGTTCAATTATAGTCACTTCGCGCATGCGCAGAGGCCAGATCGATCTATGAAAAATAGACGACTTTACCAAATCAAATAACCAAATTATATTCACCTTCAAATCTGCTCATCATGATATGGAGCTGCAGTAATCAGGGAAATTTCTCGATTGTCATTTGCCAACAAATATGTGCGGACACCAAGTTTTATTAGCATAGTCATTGAAGTGATAAAAGAAATAAAAACATTATAATCCTAAGATGCACACCTGTCAAAAACTTGAAACTGTGAGTGTTATCATATGGGGTTTCATTGATCAAGACAATTCCTTTTTTTACTTCATGTTGTATCTAGGTTGTGATGGAAATGTATTGCAATTACATAACCTCTCTTTGTTCTGGCTTCCAGTATAATTACAGCGAACTGTTGAAAGTGCCAGATTGATTGAACGTGGTCTTTGAACAAAGTACTTCAATTAACCTTTCTCTTATTTTGTTATATTTTGCCTGCTCTCGACATTAGAGACAAGCGTTTGGCAACATTACGTTTTATTATCGCTGCTGGCAGGAAGCATTGTTTTCATGGAGGCATTGGCTAGCTTCACTCACACACATACTTTTGTTTGTTTGTGTGTTTTTATGTCTGTGCTGTTTTATGGAGTTTACTGTAAGCTGTGTTTTTATGTCTGTACTGTTTTATGGAGTCTACATCAGCGGAGGTTTTCTTCTAGTATGGTAATTAAATCCCAGAACGTGGTTATAAAATACATTATCTTCTGATTAATACACGTTTTTATCAACTGTTTATCATTTTTCGTTTAATATTACAATGTAACATTCAGGGACAAACCAAGTAGTCAAACATTCAAATATAAATTTAGTGGCACAATTGTAGATTCCAAACAAAATTGAACGAGAAACACAATCGTTTATCAACATAAAAAGACAAAACATGCATCAATAAAGCTTTATCAATAAATGATGGGAAAACCTTACTGGAACACGATTTCATCAGGGGTTTATTCTAGTTTATATCCAAATAATCTCACACTTGTTTTCAGTCATTATAAACATAAAATTATATATATGCTTCATTTGAGCCAGCATCAACTGAAACAAGTTGTTTTCACTCATGCCTGCGAACTAGTTTTAACTCTGCATGTTGTAATACCCTGATCATTAGATAAAAAAAAAGATATTACATGTAAAACTAATCGTTTGTTTCTATAGTAATACTCGTTTATTGCACTTGATGGTTGATCGATAATTGTCATAAATTTACAAATAACCGTCTAAAAATAAAGTGTTTGTGTTGATAATGTATTTATTGAACGGTTCTATGAATATTAAGACGTAACGTAACTTAGTTCTGTTGTCAAATTTTAAAGTTAATATATAAAATGCCATATGCCGTATTTCACTTATGTATATTCTATGTACATTTTGCTTTAGATAATAGCGGTAAGAACGGTAGAGTCGGCATCAACGTAGTACTATCAGACGACAGTCCAACATGTGAACACCATACGTCAGACGATTATACTGATGACGTATTTACTGACGTCAGCGTTCCACATTCACTTTCTAGTCTTTCTCCTCACAGACATTCCCTCGACCAGACAACACCCAAAAGACCTAGGCGGGGTAATGATATCTTAAACAATTCAATGGTTGTCCTTTCTTACATCGATAAATGGACACTCCCACAGTATCTAATGTTGGCTTCATTATCTGTGTATGCCCCCGGAGGACGCCATATAGTAATCGGTCCGCCTGTCCGTCCGTCTGTCCGTCTGTCCGTCCTTCCGTCCTCATGTTTACCGATGAATAACTTGCAAATGCTTGTACCCTAAGATCACAAACTTTGTTTGCAGGTTGGTCATGAACAGCACAGGAACCTCATTGAAGTTAGTTGGTTAAAAGTCGATGTGCTGGTTATCTTGAGCTGAAAATCCGTTTCCTATTAATAAAATGAACAATGGGCCCCAGGGATCTCAAACTTGTTGGGCTGGTTGGTCGTGACCAAAAGATGAATCCTACTGTTTTGGGGGTCAGTGGGTCAAAGATCAATGCCGTTTATGGTCATTAACTGAAGAACGCCGGGACCCAGGAGTTTCAAGCTTGGAAAGCAGAAATATTGAAATTTAAATACTGAAATACGGATTACTTTTATGCCATTGCCACATGATGGCATTAACGTGAGAATTCCCAAACATATCATTAAAACAAACCTCGGCCAAACAAGCCAATAAATAAACAGAATACAGGGACCACAGTTTAGTCCTTATTTATTTCGTTAAAAATATTCGGAAACGAAACTCTTATGATTTAGCTGAACATCGCACTTTTTCAAACGAATAAATATAACCTATATTGTAAAACCAAATGTTTCTTGTCTAATCAGTATGAACATGTTTGAATTGCATCGTAGATTTCCTGAAACAAGGTCTTAACATGTTGGTTGCTAACTAATTACCTCTGTTATGTTTCTAGTGAGTTATTCGATCGCTCCCGGAATCACAACCTCCCGAAGGAGCTCTGCCATACAGAACATCAACAGATAACGCTCACCTGCACCGTATTCACCGTTCTCATAGAATACACCAATTACTTTCTTCACTTAAGAATTAAAAATCACTATCAAACTAAAGTCTATATCTTATATAATGCAATAATCTTTATAAACACTCATGCCTAAAATGTGGTTAAGCTTGTTTATTCTGTATATCTCATGAAATGCATTTTGTAAACAATATAATTATTCTAGAAAATGCTTTCATCTTCTAAATGTGGCTTATAAGTAAGTATGACAAATGTTAGATATATGGATAAAAGTGCTCAATATAAGAAAACTTTTAATGCGTGATACATGTTTGCTGTGTTCGACAAAATGTGTAATATACGAAGTGAATGATTTTCATACATTGAAGTGATTTTTCCATTCACTTACACATATTATATTACTGTGTATGCATACCTTTTATGTACACAAACAACGAATTATTATGAATATCATACAACATATAACTAAATTGTTGTTTACTGTTTATTGAAAGGGTAATATGTATTTAAATTGTTACATATATACATTTTGTACGCGGTTCAATTTTGCTAATTGTAGTTTCTGATTATATATATTTATGAATTGATATTATTGTTATCGTATACGACTATTATAAATGTAACGCACACAGATGTCACAGCAATAAATGTATTGAAGAAAGTATTTGCCTTGTTATTATGGTTCAAAAGGTCATGGTACTCGTAAACAAGACCCCCCCCCCCACCACCCAGTGAAATTGATAAATGAAAAAAGAATTGTTGGAGGTATAAAACTTATGTGAAAAAATTACAGAAACAAGCTCAGTAGCCAAAAGTAAACCCCGTTTAATGGCACAGGGTAAACGCCAAATACATAGAACACAAAAACGAAAAAAAATCACAATAAGAGACATGGAACAACAGCAATAAACTCCACAAACAACTCAGTGTATATATACTATTTAAAACACTAGGTATGTTTACAAGTCATTGAGGATAAAAACACTTAATACTTTAAACACTGTTCGCGCGAAAGTGTTTGTGAAGCACAGTTCGTTAGACGCAGATTTGTGATGATCAATATTGCGTTATTGCTTGAAACTGTCAGGTTTAACAGTCAACGGATGACGATGTTCTTAGAAAACATTTTAATACGTATATAACAATATAACCCACTCCATCCCTCGCCGATATTGACACTTGGTGCAAAGCAAATAAAACACTCAACAAGAGCCATATCTGACTAAACACATGTTAAATGTCTCTCTGCGGTATCCAAATATGTTTTCCCCTTCGTTTATAACGACGGTCTCTCGCTGTTCAGGTCTTTAAGCCATTAAGTTACGGAGTTCACTACTCACAATAAATGTCGTCGTGTCGTCTGCGTCAGCGTCATGTGAAACTGTAAATGTAGGCCATAGCTTAATGTGTCATTACCGAACTTGGTTCACACGAGATGCGTATGACTAGCAAGTACCAAAACATAGCTGCAGATGTCTTCAATATTTTGAAATGTCTTTCTGTGTGGAGTCACACATATTTCCGAAGAGGGACTGGATGTTTCTCTCAACTAATCATCGATATCCCTTTCGGAAAAAGGAAGTTTTTCCTCATGCAAAACTTTTTCTGGAAGTTACCGATTATTATTGCGGGTTCTTCACCACTCAGCTCATTCTTCATATTTTGTCCGGAATGATGCGGCAACCGACAAAATACTTTGCAGTGAGAGAGCTGTAATTGGTGCAAATTGGCATGTTTAGCTCATTTACATGCACGTGCCACTTAGTGTAATTGAAAAGAACTGTTTCAAAGCAGTTATTATCGCAAGCCAGAGTAGACACTTAACGGCCGTTCACAGTGCAATGGTCGTTTGAAGGACCAAACCAAACAAAATGTTTAAAAAATCACTCTTTATCCAGTATTCAGGTTCAATATTTATCAACATAAAACATATAACCGTTGCAACATGTGTAGCTGAAATAAGGAGTTGGTCACGCATTATTGGAATGAAGATTTTATCAGATTTCTGATCAAAAAGCATTTGCAAATTAATGGAAATGTCTTTATACACAATGAATATGTTGTTGTGTCAAAATAATCAGCACTATACAAATCAACAATGTATTGTGGTTTGTAGTGATTGTAGCTATGTTAAGAAAGATGTTTACATTATTTCATCTAGGAAATTAATTTTATCGCGAATTCTTCATTATTTATTTGAATATTTTCTGATTTCAAAAGATATAAGACTGCATTATTTAGTTGCACAATCTGAAATTGGTAGGTTCGGAATAGTTTAATTTTCAATTCCTCATAAAACAAATTTTAGTTCTGCAGAAACATATTTTTCAAAAAGGTTTGAAAAAGAAAAAAAAGTTGAAGAACAGCAACAAATCCTATCAATAATGGGCACTGATTATTCATACATTAAATAAGTGCATAATAAATTTCGTCGAGTTTGATTTTTATAAATACATACCATGCATGCGAAACACTGGCACCTGCTTTTTTGGAACTGTATAGAAAATAATTTAGAGCCAAAGACCAAAGACATTATCGAGCTATAGACAAAGACGGAGATAATGATAAAAAGTAAGGATGACTCGTTATTTCACCTTATATCACGATTGTGAGGGCTTATATGAGAAATCGGGGAAGGCATCAATATGTTTAATCTGCACAAGTACTTTAGTAATTTTGTAAAAGTACTGTTTATAGAGTAGGAAACACGATTAAACATATGACTTTTTGTATGTTAACACACGAAAGTAGAACATGTTCATCAATTTTCAGCTGAATTTCACTAAAGAAGCATACATTACAGATAAACGAGTATTAGCGAGTGCCTTTATTTTGTCGGGAAAGAATAAGACCGCTGTTTACTGGAATGAGCATTTTTCTGGGTTGAGCTCGAGCCAAAAGCCAGGCACTTGAGCCAAAGGATGGAGGCTGAGCCAATACTTTGTATGATAATGTACTTAATTCGGCATATTCACAATGATTGGAGTTTATAATTATACCTAAGAAACTGTTGTATTCTTCAAAATATTCCCATTTGTGTGAGTATTTAAATGCAATTCAGCTGATAATGGGCGCAGTTATCTCAGAAATGTCGATGGGGTTAAACGTTTTTACTTTACAGCTCTTAAAACAGCAGGAGCCAGAGTTTTGAAAAAAAATACGCGTTAACAGCTCGTAAATCTATCGCGTGTCAACGTTGCAATCTCCGACACTGTACATTTATGAGGTAAATTCTATTTACTTTCGGTCACGTTTTCTGTTAGCGACAGTACTGCATTACAATAAAACATGTGTACGGACCGACCTGCCTTTGTTCAGTATCAGAATATGATTGATTATCTGCCGGAGAATATGAGCGCACATTAAACTCAACAGAACTCATCGGAAATGATATATGGCATCATTATTAATAAATATAAGTTGAAGAGCAAAAAACCCTTGCACTTTTAAAATACCTCGTACTTCTGCAAAGAGTGACAAAGATGTTAAAATGTTTGTGTAATATTAACATAACAAAGCATAGCTGGTAACCGCGCCCCAATTTCACAAAACTTCTTAAGCTAAACAGACTTAAATGGCTTATTTCAAAAAGCCAAAATACATACTTAAAATCAAATTTGATAAATGAAAAATGCTTAATTGTGACTATCATGATAAGAATTTCTATCTAAAAGTAAAATACCCCCGGTAGAAGTAAATATTACGCAATTTATTGAAAACATAAATAGTGAGCTTCGCTAAATCATGATATAAAGGACTTAAGAAGTTTCGAGAAATCGGGGCCAGGACTCCAACATATGTTTATACAGTGTTGATGCATGTGTGGTGTGAAGGGGTTGTTTTTACGGTGTGTGTCTGTCGTTCATTGTATGTTAGGCATTAGCGTTGTTCATTTACACAGGGACTTTGTTAAATATTTGGCTATACTGGGCTTTTCCCTATGGTTCCCACTGTATTATTATCCATATTCAAAAAAATGTTACAACTAGGGCACTATTGATAAAGCTTCCTAGTGAAAGACATTTTGTTTTTTTTGGAATTTCTTACAATGAATATCTTCTTTTTCATCAAAAATATATCCGTAAATTTAAGACTTAAAAACATATGGCATCTTTTTTGGATCTTTGATACTGTCCTTGGTCACGCTTTGCACTCGGCTAATAAATCAGAACATTGGATACCTTGTTGTCTATTAAGAAGAACGCTTATTCGGAATGTATATGCCTTTTTCAACATTTTTCGTTACGTGCCATGTGACGGCTCGTTTCTTGTTAATAGAGTAGTTAGTCAATTTCTTGTAATTTTGTGTTATTGAACTAAAACTAGAATACCGTTGGTAGGAAACGTGGACGTGCACTTATTACTAAAAACACCTAATCAAACTGAGACTGGTGTATTCAGTAAGTCTCGGATATATGATGATTAAAGGGTTATAAGAACAACAAGTTTGGTTTAGCTTTTTGTTCGATTTTATTGTCATTATAAAATTAATCTATGTGTTTTTTCCTAAAGGTATGGTTCATACGTTTCGCAGATTGTTGAACTATTAGCAAACCAACGTCCACATTTAGAAAACAACCGAAAGCTTTCAGTTGGTCCGTATTTGGCAGGCATGGCATGTAGTTTACGATGCAACTTCCGCGAATTGTACATCGCACTTTCTTGGAGGGTAAACATAAGAACCATAAACAATATAGCAGATGCAATGGAATTATTTATATCTATTTTAACAACAAGTGTCATAACATGCTTCATTTTGAAAATAAGATAGTCTACTTACAATGATTATAATAACTTGCATTTATATCAATTGTACTCTTCAGTGAATATCGGTTTCCTATTCCGCCAATCATGAGAAGTATTATTTAAACAATGATATAGTATATTATTTATAAACCACAAACCAATGTCGTAAAGTTAAGTTAAATGATATTTACGAGATCATGATTCCGCTAATCAGCGCCGACAGACGGTAGTTACCAGGTTATATATCTGGAAAGTACGTTGGTGTTTTTCTACAGAGAGAAGAGGAGATTAAGAACAAACACACACAATCATGAAAATAATTGTTTCTGCAACATACAATTAAAAAATAATTTGCATCTACAAAGGGAAATTGATTTGCCTTCTGTTTTCCTGAAACAACCATGCAGTTGTTCTACAAGATTATTTTACAATTAATTAAACAAGCAATTATGCTGTAAAGATTGAATCAGGATACAGGTGGTTAATTTTCTCTCCAAAGAGTTGCTGCGACGCCAAGGTAAGTATTTTTGCAAAGTCTTGAACGTTTGCATTTACGCAGAGTTTTTCTTTTACAATAAGCTTAAGACGTATAAATGAATCACTGCTCGCCCATGATCTGTGTACAATTAAGTAAATTTGCATGAAGACCAGGCCCCAATATCACGAAATTACTCAAATCTCAATCTCAATCTTAACTCCTTTTACCACATAAAAGCATAGTATTGTTGAAAATATTGCATGTTTTTATACTTTTTGAAAACGTATTTCCTCATTGAATGTGTTATTGAAAGATATTGACAATATTTCAAAGAAAACTTATTCTAGAGCAAAATATATACTTGAGTAATTGGTAAAAGGCAATTAATTGTGCTCAAGTACATTTTTTGCTGTAGAATATTTTTTCCATTGGGATCTAGATCAAGGGTTTCACTCAACATAATTAATGATAGAATGCGGTTAAAAAATGTGACTGTCAAAACTTGTTTTTCAATACATTTTTATGTTATATGGTTAAATGAGATTGAGTTTTAGATTTGACTTAGTAAAAGTATTTGCGTGATATTTGGGCCAGATCCTTGTAGCAGTACTTATTATTTCACGGACACCAGGCTCTTGAAGCATCATGTATTAATTCACTGAGTGCAGATACTTGTAGCATTACGTAATGTTTCACGGAGACCAGATCCTTGTAGCATTTCCAAATCTTTCATCAAGACCAGATCCTTGTAGCATTATGTATGCTTTCACGGAGACCAGATCCTTGTAGCATTATGTATACTTTCATGGAGACCTGATTCTTGTAGCATTATGTATGCTTTCACGAAGACCAGATCCATGTAGCATTATGTATACTTTTACGGAGAACAGATCCTTGTAGTTTTATGTATGCTTTCCGGAGACCAGATCCTTTTAGCATTATGTATGCTTTCATAGAGACCAGATCCTTGTAGCATTGTGTATGCTTTCACGGAGACCAGATCCTTGTAGTATTACATATTGTTTCACGGAGACCAGATCCTTGTAGCATTACTTCATCTTTCACAAAGACCAGATCCCTGTAGCATTACTTCATCTTTTACCAAGACCGGATACTTGTAGCATTACTTCATCTTTTACCAAGACCAGATCCTTGTAGCATTACTTCATCTTTCACCAAGACCAGATCCTTGTAACGACCAGATCCTTGTAGCATTACGTAATGTGGCATGTATACCATATTATTGTAGTATTACGTAATGTTTCACGGAGACCTGATCCATGTAGCATAACAAAATGTTTCACAAAGACCAGATTCTTTAAAGCATTACGTAATATTTCACGGAGACCTGATTCCGGTAACATAGCGTATATTTTAATCGAGACTAGATCCATGTAAAATTACTTAAGTTTTGATGGAGACCAGATCCTGTTAACATAACGTTTGTTTTATGCGGACTAGATCCTTGTTACATTGCGTATTATTTCACGGAGTCCAGATCCTTGTAGCTTTATGTTCGTTTTCACGGAGAAACAAACGGGTTTTAAAATAAATAGTATTACTACAGAGACTATAGGAGTAAGATTACAGTTGCTACACAGCAAACATGACTTAGTGATCATACGATACGATGAGTGATTGCGAACTGTTGGTGTATACCTTGTAACGAATGTCTTAAGCATATTAACTCGATAATGTTTTCAAAACATATTTTGTAATGTATATTTAACATAACGTTTGATAGAACAAACAAATCTTTAGCAAATATATATATATAAAAAAAACGTTTCAGAATTGATAGAATAGCGCTTCTACTCATGCAGTAGTGTACGTATGAACTCATACTTTGGGTTTAAAGCTTGCGTTAAGATCTAAATCACTGTGTCTTAATCACTTTAAACAGACATATAAAAAAAAAATGAGGTTCACTAATAAATGGGACCAATAGTTTATCCCATTGAAGTATTTGCATAATTGAATAATGCTCTAGACATTGTTATAGTAACCAATGAACAATAGATGAGCACTGCATTATTTTCAGAAACCCTTAGACATGTTCAGAAATAGCAAACGATGCATTCCAAACATCTTACATATTTACAAAGTGCTTCTACTGATGTACCGAAATATAATAAATTTAAAATAGTAGAATTATTAAATTGAGAGAATTTGATGTGTATTTTGTATTTCTAAGTTTAATTTGATGGCCAGTAAAGTGTATTATTGTATAAATAATTCAGATTCCCAAGAGATAAGTCATTGAGTTTAACTGCTTATTGGAATAACTGCGCGATCTATTTGTAGCGAATTTAAGTGAAAAGATTTCTGACACTGTAAACCGTCCATATACATCAGATGTTGTTGTCAATGGAAAAGGGCCCGAGGTTCCGAATATGTTTTGCTTTAAATGTGTTAGTACTACTTTCTTCCGAGAAATAAATAACAACAGACATCGAGATAAGGTCAATTTCTTCATTTCCCCGTGTTAAGCAGTGAAACACTGTTGTTTACCTTTCGACTCTCACCAACTCTAGGGACAAGCAAAAACGGTGATAAACCGTTAAGATTAAATATATGATTTGAAACGTCATATATCTCTTTCGGAAGGCAAAACCATGGCACGGTTCTTCTCGCTTTGACAGAGCATCATGGCAACTCCCTCTAGCAATCGCTTTTTCTGGAATTACGCAGATATATCCAAGATCCCGGAGGATAAAAAATAGCAACCTTTTTGTTTACGCATGTGGGGACTTTTCATGGTCTTTGTACAAAAAAATCAAATGATTTGATCGTTTAAATGTAGAAAATGTGTTATTACACAAAAAAGCGAACCCATGATCAGCGCATACGAACGGTTGACATTTCCAAATCCAAAAAACAAAATTCCGGAATTCACTCATGTAAGGAAAATATTAAAACTTAATAAGATATAATTATAGCAATAAAAAGAAGACGTATCTAGTTCGGCATCATCCCCTCATATTACTGGTCTGTGGTCCCCTCCTGTAGAATTCACTGATATGTTGCATCCTCCTGTGGGATTTTATCTTATCACTGGTCTGCTGTCACCTCCCGTAGGTTTTCGTTGTTTTATATCATTGGTCTGTTGTCCCCTCCTTTATGTATTTTCATCACATAACTGGTCTGTTCTCCCCTCCTCGTAAGGTTTTCAATCATATCACTGGTCTGTTGTCGTCTCGTGTATGGGTTTCTGTAATATTGCTGGTCTGTTGTCTCCTCCTGAATGGTTTTCTATCACATCACTGGTCTGTTCTCTCCCCTCCTGAAGGGTTTTCTATCACATCATCTCGTTTAAACGACCTATTTCTCTCGTCAAAACGACATGATTAGACATTCAGAATCACCTTATAACCGCGCGTAAACATGGATGAAGAACGGCTGATCAAAGGTATGTTCGATTTGGATTGGCCAATATGTCTTTTTTACGGGATATGAAAGTCGAGTAAACGAGACGTCATGTCGTTTTAACTCCTACACTATATATTAAAGCGCATGATAGGAAATGACTTGTAGCTCAAATTTTGCCGAGTTTGTTTTTATAGATATTTTAAAAAAACACACACACAATATGACGGTTAGGCAGGTCAATCAATATCTATTGCGTATCAACGTTGCAATAAACGCTATCCAAAATGTATATGATACATTTTTTTAAACATCGGTCACGTTTTGCGTTTTATATTTACTGCTACAATACTTCATAAGAACAAACATGTGTACGGACCGACCTGCCTTTGTTCAGTTTGAGAATATCACTGTTCATCTGCCAAGTAATATGAGCGCTCATTAACTGTAACAGAACTCATCAAAAATGATATAGCATCATAATTGCAATTTGATTTATTTCGAAGACAAAAACATCGTTGTAATTTTAAAAACACCCTGTTGATTTTAGGTGGAATGCCGTTAAAATATCGGCAGGAGGAGTAGACAATGGTGTAATTACCACTGGAACAACGAAATGAAACCGAGACTGGTGTATTAAAGTCTTAAATATATATTGAATTGAAGTAGATTCTATACCGATAGTGTAAGATTATAAGTATCTTCCATGGCCAAGAGTGTAAGATAGGATCATCCCAACCCGAGCGTAGGGTGTTTTGCGAAAACAAGGTTTACCGAGTTTCCGCAAAACACCCTACGCGAGGGTTGGGATGAACCTATCTTACACGACCGGCTATGTAGATGCTTTTTTCTAGAACATCAGATAAACAAAATTAAGTAAATATTAATTTTTTGCTGGAACTCTTTTGTGCGTAGTGAAAATAAATACGTATGGATATGTGATAATTCGTGGTTATCATGGATATGCACGCAGTGATTCAGATTATGTTTATAGTCAAATCGGTCTTTAAATAGTTATGAGGAGTGTGAAACATTATTTCTTTTTTATTGAGACATTTGAAGCGAGAAATAATTAATAAGCATTCTAAGTATTGCCACAAGACAAGGCATCAATGATGCTACCGACGACAATCTTCAACAAGGGGGAGTAATTACAATGTGATGACAGTTAAAAGGAGTTCCAAACGGGTACTTGTTTTATCTTTGCCTGTGGGCAAGATAAGAATTTCTAGCATGGTTAAATTTTGGGATCTACTTATCTGAGGTGGGAGAAAAGGCTATCACCCCAAGTAATTAGATCCAATATTTGGCCATGCTGGAAATCCTCATCTTGCCAACGGGCAAAGCTAAACAAGTACCGGTAAACCTCGCAAAGCATTCTAAGCTTGAGTTGGGATAAACATATACCTTACATTCTCGGCCATGGAATATACTTGTTTTTAAGCATGGCTTAATACTTGGATCTTTTTATCTGGGTTGGGAGGAAAAGGGGTTATAAGAAAAACAAAGTTTAATTTCCGCTTTTTTATTCTATCCTATTGTCAATTTCAATTAAATTATGTTGTTTCTTGTTAACGTTTGTTCCATAATTTTCGAAAAATGGTGACATATCAATATACAAACTTTCAGAAAGAGAAAAACAATTCTTGCACACCGGATCATCATTTTCGGTGAATTTAGCTATACCAGGTGAGTCACGCACAACAACGCGCCACTTCTTTTTTCTGTTATTGTTTGTTTTATGAAAAGTACATTATGTAAAGCAATTAAATATATGTGTATGCAAGACTTTAAATTAAAAATGAATTCAAATAGTCGCCCAAAACGCGACTTTAAGGAGAAAATATTGACGTCAACAGTGATCTAAAATTACTACGCGTTATGACGTCAGTAAGCAGCGTACCACGCGTTTTTCGAGTGAAAACATGCGTTTTCTACGTCCATTTTCCCGCAAATTGATATTTTAGGTATGCACAAAGAAACTTCAATCATGTTTTACGGTCAATATCGAAAAATCCAAACCTCTGGAAGGCTGCATGGCCTGTCACTGTGACAGTGACCTCGGGTCGGATTTTTTCGGACCAAAAACATATGATAACTATTATTAGGGTAGTTTCTCACTTGAAGGTTGAGGTTGATCCGTGTTTGGCAGCTATGACGTGTGGACGTGACAATGGAGCTTCCGCAAATTTAACAACATACTGTCCAAGAAGACAGGCATATGGATAATAAACAATATAGCCCTTGCAATGGTTTTCTGTTGATGTTAAAAGCAGGTGTTAAACCACTTCAAACATAGACATTATTCATTTGAAAACAAGATGTTCCACTTATTAACTACATTTATATTAAGGTGCACACGGACTAAAAAAGACTACATTGTACTCTTAAATGAAAATCGGTTCCCTTCTCATGCAAATATAATATATTTTATGTATAATATAGTAATATGTTTTATACCACAAACCAATGTTGAAGAGATTCATGTTGACCGGGAATAACGAGATAATAATTCAACAGACGGTAATTACCGAGTAACATTTCTAGAAATTATGCTCTTGTCTTCATATCGAGTTGTAGAGATTTAGAACATACCCACACAATCATGAAAATAATTGTTTCTGCCACATAAAATTTAAAACCAATTAGCATCTACAAAGAGAACTCGTTTTACCTTTTGTTTTCCTGAAACATGCAAACAGTTGTTCTACAAGATCATATTGCAATTAATTAAACAAGCATTCATGATGTAAAGATTATATCAGGATACAGGTGGTTAATTTCAAAGACTTACTGCGACGCAAAGGTTAGTACTTTTTGCAAAGTCTTGAACGTGTGCCTAACACAGAGTGTTTCTATTTCAATAAGCTTAAGTCGTAAAAATGAATCACAGCTGGTCCAAAAGTATTTATATTTTTCATTTCTCTTTTCTTGATGAACGTTTCAACAAGATATGAGGTAAGCACTCGAATGCCGGTTCAAAGAGTTTGTTCTGATCGTTCCATGGCGGTAGCCCAACTATTTCTTATGAACGATATATTAGTATTTATATAGATTAGTATATTATTTCTGGAAGTGTACACAAGATCTTAAAATAAAGAATTCTAAACAAAACTGCGTTACGGTAACCAATTCCAATTCAAGGTATATTTGCCCATCCAAACTAACTGTGTCCAACGTAACCAGTTACACAAGCTGTTTTGAAATAAATAGCATTTCTATATGAACTAGAACTAATAACATTACAATTGCTTCTCGTCAAAGAAATGATCATACTATAAAACAAAACAAAGATTGTTTTGTATTAATCTGTTCACACAATAAACACAATGATATAACTGAAAGATGACCCTTGATTATTGATAAATTGAATCTACTGCATATATACATGGCGATCGGTATGAATGTATGAATGCTTCAAAATCAGCAAATGAAAATACATAATGAAAAGGAGACCAAATACAGGTTTGTTTACTAAATTTAAAGTGACTCTCTTATTAAAAATCAATACATATACATGTATGACAAACATCAATTTTAATTGATAAACCTTTAACTACTTACTAAATAATGCACTTTTGGAAAATATTAATTACTGATAACAATATTGTAACTGTGTATTTGAAAGCAGATAGCGTAAATATATTAAATGATTGGTGAATGCTTAAAGATTTACTGTGGTCTAATCTAGTCTAATAAGGTAGAAATACCATGTTATAAGCTCATTCCTTTCAAATTAAACTCATCCTTCATAAGAACCACTGTTTTCGACATTTATTCATCCTTTTTGGAATATCCAAAACAATATTATTAATTGTGGTAAATCTTATTTGGGAGTAAGAGTGCATCTTTAATAAAATAAGTGTATGTTGCTAAAACATTGGAGCATTGGTTTTAAATTGTAGAAACGTTTAACAATAATTTCTAGTTTCTAGTTTAAGTCGAACACACACACGCGATTTAGAGTAATTGTTAAAACAACTGATGTTATTCTCTTCTTCTTTTTTAATTAAATCGTTTTTTTTTCAAGGTTCCACTGATATAATAACTGTACAAGTTCGGGCAACTGGTTTGTCAAGGTCAGTAATAACTAAATCAAAAGTGTTTAATTTCTATCATATCACAGGTCTGTTGTTCCTTCCTGTAGGGTTTTCAATCATATCGTAGATCTGTTGTCCCCTCATGTAGGGTTTTCCATCACATCATTGGTATATTGTCCCCTCCTGTAGTGTTTTCTTTTACATCGCTGGTCTGTTATCCACTTCTGCAGGTTTATCTATCACAACACTGGTATGTTGTCCCTTCCTGTAGTGTTTTATATCACATCATTGGTATATTGTCCACTTCTGCAGGGTTTTCTTTCACATCACTGGCCTGTTGTCCCTTTCTGTAGTTTTTTATATCACGTCATTGGTATATTGTCAACTTCTGCAAGTTTTTCTATCACATCATTGGTCTGTTGCCTCTTCCTGTAGAGTTTTATATCACATCATTGGTATATTGTCCACTTCTGCAGGGTTTTCTATCACATCACTGGTCTGTTGTCCCTTTCTGTAGTGTTTTATATCACGTCATTGGTATATTGTCAACTTCTGCAAGGTTTTCTATCACATCACTGGTCTGTTGACCGTTCCTGTAGTGTTATATATCACATTATTGGTATATTGTACACTTCTGCAGGGTTTTCTATCACGTCACTGGTCTGTTGTCCCCTCCTGTAGTGTTTTCTATCACATCACTGGTCTGTTGTCCCCTCCTGTAGTGTTTTCTATCAGATCATTTAGCTGTTGTCCACTTCTGAAGGGTTTTCTGTCACATCACATGTATGTTGTCCCCTCATGTAGGGTTTTCAAAGTGTTTAGCTTTCAAATCTTTACTACTCTGAAAGTTTTGACAATACACTTGTGATCTGCGGTATTTAAAATAAGATTTGAGAAAACTATTTCTTGTTTGAATGCAATATATAATTCCATCAAAACATATTTCAAGTTCAAAAGTTAACAACAATGAAGTTTACAATGTTGTTAATTTTAAAAAACTTTAGATCAATAGGCCGTTTACCGCTTTATCAAAAAGGAATGTTTATCAGTCTATACGCTCAAAATTAAGAACAAAGTAATATCCTTTTACACGTGAGAAAATACTGACATTAAAAGAAAAATACATTCTTTATTTATTAAATTCATTGAACGTAAGTGATACCTTCAAATCAATCTTTAAGATGAAAGTGTGGTTTATCTTAGCGTGTCAAAACACGTGTTTTGTAGTAGTTGGGGCAACTGCTAGTGCTTTATGCTACACATATAAGATTTGGAAACAGATGGTACACTTGTTCGACGCCGTTCTTTGCATAATACCGCTTCTTTATGATGGCAGATTTCTACCATGCTGTTATGGCGCCCCACTTACACAGAAACACGCCAAAACAAGATGACATAATTAAGCCTCCATACAACTTCTTATGATTAATAGTCTGTATTGTTTTCGTTCGGTTCTTCCTTTGCAGAGCTTTGAGCCTTGATACAAAATACACATTTTACTTTGCTACAATTCCTTTTGGCAAGTGTCTTTTGCATACCTACGTTCGTTGTGAGTAATTTGTTTCTATGTAGGCGACTGCATTTTAAAATAAAATATATGACTTTCGGTTGGCAAAAGCGTGAAGCATATTGTTTGTTTACGATTGGGTATGATCAACACGGGGTTGATTCTGGCATTGAAAACGAGCTCGTGAACGTATGGTTACTATTATGTATACTCCGGTAATCTCTTTCGCTATTTTTGATAACCTAACATTAATTCTTGCTAACACTGTGCGTATCTTATGTTGCCAACTATGTGACGACTTTGACGGTGGAATGTAAGCTGTTACGAGTCGATAGGCCGGTCCATCTTGACTTGCTTAACATTCCACCTTGGTGGTTGAAGTCATTTACGGATTTATGTATGTTGTTATTAGTACTGGCACACAGTTGTTGGATATAAGTCTGAAAATGTTAACATATTCCTTCTTCTATGGTGAAAACTGACATGTTTTTCGTGTTGTTTAATTCGCTGTGTTCACCTGTTGTGCATACCTAACAGTCATTTAAGTGTAGTCATTAACACAGGAAAACCCTTCAGGTATATGTATATTATGTCACATATAATATTTTGGGAATGATTCGGCACAGCCTTGCAATATAACGTTTAATCGCATATACATAGTGTGGTTATTAACAATACGATTTGTAAAGGGCCAAAAGTTTGAAAATTATATAAAATATAGTGAATTAAATGGATTAATTTATTTTAAAAAAACACACATTATCTTTCATGCTATTTAATTCATTGATCAAGTTAAAAATTTACGTTTGAGTATATAATGCTTACCATAAGCATTCTCTTATAAGACATGCTTCATTATTTTTGCAAACGATACCAAAAGCCTAGCAAATTCACAAAAAATAATGAATATGTTAGAAAGCACGTAGGCATGGATCTCTTAAACAACCATTTGTATTATTCTGAGTTGTAAACGCAGATATTCAGAGTGCACATGAAATTTGACATGCAATGCTATGACGTGTTTTATGGAAAGTTTTTCATAGTCTTATTTCACGAATCTGTCTCGCGTCAATTTAAGTTTGCAATCATTACATCTGCACCCTGTTTGCGAGTGTTTTCTTTGTTTTTCTTCGATCATACGTCAACTCCCATGTCTGAGCGGTTACAAGAAGGCGGAGATAACAAATTACACGTTATTCGCTTTCTCCGCACACTAGGAAACGTTGTTGTTGACAAAATGCTACAACACATGTACGTTACCCACTACCCTTGTGATCGTGCTGAAGCGCTCGTTTATAATTTCAATAACTCGGGCTGTAGTGTGCAGTAACTATTACGTAAAGTATAGATTCGCTCATTTAAGGGCAAATAATAAATAAGCCGTGCAAATTTTATTGCAAATAAATGCTCAAATCAGAGGAAATACATGGTTAATTTAGTCACATATTCACATTTTATTGGCTGTATTGAAATGCAATTGTTGTGTTTATCGTTAGCGAGCGATATATGACGCACATCACCATGAACCTCCTATTTGGTAAACATTGGATAAGAAATTCTAGAGGAAAGACAGATGGCAAAGTCAACATGGTGAAGTTTGGTAAAGATTTGAGTTAGAGAGCTAGTGAATTTGGTGAAAATAACTCAATGGCCATACTCATAGAGTGAAAAGTTTTGATATAACCCATTTATAAGAAGGCGCCGTTTACAACGAGGCACCGAACAGTATGTGTCTGCCATCCTACGCAGGCGACATAAAAAACAAATCAGATAACTAGTATGACGTTAAGCCAGAATCAACGTGATATTTCATGTAACCAACTTGAAAAGGTGATACATGTGTTTCCGTGTCAATTTTTTTAGAGATTATTGAGAATAAAGACGACCCTATACTCTACTCTTTCATTGGAAAAAGATCCTTACTCCAGCGATTTATATCATATCCTACAACCAACGTAAACTGATGAGACTTGGGAAATTACCGTTCTGCTTATCAACGCCAACAGACGGTAAATTGCGCAGTTGATAATTCACATACGTACTACTAATATCTGGAACATTTGTAAAACATGTCTAGCTGAGATTAAGAGCGTCAATAGAATTACTTATTCACCATTTTAAATTAGTTTCTATCTACAGAGGGAAATTGTTTTACCAACAGCCCTAAAGCTGTTTTACAAGATCCTGTAACTATTACACAAGTAATCACTATGCATGATAGATTTGATCAGGAAACAGGTGGTTCATTCATTAATCTCCTGATTTGTGGTATGCCTTGCTTTTGCTTAAAATCGTGAACGTATTTACTCTCACACGAAGCCTCCAACTATATTCATTTTATTCCTGCGTTATTGTCACGACATGAAGCATATGATAAGACTTGTTTGTGCTCTTTTTGATAAATGTTCAAGGAATCCGACCCTCAAATAAGCTTCATTAACTATGATCTTAATTTGAACACGCCATAAAATTTGGATATCCTCTGAAAGGTAAATGCATGCTGATTACTAATATGTAAAAAACGACTAAAATAGCATCATACAAATGCAATATGTAACTTTGACCTTGGACAGTACATAAATAGTCATTGTAGTTTGAATATTCACTTTTAAGTATAACAAGAATCGGACGTAAACTGACTTTTTTGCAATCTATCAAAGGCCAATAAAGATTGTTTGTATGTTCTTTTTCAAATGATACCAAAATGCATCTAAACTCGTAAACCTGAATACCACCAATGATCGCTATCCCAAACTCTAATTAACGTGAAGTTGAGATTTCGTTGAGCGGTTTAACCCAAATCCCACCAATGATCGCTAACCTCAACACTAATTAACGTGAAGTTGAGATTTCGTTGAGCGGTTTAATCCCAATCCCACCAATGATCGCTAATCACAACACTAAATAATGTGAAGTTGAGATTTCGTTGAGCAGTTTAACCCCAATCCCACCAATGATCGCTAACCTCAACACTAATAAATGTGAAGTTGAGATTTCGTTGAGCGGTTTAATCCCAATCCCACCAATGACCGCTAACCCCAACACTTATTAATGTGAAGTTGAGATTTCGTTGAGCGGTTTAATCCCAATCCCACCAATGACCGCTAACCCCAACACTTATTAATGTGAAGTTGAGATTTCGTTGAGCGGTTTAATCCCAATCCCACCAATGACCGCTAGTCTTAATACTAAATAATGTGAAGTTGAGATTTCGATGAACGGTTTAACCCCCATCCCAACCAATGAACGCTAAACAAACACGTATTAATGTGAAGTTGAGATTTCGTTGAGCAGTTCGACCCCCATCTAACCCCCAGCTAACCCCAACACTAAATATGTGAAGTTGAGATTTCGTTGAACGGTTTAATCCCAGCAATGACGTTTTTGCTGACCGATCCAATGCAGTAACCCCAACTCTTATTAATAATCGAGATGAGATGTAAAGTGTGTCTTCTTGCTTGTTAGATTTGCTTGGGCTTGTTGTCTTTGTACCTCCAGTTTTGGCTGCTGGGCGTTCCCTTACTTCCCAGTGCAATATGTACGCGTAAACAGATGTCGCCAAACTCGGTTTGGAGGTTCAAGGCTGGAGGAAAGTTCATAATTAAAGAAGTAAACTGTGTGTATTTAATATATACGCATCATAAATCCACACGCAATACATATCGCAAAATACTGTAGTCCGTATTCCACTCCAGTTGAATACGGCCGTATTCCACTCTTGTGACGTCACGTCATAACAAATATTATTGCGCGATGTTAAAATGACGTCATAAAACAAAACAGTGCGGCGTTAAAATGACATTTATTATGAAAACATGTGACTTTTAAGTGATCTAACCAGTATGGTATATAAATAAATAAAAGGGTTATTAGTTACTGCATATTGATCCGGAATGTCGTATTCGACTCTCGTGGTTTTTTGCAGATTTTGGTTACACTCGGCTTGCACCTCGTGAAATCTCAATTACAAAAATCCACTCCAGTCGAATACAAGTTCCCGGATCAAAACGCAGTACTAATAACCCTATTATACTATATACCCAGAAACGAATATCTTGAACATATTCAGTCGTCCACTTATGCATTTAAATATATATCTCGGTGAAAAATCATAGTTCTTTTGTTATTGGTGAAACGACTGCGTACACTTTTGTGTGTTATAAACCACACACTTTAAAAATGATTAATGAGGTTTTCGTTTAATAGGTTTTTCTGGTTTATGATATAAAAAGTCCTGTAATTATGTCACCGAAAGTCCATATATGATATCATATGTATCCAAATGTAGTTATAGTAACCCATTGATACATTATTGAAGAGTTCTGCAATTCAGCAGATTACCCTAGGATTGATCTTTGCTGAAAGGGAAAACCATCAAGCCAAACACAAAATTAATTGGAATTTGCTATTAAGCAACTTGAATAAATACATTGTGAAAGACAGGTCCTTCCAAAGCACAGCAATTATTAAAAGTATGATAACAGCAATTTTCGAGACAGCTTTTATATGTTCGACAATGTAAACGCCTCTAGCGCTTGTTAACTGTTTTCCACATTTTAATAAACAAAATACAAAAAGCGATGTGAATAGTACTACCTGCACGATCACAAAATGTTACAATATCGCTTGGAAGAAAGGAGGCTGTATCGAACAAAGAGTGGAATAGATCCATATGCCATAGTTGAGTTCATTTTGTAAAATCTAAATGATAAAGAAGTGCAGAGCGAGGGGAATAAGAAACAAACTGACCTTATAATATCAACTTATCAATTTGCCAACAGACTAGGAACTAAGTTATGATGTCATTTTTGTAAATATGAAGATATGAGTTTAATGGCAACATCATCGGCTGGATATGTACATTATAATATACAGGTTAGGGACCCCTGGGAGTCTTGTGGTGTTTCTTGAATAAATCGAAAAATACTAAATTTATTCAGACGGAATTTTACAGGGAAATAGTTGGGCCCCTTATCTAAAAATCAGAATGATAGTCTTTAAAGTGTTTTTTTTTTGAAAGAACAAAATATTGGGCCAAACATACTTATGAAACTCCAACGAAATAAGAGTGAATTATAATGAAAGTTTGCCTACTTTAAATAAAATATGATTATTTAAAACAAGTCAAAAAAAATACTTCCGGCTGACAACAAAAAACATTTTATTTCTTGCAACTTTATATTAAACTGAATAATTTTCTCTTCTCAAACGAGTACTTTGGATGAAATATTTCCATAATGTGCAGTGGTAAAAATCGATATTCCCCGTCTAGAAGGACTATGACACAACATGGTGCACTTTCAATATTCCTGATTAATTGCTAATTTTGAAAGAAATTATTGGAATTCTAATTTGAAGCTTCATTTGAACTCAAACTATCATTTGTATGAAAATTAATGTTAATTGCTAAACAAGGTGTTTACAGGGTTGGTGAATAATTGGTACGGGCAAAAATGTGGTCCCTTACCAGTATTTATTTATTGACCAAAGATAGGTTTGAACGAACGTGTTATTAAACAATTATATACATGTAGTTTTTACCGAGATAACATATCTGCTAACCAGTATATATATATATATATCAGAGACATCACCACGAGTTCTGTTCGATACAGAAAACCTATGTATGTTGTTATGTTTTATCCATTGTATGTTAAATCTCTATTTCTCTCTCGACGCGATTGATCATACCAAACAATCAGATATATATCATACCGTAATTTATCTCTGATTTTGCAAACAAATATGCAAATGCAAGTGGGAGTACGATATCCAAATCGCATTGAAGAGTCGTCGAGAAATGATGTTCACGCCTTTTTTCAATGATTCTTCGAAATTTTATCAAATGTTCGGATAATTTTCGCATTTTGGAAATCTGTTTCAGTACAATTTTGACGCAAGCGATAAATACATGTGAACAAATCGGTATTTATATAGTTAGACCGCTGGTTTGATGGGTTATTTTCTCCTGAAGTACAGCATGAGTAAGTTTTGACGGTGAAACAGTAACGTATATATTGTCAATCTTCTCAAGTTCATCATTTATTGTGTTTATACATGTAGCTAACAAAAAAGATTAAACCGTGCAAATGAATTCAAAAAAGATCATTGGTTGACGGTATTGCATTGCAATAGATACTGCAACGAAAACAGCGCATTATTTGATTAGTGTCCTCATTATAATAAGATTAACCACAATTCATACACGGGTTTTAATATACAAAAAGGATGAATAAATGTCGAAAAAATGGTTCTTATGAAGGATTCCGAGTTTGATTCATAAGAAAGGTTAAAAAATACAAGGTATTTATACCTTCGAAGGTTACAATCTTGTTGTCAGTAATTAATATTTCCATAAATGCATTATTTAGTAAGTAGATAAAGGTTTATTACTCAACATATATGTTTGTTATACATGTGTATGTATTGATTTTGAATACGAGTGTCACTTTAATGGACACACATGTGATCTTAAGTATTTCTTTCTTAGTTTGAGACAAGTGTTTCAGCTGTGTTTGCTCTATTTAATATATCAGCCAATATTAAATCCATGCATTACGCTTTTAAGAGTTAACAACGATCCAGTTAATAGCGTTGTTAACTTAAACAAAATTCTAAACAATCGGACTTATAATGTATGATATGGCTAAATCAGGGGCATTTTGTACGTTCCTGTGATATGTCTTATGCATATATAATTCTAGTATCTATGAATTTCCTGTCATCTATTGAAAGTTATTTGTGTATTTATATCATAAATCCATTGAGTCGAGACCGCTTTACGAATCAGCGTGTATGATTTACTGGTACATTATCTGCCATTATATATAGGCTATGATCTCCATTAATAAAACTCATTTAGAAATGAAGAATGTCATCATGTTTAAAAGGTCTAGCTCATGTTTTGGCACCAATATTTTCCCCTAGTAATGCATATGAAAACATTTATAGTCTTTGATACCGATATTGTAAAAAAGTACCTGAAGTATAAAACAATATTCTGGTTTTAGTGGGAAAAGAACCCACGCCGGTGAAGGCAAGGAAAAAAATCTAAAACCGAAAACAAAATCACACGCCCACAAGAATTCGTACACACACTTGAGGATAACTTAACCTTTAAGCCTTTTTTGAAACGCGTTACTAACGTTATTCAAACTCGCGGACTTGAAAGACAATATTTGAGCATATATCAACATTTGCTGAAGGTTTCCAGCCGTCAGTATCTTAGTTTGATCACTACTAATGATTTCCAACACTTTATTTCGTCATACAATAAAGTAACATGAGCGAGTCCCTTTAAAGGTTTGGTTGATTTTCGTAGTGAAAATGGATAAAGCTACACCCTCATATTTCAAATAGTTTTATTGCATATTAAACATATTTCTGCATTCCTAGCATTACTGTTTAATAGCTTCGTTTTGAATGCACTAAAGTCAAACGTGTTTAACTCAGTAATACGCTGTGATGCCTGCCGCGTTGAACAGTCCAAAAGCAGCAAGAACGTTATAGTATAAGTTGTAAACATTGCCTTTTTGGACCATGTATTACGCCATGGGGAATTGTTCACATACATGTCTATATCAATTCACGGTTACAGGATGTAATTCATTAGACAAAAGCTTTTTCAGTTGCGTTGTTCTTTCAGACAAAGGAAGCATGTGCCTTAAAGAGAATTTTAGCTCTTGCGAAACGCCAATGGATCTCGTCAAATTGAATGGCTAAAACGTGGTAGGTAACTGACCGTGTTTGATCATATTTGATGAATAAAAAGCCTTATTTCCTAAAGTATGTATCATTGCAAATCCATAATATAATTACGTAGACCATACACAGCTGGCACTTCAAATGTTGCGTAGTATAATCGACGTAAAGTCTTTGCTCAAATATATCATTCAAAGTCAACAAGTCTAAGTTTCATAACACACATAGTTAAAATTATGAGTAATTAGTATCAGGTAGTGTATAATTATAACATTTTATAAACTCGGAGAAAATCATTATTTAAGCTTACCATGAGAAAATTCCTTCTTCTTTTTCTCAATGATTTAAGTTTAAGGTAATCTTTTAAATCTTTAAACGATCATTTAGAACTTTTTTGTTGGTTATCTTTACCAAAAAATATTTATCCGGACTTTTTCGTCAAAGAAAGTCACATCGCAAATGTTCGAAAGCACGTAGACATGGATCTCCTTAACAGCTAGAGGTTGTGCTTAACTTTTTTCTGTTCATTTACTTAAAAATTTCTCTAGGAATTCATCTAGATTTTTAGCAGGATTAGGCCATCCATTAACGTATAGAAAGATTATATAGGCTTGTAAGAAATTGTGAAAAATATATTAAGATAACCAATGGAGTATTCAATGGTATTATTGTTTATAATATATGCAAGCAATTAATATTCCAGATATTGATATTTTGAAACTGCATAAGTGCACGTCTATATATCATTGTATATGTCCATGGAACCCACAAAATTACAATATAATATGTGAGTGCTATAATTTCCCTGGATAATCTGAAGATTTGTAGGTTGCATATCGCAAACAAAAAGTTTTATTATTATTATTATTATTATTATTATTATTATTATTATTATTATTATTATTATTTGCTTATTCCCTATAAACTTAAGTTGGATTTGCTGTTGAAGTTATTGAAACTATTGTTTTCAAAACCGCTTTCGTGTTGTTGCCAAAATCAAGCACAAAGCTATTTAAATGACCTTTTTGAAATCATAAACTTACTATGAGGATGCATGAGAAAACTGTTATATGGTTCAAGACTTCGAAATCAAGGGTCGTTTTTGCTTAGAAAATTTAAATGTCATTTTAGTTCAGAAATATATATTGTAATGAAATTTTCTCTAGGTCGCTCAATATAAACAATAATTATAACTGATAGTTTTTCACATGCGAATGTATTATATTCGGAGGAGTAGTTAGTGTAGATATTCCACTTATAAACTGCATTTATATTAAAGTTTACACGGACTAAAAACTGCATTGTACTCTTTAATGAAAATCGGTTCACTACTCAAGCAATCATAACACATATATATGTATAATGATACATATATGCTCTTGTTTTTATATTGAATTATGGAGATTTTGAACATTCCCACAAAATCATGAAAATAATTGTTTCTGTCACATATAATTTAAAATTATTTAGCATCTAGAACGAGAACTCGTTTTACCTTCTGTTTTCCTGAAACATGCAAACAGTTGTTTTACAAGATTATATTGCAATTAATTAATTAAACAAGCAATCAAGATTGTATCAGGAAACAGGTGTTTAATTCAAAGGCTTACTGCGACGCCAAGGTAAGTACTTTTTGCAAAGTCTTGAACGTGTGAATTACACCGAGTGTTTCCATTTCTATAAGCCTAAGTCGTAAAGATAAACCACAGCTGGCTCATAAGAATGTATGTCTTTCATTTCTCTTTTGTTGACGAACGTTTGAACAAGATATGAGTTAAGCCCTGGAATGCCTGTTCAAAGAGTTTGCTCTGAACGTCCAAACTTTTTCTAGATGAACGATGTTTTGGTATTTATGCAGCTTAGTGTATGTTGTCTTTTGTGCATCTTTGAGTGTGCACAGTTTTAAAGAGGCACACTCGTAATATTGAAAACAACATTTTCAGAATTGACAGAACAGTATTTCTATTCATGCAGTACGGCACGAACTAATGCATTGGGCTTATAGCTTGCGTTCAGATTTAATTCACTGTGTGTGTCTTAAACACTTTAAGCAAATATATAAAAGGTTAATAAGGTATGCTAGTTTATGAAGGTAGAAGATTATCGCATTGAAGTATCAAAATAAATTTATATGACTCTGGAAATAATTAAAGTACCCAGTGAAATATAGACGAGAACTGCATTTTTAAAGAAACTTTTAGACTGTTTAGATCAATAATATCAAACCATGCATTCCAAACATATCTAAAAGTTAGGTTTTTCTCTTAAACTTTTAAAATAAGTTTGAAGCTGAGACAATAAAAGTGCGGATAGTTTCTTCATGAACATAAAAACTAGCCAGTGTTTAAACTAAAGATCCATGTACAAAAGTGGATTGTCTTCTTTCTTATCAGAAAAACAACAGCAGCAATAAAACAATCCACCAAACGAATTGTCATGTGTATTCGATACATTTTTCAGTTGTCATCCTTTTTTTACTGAAAACTAAGCATAACAATTCAATGTCTAACATAAAACGCAAACAAACGAATAGATGGCGCATTGATACGAATGATTGAGTTGTACTGCCAGCTTCTTCTGCTACTGTGTAATATTTCTGTATTCAGATTGTGTTTAACTGGTCTGTTGTCCCCTCATGTAGGGTTTTCTATCACATTACTGACCTGTTGTCCCTTCATGTAGGGTTTTCTATCACATCACTGGTCTGTTATCCCCTCATGTAGGGTTTTCTATCATATCACTGGTCTGTTGTCCCCTCATGTAGGGTTTTCTATCATATCACTGGTCTGTTGTCCCCTCATGTAGGGTTTTCTATCACATCACTGATCTGTTGTCCCCTCCTGTAGGGTATTCCATCATATCACTGGTATGTTGTCCCCTCATGTAGGGTTTTCCATCATATCAATGATATGTTGTCCCCCAATAAAGGTTTTTTTATCACATCAATGATCTGTTGTCCCCTCATGTAGCGTTTTCTATCACATCACTGGTCTATTGTTCCCTAATGTAGGATTTTCTATCACATCACTGGTCTGTTATCCCCACCTTCATGCTTGTCTATAATATCACTGGTCTGTTGTCCCTTCATGTAGTTTTTCTATCACATCACTGGTCTGTTGTTCCTTCCTATAGGGTTTTCTATCACATCACTGGTATGTTGTCCCCACCTGAATGGTTTTCTATCATATCACTGGTCTGTTATTCCCTCATGTAGGGTTTTCTATCACATCACTGGTCTGTTGTTCCCTCCTATAGGGTTTTCTATCACATCAATGGTCTGTTGTCCCTCATGTAGGGTTTTCTATCACATCACTTGTCTGTTGTCACCTCACGTAGCGTTTTCTATCACATCACTGGTATGTTATCCCCTCAATTAGGGTGTTCTATCATATCGCTGTGCTGTTGTCCCTTCATGTAGGTTTTCTATCATATCACTGGTCTGTTGTGCCCACCTGTGGGTTTTTAACTTTCTTCTCTTCACTTCTCTGAAGATTCTACGAATAAACTTGTGATCTTCGGAAATTTGAGAAAGCTGTTTTAACTGTACTTGTTTTAATAAAATATAGAAACCCATCAACACATTTACAAGTTAAATCGTGAAAACAATGATTTTAACTGTTCGTGCAGTCTATAAGCTCAAAGTTAAGATCATGGTTACATCCTATCACGAAATACTTACATAAAAAGGAAAGTATATTAATGCTTTTAATTCATTTCATCAAACGAAATATGCCTTTTAATCAATCGTTAAGATGAAAGTTTGATTAACCTTAGCGTGTTTTAACACTCAAGCACCTGTTATCTAGTAGTGGCGCAACTGCTAGTTTTTAAAACATGCTACAAATATAAAATTAGGAGACAGATGATACACTTGTTCGACACTCTTTTTTACAATACCCCTTCATATGATGGCAGTTGTCTACCATGTTGTTATTGCACCCCACTTACACTGAAACACGCCAAATCAAGACGACAGATTTCAGCCACCATACGTCTTCTTACGATGATGAATAGTTTGTATTGCTCATGGTCGATTCTTCATCTGCATTTGAAGGGCTTTGAGGTTTTACACAAATGAGATCTTTTACTTTAGTTCAATTCCTTCTGGAATGTGTACCTTAGATACCTTTGTTCGTTGTGAGTAATTTGTTTCTATGTGGGCGACTTCATTTCAAAGATTTTCCGTTGGCAATAGCGTGAAGCATATTGATACTTTACGATCGGGTATGATCAACACGGGGTTGATTCGGGCATTTAACACGAGATGGTGAACGTATGGCTCCTATTATGTATAGCATTAATTTTGCTAACTCTAAGCGTATCTTGTCTTGCCAACTATGTGACGACTTTGGCGGTGGAATGTAATTGGTAACGATTCTATGCGTCGGTCCATCTGGACTTGCTTAACATTCCATTTAGGTGTTTGTAGTCTTTTATTGATTTATGTATGTTGTAATAAGTACTGGCACAAGGTTGGATAACCGTCTAAGATGTCAACACATTCCTTCTTCTGTGCTGTAAAACTGACAAGCTTTTCTTTTTGTTAAATGCGTAATGTTACCCTGTTAAAACAAAAATGCATACCTATCAGGCATATAATTGTAGCATTTACATAGGAAAAGCTTTCAGGTACATGTAATAATGTACACATATACTATTTTTAGCATGATTCGTCATGGCTTTGAAATACAACGTTTAATCGCATATACATAGTGTGGTTATTAACAATAATATTTGTAAAGGACCAATGGTTTGAAAATTACATATGAAAATAGTGTATTAAATAAATTATTTTGTTTAAAAAGTAAGAAAACAGTATCTTGGCCCCGTATATTTCCTGCTACCTTAATTCATTCATCAAGTTGAAAACTCACGTTTGAGTATAGTTACCTTAAGACATGCTTCATTATTTTGCAAACGATACCAAACGCCTAGCAAAAGCACAAAAAAACAATGCATATGTTCGAAAGCACGTAGGCATGGATCTCTGAAACAAGTGTTTGTAATATTCTGAGTTGTATACGTAGATACTCAGAGTGAACATAAAAATTTGACATGCAATGTTATGACGTGTTATAGAGAAATAGTTCATAGTCTTATATCACCAATCTGTCTCTCGTCAATTTCTGTTTGCAATCACTACATCTGCACCATGTTTTGAGAGTGTTTATTTTGTTTTTTTCTTATATGACAACTCCCTGAGCGGTAACAAATAGGAGGAGCTTAACAAATAACAACGCCATTCACTCGTATTGTACTATAGGGAACGTTGTTGTTGACAACATGCTGAAAAAGAGGTACGTTTCCTACTTCCCTTGTGATCGTGCTGAAGCGCTCGTGTATAATTTCAATAACTTGGGTTGGGTGTGCAGTAACTATTACGTAAAGAATAGATTCTCTCAAACAAGAGCTAACGAGACTAATTTTGGTGCAAACCATCAAAGCATCGCGAATGTTTTTTAAACATGGCTTAAAGGAAGCAGATGCATTGAATCAGGGTACCAAGTTTGAGGTACGTGGATATAAACATTATTCAGTTATTGGACGAAATCGGATTTTCATTCATGACTCGGGCTGGATCGTAATGTATAATCATAACAAGAAGACATTAGCTCAATGAATTTTTTTCCGACATGAATAACAAACATACATGACATATCAAAACATAACATTGAGCTTGTGACCTGGAAGTAAAAGCGTATAGTTTAAAATAGGTACAAATATTGGAACAAGTATTTAAAAGTGCTTTTTCTTATTATAGTCATGCGAACAATCGCAAAAATTAAGATGGATTAGAGCATTAAAAACAGTGATAACTGGCTTTACCGTCAACCCACACGCACACGGTTCCGCTAGTTGACATAACACTGTAAAAATGTTATTTCTTTCAAGAGTATAACTTAAAGTATAAATCGTATATAATTAAATAGCAAAGTTGTAAGTAGCATTATGGGAATTACAGCATGGTACATTGATGTGTAGTTGGTATAAATGTTATAATTAATCTAGCTTGATAGGACAAATCTTTGAAAGGTGTTACTGAGAGGAGGTAATGTATTTATCATATAATTTAAATACTACTAGATTTTGCTGATATTATCAGAAACAGTAGCGTACAAACGCGTGGTTTCTCCAATGATTTGGTCAATCACTACCTACAGGTAACCAGCCAAACCTCTGCCCGGCCACTGTTCTGACAATATCATCACCAAACACTGTGTAAGAATGTTAATATGTTGATATATATTATACACCCCTCCAAAACAATATATAATCAACCCCAGCCACACCAACCCCCCTTCGCTTACTTTATTGTATATACTTATGAACATTCAGGTGTTTTCCGGAATTTTGTTTTCCGGTAATTCCACCTACCCCCTTCACCACAAGTTTTTCTTGTGGGTAAACTCAAACTGGAAGTATCTTAACTGAAATTCCTGCGATTTGATTGTCTGGCGGGTTATCGTGTGAGCCTTTGTATGTGTTGGGTTACATACAGTTCCTACATGATATCATTGATAGTGTTATATGTAATGAATGTTAATCGACTTTTCAAGTTTACCTTTATATTAAAAATCAGATTATTTTAAATAAAAAAAACATCATCCGAAACGTTTTTCCTGAGCTTTGATGAATCGGGTCCTAAGGTTCGTAAACCAATATATAAAATAAAGTAGCCTACGGGTTTGGGAACAATATATTAAATACCCATTAAATGTGCCCGAAGGTTTGTAAGATTTTTCAGGCGACGTCAATAATAATCCGTTCATAAGTTTGTATTGTAATGACAATAAATGGTCACGTCAGACTAAGGACATGGTAAATTTAGTCCAGTTTTAACATTTTATGGGCTATAAATGCAATCTACGTGTTTATTGAAAGCAAGCGAGATATGATGCCCATTACCATGACCATCATATTTGGTAAACATTGGATAAGAAAAGCTTATGTATTGCAGATGGCAAAGTGAACATGGTGAAATTTGGTAGAGCTCTCGGTTAGAGAGCGGACATATATAGTGAATTTGGTCAAGTGTTGAAAATTCAATGGCCATAATCATAAAGTGAATAGTGTGATTGTTGATAGAACCCATTAAAAAAGGCGCCGTTGACAACGTGGCGCATGACAATACATGTCTGCCATACCACGCATGCGACATAAAATATTAATCAGATTATAAGGATATGACGTAATGAACGTGCTATTTCATGGAACCTACTTGAAGAGGTGATGCAATGCTACGCAGGAGACATAAAAACCTAATCAGATAACTAGTATTCGACGGAAGCCAGAATCAACGTGATATTTCATGCAACCTACTTGTAGAGGTGATGCATGTGTTTAAATGTCGATTGTAAAGAGATTATTGAATAAAGACGACACTATACTATATTCTTTCATGGAAATAAGATCCTTACCCCAGCGATTTCTATCATATACCTCAACCAACTGTTCGTAAAATAATGAGACTAGAGAAATTACCGTTCTGCTTATCAGCGCCAACAGACGGTAAATGCACAGTCTGATAATTAACATACGTATTACTAATATCTGGAACATTGTAAAAAATGTCTACTTGAGATTAAGTGCGTCAATAGAATTACTTATTCAACATCTCAAATTTGTTTCCATCTACAGAGGGAAATTATTTTACCAACAGCCCTAGAGCTGTTTTACAACATCCTATAACTATTACACAAGTAATCACGATACATGATATATTTGATCAGGAAACAAGTGGTTCATTCATTCATCCCATGATTTATGGGCCACCTTGCTTTTTCTTTTAAGCTTGGACGTGTTTACTCTCACTCTATGCTTCCAACTCCATTCATTTTTTTTTAATTTCCCTGCGTGATTGTAACGACATGAAGCATACAAATAAGACTTGTTTGTGCTGTCTTTGATAAATGCTCAAGGAATACGAGCCTCCATAAACAATAATAAGCTACATAAACAATAATCTTCATCTGAAAACCCTCGCCTCGCTCCATATACACCTTTGGTGGCAGACTGGCCGGTCCTTATAATGTCATATGACCCTCAGTGGTGTGTAATATTTCTTAAATAGTTTATATATATTCAATCTTTATTTGAACTGAAATCGGACGTAAAATGACCTTTTTTGCAATATATCAAAGACCAATGAAACTTGTTTGGTTCTCTATTTGTATGTTCTTTTTCTGCACATAAACCAAGTCAAATCATTCTTAAACGAATCAAGGCAGCTAAAACTCTCGCAGTTGTGGATCGGATTCTTTAATAAGTGTAAGGTTGAAATCTGGTAATATTAATATCCCACCAATGAACACTTACCCCAAACCCAGTTTATGTGAAATTGATATTTCCTTAAAGTGACACTCTCATCCAATGCGGTAACCCCAACACTTATTTATGATAGATATACGAATATCCATGTAAAGTTTGTTGCTTGTCAGATTTGCTTTGACGTGTTGTCCTTGTACCTCCAGTTTTAGGTGCTGGGCATTCCCTTACTTCACAGTGCAGTGTACTCGTTTACAGACGTCGTCCAACTCAATTTGGAGGTACTGAAGGAAAGTTTACAGTTCAAGTTTTTATAAATGGGTGTAAACTGTGTGCATATAGTATAAACCTTGTAACAAATATCTTCAACGTATTCAGTCGTCAATGTATGCATTTTAAATTCATAGTTCTTTTCTAACTGGTCAGCAAATTATTTAAACAGCCGAAAGCTAACGACTGCGTTCACTTTTTCGTGCTATCAACCACTTATACAAACTTCAGAAATGATTTATGTAGTGGGTTATTTTCCGGTATATGATAAATAAAGCCATGTAACTATACCAATGGAAGTCCATATATCATATCATATGTATCCAGATATAGTTATAGTAACCCATACAATATTGCAATTCAGCAGATAACCCTAGGATTGATAATTGCTGAAAGGAAAAACCATCAAACCAAAACACAAAATTAACTTGATTTTGCTAATAAGCAACTTCAATAAATACATTCTAAAAGACAGGTCCTTCCGACGCACAGCAATTATTTAAAGTATGAAAACAGCAATTCCTGAGACAATAATTATAGGTTCAACAATGTAAACGCCTCTAGCACTTGTTAACTTTTTACCATTGTTTAATAACCAAAATACAAAAGGCGATGCGAATATACTACCTGTATGATCACAAAGTGTTACAATATCGCTTTGACAAAAGGGGGATGTATCGAACAAAGAGTGGAATAAATGTGCAATGGCTAGACTACATTTTGATGTTAACTGTGTCGTTATAGTATATACCTTGTAACGAATATCTTGAACATATTCAGTCAACAATGTATGCATTTTATATATATCTATGTGTAAAATCATAGTTCTTTTCTAACCAGTCAGTAAAGTATTTGGACAGCTAAAAGCTAAAGACTGCTTACACTTTTTCTTGCTACCAACCGCTTAAACAAAGTTCAGAAATGATCTATGAAGTTTCAGTGTAGTGGGTTATTTTCTGGTATATGATAAAAAAAAGCCCTGAACTATGTCAACGCAAGTCCATATATCATATCATGTGTATCCAGATGTAGTTATAGTAACCCATACAAAATTAATTTGATTTTCTATCAAGCAACTTCAAAAAATACATTCTAAAAGACAGTTCCTTCCTTGCACAGCAATTATTTAAAGTATAAAAACAGCAATTTCTGAAACAGCAATTATTAGTTCAACAATATAAACGTCTATAGCACTTGTTAACTTGTTTCCATTTTTTATTTACCAAAATACAAGAAGCGATGTGAATATACTACCTGCACGAACACATAATGTTACAATATTGCTTGGACGAATGGTGGCTGTATCGAACAAAAAGTGAAATAGATATGCAGTAGTAAGAGTACATTTTGTAAAATCTAAATGATAAAGAAGCGCAGAGCGGGCGGAGCAAGAAACAAACTGACCTTGTGATATCAACTTATCAGTTTATCAACAGACTAAGAACTTAATCTGATGTTAATTCTGTAAATATGTAGATATGAATTTTATGGTGATATCATCGGCTGGCTATGTACGTTAGACTCTATTGGTTTGGGACCCCTGGGACTCTTTGCGTTTCTTGAATAAATCGAGAACTAGTAAATAATTTCAGACGGAATTTTTAAGGGAGAAAGATCCAAAAATCAGAATGATTGGATTTATAGGGTTTATTAAGAACGAATTATTGTGCCAAATGAACTCTGTAAAATACACTAAATTGAGAATGTAATATTTTAATAATTTGCTCTTTTTAAAAAAAATGTAATTTTTTAAAACAAAAGTCCAAAAACAATATTTCGAGCTGACAACAAAACATTTTGTTTCTTTTAACTTTCTATAAAAATATATCATGTTAAATGGTAAATATTGGATAATCTCTCGCTAGAAGGAATATGACACAACATGGTGCACTTTTAATATTGCTGATAAGTTGCTCACCTTCAAAGAAAATTTTAGTTTTCTTATTTGAACACAAACTATCATTTGTATGAAAACAAAGTTAATTGATAAACAAGGGTTTCATAGGATGGGCGAATAATTGGGACGGGCGAAAATGTGGTCCCTAACCAGTATATATATCAACGACATCACCATGATCTCTGTTCGATACAGAAAACCTATGGATTTAGTTGTTTATGTATAATCCATTGAATGTTAAATTTCTCTCTCTCTTTCTCTCTCTCTCTCTCTCTCTCTCTCTCCCTCGATCGATCGATCTTGCAAAGCAAACAAACATATATAAAATTATTTATCTCTGATTTTGCATACAAATATGCAAATGCAACTGGGAGTAAGATATCCAAATCACATGCGAAAGACATCAGAAATGATGTTCGCGCCTTTTTTTAATGTTTCTACGAAATGTTATCAAATGTTCGGATAATTTTCGCATTTTGGAAACCTGTTTCAGCACAATTTTGACGCAAGCGATAAATACTTGTGAAAATATCGGTATTTTTATATTTAGACCGCTGTTTTTCCCTGGAGTATCGTATTGTTTAAAGGAAGCTTTTTTTTAAAAAAAAAAACAAAAAAAACACCATATTAAAACAAATTACTCTGCAAACGATACCACAATGCTGAGTAAGTTTTATCTGTGAAATAGTACCATTAGTATGAAAAATCTTCAAATTTGAACCCTCAAAATTCATTGTGTTTACAGCTAATTATGCAAATAAATTCAAAATGGATTATAGGTTGACGGTATTGCAATGCGATAGAAACGACAACAACAACACATTAGCCAAACGTCTAGTGTATTATTTCATTATTGTCAGAAGTTTTACAAGAAAAAAACGTTGTTACCATCACCGTTGTTGACCTTCAGATGTTCACTACTCTGAACGTGTAATGGACGCACATGTGATGTTAAGTATTTCTTACATAGTTTGAGACATGTGCTTCAGCCGGGTTTGCTTTATTTGATATATAAGCCAATATAATCTGAATGAATTAACCTTTTAAGATTAAACAACGATCCCGTTAACAGCATTGTTAACTGAAACAAAATTCTGAACAATCGGAATAATGATGTATGTGTATCATTCTGATATGGCTAAATAAGGGGCATTTTTAACGTTCCATTAACTCTATCTATTGGAAGTTAATTTTGTATAATTATATTAAATACTTTGTGTCAGACATCTTTATCGATTAGCTTGTATGATTTACAGGAATATTATCTGCCAATGTATATAGGTACTTAGAAATTTCATAAACAAAATTAATTAAGAGATATGGCATCATGTTTAAAGGGCCATGCTCATGTTTTGGCACCATTTTTTCCCGGTAATTCATATAAAAACACTCACTAGTATATTATAATTATTTTATTCCTTCGTATCAAAATTGTAGAGAATAATGCACTTTAAGTATTTGATTGATTTTGCGGAGTGAAAATGGATAAAAGTGCACCCTCATATTTCAAATAGTTTTATTGCTACACTTAAACATATGTTTGCATTCCTAGCATTACTGTTTAATAGCTTCGTTTTGAATGCACTAAAGTCAAAAGTGTTTAAACTCAGTAATGCGCCGAGATGCCTGCCACGTTGAAACACTGTCAAAGTATACGTTGTAAAATATTACGCCATTGAGAATCGTTCACATACATGTCTAAATAAATTCACGGTTACAGTATGTAATTCATTAGACAAATGCCTTTTCGGTTGCTTGTTCTTTCAGAAAAAAGTAAGTATGTGCCCCAAAGTACAGTTTAGCTCCTGCGAAACGCCAACGGATCTCTTTTCATATTTGAATGGCTGTAACGTGGTAAGTAACTGACCGTTAAAAAAACGGATTTTTAAGCATAGCTGACTAAATTCCTTACTCATGCAATAAAGCGCCAAAGTATCTTTGATCATATTTGATTAATAAAAAGCATATAGCCTTATTTCCTAAATGATATACCATTGCAAGTTCATATTATAAAAACATAGACCATACACAGCTGCACTTCAAATGTTGCGTAGTATAATCGAGGTAAAGTATTTGCTCAAATATATTATTCAAAATCGACAAGTTAAAGTTTCATAACACACATAGTTAAATTATGAGTGCACAGTAGTGCATAATTATAACATTTTATAAACTCGGAAAAAAATCATATTTTAAGCTTACCATGAGAAAATTCAATCTTACTTATCGCAATGATTCTGTGATTAAATGTGTGTTTTTTTAAATCGTTCAACGATGATTTAGAACTTCTTTTGTTGTTTATACCAAAACGTCATCCAGACATTTTCGTGAAGGGAAGTCACATCGCATATTTTCCAAAACACGTAGGCATGGATCTCCTAAACAACCAAAGGTTTCTTCTGTGTATTTACTGGCCAACTAAATTTCCATAGGGATTCATCTAGATTTTTTTGTAGGATTAGGCCATCCATTAAAGTAGAGAAAGATTATATAGGCTAGTAAGAATTTGAGAAAAATATATTATGGAGTTCTCTCTCGGTCGCACAATACACACTATAATTTATAACTGATAGTTTTTCACATTCGAATGTATTGTATTCGGAGGTGTACACAGTGCTCATGTTATTCCACTTATTAACCGCATTTATATTCAGGTTTACACGGACTAAAAAACTACATTGTACTATTTAATGAAAATCGATTCCCTATTCAAGCAATTATAATATATAATGTATATAATAAAATGATATAGATATGTTGTATACCACAAACCAATGTTGAAGAGATTACCAAGTTACATATGTGGAAAATATGCTCTTGTTTTTATATTGAGTTATGGAGATTAAGAAAATTCTCACAAAATCATGAAAATAATTGTTTCTGCCACATACAATTTAAAATTAATTAGCATCTACAGAGAGAACTCATTTTACCTTCTGTTTTCATGAAACAACCGAACAGTTGTTCTACAAGATTATATTGCAATTAATTAAACAAGCAATCATGATGTAAAGAAATAAAAGAATGGATCAGGATACAGGTGGTTAATTCCAAAAGCTTTCTGTTACGCCAAGGTAAGTACGTTTTGCAAAGTCTTGAGTGTGTGCTTAACAAATAATGTTTTCATTTCAATAATCTTAAGTCGTAAAAATGTATCACAGCTGGCCCATAAGAATTTTTATGTTTCATGTCTCCTTTGTTGACGAACGTTTAAACAAGCTATGATTTTAGCTCTCGAGTGCCGGTTCAAAGTGTTTGTTTGCTCTAAATGTTCAGGGCGATAGCCAAATTATTTCCCTTTCTATTTGATGAACGCAGCTTGGTGTATGTTGTCTTTTGTGCATCTTGCTGGTTGTTTACATTGCTTTGGTGTTTCTGTTATAGTGCTATAGAAACAAGGAAACCTCTGTTTAAGGCTGCTGCTTTCGCGGAGACTAGATCCTTATAACACTGGGTATGCTTTCATGGATACCGAATTCGTGTCGCACTATGTATGCTTCCACAAAGACCAGATCTTTGAAGCACTGTCCATGATTTAACGGAAACCATATCCTTGTAGCACTGGGTATGCTTTCATGGAGAACAAAATCGTGTCGTACAGTGTATGCTTACACGGAAACCAGATCTTTGTAGCACTGTATATGCATTCACGGCGACAATATCATTGTAGCACTGTGTATGCTTTCACGAGATCAGATTCTTGTAGCACTATATATGCTTTCGATGTGACCAAATTCGTGTATCCCTGCGTATGCTTTTACGGAGACCAGCTCCTTGTAGCACTGTGTATGCTTTCACGGCGACCATAAATTTGTAGCACTGTGTATTCTTTTACGGAGACCCGATGCTTGTAGCACTGTGTATGCTTTCACCATGATTAGGTTCTTGTAGCTCTGTATATGCTTTCACGGAAACTAGCATTGACTATACTTTCACGGAGATCCGATCTACTAAGGACACTGTTTTTTTTTATTATTCGTTTAACAAACCTGCTGCTTAAAAAACCGCGATTTCAGAAAAAAATGGAAATCCAAAACTTTTGTATTCTCTCCGTTCTGAATTTTACCCGTCGATTAAAATAAAACGTCGGGGAAAGAAAGACAACTCCTTCCAAATATTTTTTTCATCGTTTCTATCGCCAGTCTTTAAGTCATCCAATCGTAAGCGCTGATTTTTGTATCCAGACGCTTGACTGGACAACAACGCTCGAAGAAACATGGCGGACAGGTAACAGTTAAGCTATTTCTCGGAAAGCAAACAGTAAATTCATTTGTTATAGCAAATAAAAATGATACTGTCTCCGATATTATTTGCACAAGCATTCCCTCTTATACACTCGTAAAGAATGAATGTTGATATCGAACGGCTGGAAACGCAAGTAAACATGAAGGGAGATCGTTATACCAAATGGCATGCCAGGCTCCGTGTTAATACAAATCGGGGTCAAATTCATTGTCAGACTCAAGAGTTACAGATGAGGTAAATACGCAATCAAAATGATAGGAAACCCATTTGTTTTAAAAATCGATGAGTAACAAAACGCATAAGAAAAGGCAGAAAACGCAATTAATTTGAAAGGACGCGTAATGAATTAAAAATGAAACAGTAAAAATTATAGTTTCCGTAATTGGCCGATCATTGAAATAATCGAAGACCTCGGGGTTTGCCTAAATACGCTTTCCGCTGATAAACGAGTTAATACGATAGTAAACGATTATAGACGGGGGCAAGCGGAAACTCACATGTTAGTTTCAACTTTTCCCGCGAAGATTTCAACACGGAAAATAGGTCGAAAAAAGATACTAGCAACTCAGTCAAACTTGCTTATCTAAACCCAACATCATCATCGGGAATAGTTTGTGAAATATTAGAAACAATAATAAAGGATAATGTGCTCTCATGCGATGCTAAAGGAATCGGAGGATCAATAATCGACCAGCTTCTAAGCGATATTGCATGACTATGGCGAGTCGAAAGCCAAAACACATGTGGGAATGTTAAGTTAACTAAAGCAAATTATATTCCAAACAGTCGATTTCTTTACAAGTAATTTAAATGAGTATGCTATCATTTGGAATTGTAATAAACGAACTTATGTAATTATGCATTATTTTTTCTGTTAATTTGTAGTCATTTTCTGATATTCAAGCTGCACTCACACAGATTGACAGTTTTGATATAATAATTGTCCTGGAATTAGCTTATTTTCTTGTAAACTTCCGAAAACTATTGGAATCTGACTCTTTCTATATATTTTTAATCACAGATATAAAGGAGTAATATGTTGTTAAGACTGCCCTGTAGGTTCATGATATTTTTTGACATACCAGATAACCTTTTTCTTTCTTTTTTTTACAAATTTTTGCACCCTTTTTTCAAATTTATCTTGGTATCATTCGTGAGAACTATTGTTTTTCAACATTTCTTCATTCGTTTTGGTAAATTTAAACAATTGCATTTATTGTGTTAAGTCTTATTTAGTGTTCACAATTATTGCCATAATGATATTTTAATGCCATAGCTACTCTAGTCAATGTGTGTTGTGAGTTATTGTCATAATGATATACTTTGTATATGTCATGCAAGTTGTGCACTCACTTATTTTTAATTATAAAGTTATTACCAGTAATTCTTTCAAATCACACTAATAAGATTTAATCGTTCATTGTCCCAATTATTTTCAAAAGTGTGGAGTAATACTCAATCACATTGGAAAACTTATCTATAACTCTGTAAATTGTCATAGAGGTTCTGTCAAAAACAAAGGAATGTAGGGTTTTCTTTCACAGCACTGGTCTGTTGTCACCTCATGTAGGGTTTTCTATCATATCACTGGTCTGTTGTCCCCTCCCATAGGGTTTTCTCTCGCATCACTGGCATGTTGCCTCATCATGTAGGGTTTTCTATCACATCACTGGTCTGTTGCCTCCTCATATAGGGTTTTCTATTACATCACTGGTCTGTTGCCTCCTCCTGTAGGGTTTTCTATCACATCACTGGTCTGTGGTCCCCTCCTTTAGGGTTTTCTATCACATCACTGGCCTGTTGTCCCTCATGTAGCCGATTACTGCATTATCAAAAGAGGTTGTTTTTAAGACTATACGTTCAATGTGTAGAACATGGTTTTATCCAATTACATGTAAGGAAATACTTATATTAAATGAAAACAGTATTCATTCATATAATTAATTCATCGAAGAAAATATTACTTCAAATCAATCATTAAGGTGAAAGTGTGTTTTACCTTTACGATTTTTTAACATTCAAACACCTGTTATCTAGTAGTGGAGCATCTGCTAGTTTTTAAATCACGCAACAAATATAAATTTGGGAAACAGATGGTGCACTTGTTCGACGCTTTTCTTTTCACAATTCCCCTTCATATGATAAAAGATTTCTACCATGTTGTTATGGCGCCCCACTTACACTGAAACACGCCAAAATAATATGACATAATTCAGCCACCATACTTTTTATGAATAGTTTGTATTGCTCACGTTCGATTCTTCATCTGCATTTGTAGGTCTTTCAGCCTTGACACAAAAGAGATCTTTTACTTAATTACAATTCCTTCTTACGAGTGTCTCTTGGATATCTACGTTCGTTGTGAGTAATTTGTTTCTATGTGGACGATTTCATACAAAATATATGACATTCGGTTGGCAATAGCGTAAAGCATAGTGATAGTTTACGATCTGGTATGATCAACACGTGGTTGATTCTGGCTTTTAAACACGAGCTGGTGAACTTATGGTTACAAAAACGTTGGTATAACAGTCTTAGATCTAATATACAGAAGTCAGCAATAAAACAAAAATCCATACAAAAACGTTGTGTACTATACGTTGATTGGGGGTGGGGTTGGTTGTCACTTATTGAAGGCTTCAACTAGGCGTTTGAAACAATATGGGATAATCTCTGTTTAAGGTCAAACATTTCAACTTTCTACTGCAGTCATGAGTGTTCATGAGGATGTTGACCTTGACATAAAAACATCAGGGTAAGTTCTAAACTCAGATCGAGAGAAACTCAGTTAATAACGATGTTTTCTTACTTTAAACTGTAGTTAGATACTGTGGTTTATTTCAAAAACCTGCCAGACATGCCCATGACTGCTCCCTACTTGCCGAATCAGAATCCCGACCCCTCGTGCGCCTGGCAGTGTCGTGGGGCGCGTGCACTGCCCGTTTCGGCGGCATCGTCTGCGCTCCAGAGCAAGGGCCAACTTGGACCTGAAATATGGGGAAGTATAGCAAAACAATTAAAACATATATCACAAGTTAATACATTTACATGTAAATATTGAATTCTACAGTACAAATCGGAAACTCTGTATCGTTTGTAGAATAAGACGTTTTATCTATTTAATAGTTGTTATACTGGTACGTGATGAAACCGGAATTCAATCCCATTCAAGATCCAATCATAACACACATGTTTTATTGTATGCATATTTGAATGCACAAGATAAAAGGTTTAAATTTTAAATTCTGATGAAATAAATTTAAAATTGCGAAAGTTATAGATACTTGAACAAAAAATAAATGAAATGAAAATTCAATTGAAATCCGATTTCGGATTACATGGATCCGTTGATAATTCACAAATATTTTTAAAATTATATTCGTAGTTTAGTTATATTGCAAAACACTTCGTTCTGTGTATGCATATTTGTTTATTGTATGAGTGTTATAATGTACAAAACCTTATTTCAGATATGCACAACGTCCATAAACTTCCAGGCTATACTACGATGAGCCCTTTTGTGTGTGTTTTATAGAATCACAATTAAAACACACACACGCACACGCACACGCACACACACACACACACACACACACACACACACACACAGTTTTATATCATCGATATACATGTATCATGTTTGTATTCTGAAAAAATGTTTGCTTTTAACTTCTATTTACTTTAGTTATTGGTTATATTTACATGTTTATTTATGTTTATGCATAATGTAATATAGTGGCTTATGGGACTTTATGTAAATGTAGTTATCTAATTTATTAATATTGTGTTTATTTAAAAACGTTGTGGTTGTCTTCAAACGACGTGGCTAGGGTTTCGTTTATATCCAAATGTGACTTTACAGATTTAGTAAAATACATGTATGTTTATTGTTAAATATATTCAAAATCAAATGTTTAAACGGTTAGCAGGAAATGTTTCTGATACAATTGTACACGGTTAATGCGTAATGTAAACATCATATGGTACTACAGCTTAATTCTGATGAGTTGACAGGGTGTTATGGATCTTTTGTTACTTACTATTTAACGATGTAGATCCGCAGATATTTTACCCAGTAACTGTAAACTAACCCTAAGTGACCATAAGTAATGATATGACTGTCACTTTGTACAAACAAATTCAGAAACGGTAACTTTGCCTTCGCAGCTTGAATGCCAATAGGCGTATGTGAAATCGTATAAAAACTGAGTGTTCCAAGAGAAGGGAAAAAGAGGTGAAGAGAGGAGTTGAAAAGCATTATATAGCACATTGAAATGTTGAAGAACAATTTATATGAAACGTTTTATTCTTGGACTTGTAAGTTTGTTATTGCACAGTTAAGTTCACCAGTTATAATAATCATACAGTTCATTTATCAAAAACATACATGAAGTTACATACAAACGGACAGACAGCTTAACGCATGATGTAAAATAATTTGTTTTCGGTGTACAAAAAAAAATCAGTATGTTTCCGGATACTAGGAACAGTGGTTACATAATTGTCGGACAATACATGATGTTGGTTTACAATAATGAAAAACAACACATATACAAAATGAAAGGACGTTGAGGGCGAATGAAAAGAACACTTATTCACAATGGTACTACGTGAGGACCCCTGTTGTGTTTGAATAGGAATAGTCTCGGCTTGTGAACAACCAGCACCGATCATTTAAGAAGTTGCCGTGCAATTGATATAACAATTATAATATTTACAGTGGTATTTCGTGATGATGTGCACTGCCATCCGTACTGAGCTTGACTCTGGGCTTGCACTGTCAACCATGATGGTGATGGTCAGTAATTCTCGGCGCGTACGTACACATCCAACACCGGACACCTCCCGTGTACTGTCACCCAAAATGGTAATGGACAGTAATTCTCAGCGTGTGCACATCCAACACAGGACACCTAAGAAATTGCACTATCACCCATGATTGAAGTGGACAGTAATTCTCGGCGTGTCAATCGGTGGTCTTCTTGAAGCAAGTGAAAATATTTTGACTTTGTACTTAGCCAGTTGACATGAGCTATTAGGCTGTATCGTCGTAGTCATTGTTTTCTTATTGAAATATTAACCAATTATAAAGAGTATTCCAATTTTCATACAATGAAAAAAATAGTAATAAGTTGATGTCTGTTCCTGTTGTAATTACATGAATTTCTGTATTTCCAGTTAAGTCACGTACCGGTTTTATCCGTTTGTGATAATACGTTTTGCCTTTCGAAATCGCGTGCGAAAGAAAATGGTAGCATCTTGATGATCTTGGCTTTTCTTCGTTTTCTTCCTCAAACTGTTGACTTGCCGTGTCTGCGGACCAATGCTCACTAAACAGGAATAAAGTATGTCCACGTACAATATCTTTTTAATGTAGAGGTACTGTTTGTGTTTTCAGTTAAACAATGAACAATTTAATCAATTATAAAATAGTCCAAATAATTGTACGTTGACGGATTTGTTTTTAGATTTTTGATATGGCAAATCCTTCACGTACAAATTGTTTAGTATCAAAAGTGGGTAGTTGTTCCGATCAGGGTTAAAGCATATAGCGTCTATAAAATATCATAAAAACAAGAAATATTACCAGATAATGTTATTTTATATTAGTTCCGTACACAAAAATTAAATATCCAATTTATAATAATGAGTTTGACGGCTTTTCTTCATTTCATTCTGTCAAAACAACGGTATATAAATGAAGGGCACCTGCAAGGCTTTAGAGCACAGTTTTAAATCGCTCGGAACATTTCGGCCATGGCCGAGTTGTTACAATTGTATAACGAGGTCTATCTCGAAGCTTTGTCGGAGGCCGAGTTATTACTATTGTATCGAGTTGCTCCCCTTCGCATAATTGTTGTCTGTGTCAATCAACTTGTTTTAATGCATTAAATGCTTGTTTAGTGCAAAATAACATTTCACTTACATGATCAAATATGAATATAACTCTTTATGATCAATTTCAACCATAAAATACTTCACTTAAAACAATTTCAATATTTTTAAAACACCCCCATTTTTTGCACATTCCCGTTTAGACGTTAGGGATTGGAAGAATCCCGTATAACACATCTTTTATTTTAGACTAATTATAAAATGGCGTATTTTGGCTGGGACTTTTAGTAGTCTAAAATAATAGTCTTCTGCGCCAAAAAAGGTTGTATACCAAATAAAACGCATAACCTAACTGTTGCCCGTATTTTATGTTTTGCTTTTCGCCACGCACTCTTTAAATTGTGTTTCCATGCAGGAGTAATATGTGATTTTTGTAAACAACTGGAAACTTTTGGAATATATGCTAATAATCCTAACCTGGTGAAAAGATTAGGTAAGTGCTGAAAATTTTCAAACACCTGATTGATTTAAAGGTTAAAGGTTTAGGGCAGGTTGATATTTATTTATAACTTCTAAACTCTTTATTCAGTTGACTTAATACTTAAATATGAAAATCTACGATATGATTTTTTGTCAGCAATCTTATATCATTGGTTTGAAGATATTTACGCAAAATTGCTCTTTTCAAGACAAAAAAAATAAAAAGTTGTAAAAATGGTATATCTGTGAGAGTGCAGCTTAAAGGTAAAGTTTGGATTTTATAAAAAAAACTCCTATACCCTTCATTCAATTGACTTAATACTTCACAATTAATGATGACCATCTTACAATAAGATTTTAGCCTTTAATAAAAATTATGGCCCTTGATTGACTTTTTTGTTTTAAATTTTCTTTTTATTTCTGATGACAGGCACATTTTTAGCTCGACTATTTGAAGAATAAGGAGAGCTATACTACTCACCCAAGCGTCAGCCTCACTCGACACCCTTTGGTTAAGGTTTTGCGTGCAAGCACACAGGTACATATCTCAGCAACCACTTGAGGTATTGCATTGAGACTTTATACAATGGTACTCAACCATCCAACCTACTTAATTAACCAAGTAAGATAACTCTAGTTTGCATTTAATGCAAATAATTGCCCTTTATTATTCGACTTAGAAATTCTGGTTAAGGTTTTGCGTGTAAGCACACATAGATTAATATCTCAGCAACTGCTTGAGGTATTGCATTGGGACTTCATACAATGGTACTCAACCATCCAACCTACTAAATTAATCAAATTAGATAACTCTAGTTTGCATTTAATGCAAAATGATTGCCCTTTATTATTAGACTTAGAAATTCTGGTTAAGGTTTTGCATGTAACCACTTTTAAGTCAATACCTCAGCGAATACATCATGTATTGCATTGAAACTTTACACACAGGCTCCCAACCATTTAACCTTCTTATTTAATCAAGTAAGATAGCTCTATCTTTCATATTATATTATTTTTGCTTTTATTATGCGACTTAGAAATTCTGGTTAAGGTCTTGCATGTTAGCACACATAGGATAATCTCTCAGCAACTACCTGATGTATTGCATTGAGTCTTTATACAATGGTATTCAACCACCCAACCTAATTGAATAACCAAGTTAGATAACTGTATTTTGCAAATACTGGCCCTTTTTTATTACACTTAAAAATTCTGGTTTAAATTTTGCATGTAACCACATTTTTGTTAATATCTCAGCACTTCATGTATTACATTGAAATCTAATCTAACAGTGATCCATGCATGTTTCACTGAAAAGCGGCGGACTAGTCGAGCGTGATGTCTCTGTGACAGCTCTTGTTATATTCTTAACCATGTTTTGGCAAGGAAAAACAAGTTATTTAAGCAACCTGCGTCATAGTTCTGACATCTTAGTCACCATTCAAGCAAAAAAGCAAGCATTCCTTGGGTGGAGAAATCACAATTTTGAATTTATGTCAATTGGAAATTTAAATTTCTGTGAGAATATTAAGGGTTCTTTTAAGCACATACTAATATAAAGTTTAAAACCTTAAATGCTTATACAGAAGATAACTTTAACAACATTCTCCAAAGCCATTTTTTAAGGCCTAACCAGATCTAATTTGAGATCCTGTTGTGATTATCTCCCTTTGACCATAAGTGGTGATTGAAGGTAATATATTGACCTGTGTGGCCTTTTGTTGTCATCAGGTGTGACCAGTTGTTTGTTCAGTTTAGGAGGGAGTTTTGAAAGTCATTGTTCACCTGACTTCTGTGGTAGACACAGCTGATAATTTTATATGATGATATTATACTTTCAAGATCATTTAAGAGGTTAGTCATGGTATTATTTCTAGTTGGTTATGATTGCAGTTGAACTGTTATTTCTATCAAAATTGTAGTAACATTGTTTTGTTAAAAAATTCAACATGGTGGCACATAAATGTATATAATGTATTCTTGGCATAACCATTTAGTTTTTTGTTCTTTGAACTATACTGCTTATCAAATATCATATAATTTTGTATCTTTTTCTTATAGACGGATTGAACTATACCATCTTCAAAGTTCAAGTGTGTTAATAGAAATATATCCAGCAACCTGTCTGAAGTTTTGCCAGAACAACTACAACATTGGACCACATGCACCGAGACCTTCTTACTTCAGGTACCTTATTAGTAATGAAGTGAATGTTTGTGTACATGCATTTGTTTTAACCAAAGACTATTGATGTTTTAGTATGAAATTGTAATAATTATGTTCTACGAAAACATAAAGAAACATGAATATAACACTCAAGGCAAAAGAAATGAAAAGTGAGTCGATTTCATTAAAGGGACTGTACACAAGATTGGCACTAAAGAATTTTTTTCTGTAACGAATCTCGGGGCAATTATTTGGTTTGCAATAATTGATAGGACCAGCTCATTTGAATGAACTCAAAGGGTATTGCACATATTAATTGCTAGAGCCACTGATGGAATATCACTTTATTTATTTAAGGGGCTGCTGATCTTTTGGTTAATCCTCATCTTGGAGGACTCCTTTTAGAGCTTGTGGATGCAGTTATCTGCACAGCCGAGTTATCTTTTTAGGAGCCTTCCTCTGATGTTTGAAACATTATTATCTTTCTATAGATCGCGTTGTTTTTTTCTTATTTCGGGAATGTAATGTATACCAGTGACATTTGGAATTTGGAATTATACAGCTTTCTGGTTGAAATTTGGCCAGTTGACAGTGCTTAACCAAAGAATATTGATGTTTGAGTATGAAATTGTAAATATAATAATACATAATATAAATTAAAATACATTATTTTCTGATATAGTTTTGACATTTTAACATTTACACTCGAGGCAAAAGAAATAAAAAGTGAGTCGATTTCATTAAAGGGACTGTACACAAGATTGGCACAAAAGAATTTTTTTCTGTAACGAATCTCGGGGCAATTATTTGGTTTGCAATAATTGATAGGACCAGCTCATTTGAATGAACTCAAAGGGTATTGCACATATTAATTGCTAGAGCCACTGATGGAATATCACTTTATTTATTTAAGGGGCTGCTGATCTTTTGGTTAATCCTCATCTTGGAGGACTCCTTTTAGAGCTTGTGGATGCAGTTATCTGCACAGCCGAGTTATCTTTTTAGGAGCCTTCCTCTGATGTTTGAAACATTTATCTTTATATAGATCGCGTAGTTTTTTTCTTATTTCGGGAATGTAACGTATACCAGTGACATTTGGAATTTGGAACTATACAGCTTTCTGGTTTAAATTTGGCCAGTTGACAGTGCTTAACCAAAGAATATTGATGTTTGAGTATGAAATTGTAAATATAATAATACATAATATAAATTAAAATACATTATTTTCTGATATAGTTTTGACATTTTAACATTTACACTTGCGGCAAAAGAAATAAAAAGTGAGTCGATTTCATTAAAGGGACTGTACACAAGATTGGCACAAAAGAATTTTTTTCTGTAACGAATCTCGGGGCAATTATTTGGTTTGCAATAATTGAAAGGACCAGCTCATTTGAATGAACTCAAAGGGTATTGCACATATTAATTGCTAGAGCCACTGATGGAATATCACTTTATTTATTTAAGGGGCTGCTGATCTTTTGGTTAATCCTCATCTTGGAGGACTCCTTTTAGAGCTTGTGGATGCAGTTATCTGCACAGCCGAGTTATCTTTTTAGGAGCCTTCCTCTGATGTTTGAAACATTATTATCTTTCTATAGATCGCGTTGTTTTTTTCTTATTTAGGGAATGTAACGTATACCAGTGACATTTGGAATTTGGAACTATACAGCTTTCTGGTTGAAATTTGGCCAGTTGACAGTGCTTAACCAAAGAATATTGATGAAATTGTAAATATAACAATACATAATATAAATTAAAATACATTATTTTCTTATATAGTTTTGACATTTTAACATTTACACTTGAGGCAAAAGAAATAAAAAGTGAGTCGATTTCATTAAATGGACTGTACACAAGATTGGCACTAAAAAAAATTATTCTGTAACGAATCTCGGGGCAATTATTTGGTTTGCAATAATTGATAGGACCAGCTCATTTGAATGAACTCAAAGGGTATTGCACATATTAATTGCTAGAGCCACTGATGGAATATCACTTTATTTATTTAAGGGGCTGCTGATCTTTTGGTTAATCCTCATCTTGGAGGACTCCTTTTAGAGCTTGTGGATGCAGTTATCTGCACAGCCGAGTTATCTTTTTAGGAGCCTTCCTCTGATGTTTGAAACATTATTATCTTTCTATAGATCACGTTTTTTTTCTCATTTCGGGAATGTAATGTATACCAGTGACATTTGGAATTATACAGCTTTCTGGTTGAAATTTGGCCAGTTGACAGTGCTTAACCAAAGAATATTGATGTTTGAGTATGAAATTGTAAATATAATAATACATAATATAAATTAAAATACATTATTTTCTTATATAGTTTTGACATTTTAACATTTACACTCGAGGCAAAAGAAATAAAAAGTGAGTCGATTTCATTAAAGGGACTGTACACAAGATTGGCACAAAAGAATTTTTTTCTGTAACGAATCTCGGGGCAATTATTTGGTTTGCAATAATTGATAGGACCAGATCATTTGAATGAACTCAAAGGGTATTGCACATATTAATTGCTAGAGCCACTGATGGAATATCACTTTATTTATTTAAGGGGCTGCTGATCTTTTGGTTAATCCTCATCTTGGAGGACTCCTTTTAGAGCTTGTGGATGCAGTTATCTGCACAGCCGAGTTATCTTTTTAGGAGCCTTCCTCTGATGTTTGAAACATTATTATCTTTCTATAGATCGCGTTGTTTTTTTCTTATTTCGGGAATGTAACGTATACCAGTGACATTTGGAATTTGGAACTATACAGCTTTCTGGTTGAAATTTGGCCAGTTGACAGTGCTTAACCAAAGAATATTGATGTTTGAGTATGAAATTGTAAATATAATAATACATAATATAAATTAAAATACATTATTTTCTTATATAGTTTTGACATTTTAACATTTACACTCGAGGCAAAAGAAATAAAAAGTGAGTCGATTTCATTAAAGGGACTGTACACAAGATTGGCACTAAAGAATTTTTTTCTGTAATGAACCTCGGGGCAATTATTTGGTGTGCAATAATTGATAGGACCAGCTCATTTGAATGAACTCAAAGGGTATTGCACATATTAATTGCAAGAGCCACTGATGGAATATCACTTTATTTATTTAAGGGGCTGCTGATCTTTTGGTTAATCCTCATCTTGGAGGACTCCTTTTAGAGCTTGTGGATGCAGTTATCTGCACAGCCGAGTTATCTTTTTAGGAGCCTTCCTCTGATGTTTGAAACATTATTATCTTTCTATAGATCGCGTTGTTTTTTTCTTATTTCGGGAATGTAATGTATACCAGTGACATTTGGAATTTGGAACTATACAGCTTTCTGGTTGAAATTTGGCCAGTTGACAGTGCTTAACCAAAGAATATTGATGTTTGAGTATGAAATTGTAAATATAATAATACATAATATAAATTAAAATACATTATTTTCTTATATAGTTTTGACATTTTAACATTTACACTCGAGGCAAAAGAAATAAAAAGTGAGTCGATTTCATTAAAGGGACTGTACACAAGATTGGCACAAAAGAATTTTTTTCTGTAACGAATCTCGGGGCAATTATTTGGTTTGCAATAATTGATAGGACCAGCTCATTTGAATGAACTCAAAGGGTATTGCACATATTAATTGCTAGAGCCACTGATGGAATATCACTTTATTTATTTAAGGGGCTGCTGATCTTTTGGTTAATCCTCATCTTGGAGGACTCCTTTTAGAGCTTGTGGATGCAGTTATCTGCACAGCCGAGTTATCTTTTTAGGAGCCTTCCTCTGATGTTTGAAACATTATTATCTTTCTATAGATCGCGTTGTTTTTTTCTTATTTCGGGAATGTAACGTATACCAGTGACATTTGGAATTCGGAACTATACAGCTTTCTGGTTGAAATTTGGCCAGTTGACAGTGCTTAACCAAAGAATATTGATGTTTGAGTATGAAATTGTAAATATAATAATACATAATATAAATTAAAATACATTATTTTCTTATATAGTTTTGACATTTTAACATTTACACTCGAGGCAAAAGAAATAAAAAGTGAGTCGATTTCATTAAAGGGACTGTACACAAGATTGGCACTAAAAAAAAATATTCTGTAACGAATCTCGGGGCAATTATTTGGTTTGCAATAATTGATAGGACCAGCTCATTTGAATGAACTCAAAGGGTATTGCACATATTAATTGCTAGAGCCACTGATGGAATATCACTTTATTTATTTAAGGGGCTGCTGATCTTTTGGTTAATCCTCATCTTGGAGGACTCCTTTTAGAGCTTGTGGATGCAGTTATCTGCACAGCCGAGTTATCTTTTTAGGAGCCTTCCTCTGATGTTTGAAACATTATTATCTTTCTATAGATCACGTTTTTTTTCTCATTTCGGGAATGTAATGTATACCAGTGACATTTGGAATTATACAGCTTTCTGGTTGAAATTTGGCCAGTTGACAGTGCTTAACCAAAGAATATTGATGTTTGAGTATGAAATTGTAAATATAATAATACATAATATAAATTAAAATACATTATTTTCTTATATAGTTTTGACATTTTAACATTTACACTCGAGGCAAAAGAAATAAAAAGTGAGTCGATTTCATTAAAGGGACTGTACACAAGATTGGCACTAAAGAATTTTTTTCTGTAACGAATCTCGGGGCAATTATTTGGTTTGCAATAATTGATAGGACCAGCTCATTTGAATGAACTCAAAGGGTATTGCACATATTAATTGCTAGAGCCACTGATGGAATATCACTTTATTTATTTAAGGGGCTGCTGATCTTTTGGTTAATCCTCATCTTGGAGGACTCTTTTTAGAGCTTGTGGATGCAGTTATCTGCACAGCCGAGTTATCTTTTTAGGAGCCTTCCTCTGATGTTTGAAACATTATTATCTTTCTATAGATCGCGTTGTTTTTTTCTTATTTTGGGAATGTAACGTATACCAGTGACATTTGGAATTTGGAATTATACAGCTTTCTGGTTGAAATTTGGCCAGTTGACAGTGCTTAACCAAAGAATATTGATGTTTGAGTATGAAATTGTAAATATAATAATACATAATATAAATTAAAATACATTATTTTCTTATATAGTTTTGACATTTTAACATTTACATTCGAGGCAAAAGAAATAAAAAGTGAGTCGATTTCATTAAAGGGACTATACACAAGATTGGCACAAAAGAATTTTTTTCTGTAACGAATCTCGGGGCAATTATTTGGTTTGCAATAATTGATAGGACCAGCTCATTTGAATGAACTCAAAGGGTATTGCACATATTAATTGCTAGAGCCACTGATGGAATAACACTTTATTTATTTAAGGGGCTGCTGATCTTTTGGTTAATCCTCATCTTGGAGGACTGCTTTTAGAGCTTGTGGATGCAGTTATCTGCACAGCCGAGTTATCTTTTTAGGAGCCTTCCTCTGATGTTTGAAACATTATTATCTTTCTATAGATCGCGTTGTTTTTTTCTTATTTCGGGAATGTAATGTATACCAGTGACATTTGGAATTTGGAATTATACAGCTTTCTGGTTGAAATTTGGCCAGTTGACAGTGCTTAACCAAAGAATATTGATGTTTGAGTATGAAATTGTAAATATAATAATACATAATATAAATTAAAATACATTATTTTCTTATATAGTTTTGACATTTTAACATTTACACTCGAGGCAAAAGAAATAAAAAGTGAGTCGATTTCATTAAAGGGACTGTACACAAGATTGGCACAAAAGAATTTTTTTCTGTAACGAATCTCGGGGCAATTATTTGGTTTGCAATAATTGATAGGACCAGCTCATTTGAATGAACTCAAAGGGTATTGCACATATTAATTGCTAGAGCCACTGATGGAATATCACTTTATTTATTTAAGGGGCTGCTGATCTTTTGGTTAATCCTCATCTTGGAGGACTCCTTTTAGAGCTTGTGGATGCAGTTATCTGCACAGCCGAGTTATCTTTTTAGGAGCCTTCCTCTGATGTTTGAAACATTATCTTTCTATAGATCGCGTTGTTTTTTTCTTATTTCGGGAATGTAACGAATACCAGTGACATTTGGAATTTGGAATTATACAGCTTTCTGGTTGAAATTTGGCCAGTTGACAGTGCTTAACCAAAGAATATTGATGTTTGAGTATGAAATTGTAAATATAATAATACATAATATAAATTAAAATACATTATTTTCTTATATAGTTTTGACATTTTAACATTTACACACGAGGTAAAAGAAATAAAAAGTGAGTCGATTTCATTAAAGGGACTGTACACAAGATTGGCACTAAAGAATTTTTTTCTGTAACGAACCTCGGGGCAATTATTTGGTGTGCAATAATTGATAGGACCAGCTCATTTGAATGAACTCAAAGGGTATTGCACATATTAATTGCTAGAGCCACTGATGGAATATCACTTTATTTATTTAAGGGGCTGCTGATCTTTTGGTTAATCCTCATCTTGGAGGACTCCTTTTAGAGCTTGTGGATGCAGTTATCTGCACAGCCGAGTTATCTTTTTAGGAGCCTTCCTCTGATGTTTGAAACATTATTATCTTTCTATAGATCGCGTTGTTTTTTTCTTATTTCGGGAATGTAACGTATACCAGTGACATTTGGAATTTGGAACTATACAGCTTTCTGGTTGAAATTTGGCCAGTTGACAGTGCTTAACCAAAGAATATTGATGTTTGAGTATGAAATTGTAAATATAATAATACATAATATAAATTAAAATACATTATTTTCTTATATAGTTTTGACATTTTAACATTTACACACGAGGTAAAAGAAATAAAAAGTGAGTTGATTTCATTAAAGGGACTGTACACAAGATTGGCACTAAAGAATTTTTTTCTGTAACGAACCTCGGGGCAATTATTTGGTGTGCAATAATTGATAGGACCAGCTCATTTGAATAAACTCAAAGGGTATTGCACATATTAATTGCTAGAGCCACTGATGGAATATCACTTTATTTATTTAAGGGGTTGCTGATCTTTTGGTTAATCCTCATCTTGGAGGACTCCTTTTAGAGCTTGTGGATGCAGTTATCTGCACAGCCGAGTTATCTTTTTAGGAGCCTTCCTCTGATGTTTGAAACATTATTATCTTTCTATAGATCGCGTTGTTTTTTTCTTATTTCGGGAATGTAACGTATACCAGTGACATTTGGAATTTGGAACTATACAGCTTTCTGGTTGAAATTTGGCCAGTTGACAATGCTTAACCAAAGAATATTGATGTTTGAGTATGAAATTGTAAATATAATAATACATAATATAAATTAAAATACATTATTTTCTTATATAGTTTTGACATTTTAACATTTACACTCGAGGCAAAAGAAATAAAAAGTGAGTCGATTTCATTAAAGGGACTGTACACAAGATTGGCACTAAAGAATTTTTTTCTGTAACGAATCTCGGGGCAATTATTTGGTTTGCAATAATTGATAGGACCAGCTCATTTGAATGAACTCAAAGGGTATTGCACATATTAATTGCTAGAGCCACTGATGGAATATCACTTTATTTATTTAAGGGGCTGCTGATCTTTTGGTTAATCCTCATCTTGGAGGACTCCTTTTAGAGCTTGTGGATGCAGTTATCTGCACAGCCGAGTTATCTTTTTAGGAGCCTTCCTCTGATGTTTGAAACATTATTATCTTTCTATAGATCGCGTTGTTTTTTTCTTATTTCGGGAATGTAACGTATACCAGTGACATTTGGAATTTGGAACTATACAGCTTTCTGGTTGAAATTTGGCCAGTTGACAGTGCTTAACCAACGAATATTGATGTTTGAGTATGAAATTGTAAATATAATAATACATAATATAAATTAAAATACATTATTTTCTTATATAGTTTTGACATTTTAACATTTACACTCGAGGCAAAAGAAATAAAAAGTGAGTCGATTTCATTAAAGGGACTGTACACAAGATTGGCACTAAAGAATTTTTTTCTGTAATGAACCTCGGGGCAATTATTTGGTGTGCAATAATTGATAGGACCAGCTCATTTGAATGAACTCAAAGGGTATTGCACATATTAATTGCTAGAGCCACTGATGGAATATCACTTTATTTATTTAAGGGGCTGCTGATCTTTTGGTTAATCCTCATCTTGGAGGACTCCTTTTAGAGCTTGTGGATGCAGTTATCTGCACAGCCGAGTTATCTTTTTAGGAGCCTTCCTCTGATGTTTGAAACATTATTATCTTTCTATAGATCACGTTTTTTTTTTTATTTCGGGAATGTAATGTATACCAGTGACATTTGGAATTTGGAATTATACAGCTTTCTGGTTGAAATTTGGCCAGTTGACAGTGCTTAACCAAAGAATATTGATGTTTGAGTATGAAATTGTAAATATAATAATACATAATATAAATTAAAATACATTATTTTCTTATATAGTTTTGACATTTTAACATTTACACACGTGGCAAAAGAAATAAAAAGTGAGTCGATTTCATTAAAGGGACTGTACACAAGATTGACACAAAAGAATTTTTTTCTGTAACGAATCTCGGGGCAATTATTTGGTTTGCAATAATTGATAGGACCAGCTCATTTGAATGAACTCAAAGGGTATTGCACATATTAATTGCTAGAGCCACTGATGGAATATCACTTTATTTATTTAAGGGGCTGCTGATCTTTTGGTTAATCCTCATCTTGGAGGACTCCTTTTAGAGCTTGTGGATGCAGTTATCTGCACAGCCGAGTTATCTTTTTAGGAGCCTTCCTCTGATGTTTGAAACATTATCTTTCTATAGATCGCGTTTTTTTTTTCTTATTTCGGGAATGTAACGTATACCAGTGACATTTGGAATTTGGAACTATACAGCTTTCTGGTTAAAATTTGGCCAGTTGACAGTGCTTAACCAAAGAATATTGATGTTTGAGTATGAAATTGTAAATATAATAATACATAATATAAATTAAAATACATTATTTTCTTATATAGTTTTGACATTTTAACAATTACACACGAGGTAAAAGAAATAAAAAGTGAGTCGATTTCATTAAAGGGACTGTACACAAGATTGGCACTAAAGAATTTTTTTCTGTAACGAACCTCGGGGCAATTATTTGGTTTGCAATAATTGATAGGACCAGCTCATTTGAATGAACTCAAAGGGTATTGCACATATTAATTGCTAGAGCCACTAATGGAATATCACTTTATTTAATTAAGGGACTGCTGATCTTTGGTTAATCCTCATCTTGGAGGACTCCTTTTAGAGCTTGTGGATGCAGTTATCTGCACAGCCGAGTTATCTTTTTAGGAGCCTTCCTCTGATGTTTGAAACATTATCTTTCTATAGATCGCGTTGTTTTTTTTCTTATTTCGGGAATGTAACGTATACCAGTGACATTTGGAATTTGGAACTATACAGCTTTCTGGTTAAAATTTGGCCAGTTCATAGTGCTTAACCAAAGAATATTGATGTTTGAATATGAAATTGTAAATATAATAATACATAATATAAATTAAAATACATTATTTTCTTATATAGTTTTGACATTTTAACATTTACACACGAGGTAAAAGAAATAAAAAGTGAGTCGATTTCATTAAAGGGACTGTACACAAGATTGGCACAAAAGAATTTTTTTCTGTAACGAATCTCGGGGCAATTATTTGGTTTGCAATAATTGATAGGACCAGCTCATTTGAATGAACTCAAAGGGTATTTCACATATTAATTGCTAGAGCCACTGATGGAATATCACTTTATTTATTTAAGGGACTGCTGATCTTTTGGTTAATCCTCATCTTGGAGGACTCCTTTTAGAGCTTGTGGATGCAGTTATCTGCACAGCCGAGTTATCTTTTTAGGAGCCTTCCTCTGATGTTTGAAACATTATTATCTTTCTATAGATCGCGTTGTTTTTTTCTTATTTCGGGAATGTAACGTATACCAGTGACATTTGGAATTTGGAACTATACAGCTTTCTGGTTAAAATTTGGCCAGTTGATAGTGCTTAACCAAAGAATATTGATGTTTGAGTATGAAATTGTAAATATAATAATACATAATATAAATTAAAATACATTATTTTCTTATATAGTTTTGACATTTTAACATTTACACACGAGGTAAAAGAAATAAAAAGTGAGTCGATTTCATTAAAGGGACTGTACACAAGATTGGCACTAAAGAAATTTTTTCTGTAACGAACCTCGGGGCAATTATTTGGTGTGCAATTATTGATAGGACCAGCTCATTTGAATAAACTCAAAGGGTATTGCACATATTAATTGCTAGAGCCACTGATGGAATATCACTTTATTTATTTAAGGGGCTGCTGATCTTTTGGTTAATCCTCATCTTGGAGGACTCCTTTTAGAGCTTGTGGATGCAGTTATCTGCACAGCCGAGTTATCTTTTTAGGAGCCTTCCTCTGATGTTTGAAACATTATTATCTTTCTATAGATCGCGGTTTTTTTTTCTTATTTCGGGAATGTAACGAATACCAGTGACATTTGGAATTTGGAATTATACAGCTTTCTGGTTGAAATTTGGCCAGTTGACAGTGCTTAACCAAAGAATATTGATGTTTGAGTATGAAATTGTAAATATAATAATACATAATATAAATTAAAATACATTATTTTCTTATATAGTTTTGACATTTTAACATTTACACTCGAGGCAAAAGAAATAAAAAGTGAGTCGATTTCATTAAAGGGACTGTACACAAGATTGGAACTAAAATAAAAAAATTCTGTAACGAATCTCGGGGCAATTATTTGGTTTGCAATAATTGATAGGACCAGCTCATTTGAATGAACTCAAAGGGTATTTCACATATTAATTGCTAGAGCCACTGATGGAATATCACTTTATTTATTTAAGGGACTGCTGATCTTTTGGTTAATCCTCATCTTGGAGGACTCCTTTTAGAGCTTGTGGATGCAGTTATCTGCACAGCCGAGTTATCTTTTTAGGAGCCTTCCTCTGATGTTTGAAACATTATTATCTTTCTATAGATCGCGTTGTTTTTTTCTTATTTCGGGAATGTAACGTATACCAGTGACATTTGGAATTTGGAACTATACAGCTTTCTGTTTAAAATTTGGCCAGTTGATAGTGCTTAACCAAAGAATATTGATGTTTGAGTATGAAATTGTAAATATAATTATACATAATATAAATTAAAATACATTATTTTCTTATATAGTTTTGACATTTTAACATTTACACACGAGGTAAAAGAAATAAAAAGTGAGTCGATTTCATTAAAGGGACTGTACACAAGATTGGCACTAAAGAATTTTTTTCTGTAACGAACCTCGGGGCAATTATTTGGTGTGCAATAATTGATAGGACCAGCTCATTTGAATAAACTCAAAGGGTATTGCACATATTAATTGCTAGAGCCACTGATGGAATATCACTTTATTTATTTAAGGGGTTGCTGATCTTTTGGTTAATCCTCATCTTGGAGGACTCCTTTTAGAGCTTGTGGATGCAGTTATCTGCACAGCCGAGTTATCTTTTTAGGAGCCTTCCTCTGATGTTTGAAACATTATTATCTTTCTATAGATCGCGTTGTTTTTTTCTTATTTCGGGAATGTAACGTATACCAGTGACATTTGGAATTTGGAACTATACAGCTTTCTGGTTGAAATTTGGCCAGTTGACAATGCTTAACCAAAGAATATTGATGTTTGAGTATGAAATTGTAAATATAATAATACATAATATAAATTAAAATACATTATTTTCTTATATAGTTTTGACATTTTAACATTTACACTCGAGGCAAAAGAAATAAAAAGTGAGTCGATTTCATTAAAGGGACTGTACACAAGATTGGCACAAAAGAATTTTTTTCTGTAACGAATCTCGGGGCAATTATTTGGTTTGCAATAATTGATAGGACCAGCTCATTTGAATGAACTCAAAGGGTATTGCACATATTAATTGCTAGAGCCACTGATGGAATATCACTTTATTTATTTAAGGGGCTGCTGATCTTTTGGTTAATCCTCATCTTGGAGGACTCCTTTTAGAGCTTGTGGATGCAGTTATCTGCACAGCCGAGTTATCTTTTTAGGAGCCTTCCTCTGATGTTTGAAACATTATTATCTTTCTATAGATCGCGTTGTTTTTTTCTTATTTCGGGAATGTAACGTATACCAGTGACATTTGGAATTTGGAACTATACAGCTTTCTGGTTGAAATTTGGCCAGTTGACAGTGCTTAACCAACGAATATTGATGTTTGAGTATGAAATTGTATATATAATAATACATAATATAAATTAAAATACATTATTTTCTTATATAGTTTTGACATTTTAACATTTACACTCGAGGCAAAAGAAATAAAAAGTGAGTCGATTTCATTAAAGGGACTGTACACAAGATTGGCACTAAAGAATTTTTTTCTGTAATGAACCTCGGGGCAATTATTTGGTGTGCAATAATTGATAGGACCAGCTCATTTGAATGAACTCAAAGGGTATTGCACATATTAATTGCTAGAGCCACTGATGGAATATCACTTTATTTATTTAAGGGGCTGCTGATCTTTTGGTTAATCCTCATCTTGGAGGACTCCTTTTAGAGCTTGTGGATGCAGTTATCTGCACAGCCGAGTTATCTTTTTAGGAGCCTTCCTCTGATGTTTGAAACATTATTATCTCTCTATAGATCACGTTTTTTTTCTTATTTCGGGAATGTTATGTATACCAGTGACATTTGGAATTTGGAATTATACAGCTTTCTGGTTGAAATTTGGCCAGTTGACAGTGCTTAACCAAAGAATATTGATGTTTGAGTATGAAATTGTAAATATAATAATACATAATATAAATTAAAATACATTATTTTCTTATATAGTTTTGACATTTTAACATTTACACACGTGGCAAAAGAAATAAAAAGTGAGTCGATTTCATTAAAGGGACTGTACACAAGATTGACACAAAAGAATTTTTTTCTGTAACGAATCTCGGGGCAATTATTTGGTTTGCAATAATTGATAGGACCAGCTCATTTGAATGAACTCAAAGGGTATTGCACATATTAATTGCTAGAGCCACTGATGGAATATCACTTTATTTATTTAAGGGGCTGCTGATCTTTTGGTTAATCCTCATCTTGGAGGACTCCTTTTAGAGCTTGTGGATGCAGTTATCTGCACAGCCGAGTTATCTTTTTAGGAGCCTTCCTCTGATGTTTGAAACATTATCTTTCTATAGATCGCGTTTTTTTTTTCTTATTTCGGGAATGTAACGTATACCAGTGACATTTGGAATTTGGAACTATACAGCTTTCTGGTTAAAATTTGGCCAGTTGACAGTGCTTAACCAAAGAATATTGATGTTTGAGTATGAAATTGTAAATATAATAATACATAATATAAATTAAAATACATTATTTTCTTATATAGTTTTGACATTTTAACAATTACACACGAGGTAAAAGAAATAAAAAGTGAGTCGATTTCATTAAAGGGACTGTACACAAGATTGGCACTAAAGAATTTTTTTCTGTAACGAACCTCGGGGCAATTATTTGGTTTGCAATAATTGATAGGACCAGCTCATTTGAATGAACTCAAAGGGTATTGCACATATTAATTGCTAGAGCCACTAATGGAATATCACTTTATTTAATTAAGGGACTGCTGATCTTTGGTTAATCCTCATCTTGGAGGACTCCTTTTAGAGCTTGTGGATGCAGTTATCTGCACAGCCGAGTTATCTTTTTAGGAGCCTTCCTCTGATGTTTGAAACATTATCTTTCTATAGATCGCGTTGTTTTTTTCTTATTTCGGGAATGTAACGTATACCAGTGACATTTGGAATTTGGAACTATACAGCTTTCTGGTTAAAATTTGGCCAGTTCATAGTGCTTAACCAAAGAATATTGATGTTTGAATATGAAATTGTAAATATAATAATACATAATATAAATTAAAATACATTATTTTCTTATATAGTTTTGACATTTTAACATTTACACACGAGGTAAAAGAAATAAAAAGTGAGTCGATTTCATTAAAGGGACTGTACACAAGATTGGCACTAAAGAATTTTTTTCTGTAACGAACCTCGGGGCAATTATTTGGTGTGCAATAATTGATAGGACCAGCTCATTTGAATAAACTCAAAGGGTATTGCACATATTAATTGCTAGAGCCACTGATGGAATATCACTTTATTTATTTAAGGGGCTGCTGATCTTTTGGTTAATCCTCATCTTGGAGGACTCCTTTTAGAGCTTGTGGATGCAGTTATCTGCACAGCCGAGTTATCTTTTTAGGAGCCTTCCTCTGATGTTTGAAACATTATTATCTTTCTATAGATCGCGTTGTTTTTTTCTTATTTCGGGAATGTAACGAATACCAGTGACATTTGGAATTTGGAATTATACAGCTTTCTGGTTGAAATTTGGCCAGTTGACAGTGCTTAACCAAAGAATATTGATGTTTGAGTATGAAATTGTAAATATAATAATACATAATATAAATTAAAATACATTATTTTCTTATATAGTTTTGACATTTTAACATTTACACTCGAGGCAAAAGAAATAAAAAGTGAGTCGATTTCATTAAAGGGACTGTACACAAGATTGGAACTAAAAATAAAAAATTCTGTAACGAATCTCGGGGCAATTATTTGGTTTGCAATAATTGATAGGACCAGCTCATTTGAATGAACTCAAAGGGTATTTCACATATTAATTGCTAGAGCCACTGATGGAATATCACTTTATTTATTTAAGGGACTGCTGATCTTTTGGTTAATCCTCATCTTGGAGGACTCCTTTTAGAGCTTGTGGATGCAGTTATCTGCACAGCCGAGTTATCTTTTTAGGAGCCTTCCTCTGATGTTTGAAACATTATTATCTTTCTATAGATCGCGTTGTTTTTTTCTTATTTCGGGAATGTAACGTATACCAGTGACATTTGGAATTTGGAACTATACAGCTTTCTGGTTAAAATTTGGCCAGTTGATAGTGCTTAACCAAAGAATATTGATGTTTGAGTATGAAATTGTAAATATAATAATACATAATATAAATTAAAATACATTATTTTCTTATATAGTTTTGACATTTTAACATTTACACACGAGGTAAAAGAAATAAAAAGTGAGTCGATTTCATTAAAGGGACTGTACACAAGATTGGCACTAAAGAATTTTTTTCTGTAACGAACCTCGGGGCAATTATTTGGTGTGCAATAATTGATAGGACCAGCTCATTTGAATAAACTCAAAGGGTATTGCACATATTAATTGCTAGAGCCACTGATGGAATATCACTTTATTTATTTAAGGGGCTGCTGATCTTTTGGTTAATCCTCATCTTGGAGGACTCCTTTTAGAGCTTGTGGATGCAGTTATCTGCACAGCCGAGTTATCTTTTTAGGAGCCTTCCTCTGATGTTTGAAACATTATTATCTTTCTATAGATCACGTTTTTTTTTTCTTATTTCGGGAATGTAACGTATACCAGTGACATTTGGAATTTGGAACTATACAGCTTTCTGGTTGAAATTTGGCCAGTTGACAGTGCTTAACCAAAGAATATTGATGTTTGAGTATGAAATTGTAAATATAATAATACATAATTTAAATTAAAATACATTATTTTCTTATATAGTTTTGACATTTTAACATTTACACTCGAGGCAAAAGAAATAAAAAAGTGAGTCGATTTCATTAAAGGGACTGTACACAAGATTGGCACAAAAGAATTTTTTTCTGTAACGAATCTCGGGGCAATTATTTGGTTTGCAATAATTGAAAGGACCAGCTCATTTGAATGAACTCAAAGGGTATTGCACATATTAATTGCTAGAGCCACTGATGGAATATCACTTTATTTATTTAAGGGGCTGCTGATCTTTTGGTTAATCCTCATCTTGGAGGACTCCTTTTAGAGCTTGTGGATGCAGTTATCTGCACAGACGAGTTATCATTTTAGGAGCTTTCCTCTGATGTTTGAAACATAATTATCTTTGTATAGATCGCGTTTTTTTTTTCTTATTTCGGGAATGTAACGTATACCAGTGACATTTGGAATTTGGAACTATACAGCTTTCTGGTTGAAATTTGGCCAGTTGACAGTGCTTAACCAAAGAATATTGATGTTTGAGTATGAAATTGTAAATATAATAATACATAATATAAATTAAAATACATTATTTTCTTATATAGTTTCGACATTTTAACATTTACACTCGAGGCAAAAGAAATAAAAAGTGAGTCGATTTCATTAAAGGGACTGTACACAAGATTGGCACTAAAGAATTTTTTTCTGTAATGAACCTCGGGGCAATTATTTGGTGTGCAATAATTGATAGGACCAGCTCATTTGAATGAACTCAAAGGGTATTGCACATATTAATTGCTAGAGCCACTGATGGAATATCACTTTATTTATTTAAGGGGCTGCTGATCTTTTGGTTAATCCTCATCTTGGAGGACTCCTTTTAGAGCTTGTGGATGCAGTTATCTGCACAGCCGAGTTATCTTTTTAGGAGCCTTCCTCTGATGTTTGAAACATTATTATCTTTCTATAGATCACGTTTTTTAGTGACATTTGGAATTTGGAATTATACAGCTTTCTGGTTGAAATTTGGCCAGTTGACAGTGCTTAACCAAAGAATATTGATGTTTGAGTATGAAATTGTAAATATAATAATACATAATATAAATTAAAATACATTATTTTCTTATATAGTTTTGACATTTTAACATTTACACTCGAGTTAAAAGAAATAAAAAGTGAGTCGATTTCATTAAAGGGACTGTACACAAGATTGGCACTAAAGAATTTTTTTCTGTAACGAACCTCGGGGCAATTATTTGGTGTGCAATAATTGATAGGACCAGCTCATTTGAATAAACTCAAAGGGTATTGCACATATTAATTGCTAGAGCCACTGATGGAATATCACTTTATTTATTTAAGGGGCTGCTGATCTTTTGGTTAATCCTCATCTTGGAGGACTCCTTTTAGAGCTTGTGGATGCAGTTATCTGCACAGCCGAGTTATCTTTTTAGGAGCCTTCCTCTGATGTTTGAAACATTATTATCTTTCTATAGATCGCGTTTTTTTTTCTTATTTCGGGAATGTAACGAATACCAGTGACATTTGGAATTTGGAGTTATACAGCTTTCTGGTTGAAATTTGGCCAGTTGACAGTGCTTAACCAAAGAATATTGATGTTTGAGTATGAAATTGTAAATATAATAATACATAATATAAATTAAAATACATTATTTTCTTATATAGTTTTGACATTTTAACATTTACACTCGAGGCAAAAGAAATAAAAAGTGAGTCGATTTTATTAAAGGGACTGTACACAAGATTGGAACTAAAGAATTTTTTTCTGTAACGAATCTCGGGGCAATTATTTGGTTTGCAATAATTGATAGGACCAGCTCATTTGAATGAACTCAAAGGGTATTGCACATATTAATTGCTAGAGCCACTGATGGAATATCACTTTATTTATTTAATTAAGGGGCTGCTGATCTTTTGGTTAATCCTCATATTGGAGGACTCCTTTGAGAGCTTGTGGATGCAGTTATCTGCACAGCCGAGTTATCGTTTTAGGAGCCTTCCTCTGATGTTTGAAACATTATTATTTTTCTATAGATCACGTTTTTTTTTCTTATTTCGGGAATGTAACGTATACCAGTGACATTTGGAATTTGGAATTATACAGCTATCTGGTTGAAAATTGGCCAGTTGACAATGCATAACCAAAGAATATTGATGTTTGAGTATAAAATTGTAAATATAATAATACATAATATAAATTAAAATACATTATTTTCTTATATAGTTTTGACATTTTAACATTTACACTCGAGGCAAAAGAAATAAAAAGTGAGTCGATTTCATTAAAGGGACTGTACACAAGATTGGCACTAAAGAATTTTTTTCTGTAACGAATCTCGGGGCAATTATTTGGTTTGCAATCATTGATAGGACCAGTTCATTTGAATGAACTCAAAGGGTATTGCACATATTAATTGCTAGAGCCACTGATGGAATATCACTTATGGAATATCACTTTATTTATTTAAGGGGCTGCTGATCTTTTGGTTAATCCTCATCTTGGAGGACCCCTTTTAGAGCTTGTGGATGCAGTTATCTGCACAGCCGAGTTATCGTTTTAGGAGCCTTCCTCTGATGTTTGGAACATTATTATTTTTCTATAGATCACGTTTTTTTTTTTCTTATTTCGGGAATGTAACGTATACCAGTGACATTTGGAATTTGGAATTATACAGCTATCTGGTTGAAATTTGGCCAGTTGACAATGCTTAACCAAAGAATATTGATGTTTGAGTATAAAATTTAATATAATAATACATAATATAAATTAAAATACATTATTTTCTTATATAGTTTTGACATTTTAACATTTACACTCGAGGCAAAAGAAATGTAAAGTGAGTCGATTTCATTAAAGGGACTGTACACAAGATTGGCACTAAAGAATTTTTTTCTGTAACGAATCTCGGGGCAATTATTTGGTTTGCAATAATTGATAGGACCAGTTCATTTGAATGAACTCAAAGGGTATTGCACATATTAATTGCTAGAGCCACTGATGGAATATCACTTATGGAATATCACTTTATTTATTTAAGGGGCTGCTGATCTTTTGGTTAATCCTCATCTTGGAGGAAATTTGGCCAGTTGACAGGACTTAAAGGTCTCAATAATAGTTATGAATAAACCCAAGGAGTATTGCACATAAAACTGATGGTGCCACTGATAGGATATCTCCTAATTTATATCCTTTCGAATACGGCCACGTAAATCAACGCGCTACCGTAGCCGCCTAATGGAGACTAATTTTTCAAGGGTGCTTGTTACCGCTACTGTTTTACTGTAGGAATACTGTAGACGACTGAAACGCACCGAAAAAGTAGGTATGCCCATTTCCATAGCCGCAAAATGCACATTTTCCACAAATTTGTGGTACATTTTTCATTAAAATAAGAAGGATTGTGAATTTTAAAAACCGCATTAATACGCTATGGTACTTTGTCTTAGAAACAGTTACTACACTACGGAATTTCTTTCAAATATAATAACCATGCAAAAATAAACAACGGTATTTCTTTAAAAATCGTCATTTAACATTATTCGCCACTGGCATTTGTTAATTTGCTTTTATAAAATAGCATACTTATGCTTTTCCTCTTGTATCAGAAGTATGCTGTGGTATCACTGTTAAATTAAAGAAATGAGCAAAACTGCGCAGTGGTATTACTGTGATATTTGTTTTACGGACTGTGTGTTTACTTCGCTAAGGTAGACATTTCATGTTTGAATTAAACTAAATCAGTCACTTAAGTGCACTTTGGTAGCGTTCTTGAATCTAGAAGTATGCAAAACTACGCAGCGGTAATTCCTGTATAAACATAATACGTAATCAACATAACACAACCCATTTCAAAGGCGACGTTGCCTTTGAAGGTCATTAAACGCTAGTTACGCTTCCTTTTAAAACTTTTTGAAATATATGCTATAACTTTCTAATAAATCCAACCGGACATCTATTACGTGATCGCTATAAAGTTATAATGGAAACCATAGTGACTGCAAATGTATCAACAGAACACCCATTACAAAATTGCTGTCACAGTTGCCATGAAAACCACTGCAATAGACGATTAACCAACCGGACAAATATCACAAGGTCGCATCAAGGTTACATTGGAACCACAGTGACCCCTGTTATGAAAGTTGTATGGGAAAGGAGCATGACTTAATAAAACATTTAACAATACATATCTGTCGATGAAGCAATGATCAAATGTCACGGTCACCATTCAAGAATCGTTGGTGCTCAGTGTGTCATGGGGTATCTCAAGAATTACCAGGCGTACTTAAAGTCGAAAGATAGAAGTAGGGTTGACTCAAATAGTTGTAGAGAACTGAAGAGAAAACATCACAGGATGATCATGTTGTATTTGCCGACAAGTTTAAAACATCAGTTCCTCTGGCTTTTGGAAAAAATCTATACATTCGTGTCACGCATTAAACACCGGAAGGACATATTGGTCAATTGCAAAATCAGTCCACGAAAAGAGATGGCAACGTTAGGATGCTCAGCAGAGGGGAACACATGGCATGAAATATTTCGGACCGGAAGCTTATGTCCACTGTATTGGAATAATCAAAACATGTGTGCAACCCGATGACATGTTTCAATCCTATAATAAATAGCCGACAGAACAAGGTTTTGACGGAAGAAGTAAATACAAAAGGAAAGTGGGAAAAAACATGCATCAGAGTTATTTTATAATTAAAAAAGAGCATGGGTGTTGTAGACAGTCAACATTTACAGTGTACCAACACAAAGTGCTTATTTGTGGACCTAATTTGTGTGGTTTGCTGTGGACATCTCGCTTGTGGTTCATCATGTATAAAGCGTCAACCCTCCGGTTACCTATAAGCTGTTTGAGAGAATGGTAATACTTTTTTACAGAATATTACAAACATGCTGTAGAATGTTAAATAGTAACGATAATCAGGTTTAATAACATATTGATCGTTGCATGTACCAAAATGAAACATGAACAACATCTTTTAAAATCAATCAGCTGTTTAATGTTTTATGTTTCTGGTTTTAGGTTGCAGAATAACTTATATAGCACACGTATAAGGAAATCCAAACAAACAAGCGACATTTTTAACTTGACCTCTTTGTCAATGTGCAGTGCAGAGTCAGCTTGCACGAGTATAATTCTAATGTTTATAAAATAAAACTCAGATGAAATGTTATTTTATTTAAGGGAATGTTTTATTTCGTATCGTGGCATTACCTCTAGGAAAGGCCGAATGGAGGTCAAGTCCAACAAGACTATGGCTCCAGAAACACAAAGGAACGGAAATCAACAACTAATGTATGTAAAACATTTTCAATAATATATGTTTTTTATATAATTGCATTTTTAAATGACCCTTAAATCGAAACAATGAACGGCCTCTGAAGTTCATGAAAATGCATACATTAAATTATTTCTACTGTTTAATGGCACATCTTGAATTTCAGAGTCTAGTACAAGAAAGCGCCGTTTAGATCAATGATGTATTAAAATAAATTTTCAATAACGTGTCTTTATAACAAATATTCATCAATATGTGATTTCTTTTTACAGACCGATGATATTGCATTGCACCAGAAACTCCACTAGACTCTGTTGCCGTTTCGTTAATACTGGTGTTGTTTCCCGTGACAAATCTTGCAATATTTTTATCAATATAATAGTTACAGTCAAATATTTTGATTTATGTTTTGGTCTATTTTTTATTATATAATTATTTACATGTGTTCTTGGTTGATTGGAGAAAAAATATTACCATTATTGATTTTCGTCATGTTTGATTTTATCCCTATGTATTCCTCAAGTTCCTATGATGTATAAAATTGATCTATACATTTTATAACCTTGATGTATGAATTAATTGTGAATCCGTATTTGGATTTAAGTCCTATAAGTATACATTTATATAGGAAATGAATGAACATGTGTGTAAAATATCATGATAGAGAATTGTTATTTTAATTCCTTTCTGATATATTTGATAAAAAATATATTGTTTTGTAATCGCTCTATGCATGTGTAAATACTAAAACAAAAATATGTATAATATAATGAAAACTACAGAGACAATAAAAAATAGGCCCTGTTAAGGGGTACACGTCAAGGACCCATACAACAATGAACTAGACACACAAACATTGTTACACCACTTCTAATCATAAGTTTCACTTTTTGTTTTAATGCTGAATTTTACATAGAATGACACGTGCCTGGAAAACTGTGATAATGTGATGTCTGCATTAAAATTAAGCACGGCTAAAATAGCGTATTTATACATACATGGTTTATTCACACATGGCATTCCAGAGAGTGTTTTAATATGTGGATTCAAGCATACACCTGCATAATATGATTGTAATAATAAAAACATTTCGCAACGTTGCCTTACAAACATCTTTTTAAGCATTGTACTTTTGAAATATTTTGGAAAACCTTTTCCTACTTCTGTAGTACAAAATAGAAATATCAAATACTAGCCGTAGTGTATTTATGAGGAAAACAACAGACATAAATATTGAGTTACTACAAAAGGTAAAACTGCCATAGTGTATTTATGCATGCACACGTGGTATAATTCAAAGATTGATCATAACATTAAACGTCTCCGGCCATTTTGAAATACATATTCCTGAAATGTTTGTACTAGAACTACCAGAGTGTATTAATGCATAATATTATCCTTTTAATAACAACTTGTTCAAAGAAGTAATTTCTATCTACATAACTCGCCTATAGTAGTTTTATAAACATTAAAAAGTAGCCAATACCGGAGATGAAAATTACCACAACCTACATATCACAGGATTACCATTGCGCTGTTTTGCATGTTTGTTTACTGATGATTGTCTTCAATCAAATTACTACAACACATGTCTACGGTTATTCCTACATTTGTTCAAAATTCATCATATCCGTAGTGTATTAATGAGATTTTTGTATTTTTCCGAAGTCAACCAGAGCGTAGTTATGCCGAAATGTCATATATATTAATAAGTGAATATTTTAATTGCCGTAACATAATAAAACCAATAAAATGCATTTTATTGTATAAATGTGTCTATTAAAGGGTTTAAGTAAAAGGAAAAATGTACAATTTCACTAGAGCATTTAATTTACCTAATTAGGGATAATGTATATGTCACTAATTCGTGAAATGCAAACTTGAATTATAAGGGTGTTATGTTATATAATTTTATGATGTTTGTAATTAATTTCTTTAATTGTGTTATAAATTTATACTGTTTCGAAATTGATAAACATTTTACCTAATTGCTAACGCATTTTAATCGGGAGATTTAAGTCTCTGCTTTTAGCAAAACATGTACAGGAAGTGTATGACAGAGGTAATGGGGACACCCGAATTTAGAGTCTGCATTAGACGGCTATGGTAGCGGAAAGGATATAAGGGGCTACTGATTTTGTGTTTTATCCTGATTATTTATAGGTGATGCCGTACAATAGTGCCAAGAGTAATTTCTTGAGTATCTCACAGCACAACCCTCTTATGATTATAGGAGCTTTCCTCTGGGTATGAAACATATTAATTGATAGGACCATCTTATAATTTTGTAATGAATAAAGCCAAAGGAAGTTTAACATATTAGTTGATGGTTCCACTCACAGAATATTGGTACTACCAGAAGGGTGCCTCCATGTATATCCATGGCGCTATCCTTTTGGTAAATGTGTACTTTTTATTTGTAGGACTACTAGTGGGGAATGGCTGTATTTAATTGTTGCTGTCAACTGTCTTGGTACCAGTCATGACAACATTTACCTACCTGCAGCAGAGGCCCTGCTGACTTTAAACAATCATAGCTGGTAAGAATGGTACAAATATGTACAGAAACAACATATATATAAATATATATATATTTACAGTGGAAACTCACTAAACCGGATCTCCACAAAACCAGAATCCTCGGGATACAAGACTTTTTTCAGAGTCCCGGTTTTTCCCTTCTACTTTTAATGTAAAATAATCCCTACAAAACTGGATACCAGACAAAAATTGAGAAAATTTTATGTCAAAATGATTTTATGTATTAGGATTTTGCGAATCGCATGTTACTTTGTCACTTTGTTTTGACAGCCGGTGCGTCGTTAAATATTGCACCTGTGATGTTGTGTTAACTCGATAATCAATAATGATGATTGCGCTGTACATTGACTGCCGCGCAATAATCAAATGATAATCAAACTTGTGAAAAGAAAATTGACTTGACTAGTTCTTTATTTTCTGCAACAAACAAATTAATGTTTCAATCAAAATCAAACTTCACTTTGATTTTAAGACTTGGAAAAGAAGATGATTATAAAAACGCAGAAATGTTTAATTATGTTTATCACTTTTGCATGTGCTTTAATCATGTCTCAACCTCTGTCTAAACATCAACTTCCCTTTAAAGGTTAACTCAGTTAATATTTTGAGTAAACTTACTCCGTACATCAAATCCTCACTAAACCGGAATCCTCACTAAACCGGAAATTTTGCCCAGTCCGGACCATGTCCGGTATGGTCCGGTTTAGTGAGTTTCCACTGTATATATATATATATATATTCAAAAAGAATATTGACTTTTCTGGAAAATTGTACAGCAAATTCCAAAGATATATTCCTTGTCTGCATGCATGTGCTCCTACAAATCTTATTTTGGGGCAAAGATGTCTTTCTGAAAAGCAGGATATACCATGCTATAATATATCACCCATTGACTTTAAAAGAATACAATTTAAATAATACTTGTTCTACAGCATTCAAACTTTCAGACAGTGATATTGAAATGTTAAAGTTTTAATTAAGCTATTAGTAATTGAAATTGATTCCACGGTAACCATGGAGACACATTCTTGTCTAAAAATTATACTTTATCTTTTGCATATGCTATTGTGTTTCTTAAAAACACATTTGTGTTCATCAATAAAATCCATCCAATGAAGAATTTATGGGTAAAATGAAAATTCACATTAACATTGAACGCAATTAAATGAAAACTTGTTATTGTTTATTTTGGACAACATTTGTTATATGGCGTGTGCTACAATATAATTGAAAAACAGCTGTTTATTGGAGAGAAACAAGAGAGAAACAAGCAAATATGTCGATGGTCATTCATTTGTTTTTTCTGGCTTTAGTGTTCAGATCAAGAATAAAATACTATGAAGCAACAAAAACTTTTGTGAGAAAGTTATTCTGCATGTTCCCACGGCAACCAATCTTCTTTATTTGATATTCAAACCAAAGTTAAAGAATTTGACCAATGTTCAGGTTTTTTATTAACTACATTACCATTATTTAATGAATATTTATCTGCTTTATCTAATTTAATGTCATAATAAATAATTTTTAGCAAATAGAAATTCACATTACGTTATTTTAGTGATACTTGGATAATAGAAAGAAGAACAGTTAACAATATACTAATGGCACAGACCTGATACCCTATTTAAAGGATCACAAAACAATAGTCAAGTATGAAATTGATATTACAATATTACTGAATGGGAGCATGATTGATAAATAAACATTCCACAATTATGTATCTTTCAGTCATTTCATTTCAATTTTAAAAGGTTGCTATGGAAACATATCAACTATGTTTTGTTTTTTTAAAAAGTACAATATACCAATAAGATACATTTCTAAAGTTGATTCATTTGAGACTGCATAAACACAACATGAGACAATGAATCAAAAATATGCTTTTAACCAGTATTAATTAAATATTATAAGTACAATCATGTTTCTTAAAGAAAACAAATGTTTATATTTGTTATTTCCAACCAGCGACTGAACTAGTCTTCTTTAGTAGCAGTACTCAAGACTTGGTTATAAGGACAGTATCAAAAGTGGATATGGTATATAATTAAATGAGCTTTAAAATAGTGAAAAAGAAGTTTATCGCATCTCCTAATGTACATGTACTAAATAAACAATAACAAGCAGTTACTTTAGATTGACAGGATAGAACCAATACTTAAAAACAAGTTGCCCATTGTACCCACTGGCTGCACTAGAGGGGGAGGCTCACCAGGCAACGGCCCTCACATCGTTCAAATTTATTTCTAATATATCGGAGAAATAAGATAAAAAGTAATGTTATACATTCAAAATACAACATCTCAGACTACAAATTGCTTACATTTTTTTTTTTGGGGGGGGGGGGGGGGGGAGAACCCATTTTATGCCATCCGCCCTGGTACCATTGTAAGAATTGTAACTATGAATTCATAAAGGGAGCATTCAGTTAGAGTTTGGTCTTGTGTAGTAGGGGGAACTGGAAAACCCGGAAAAAGAAACCCACTCGTCCAACTTGGTGACCACTAACCAAACTCACACTCGCCTAGGCTGGGAATTGAACGCAGGTTCTCTAGGAGAGAGGCGAATAGGAAATTCCTATCGAGCCCATTGGTATAGTTCTATACATAACATATCATATAGCTTTCCTATTATTTAGCATGCAAGTGTTACTCTAACCCTTAAGCTGCTGATGGCGATTTTAAAGGCTATGCAAACAGCTTGGAACCAGACCAGACGCCGAGTAACTCGGCGCCTGGTCAGGTTCCAAGCTGTTTGCCACTCTGTCAATATATCCCCAAAGTTTTAAGTAAATTGAAAGAAATTTAGAATAAACCAGACAACATTTTTGAGCAGACGACAATTTACCCAGCATGCAAAGGGTTAATTACTGCTTAGAAAATACTTGCTCTGCCTTAACAAATCAAATAGTTATAGTTCTTGGTTGGCTGTGCATAATTTCATTGTAGGACTGTATATTCTAATATATTTGATATTATTTCATCTTATGATAACATTAAAACAGAGAGAGATATACATGTTGTAAGCAAACTATCATAATTTTTATACTTTAACTATTTAGTTATCAGATGGTTTAATGTTACCGAAGGGCCAACAAAATAAAGAACACATTAACATGTCTGTATACTCATGTTTCAACACCATACTGTTTGTACATATTTATAAAATGCAATGTAAAGTTTTGTAAAAATAGCTGCAACTTTGAAGAAATAAAATGTATCCACCTTTCTAACAATTATGGCAGAATGTTAAATCACATCTCTGCTTAAAGTTACTTGCCATTTATGCAATGATTTAACTTGTCATTTCTCAGAATTTTTGTGCATGTATGCAAAAACATAATTTTGGTTCATATTGTAAATGTTGATGAAAAGCTCTCATGAGATGCAACATGTTTTGCCTTTTTTTATTTAATAACAAACATTGATTTTAGTGACAAAGAGTGTGATTATTTCCTTTTTTTATTTTTATTTTTTTAAATAAACATGTAAATCCATAATTATTATGTTAGGTAGTTTTTTTTTCTGTGTTAAAATTCCTTAATTAGCTGTTATCATGTATAATAAATAAATTCATAAGAATGGTAATTGCCAATTACATTTTTTACGTTTGATTTTTTTATTGATAAAAGTAATGTTTCATTTTCTGTATAAATAACACTATGGTACGTCAGACTCATAAGGAATACTTTTATAAGTGACTTTAGAGGTGTTTTGTTTAAGGGGTGTTTATTTCATGCGTTGGTCCTTTTTCCCCCTAGTAAAACCTTACAGGTATTTTGCCACCTAGTGATTGGGAGGGGGGGGGGGGGCACATTACAAAAATAAGCAGTGTTAATATGGTGTTTTGTTTGAGGTGTTGTTTTCCCACATCCTTATGTGTAACCTTGGAGCCTGTAATTAAGAGGTACCTTAATTGGTTTGTTAAAATTAAAATCTACTCTACTGTAACATTCTCCAGATGACAGCAGCCAATTGTATTAAACCAGTTCATTCGTTTTAAGTTTGTAAATGATAACCCATTTATGTTTTTTGTTTTTATGAATAACGCATATCAAATATGATTTGTATCTTTTTCTTATAGCAGGATTGAACTATTTCATCTTGAAGTGTGTTAATAGGAATATATCCAGCAACCTACCGGTATCTGAAGTTTTGCCAGAATAACTACAATATTGGACAACAAGCTCCGGAACTTTGTTATTCAAGGTACCTTATTTGTAATGAAGTGAACGATTTTGGTACATGCATTTGTATTATAGGTCTCAAATATAGTTCAGAATGAACCCAAGGAGTATTGCCCATAGAATTGATGGTGCCTTAAATTGGTGGGTTATTTCCTTATTTATATAAGGGACTATACTGTTTTTAGCTCGACTATTCGAAGAATATGGAGAGCTATACTATTCACCCAAGCATCAGCATTGGCTTCAGCGTCACACCTTGGTTAAGGTTTTGCATGCAAGCTTACTTAGGTTAATATCTCAGCAACTCCTTGAGGTATTGCATTGAGACTTTATACAATGGTACTCAACCATCCAACCTACTTAATTAACCAAGTTAAAAGAAATAGTTGCCTTTTTTATTCGACTTAGAAATTCTGGTTAAGGTTTTGAATGTTTCCTTATAAAATATTTGCTGTGTTCGGTATTGGGTCATCTGGGGTTAAAAACTAGGTCACCAGGTCAAATTAAAGGAAAAGCTTGTGAACACTATATAGGTCAAAATTATGAATGTATCTTCAGGAAACTTGGTCAGAATGTTAATATTAATAATCTCTAGGTTAAGTTTGAATCTGGGTCATGTGCAGTCAAAAACTAGGTCAAATTATAGGAAAAGCATGTTCACACTCTAGAAGCCACATTTATGACCATATGTTCATGGAACTTGATCAGAATGTTATTCTTGATGATCTTTAGGTAAAGTTTGAAACTGGATAATCAGAGGTCAAAAACCAGGCCACTAGGTCAAATCATAGAAAAACTTTGTAAACACTGTAGAGGTTACATTCTCATGATCACCATGAAACTATGGCAGAAAGTTTGTGTTAATGAAGTCTATGTCAAGTTTGAAACTGGGTAACCGGAGTTCTAAAACTAGGTCACAAAGTCAAATCTTAAAAAAAAACTTCTTAAAAACACTGTTGAGGCCATATTTTCTATTTTATCTACATGAAACCTGGTCGGAATGTACTTAAAAGAGCAAGGTAAGGTTTGCAACTGGGTCATCTGTGATATTAAAAAAAATCATCTGTGATATTAAAAAAAACTTGGGTCACTAGGAAGGATCTAACCCCCTGTCACAATTGCCCTCACCCTGAAAACACTTATTTTACACTTGAATAGGATCAGGTGAGTGATGCAGAGCCTTCAGGGTCCTCTTGTTTCATTTGTTGCCAAGCAATAATCAAGTACATTGAGACTAAATGTTCAGAACCCAAATCAAATGTTACTAACATAAATGATTTGCAGACACACACTCCAGCTAGCTGGCTCAAACTCCATATTTCCTAAACCCCCTAAAGGATGTTCATGAAACTTTTGTAAAATGTTCACCTTATAATGACTGAACATGCAGAACCCACATTCCAAGCTAGCTGGCTGAAAGTCAAGGTCACAGTTAATGGTCAAACATTCAGGCCACATATTTTTTGTATATTTTCATGCCTACATTGGTGTTTCTTTTGCACCCCTCAAAGAATTCCTATGAGACTCAGGTCAAATGTTCACCCTGTTCAGATGAAGTGGAGAACTCACATTCTAAACACAGGGTCAAGGCCAAAGGTTCTAGCCATATAATTCATGTTCGCTATCTCCTGAACCTGATTTTCATAACAAGTGTGTCCAATGTTCACATCAACCCATACACATAGTCAGTTCCATATCTCCCATTGTCAAATATCATGGAATAAAATGAGACAAGCATTTGGGAGACATCTGTTTAGGGTCCCAAAAAGAGCCCTCTAGTTTGCCCTGGCACAAATGGACAGTGTTGTTAATATTAATGAAATATACTTGCCTTTAAATTCCTTTGTTCATACTGATTTATGAGAGAATTCATGATTTGCAGATTAATTGTGATACTGTAGCCCAGCAATTATTACAAATGCACTGGCAAGAAAACTGGGTACTTAACAATCATCACAAATTTTATACGTGGCATACACAGATTGATTTATTCATAAAATTGCATAATTGCTCAATTTTAAACAGTCGTAAAATCTGCGGTAATAAAAGAACTTTATGATTATTGTTCATTGCATAAAATAAGTTGTACAAGTTTTATATTTTATATAAATTTACATTACACAGCCTGTCAATCAAACTTACGCCGGTTGCTACCTGTCTGACCAAACAGTGTCCAGATTAGTCGGGGCTAATATCAGTTGCCTGTTGCTTTCTGCCATGTCTGTCTCCGATAATCTGCACTTAACAACAGTAGTGTAATAACACTGTTTTCTATACATTTAACTCAAAATATGTTTCTTATTTATTATAACTAAGAGGTTATGTAAAGACAATTGTAGAAATCCAAAATTCTGACATTTTATTTTAATGCTGCTCAAATTATGCTTTTTGCATTTGTTTGGTAACAAAGTGACCTTTAAGTAGACTATTTCAACCCACCAAATGTCTTCATGTAACTGTCCATATTATTATATACGTATATTTTCTGTTAGTCTGAAAATAAGAAATTATCGATCAGTATTCAAAGTGTATGATATTGACAATATCTTTAAATACGAGGCATATACAATTGCATTTAACTTTGTTTGGACATAGTCTGTTAGTGAAAAGAAATGAAATCACATCTCATTGCTTATATGAATTGTGCAGAATTAGAAGATTTTCTATTTTATTAATTGTTATTCATTTAAGCTTGCATATCAGTTCTAAGATTGTTGTATTTTTATGCTAAAGTGTCATATAGTTTTTACAATCGGTTGTATTACATTGTATAACTGAAAAAGAATTACGATCTCAAAAAATTAATCATTCTTTAACTAAGTCAGAGTACATGTGAGTTGTTTTTATGCCCACCTTCATGCCCCCAAAGGTGGGCATATTAAAATCGCACCGTCCGTCCGTCCGGCTCTGTAACTTTCCCTTGTATGGACAGATTTTAAAAATAACTTGCCACATGTGTTCGACATACCAAGACGACGTGTCGCGTGCAAGACCCGTTTCCCTATCTCTAAGGTCAAGGCCACACTTAGTGTTTATTCACAATGGAGTGCTGCATATAAGGACATAGAGTATAGGTTGTCGTGTCCGGGCTGTAACTTTCCCTTGTATGGACAGAATTAAAAAATAATTTGCCATATGTGTACCACATACCAAGACGACGTGTCGAGTGCAAGACCCGTGTCCCTACCTCAAAGGTCAAGGTCACACTTAGTGTTTATTCACAATGGAGTGCTGCATTATATATGATAAGGACATAGAGTACAGGTTGTTGTGTCCGGGCTGTAACTTTCCCTTGTATGGACAGATTTTAAAATAACTTGCCACATGTGTTCCACATACCAAGACGACGTGTCGCGTGCAAGACCCGTGTCCCTACCTCAAAGGTCAAGGTCACACTTAGTGTTTATTCACAATGGAGTGCTGCATATAAGGACATAGAGTATAGGTTGTCGTGTCCGGGCTGTAACTTTCTCTTTTATGGACAGATTTTAAAATAACTTGCCACATGTGTTCCACATACCAAGACGACGTGTCGCGTGCAAGACCCGTGTCCCTACCTCAAAGGTCAAGGTCACACTTAGTGTTTATTTACAATGGAGTGCTGCATATAAAGCCATAGAGTATAGGTTGTCGTGTCCGGGCAGTAACTTTCCCTTGTATGGACAGATTTTAAAATAACTTGCCAAATGTGTTCCACATACCAAGACGACGTGTCGCCTGCAAAACCTGTGTCCCTACCTCAAAGGTCAAGGTCACACTAAGAGTTTATTTACAATGGAGTGCTGCATATAAGGACATAGAGTATAGGTTGTCGTGTCCGGGCTGTAACTTTCCCTTGTATGGACAGATTTTAAAATAACTTGCCACATGTGTTCCACATACCAAGACGACGTGTCGCCTGCAAGACCCGTGTCCCTACCTCAAAGGTCAAGGTCACACTTAGTGTTTATTCACAATGGAGAGCTGCATATAAGGACATAGAGTATAGGTTGTCGTGTCCGGGCTGTAACTTTCTCGTGTATGGACAGATTTTAAAATAACTTGCCACATGTGTTCCACATACCAAGACGACGTGTCGCGTGCAAGACCCGTGTCCCTGCCTCAAAGGTCAAGGTCACACATAGTGTTTATTCACAATGGAGTGCTGCATATAAGGACATAGAGTATAGGTTGTCGTGTCCGGGCTGTAACTTTCCCTTGTATGGACAGGTTTAAAAAAAACTTGACACTTGTGTTCCACATACCAAGACGACGTGTCGCGTGCAAGACCCATGTCCCTACCTCAAAGGTCAAGGTCACACTTAGTGTTTATTCACAATGGAGTGCTGCATATAAGGACATAGAGTATAGGTTGTCGTGTCAGGGCTGTTACTTTCCCTTGTATGGACAGATTTTAAAATCACTTGCTACATGTGTTCCACATACGAAGACAACGTGTCGTGTGCAAGACCCATGTCCCTACCTCTAAGGTGAAAGATACACTAAGTGTTTATTCACAAGGGAATTCTGAATATAAGGACATAACAGTGTAGGTTGTCAAGTATGGGTGGTATTTTTTATGTTCAGAGGCAATTTAAAATAACTTGCCATATGTATTTGACACGTAAAGGCAAGATCAACTTTTCATGTACTGACCTTGTTTGTAGGTCAATGTCACATTCAGGGGCATTCGTCACATACTGTGACAGCTCTTGTTTGTATAATAAAACCTATTTTAACAGCTTACAACTGAGATCTTGGCAAATTATTATATTTGTCATAAGAACCCCATTGGAAATAAGTTGAATAACTTTAATGGGTTATCCTGTGTTATATATTTGTCCCATTGAATTAAATCTTAATTAACGCACGTACATGTATCCAACGCATTCTAATGATGTTGTGATTTAGTAAAGATATCATCCCTTGTACTTTGGTAATCAGTCTGTGATATAACTTTATGAAATATTTTATTTATTACAAAATGACATGTATATATATGCATAAATAAATCTCATAGATCTATTATCATGCAAAGGTCATAAAAAAGTTTATATAAAATGGTTATCAACAATAATAATTTATTAAACTTGCATAAAAAAAGGTGATTCTTATATGAAGATGGAAGAAAGAAAGCGAAGTCCATATGATCTATTAGCAAACGTTGTTTATTGTTGACTTTTGTAAACACACATACAGGTTTTAGCAACTGGGTGAGAAAGGCTTCCCAGTAATATTTGTATCTTTTTTCTGACCAGACATTTGTAGTGAATTATTCAGTTGCAGTGGTTTTGACGCCACTGAACCAGCACTGCTACATGACAGATATACATGTTTGACAGTACAAGTGCATCGTCATTCTTTGTCATTTTTAGACACTACTTGTTGTGCGTTGGCAGAAATGCAGAGTGGTACCACCAGTCGTCTATGCCACCTTTCCCCTCATTTTAGAGGCTAATGTGGACAGTCCCTGCAGTTTACAGCTAAGCCCTCAGTATAGCCCTACAAATTTTAGGTAAGGAATAAATTTTGGCTACAAGCTTACGATTTATGCACTCGTTTAAAGTCTGTACTTGTTCTGAGCCCAACTCACATTCCACATCAAAATTTAAGATCCCTGACTAAATATTTTTTTCAGATGTTCTGACTAAGCTTCATGTACGTACACTACTAATATTTGGATAAGAACTTTATCAAATTGATAATGATTTAATAAATGAGGTATCCCAGATTTACACCCAGTCCTCTTGCAGATACTGCCGATGGCGCGTAGATCCAGTACATTGGGCCTGAGTTTCCAGTACTGGGTTGACATCTCCATGCAGCCGAACTAGAGCCAGGATTAATATCAGACGGTGAGCTTCTGCGTATTAATTTCCTAAACACTGCTAGAAGTCTAAGCTTTCCTTTTGTCATTTTTACAACTAAAAAAAAAAGGTGACAATATCAGAGACTAGATACTAATTGATGTTCCAAATTTATACATAGAAAACCTGTTTTATGCTTTAAAATCAAATAAGACCACAGGATTTTCATTCATTTTAAGAGGCACTGTGGAACTTTCATTATTTTCATTATTCAAATGCATGATTTTAGCATGATTTTTATTTCAAAAGTTTTTTTAACACATTTTAAATGCAGTGAAGGGGCTAAATCAGGGATAAGGAACAAGTAGGTCACAAACATTTTATCATCTTTCTTATTTCATCTAAATCTATAAATCTTATCTGGAGAAACATCAAATTTTGTTTGATCTCAATTTCTCGGAAAATGTAGCTGTCTGAGGACCTATTCATCAATGAGTATCACTGTCTTGAAATTGCTGTTGCGATAGAATTTTCATAGAAAAATACTAAGGAAAAAAGTGTATTTCTTACTTAGAGGTTCATTAGTAATAGTAATAGTTTTTATTGTATAACAAAGGTTTGCATTAAAATGACACTTATTCAAAATCAATACATACACATGTGTATTAAAGATACATTTTGGCTGATAAATCTTTAACTACTTACTAAATAATGCATTTATGGCAAATATTAATTACTTACAACAAGCTTGTAACTGTAAATTTAAAAGTTGAACATGCAAAGATAATAAATGATATGTGAGTGCTAAAAGATTTACTGTGATGTACTATTGTCTCATAGTTAGAAATACTGTTATTTCTGCACATTTCTTTCAAACTCAACTGGTTATCCTCCATAAGAACCATTGTTTTATACTTTTGTTCATCCTTTTTATTATCATCAATATACAATTATATTAATTTTGGTAAATCTTATTTTGGAGTAAGAGTGCATCTTTAATGCGTCTGTGTCATTGTAGCCCAAGTAGTTCTTTAAAACAATTTCCCCCCACTTAGGTAGCATTTGATGATTTGAACATTGCATTCTTGTATATATTTTCAAATTTACACATGATTGATATCATATTTGAAGACAATTAATATGTGGTTTTGAATCATATTTTGTAGGACCTCTCTGTGGGTGGATGAATTCAGAGATGACCCCAAAGATGCGGCCATGACTGTGTCACATGGACGTTATAGATGAAACCATCATGATTTTTTGGTGATAAATCAACAGACAAAGTGTGTATAATTTGTGGATAAATAGTGTTAAAGCTAGAAACTTATCTACGAATTCCTACTCAAGTGGTGAACTGGAATAATATTGTATACAACAAAGAAGAGAATCTTGTTGTGGGCCGACTTCTTACACAATTCTGCAGTCGTCTGCACTAGACCTGTTGGAGCAGTTTGATTTGATTTATCAGTGGCTCTACCTAAAGCAAGCTTTTGTTTTCACAAGCTTGATGTAATATTCTTCTTATTTTCAAACTAAAAAAAAACCCGACATTTGACAAGTTCCATGACATATTTAAGGCATATTTTCCGAAAATTGAAAAGGTAACAACCCTTCAAATACATGATTGTTTTTGAGTGAAAAATTTAAGAAACAAGAAATTCTACCTCTTTTAAACCCAATATACCGGCTTGGAGACCGAAATCCATCTCTGACATTGCCAGAGGTTCTGTTCAAACTTGTAAATACTTTAAATAATTCGGGTTGTGGATACAATTAACTGTAACATGACTGTATATTTCTTATGTACAAAATTAATGTTTATTTTTTTTCTGAATAGTAATGTTTAAACTTTTTATGCAGCCAATGGTGTTTTGGGCTTTTGTTAAAGATGCACTCGAACTCCCAAATAAGATTTACCACAATTAATAATATTACTTAAATATTCCAAAAAGGATGAATAAATGTCAAAAACAATGGTTCTTATGAAGGATACCGAGTTTAATTTTAAAGATATGAGCATAAAACACAGTATTTTTACCTTTTGAGACTAATATATTAGTAGACCACAGTAAATCTTTTAGCATTCACCAATCATTTAATATGTTTTGCGCTTTCGCTATTAAATACATGGTTACAATCTTGTTATCAGTAATTAATAATTTTCATAACTGCATTATTTAGTAAGTAGTTACAGGCTTATCAGTCATAATTGATGTTTGTTGTACATGTGTATGTATTGATTTTGAATAAGAGTGTCACTTCATAAGCATCTAGATTTTCTATTTGTAAACATGTACACGATTTATTTATTTATCTCTGCATCTTTTATTTTGAATCATAAGGGATCAATTGCTGTTAAAATAACTTATTATATACATCTTTTTAAGTGACATATACATATTAAAATGGCCTTATTATTATTGCCATCATGTGATTGTAGTATAAAAGTTAAGACCAGTTTGTGGCAGCCTGTGAGTCAGTCATGTTGTTGTGATATATCTTTCATCATGGTTTTGAGAAATGGGAACAAATGCTTTAAAAATATGTTTTACTATACATGTACTTTGATAATGTAAGGCTTCATAAATGGAGTCTGTTGTGTTTTATATTGTGTCTTTTACTTTTAATTCTCTTTTATAATTCAATGCAAAGACTTGTGCAATAAATTTCTTTCTCGGAATAATAGAGTTTGTTTTCTTGCTACATCACTGGCAGTGATAATTACATGTACACCTAGTAATGTATGAATTGCATCCTCAATGTGTTCCCTTGACATTTGACTTATATAAATAGGGATTTTCATTCGAGTGACAGTGTTTCATTGTGAACATTTATGCCAAGTTCTTTCAAATCTCTCTTTGCATTGAGATGTAAAAATCTGGACAAGCAAAAATACTTGAAACTTCAAAAAATCATGACCCCGAACCCCCTTAAGGACAATTCTGAATCCACATGAATGAAGCGTTAGCTACGCCCCTGCATGTAAGATGCAATGCAGATGAGGCAAACTACATGTACAAGGATCTCTGACCAGTGACATTAAAATATGAGTGTGACCTTGACCTATGGTTATGGGTTTTGTCTTCATATAGTAAACTTTTGTGAACCAAATCTCCAGGTGCAGAGCTAACCTACATCTTAAGCACACCTTAGTTTGACTATGACTTGTGGTAAACTACAGAAATGAGTGTTGCATGCGATATATGCGTTATTTTAAAATCCCCTTAATTCACTTAAAAAAACACCGAGGCAGACCGCTCTAGGGGTCCGGGGGCATCCCCCCCCCCGGAAATGTTTTTTGCAAGAAGCAATTTTCTGCATTCTGGAGTATCTTTGGTGGAATAAAATGCTAAATATATGACATAAAAACACAACATTTCAGCATTTTAGGGCTATAACTTTTGATACAGTTGAAGTTAATTCTACACGGTTTACATGAATTAAGACAAAACAAATGTGCATTTAGAAGAAATTTACTGTCACAATCATATGAGGCTTTGTTACCAATACCATGAACAACCTACTTCTAAACGTCTCACATATCGTCACTTTGCATAATCAATAAGTTAACATTAAACGGTACTGTACTGTACCGTAGTTTGTAGAGTTTATTTACTATATCTAATATTCACTTCTTTTTTTCAAATATAGACGTTCCGCCTCGATGGTTTGTGTACATTAAGGCAAATGAAGAAAGTCGAAAAGAGTTATTTTTAGAGCTAAATGAAATTGTTATATGCCAAGAAAAACACCGAGGCAGCTCGTGCCTCAGTGTAGCTACGGCACTGCATGTTTATTGACTATAATAAATATCCGATCTATAATGTTAACAATTTTATTTGCGAAAAATAGGGATAACAATGTTTTTTTCAAACTTCATAAAACTGCATTGCCCAAATATCACAAAATACTTTTATTTTAATCACATAAGACCGAATGTATGTTTGGGGTACAATCAGTTTCAGAGGACGTCAAAACTATACAATACAAATCTAAAATTTTAACAGTGTGTACTTAAACAAAACGATATATTGTTATTTATCATGTAGGTGTACATTTGCTTCCCTGCAGCTCATACGTCATAATTGTGAATCTCAGCCAATCAAATACGAACAAGCGCATACGTATGCGAAGTTTAATCATGAATAAATGTTATGCTTTTGTAATTAAATAAATCTATTTTTAACGAAAATAAGCACGTTTTAACTACAATGTTTATCATATCATTTATGCGATGTGATGCCGGCCTGCAGTCTTACACAGACTTTTTGTTCGTTTTGATATTCAACGCGATATTTAATAGGCATTGATATCAATTTACCATTGATTTTAATAATGCGCTCATGTAATCACGTACCTATAGCATATATATACAAACAAAAGTACAATCAATGAACATAATCATTTTCATCGAAGCAATAATTCAAAATGCAAAACATTTCATTTGACTAAATACATAAGAAATTCCATGTTACACTATACTGTTTTGAGTAAAAATATAATAAAAGTAAAAAATAGATTTGAGTTTTTGAACTCTTAAAGCTGCACTCTCACAGATTTACCATTTTCACAACTTTTTTTGTCTTGGAAAGAGCAAATTTTTGCGTAAATATCTGCAAACCAATGATATAAGATTGCTGACAAAAAATCAGATCGTAGATTTTCATATTTCCGATCGAAAATGATGGTTTTATGGCCTAAACTGTTACTAAACCGTTACAACCGGTTTAAGAAAAATGCATAAAACATCAATTTTTGAACTTAAATACAAAAATCTGCGATCTAATTTTTTGTCAGCAGTCTTATTTAATTTGTTTCCATGGATTTTCACAAAAATTGTCTCTTTCCAAGACAAAAAATAAAGAAGTTGTCAAAACGTTCAATCTGTGAGAGTGCAGCTTTAAAAAGGTAGCTATTACCTTCCATCGATTTCATGTTCGTTCGTATTAAAGCCTAATACTTTGACTAGTGAGTTCTTTAGCAGTTTACGTCAGCAGTGTACAGAGATGATAAATGCAAATTGTCCCTATACCAGACGTAATGCTCTTAGCATGCAAATTTCATTATACGCTAATAATTTTGAATGAAATGAGACATTTGACTTGTGGCTTTTAAGTATATCATAGACAAATAGCCAGAAACATAAAATTTTAGTTAATTATCGACATGCCAGGAATGTTTTTTGTTTGTTTATCTTTTTATATTGACTAAACAATATTTTCTAATTTCAACATCCAGTTAAAATGAGTATTTACTGTAGATAATGATCGCTTTAATTAGTTTCATTTCAAGAATTGGTGATATACTAACAGTTTAATGCTCTCGTTTCCACAACTTTGGTTTTTAATTGGCTTGGAATGAGCCAATTTTGACATAAATGTCTGAAAACCTGTGATACAAGACTGCTGACAAAAGATCAGGTAGCAATTTACGTTCAGAAAAAATATATTTACAACTAAACGCGTTTTAACGCTATAACAAGAAATGTTTTTTTAATAAATATAAAAAGATAAACAAACAAAAAACATTCCTGGCACGTTTGTGAAGAAATATATGATAACGTAACGCGAGAGTGTAATCTTGTGTTGTGGAGGAATTCGGGGTTCCCGAAGAAATCCCACTTGTCCAGCTTGGTGACCACGAACCAAATGCACATGCGCCAAGGCCGGGAATCAAGCCGGAGTCGCGTTGGCGAAAGCGACTACTCTAACCACTGCACTAACCAGACAACCCGTAAACGACTCAACTAAGAGCATTGTTACAAAATTAAGCTGATTCTGCTACAAAAACTGACAAAACGTCCAAACTCTCAATCTGTGAGAGGGCAACGTTCATAGTTAATATCAAACCAGGAAACTGAAAATACAATCTCCCGTTTTACCTCATTATTTTGACATTAAAGATGCACTCTTACCCCAAAATAAGATTTACCACTATTAAAAAAATAATCTTCAATTGTCAAAATCAGTTGTTGTTATCGTTGTTGGGTGTTGTTGTTGTTATTGTTGTTTTTATTCAGCGAATAATTCACTTTGAGTTAACAGTTAAAACCATGAAGTTTATGTTTAACTTTTTATACCAGTCAAACCATTTTTGAGCATACTGGAATTGTTTTACTTAATTAAGAAATACATTTCCGTGAATAACATTTAGATTGATGTACACTTTGGAAGTAAACGCATATAAAAATTCCCTGAGTAAGAAATAATTTAAGGCCGCTATGAAAATGTATGAATAAAACACATTGATTTACCATTGTTTTCCAAGAAAACGCATTAACAGTTGCTTTGAAATAGAGGGGGAAAATAGGCCGCTAGGCCGCTAACTTCACGGACAATTTATTCAGTCCGAAATTAAATACGTTGCAATACACTCTTACTAATCTGTTAACTAAAAACATTCTAATGTTTAAGTACAATTAATCTCTGTTACGATTTATTTTTATTTTGCATGTTTTAATATGCCTTGGTTTTGACAGGAGTTTTTATGTAAAAAAGGCGGATTATTTATTACGGCTATGATATGTATAATAAAATATACAACTCCTACGATATTTACAGTCAGGTATTTCCGAGTATACCCTAATTCACGCCGGGTTATCATTGGAGCCATAACATTTTGTTATGTGTTGAAAATGCTCCAACGCGTCTTCCGTTATAGTGCCAATGGGTGAAATATGGATGTAAACAGTGAGTATGATTTCTTATTTTTCATTTTTAGAGGTTTGTACGAGTAAATTTAAAAAAAAATGGAGAATGTAGTTCCACATAGGAATGGCCATGAGTTGTTCTAAAGGTAAAAGTTCTGAATAAAATTTAACATCTGATCGTCTAGAACTTGCATAACTTGCTAGACGTTAGTGTTGACAAAGTAAAAATCTGTTAAAAATTACAAATCATGTTTATGTATATATATAAACATGATTTGTAAATTTTATTATATGCTTCAAAATTATAAATAAATACCTTGTTTTCTATGGATTAGTTTATTTAAAAAATACAAATATTTCCTGCGATTTTATTTCAATAGAATCAATACTGAAGCTGAAAACTCACTTGAAAGTATATTCTGCTTACCATTCTCTTAGTAGTAGACATGTTTTTTTTATTGTTTTCAAACAACACCAAAAGCCTAGCAAATTCACAAAAAATAATAATTATATGTTCGGAAGTACGTAGGCATGGACAACCATTTGTATCATTCGGAGTGCACATGTAATTTGACATGCAATGCAATGACGTGTTTTAGGGAAAGTTTTTCATAGTCTTATTTCACCAAGCTGTGTCTCGTCAATATCTGTTTGCAATCACTACATTTCATCTGTACCTTGTTTGAGAGTGTTTCCTTTGTTTCTCATCATACGTCAGCTCCCCTATCTGAGGGGTAACAAGTAGGAGGAGCTCGACAATTTAAAACGCCATTCACTTATTCTGCACGATAGGAAACGTTGTTTTTGACAACATGCTGCAAAACATGTACGTTACCTAATTCCCCTGTGATAGTGCTGAAGCGCTCTTGTATTTGTTCAATAGATCGTTTGCAGTAACTATTACGTAAAGTACACATTCTCTCTTCCAATGTCTAATAATAAACCGTGCAAAACTTGTTTTCATTGATTATAAATGCTCAAGTAAGAGGAAGGACATGGTAAATTAGTCAGGTTTTCACAGTTTATATGCGCTGTAAATTTAATCTAGGTGTTTATCGAAAGCGGGGGAGATATGATGCCTATAACCATTACCATCCTATTTGGTAAACATATGATGGGAAATGCTTAAGAGGGATGGCAAAGTGAACATGGTGAAGTTTGGTAAAGATAAGTGTTTAAACGCGGACACATGACGTGAATTTGATCAAGTGTTGACATTTTAATGGCCCAAATTATTTAATGAATAGTGTGATTGTCGATCAACCCAATTAATAAAATAGCGCCGTTGACATCAAGGCGCAGAGCAATATGTGTCTGTCATGCTACATTCATGTGACATAAAAATAACGTAATGTACGTGCTATTTCATGTAATCTTCTTGAAGAGGTGATGCAATGATATGCAGGAGACATGAAAAACGAATCAGATAACTAATACATGACGAAAACCAGAATCAAGGTGCTATTTCATGTAACCTACTTGAAGAGGTGATGCGTGTGTTTCAGTGTCGATTGTTTAGAGATCAGTGCATGAAGGCGACACTATATTATACTCTTTCATGGAAACAAGATCCTTACCCCAGCGATTTCTTTCATATATACTACGATCAATTGTTCGTAAAATAATGAGACTGGAAATTACAGTTCTGCTACTCAGCGCCAACAGACGGTAAATTGCACAGTCTAATAATTCAGTACTTCTAATATCTGGAAAATTTGGAAAAAATGTCTAGTTGAAATTAAGAGCGTCAATAGAATTACTTATTCAACATCTCAAATTTGTTTCTATCTACAGAGGGAAATTATTTTACCAACAGCCCTAGAGCTGTTTGACAAGATCCTATAACTATTACACAAGTAATCACGATGTGTGATAGATTTGATCAGGAAACAGATGGTTCATTCATTCATCTCATGATTTGTGGGACTCCTTCCTTTTTGAACGTGTTTACTCTCACACTATATGCTTCCAACTCAGTTCATGTTTTATTCATAATTTTCCTGCAGCAGGATTGCATCGACTAGAAACGTACCAATAACAATTTTGTGGCTCTCTTTGATAAATATTCAAGGAATCCGAGCATCAAATAAGCTCCATTAACAATGATCGTCGTCTAAAACGCCAAAGAATGTGGGTGTCAGCTGAAAGGGTTTTTGGTTGCTGTTTCTGTGGAAAGAAATGCATCATGCATGTAGTTTCTAGATCAATATGGTTCGTTTTGGGCATAATTTATGACTTTTATACTATTGATAGTAAAAGTTAAGAAAAGTTGGACTATTTAAGAGAGGGGGGACGTGCGCAGGGTGCGGCCCCGCATGGATCCGCTAGTGGTTATTGTATAATAACTCTTTTTTTAACTGAATTCGGACGCTAAATTACTTATTTTACAATATTTCAAAGTCCAATAAAGCTTGTTTTGTATTAAATCTCTCTGCACATAAAATCCTTTCAACGCATACCAAAACGCACAAAGTCATCTAAATCTCTAGTATGTGTGGGTCGGATTCCTTAATAAGTGTGAGGTTGAGATATGGTTACATGGTTAACACCTGAATCTCACCAATTAACGCTAACCAAACGCTTATCAATATGAAGTTGAGATTTCGTTGAACGGTTTGACCCCCATCCCACCAATGACCGCTGACCCAAACACTAAATAATGTGAAGTTGAGATTTCGTTGAACGGTTTGACCCCCATCCCACCAATGACCGCTAAACCCAACACTAATCAATGTGAAGTTGAGATTTCGTTGAACGGTTTGACCCCCATCCCACCAATGACCGCTAAACCCAACACTAATCAATGTGAAGTTGAGATTTCGTTAAACGGCTTTATCCCCATTCCACCATTAATAATCGAGATAAGAATTTCCATGTAAAGTGTGTCTGGTTGCTTGTCAGATGTGCTTTGGCTTGTTGTCCTCGTATCTCCAATTTTGGCGGCTCGACGTTCCCTTACTTTCTAATGCAATTTGGTTTGGAGGCTCAATGAAAGTCCACATTTCAAGTAGAAATAAATGGATGTTAACTGTGTGTATATACTATATGCCTTGTAACGAAAGTCTTGAACAAATTCAGTCGTCCATGTATGCATTTTAATATAATATATATCTCGGTGAAAATCATACTTCTTTTCTTACTGGTCTAACGACTGCGTACATTTGTGTGTTTTATAAACCACTAAATACAAACTTCAGAAATGATTAATGAGGTTTGAGTTTAGTGGGATATTTTCTGGTTTATGATAAAAAAAGCCCTGTAATTATGTCAACGAAACTCCATACATCATATCATATGTATCCAGATGTTGTTATAGTAACCTATACAATATTGATGACTTCTGATATTCAGCATCTTTGCTGGAAGGAAAAAAACCATCAAACCAAAACACAAGTTTAATTTGATTTTGTATTAAGCAACTTCAATAAATACATTCTGTAAGACGAGTCCTTCCGAAACACAGCAATTATTTAAACTATGAAAACAGCAATTTCTGAGACAGAAATTATTGGTTCAACAATGTGAACGCCTCTAGCACTTGCTAACTTATTTCACATTTTTAATAACCAAAATACGAAAAGCGATGTGAATAAACTACCTGCATGCACGATTACAAAATGTTACAATATTGCTTTGACGAAAGAAGACTGTGTCGAACAATGATGGGAATAAATTTGCAATAGTTAGAGTTCATTTTGTAAAATCTAAATGATCGAGAAGCGCAGAGCGAGCGGAGCAAGAAACAAAGTGACCTTATTATAACAACTTATCAATTTATCAACAGACTAGGAACTTAATTATGATTTCATTTTTGTAGATATGTAGATATGAGTTTAATGGCGATATCCTCGGTTGGAAATGAACTTTATAATCTACTGCTTAGGGATCCCTGGGACTCTATGTGTCTCTTGAATAAATCGAGAACTACTGAACAATTTCAGACGGGTTTTTTCAGGAAGAACGATAGACCCCTGATCCAAATATCAGAATGATAGGATTTAGAGGGGGGTGTATTTCTGGCTGACAACAATACTTTATTTCTTTCAACTTCCTATATAATTGAACAATTTGCTCTGTTCAAACGAGTATTTTGGGTGAAATATTTCCATTATCTTAAGTGGTAAAAATTTAATAATCCCCCGCTAAAAGCACTATGACATAACATGGTGCAATTTCAATATTCTTGATTAATGGCTCATTTTGAAAGAAAATATTAGATTCCTAATTTGAAGCTTCATTTAAACACAAATTAACATGTGTATGAAAACTAATGTTAATTGCTAAACAATGGTTTTACAGGGTAGGCGAATGATTGGTACGGGCGAAAATATGATCCCTTTCCAATATTTATATATTGACCAAAGATTTGAACGAAATCGATCTTAGACGAACTAGTTTCAAATTGGATGAAAGAAAAACGAACACGTAGATTGAATGAAAATAGGGCATTATTTATAATGCCATAAAAGTTTTATAAATCTATTATATACATGTAGTTTTTACCGAGAGATCATATCTGCTAGCCTGTATTTATATATATATATATATATATATATATATATATATATATATATATCAAAGACATTACCATCTCTGTTCGATACAGAAAACCTTATGGATTTAGTTGTTATGCATTATCCATTGAATGCTAAATTTCTCTCTCTCTCTCTCTCTCTCTCTCTCTCTCTCTCTCTCTCTCTATCTCCTTCGATCGATCGATCTTGCAAAGCAAACAGACATATATAAAATATAATTTATCTCTAATTTTGCATACAAATATGCAAATGCAACTCGGAGTTAGATATCCAAATCACATGGGTAAGTCATCTAGAAGTGATGTTCGCGCTTTTTTTTTTCAATGTTTCTACGAAATGTTTTCAAATGTTTGGATAATTTTCGCATTTTGGAAATATGTTTTAGCACAATTTTGGCGCAAGCGATGAATACTTGTGAAAATATCGGTATTTTTATATTTAGACCGCTCGTTTGATGGGTTTTTCCCTGAAGTACAGTATTATTTAAAGGGAGCTTTTTAAAAATACACTTCCATATTAAAGCAAAATTACTGTGCAAACGATACCACAATGCTGAGTAAGTTTTATCCGTGAAATAGTACCATTAATATGAACAATCTTCTCATTTGTCATTGTGTTTACAGCTAACAAAAAAGCTTAGACCGTGCAAATAAATTCAAAATGGATCATATGTTGACAGTATTGCATTGCGATAGAAACTACAATTACAACAAAGTAGCCAAACGACTTGTGAATTGTTTCATTTTTGACAGAACTGCTACGAGATAAAAACGTTGTTACTTTTACCGTTGTAAAACTTCAAATGTTCACTTCTCGGAAAGTTTAATGGACACACATGTGATCTTAAGTATTTCTTACATAGTTTGAGATATATGTTTCAGCTGTGTTTGCTTTATATAATATATTAGCCAATATAAAATTCGTGCATTACACTTTTAAGAGTTTACAACGACTACTTTTACAGCGTTGTTAACTTAAAACAAAATTCTGAACAATTGGACCAATGACGTATGTGTATCATTCTGACATGACTTAATAAGGGGCTTTTTTCACGTTCCTGTGATATGTCTTATGCATAAATAATACTAGTATACATATATATACATTAACTCTTATTTGCTGAATGTTAATTGTGTATGGATATAATAAATACATTGAGTCAAGAAATCTTTACGGATCAGGGTGTTTGATTTACTGGTATATTATCTGCCATTTTATGGGGACTCCGATCTCCATTAACAAAACTCGTTTAGAAATAAATTATGTCATCATGTTTTAAAGGTCTTGTTCAAGTTATGGCACCAATATTTCCCCCGGTAATGCATATGAAAACACTTTTACTCTTTGATACCGTTATTGTAGAACAATACACAAAAGTAAAACAATATTCTGTTTTAGTGGGAAAAGAACCCACGCCGGTAAAGTCAAGGAAAAACCAGAAAACCGACAACAAAACCACACGCCCACAAGAATTCGTACACACACTTGAGGATAACTTATCCTTGAAGCCATTTTTGAAACGCGATACTAACGTTATTTGAAATCGCGAACTTCAAAGACAATATTTGAGCATATCAACATTGGTTGAAGGGTTCCAGCCGTCAGTGTCTTAGTTTTTTTTACTCCTAATGATATGCCAGTGACTTTTTATTTCTTCTTTCAAAAAAAAAATGCATTACACAAAAAAACATGAACAAGTCCCTTTAAAGAGTTGATTGATTTTGCTTAGTGCAAATGTATTAAGGTACACCCTCATATTTTCAAATAGTTTAATTGCTACACTTAAACATATGTCTGCATTCCTAGCATAACTGTTTAATAGATTCGTTTTTAATGCACTAAAGTCAAACGTGCGCATTACAGCTGTATTGAACAGTCCAAAAGCAGCAACACCGTCACAGTATAAGTTGTAAATATTGCGCTTTTGGGCCATGTATTACGCCATAGAGAATTGTTAATTTTAATAATAGTTTATTGCATGTATGTTGAAAAAAAAGCAATACAAATAGATCATAAATATATACCTTATTTAAAACAAATGAGTGATTATCTGACATGCAAAGGGATCGGGCCACGAGTTATACCAACATCAGTTACGGCCCTTTCCCAAAACGTCAAATAAATACCAAGCAAAGGTGTTGTAATATCAAAGTTAGTTTTTATATCAACATAAATTTGTATTGTTATAAAAAGGACATAAAGAAAAAGAAATATAGAGAACAATATGAGATAAATATATAGAAAGAACACGAAAAAGAGAAATTAGAAAAATAGGCTCCTGCTACTGATCTTGTAACTAAAAAACGGTTGGTGTTTTTAATAAAACAGTGAGCTTCTCTGAACATTTTGATCGGCGGAAACCATGTCATGTCCGAAAAGTAGTTTAGCTGTACTCAGTGGATGAAATTGTCTTGTGTTTCTGAACATTGTTAATCTCTGCTCTGTAAATAATGTACAATGAAAGAAAAAATGTTCAGCATCTTCTTTGCAATGTGTACATAGCGGCGAGTCTCTAACGTGGTTGTAAAACAAATCTGAATTTAAATCACTACAGTTATTTCTTAATCGCGCATGATAAACGGATAGATGACGTTCGCCTTATAGATAAAAAGACGGTACAGCGCGTTGTTTGAATTTGTCTTTTAATTTGTGCTTGAAACTCGAAAGAGTCGGTGATTGCCTTATATCTATATTGAGCGTGTTCCTAAGTGACACCGACGATGGTAAAGTTGAGCGATTATATATTTCTAAACGTCTATTCATTGTTACAAAATTTTCGTTGTTCGTTGTTCCGCAAATTATAAGGAGTAGAATCGTTTACGATGGTTGGAAAATGTTCAGATAAGTATGCAGGCAATTCACCGCGGGAATATTTGTAAACTAAAATTGACTTTTGCATTTCTCTTCTGTCCGACAAAGAAGTCCATCCTATTTCTTTGATAAGTCTATCAATTGATACTGATCGTGTTAGTCCAGTAACAATTCTTGCAGCTTCGTATTGAAGTTTTTCTATTGTTTCCTTTTCATAAAGTGTACAATTATCCTAGACTATTGAGGCGTATTCAAGAATTGGTCGTAGGTATGATATATATATATATATTTGATTTAGAGTTTTGCGGTGTAGTTTATATTTTAACGATTGCATGGAACCAATAATCTTTCGGGCAGAACTAATAATATTGTCTATATGGTTGTGCCAAGTTCCATCTGCACGCCTAAATGTTTATGATGGTCACTTAGGACTAGGGGTGTGGTATCAAACATAAAAGATGGTTTCAGCTGTTTTTTAAGAGAACAAAATAAAGCTTCTGTTTTTGAAGGATTGAATTGTACCCGCCATTGTTTAGACCATTCGAGTATTTTCTGTAAACCACTATTAATTATAACCTCCATGAAGTGCGTGTTGTTCGATGAAACCGCAAGAGAGCTATCGTCTGCAAAAAGCCTAGTTGACGATGTAAGGGTTTCAGCGATATCGTTCACATAAATTAGAAACAGTAGTGGACCTAGAACAGAGCATTGTGGGACCCCAGATGATATGTGCTTAATGCTAGAGAATGAAGTTCCTATAAAAACCCTCTGAGACCTATGAAGAAGATAATGTGATAACTATCTTCGTACATTTCCTGAAATTCCGTGTTCTTGGAGTTTAAATATGAGACCACGATGCCAAACTCTGTCAAATGCTTTAGATATGTCACAAAATACAATGCTTGTTGACTGTTTGTCATTGAATGATTTGCAAATTTGGTGATATACATCAATAAGTTGATACACCGTTGAGTGACCAGGACCCGACTGATACTTGTAAATGAGGTTGTTATGGTGCATATAATTGTACATGTGTTTAAAAATAATTCGTTCCATTACCTTTCCCACACAGCTTATCAACGAAATAGGTCTATAGTTAGACACCAAAGTACGGTCATCCTCAAGTTTCCATCTTGTGGGATATATACATTCTCGAATAGATCTATTAAAGATAATACGTAGAGGAATACAAATAGTGGATGAAGTATTTTTAGGCATTCTATGACTAATTTCGTCGGGACCACTTGCCTTATTTATGTCTAAGTTGTCAAGGACGTCTTTTATTTCAGTGTCAGTAATATCAATATGACTTTATTCGCTATTCGTCTTCATTCGTAAATTGGGTAATTGTACATTAACGTCGTCTATATTCGAAATGGAAACAAAATAGTCGTTAAGAGAACTTGCCTTTTCAGAATCATTAAATGAGTAAGAATTGTCTAAAATTTTCAGTGGCGGTATTGCATTTTCTTTACCACTGTTTTGTTTAACTAGCATTCTGACAGTTTTCCAGTAAATACGTGGATTTGATGAATTAAACTCCATAAGTTTACCCTCAAGGTAACTAAAGAAGAGTTCTTTTGCGTGTTTAGTCATATTTGAAACTTTATTTCTAACCCTTTTATATTCGATCCAGTCACCCAAATGATCTGATCGAGTAGCTTTGCTTTTTAATTTATCACGTGTATTGGATAATCTTCTGATTTCGGAGTTATACCACGGCTTATCTGAATATCAAATGGTCGCAAAGTATGTAGGGATACATTTCTCTGCGATATCTATAAATGTTTTTGTAAAATTATTTGTAGCGTCATCGATATGTCCGTTATTCAAATAGGTCCAGTCTGTGGTTCTTATAAGTCCATTCATTTTATTAAAATCGGCTTGTTTATAGTTCCATACCTTTCTGGTGATACTATTTCTAGTAGAATAACTGCTTTTTATATAGGCATGGGCACAATAATGGTCGCTCATGTGTTGGGGAGTTTCAAAAATGCCTGAATTTAACACATTAATGTGGTGAGAAACTGCAATTGGATCAAGTAGAGGTCGTTATTCTAGTTGGAGTATCTATGACATTACGTAAATTGTTTAACGCCATGATATCTGGAAACTTTCGGTTTAGAGGATTTAGTTGGTCTTCGTTGATATCTCCAACAACAATGATATTGCTACAGAAATCACGTGCCTTGTCTAGGCAAATGTTGACTCTATCCCAAAAATCAACTGTTAAATGAGGATTGCGATATATAGTCCCTATTAGATAACATTCATTTTTGGATTTTAATTCGACCCATAATGATTACACGGGGAAAATTGACGATTTGAATTTGCTGTACTCTTTCCGACTAAAGAAAAACACGAGAATTGGACATCGAATTATGCTTGTTTGTCTAAAGACAATATAGTTATACCAACATATCGCACACCATTTTAAAGGTAATTGACTCTTCTTATTTAAAAATGGATTGTTTTTATGTTGGTTGAGAAATTTGCAGAAAACTGGACTCTACCGTGAAATCGGGTAAGTTTGAGTTACATACCTTGTTTCTTTTTTGTATATCAAAGACACTAAATATCTTCAGATGTGTTGTTTATCTCATTGTATGTACCCAAAATGGTTTTAAACAACATTTTAGTGACAAACAATGATTCAGATGCCTGTGGCCCTAACCAGCTCCTGCGAAACGCAAGCGGATCTCGTCAAATTCGAATGGCTAAAACATGGTAAGTTACTGAACGTGAAATAATATAAAATTGAAGCAAAGTTTACCAATTTCCTAACTCATGTAGTAAAGTGCCAGAGTATATTTGATTATATTTGATGAATAAAATGCATACATGTTATTTTGGCAGGAATTTTTAAGATGCCTTATTCCCTAAATTATGTAAAATTGCAAATTCAAATACACATGCTATTATCATGTAGACCATACACATCTGTCACTTCAAATGTTGCATAGTATAATCGATATATTATTTGCTCAAATATATCATTCAAAGTTAACAAGTCAAAGTTCCATAACAAACATAGTTAAATTATGAGTAATCAGTAGTGTACTGTACTGTATACTTATCATAGTTTATAAACTCTGAGAAAATCATTATTTAAGCTTACCACGAGAAAATTCACTCTTCCTTTTCTCAATGATTAAAGATGTTATTTTAAATCTTTAAACGATTATTATGTAACATTACTTCATTTCTTGTTTATCTGTCAAACAAAATAAAAATCATCCAGACAAGGGAAGTCACATCAAAGGGAACTGATTTTGAAAATTTCACAGGTTACCTCCCTTTATTAATCTGCGTGCACAGGGCGCATGTCAAACACAAACAGCGTTTGGTTGACATCGTCTGCAACAAGAAAACGAAGACATTCAAAATGTGTTGGTCGGCAAACTGTTCGAAGATAATTTTGATTGTTTTCAATGGTATATTCTTGGTATGGATTCTAGTGTATTTCGTCTATAACATTGTAACAAAACCGAGGTATTTTATACACATGACACAACCGCATTTTTTCATGTTATTGTTACAGGTTTTTTTTTTAAATCATGATACTGTATTGATACAGGGGAAGTCATGATCTTGATACAGGGGTAATCATAAAATCACCACAATTCTTTAATTGTAAAGAATCCTTGTACGTCGATGCTCAATAGTGAGCCCTGTGCCCTATTGGAAGAAGAATCAAAATGGTTTTTCAGACTGCTAAAAATATCCCGGAACAACCTGTTTTCGACCGCCTAAGGATTATTTACATTTCAATCATAACTAAGTGATAATAAAAATAAATGTTTGTGTGTGCCATTTAAAGCAATCATTCATCTTTGAAAAAACAAAAAAATAAAATTTGTTTCAATCGTCTGTTGTTTACATTTTGCATCAAAAATGGCGGCTGTCGCATAAATACAACCTGATTTCGACCATGACCTTTAACTATACTTCACAACAAAAGTTTGTGCACAATATTTTTCATTATAATTTGTATAACTTGTTTCAACAGTTTAAAGTATTTTATTTTTTTAAAAAGTGATTAAATGTTTACATATTTGCCATACAGTCACTTTATAGTTGCTTATCACCACAAGAGGGGCAAAGGAATGCATCATCCCTTCTAATGGCTTTCACATGGGTATAAAATAAATTCACCCATCATGAACCCTGGTACTTCTGGCCCAACTTTGAATGAGCCTCATATGACCTGCCCATGCTGCCAACTGTATAACTTTATGATAACTGAGAGCCCAATTATAATTCAAGATAGTTACCTGTAGATTAATTTCATTGATTTTAGAATAAGCAATATACCATATTTTAATGCGCTTTTAATGTTGTGCACTATACTTATACTTAAAGTCCACCAAAAATAGCATGCCTATGATGCTACTTAAACTAAAGTAAACTAAACTTTCTCCTCCTTTAATGGCAAAGAAAATCCACCTGTTTGTCTTCGCTACTGCATATGCAGGGCAGGACTCACTTTATTCTTTCTTAAGACTCATATTTTTAAGGCTAAAAATATCTTACCACCAACTCATTGGAGTTCTGTTATGGAACTTTGATAAAAGTAAGATCATGTTGACCTTTCTAATGGCACAGTATGAAGAACTTACTTTGGGGTGGCATTTGCAAACATACGAAGGTCAGGGGCGTAGCTAGCCTTCTTTTCATGTGGATTCATAATTGTGCTAGGTGGCTCCGGGGGCACGCCCCCTTGGAAAAAATTAAAAACGATGGTGCATTCTGGGCGTTCTAAGGTGCTTTATTTAGTATTGGAAAATGGACAGTTTTAGGATCATGTTGTTAAGTACGCATACAGCCACTTTGGCTAGTTTTTAAAAAGAATGTCATATTAGTGTGGATTCAGCCGCGTACTTTCGTAAAGGCATCTACGCACCAGAAGGTCACCTGCATTGACTGCAAACGTTGTCCACAGCTTTATTGAACAAATATTATCAAGCATGTATTTACTTTCATACTCCATTTTTGCGTAAAGGTACTTGGAGTGGGCCTGGTGGGGCTTGGCGTGTTTGCAAGTTTCACAAAGACAGAGTACCATGATCTCATAGGCGCTTCGATGATCCAGATCTGCACGTATGCCGTCATTGGCGTGGGAGCGGTTGTGGCCCTCGTCGCTATGGCAGGCTGTGTTGGGGCCCTAACGTTCAACCGGAAATTGCTCATTATGGTAGCATGAACGTTCTATAATTAATACTTTCATAGACGAGTATAATGTTACGGGTCTGGTTGTATTCAATCTTACACGTTCGTGTTTTAAAAATAGATAATTTCCGAAGATGTAATGTGCATTTATTAAGCAAATGCATCTGATAATCAGTAACCAGATACAAAGTTTAGGTCTTAGAAATTAAGACTTTCAAGCAGTAAACCGAAATACTACATTACTGAAAAAAAACAGTCGTCTAAACTTGTGCGATTTTAGAAAATAGTTTCTTCATTTTATTTTAATTCCAGTACGTGATTTTACTGACCATTATCTTCTTGATCGAAGCAGCTTGTGGAGTGATCGGCTTTCTGTATTACGATAAGGTTCGTATGAGAAACTGTAACATGCATGGTATCATAAATTAGTGTATTGAATTATATAATTTGTTATAACCAGATCAAACACTTTCACGAGGGCTAAGAACCTAGTTTAATTAAATTGATTTCATATTTTAGATGTACAGTTATGACAATGACATCTACACTCAATTAACTTATTGCTCGAATGGTCAGTGTTCAACTCACACATTTGATGATCACTGTAATATTAAATTAACGTTCATGGGCTGAGCTGATAAATTAAGTATGATCAGAAGTTTCCTAGACATATGAATTCTTTATTATGCACCATTCATTTGTACCCCCGCCCCCCAAGGTTCGGGGTATAGCGGGGATTGTTTTGTTTTACCCGGGATTGGCTGGACCGGAAGTCAAAGTCCCCGCTATTCCCCAGACCTGGGGGCGTGTTTACAATTGACTGGTGCATTAAAATACTACTGTTGACAAATGAACCTTACATCAAGCCATAATTCCCGGCTCATATCCCCCTAAGTCCGCTCAAACAAGAAAATATAAGATCAAAGTGCTACATTTATAGCCTGTTGATCGACTTCCCACAGGAAACCCACAGCAGTCATCATGAGTTTGCATATACTTTATATCATCATTCACTAACTACTAAAGAGGCGGGTTGCATACCCCATTAAAGCATCCACATATGTACAGTTTCCATTGGTGTAACATCAACCGACCAATTAAACTCTAGCTTTAAATTACACCCACAAGGACATGACAGACTGCACCGCATCAAACGAATGCCTTTGAAGTGTGTAAAACCTCTGTTGGGAACAAATTGTCTCGTGATTTTTTAAACCGACTGATGATTACGCCTTGTTAAGTTCATTTGCAAAACAGTAATGAGCAAGTAATGGTGTAACGATATGTTCACAGAATTTGGTATTTGTTTCTCAACAGATTTTTTGTCCATGTCTTTTCAACTGCAGTGGGGTTTTGTCTTATAAAATATCACCTTACTTTAAACAATCACTGTTATGTATATTGTGCAAATGTACGTTTTTATCCCAATAGTCTTATCCTCATTTCAAGATTTCAAAAAAAATGTAAAAAGGTTCCACAGTTATTATAAGAGGTAGAAGGTTTCTTAGATATGTTAAACACTGTATGCTAAAAAAGCATTATGGCGATATTGTAAATACTTCTTGTGTTTTTTGCACTAAAGTACACAGCAGATAATAGGGCTTTGTAGAGAATCAAATCCAGAATCTGTTCAATATTTTACGCAATTGTAAACCAGATGATTCTCTGGGTAGAAGGGCTAGTAGATTTTATAAACTTATATATAGAAATTTAGTGTGTTTTGGCGTTATAACACTGTATGGTTCGTTAAAAGTATGGTCAAACATTGATTGGCAAGACCCTTGAAATATTACGTTTTTATTTTAAAATTATGGCCTACTTTCACTCTCGACAAAGTTTCACGTTTAATATGCAATACATGTGAAACTATGACTTGAGCGTCACCATAAGATACCAAATCGTAAACGGTTGAACGTTTCATGTTTTTCATAGCTAGGTGCATATGACTAAAGGTGACGTAAAATGAAACTTAAATTCACTTTGGCCTTTACTCATTGAAGGTAGGAGCAGAGCTTGGGGATGAGTTGAGAAAGGCCATGAAGACTAAGTATGGTGAAGCCGAATACAACATTATCACCGTCGCTATCGACACAATGCAACAAGAGGTATGTCCGCGCGTAGATAGACAACATGCAACACGAGGTATGTCCGCACGTAGATCGATTGCATGCAAAAAGAGGTATTTCCTATTTTTGACTTTAGCTCGACGTCATTCAACAAGAGGTATTCTAGCATTTAGTATGACCCCACGTAGTTCGACAAGTTCGACAACATGCAACAAAGGGTATGTCCTCACCTAGTTCGACAACATGCAACAAGAGGTATGACCCCACGTAGTTCGACAACATGCAACAAGAGGTATGACCCCACGTAGTTCGACAACATGCAACAAAAGGTATGTCCTCACGTAGTTCGACAACATGCAACAAGAGGTATGTCCTCACGTAGTTCGACAACATGCAACAAAGGGTATGTCCTCACGTAGTTCGACAACATGCAACAAAAGGTATATCCTCACGTAGTTCGACAACATGCAACAAAAGGTATGTCCTCACGTAGTTCGACAACATGCAACAAAGGGTATGTCCTCACGTAGTTCGACAACATGCAACAAGAGGTATGACCCCACGTAGTTCGACAACATGCAACAAAGGGTATGTCCTCACGTAGTTCGACAACATGCAACAAGAGGTATGTCCTCACGTAGTTCGACAACATGCAACAAAGGGTATGTCCTCACGTAGTTCGACAACATGCAACAAAGGGTATGTCCTCACGTAGTTCGACAACATGCAACAAAGAGTATGCCCTCACGTAGTTCGACAACATGCAACAAGAGGTATGCCCTCACGTAGTTCGACAACATGCAACAAAGGGTATGTCCTCACGTAGTTCGACAACATGCAACAAAGGGTATGTCCTCACCTAGTTCGACAACATGCAACAAGAGGTATGTCCTCACGTAGTTCGACAACATGCAACAAGGGTATGTCCTCACGTAGTTTGACAACATGCAACAAAGGGTATGTCCTCACGTAGTTCGACAACATGCAACAAAGAGTATGCCCTCACGTAGTTCGACAACATGCAACAAGAGGTATGCCCTCACGTAGTTCGACAACATGCAACAAAGAGTATGCCCTCACGTAGTTCGACAACATGCAACAAAGGGTATGTCCTCACCTAGTTCGACAACATGCAACAAAGGGTATGTCCTCGCCTAGTTCGACAACATGCAACAAGAGGTATGACCCCACGTAGTTCGACAACATGCAACAAGAGGTATGCCCTCACGTAGTTCGACAACATGCAACAAAGGGTATGTCCTCGCCTAGTTCGACAACATGCAACAAAGGGTATGTCCTCATGTAGTTCGACAACATGCAACAAGAGGTATGTCCTCGCCTAGTTCGACAACATGCAACAAGAGGTATGACCCCACGTAGTTCGACAACATGCAACAAAGGGTATGTCCTCACGTAGTTCGACAACATGCAACAAGAGGTATGTCCTCACGTAGTTCGACAACATGCAACAAGAGGTATGACCCCACGTAGTTCGACAACATGCAACAAGAGGTATGACCCCACGTAGTTCGACAACATGCAACAAAGGGTATGTCCTCACCTAGTTCGACAACATGCAACAAGAGGTATACCCTCACGTAGTTCGACAACATGCAACAAGAGGTATGACCCCACGTAGTTCGACAACATGCAACAAGGGGTATGTCCTCAACTAGTTCGACAACATGCAACAAGAGGTATGTCCTCGCCTAGTTCGACAACATGCAACAAGAGGTATGACCCCACGTAGTTCGACAACATGCAACAAGGGGTATGTCCTCACGTAGTTCGACAACATGCAACAAGAGGTATGTCCTCACGTAGTTCGACAACATGTAACAAGAGGTATGCCCTCACGTAGTTCGACAACATGCAACAAGAGGTATGACCCCACGTAGTTCGACAACATGCAACAAAGGGTATGTCCTCACCTAGTTCGACAACATGCAACAAGAGGTATGCCCTCACGTAGTTCGACAACATGCAACAAGAGGTATGACCCCACGTAGTTCGACAACATGCAACAAAGGGTATGTCCTCGCCTAGTTCGACAACATGCAACAAGAGGTATGACCCCACGTAGTTCGACAACATGCAACAAGGGGTATGACCCCACGTAGTTCGACAACATGCAACAAGGGGTATGTCATCACGTAGTTCGACAACATGCAACAAAGGGTATGTCCTCGCCTAGTTCGACAACATGCAACAAGAGGTATGACCCCACGTAGTTCGACAACATGCAACAAGAGGTATGTCCTCACGTAGTTCGACAACATGCAACAAGAGGTATGTCTTCACGTAGTTCGACAACATGCAACAAGAGGTATGTCCTCACCTAGTTCGACAACATGCAACAAGAGGTATGACCCCACGTAGTTCGACAACATGCAACAAGAGGTATGCCCCCACGTAATTCGACAACATGCAACAAGGGGTATGTCCTCAAGTAGTTCGACAACATGCAACAAGAGGTATGTCTTCACGTAGTTCGACAACATGCAACAAGGGGTATGTCCTCACCTAGTTCGACAACATGCAACAAGAGGTATGTCCTCACGTAGTTCGACAACATGCATCAAGAGGTATGTCTTCACGTAGTTCGACAACATGCAACAAGAGGTATGTCCTCACGTAGTTCGACAACTTGCAACCAGGGGTATGTCCTTACGTAGTTCGACAACATGCAACAAGGGGTATGTCCTCAAGTAGATAGACACCAAGCAAGAAGAAATATGTCCTCACGTAGATAGACAACATGCAACAAGAGGTTTGTCCTCACGTAGTTTGACACAAAGCAAAAGGTATACTTGCAACTCGAATACGATTGTCATTAGTTTATTGTAAACATCTTAATAACGACATTCTAAAAAATCATCTGAATATTAATAAAGCCTGATGAGCGGGTAAACACCGCTCATGGTTAATTATGAGAATTAACTAAAAGGTTCGCCTGTCGTTGGGTTCGAGCCTTGATTATGGACCTTTTAGAAGAACTAAGAAAATAACGTGAACCTCTACAGAAAAGTCACATGAAGTGCTGTTACAGTGTCTGACCTTGCTTATGACAAAACACAATCACAACTTTGGTTCAATATTTAATTCATTGACGCGGTCATTTCTCGCCATTATTTCAGCTGTCTCGTTGCGGCTATGGTGCTCCCGGCGATGTCGACGTTTGTCACCATTAGCCCTGTTGGCTCCATAACAACAATCATAAAGTTGTTTTCATATTAATATTAACCATGTAACGACATCCTAGCACTACTCCTGATGACTGGTCGGTATCGACCTTTATAATAAAAACCGTGTTGCTGTTTTTGTTCTAGAGTGCTAGTATATTCCACATGCATGACTGTGTTTCCATTTCAACACTTCTCACCAATATGTTTATGATTCTAGCTGTCCTGTTGCGGATTTAATAATCCCGGTGACTGGGCGGATTCGACGTTTAAAACGAACAACCCTGGTGTGGACACGCCCATATCCTGTTGCGTCGACATGAACGTGGCCAACTGTAACACGGACGATACAGCAAACACTGTGAACAAGGACGTATGTTCAACAGCACCATTATTATCATTATTTAGGAGCTACCACTTTATCTTGATTCATAATATTTTAAATCAATGTGCTGGGAATGAGCTAGCTGTTCCGTAATAAACATAATGTTTATAGAACAGTAATAATATTGCATTGCAAATTTTCCCCGGTAATAAAAGAAATAAATATAGACTGTTTGCACCCAACTGTTTGACTTCACAGGCATGGATGCGTTAAACACATATACTTATGAAAATGTTTGTTAATTCGTAAAAAATAATGTTTTTATAACTAGCAATGGGTACGTAAAATATGTTCATGAAAAGACGTATTTCTTCTGTTTCAGGGCTGTTCTGAGACCATTAAGACATTTCTGAAGACCAACTTGCTTGCTGTCGGCATTGCCTGTGTTGTAATTGCCCTAATACAGGTATGAGAAGGGTCATAGAGTCCATATGTTTAATTTACACATATATGTACGAGTGCATTCAATTATTTACGGTGATATTATCATTATTATTATTATTATTATTATTATTATTATTATTATTATGTGACTTTTCTTCAATTAATCTCGCTGTTTTACTGCGCACATTGCCATCATCTCATGGATGGACTGTATACATTGAAACACTGCTAATTGAGATTTGCTATTTGCTATATACAATACGGTGGATATGAGCTCATCCTTTTGCGCTTAAATATAAAGTTTTTAAAACTGAAATATGTTTAACTTGTGAATCCCTTTCGTCCTAAAATTCAGACGTGTATTGTCTGGTTCTAATTTCAGCTCATTGGAGTGGTGTTGGCCATTGTGCTTTGTAAAGCCAGTAAACAACAAGAAGTGGAATTCTGATTCTTTAAGATGCTGCCATCTGCCAAATTATCCGAAGATCTTTGCCTCTAAAAAAACGCATTGTTGTATTTAATAATTTAGTCAGACTAGACCAACTCTGGCTCATTTTTTCCGCATTGTTGTATTTAATAATTTAGTCAGACTAGACCAGACTCCGTCACTCAGTGAATGATTCAGAAATGTGTTGTCCCAATTACCTACCAATGAATGTGTACGTTTCTTATCTACATTTGCTTAATACGGGCATGATGATCTCTAATTGATATAAACAGAGACGAAACATTTACATTACGGTGTTTAGGAACAGATTAAGGTTATCCATCAGTCTTTATTTTATTTTGAAAGGGGGATCATGGGTTTAGTATTTTCTAAATACTCGAGATAGTCACAAAGTTTGACTGTTGAACTATTTTGTGTGGATGGCGGTGCAAGTAGGACAGTTTTCGTGTTAAAAAGTTTATGTCCTTTCAAGGAAGTGTCATTACTTCAGTTTGTTTTTGCCGTTGAAATTAAAAGTTATACGCAAACGAAACGTTTTTGTCAATTTTGTTCGTGATTTTAAAAACACGTTTTGCAGAATATAGGTTCAAGGTATTTTTTTTGGAATATTTGTTCAGAACATGTCATCGTCATAGAAACAATGGCAGAAACTTTCGATAGAAAAAGAAAGACCAGTCGACCGATTCTTCGGATATCTTTGATTATTTTCAACGTTGTGTTTTGGGTAAGTACTCAGTTATTTTCCTATTCTGAAGAACTGGTTTTCTGACGTTGCTATGGTGTAGTTTGTTTTTTTGGTAGAAGTACATGTATGATATAAAATGCTCAAGTTTTTTGTCTAGTATTATCTATATACTTGAGAAACTATTATATATTCGATGATTCAATAAGCGCATATGGTGAATTAATTCTTTGTAGAGAAACGAATAACAATAAAACAGTAAGAGAGTGTTTGTTTCTTTCATATTTAGTATTTTCACATTTCGGGAGACATTGCATTATTTAACAATTATGGAGCGTTTGTTTCTTTTATGTAGCATGTTTTACACGTTTCGGGAAAAGTCATATATTATACTACAGCTATGGAGTGTTTGTTTCTTGTATGTTGCATTTTTCATGTTTTGAGAGACAAGCCTTATTATTAAGTTTTTGAAGTGCTTTTTCTTGTATGTTGCATTGTTCATGTTTCTAGAGACATGCATTGTTAAACTGTTATTTTGGGAGACATGCATAGCAGCATTATTATACAGTTATGGAGTATTTGTTATTTGAATGGTGCATTTTTTACATTTTGGGAGACATGCATAGCAGCATTATTATACAGTTATGGAGTATTTGTTATTTGAATGGTGCATTTCTTACATTTCGGAAGACATGCATAGCAGCATTATTATACAGTTATGGAGTATTTGTTATTTGAATGGTGCATTTCTTACATTTCGGAAGACATGCATTATTATACAGTTATGGAGTATTTGTTTCTTGTATGGTGCATTTTTAACATTTCGGGAGACATGCATTATTATACAGTTATGGAGTATTTGTTATTTGAATGGTGCATTTTTTACATTTCGGGAGACATGCATTATTATACAGTTATGGAGTATTTGTTTCTTGTATGGTGCATTTTTAACATTTCGGGAGACATGCATTATTATACAGTTATGGAGTATTTGTTTCTTGTATGGTGCAGTTTTTACATTTCGGGAGACAAGCATTATTATACAGTCATTAGTTTTTTACATTTTGGGAGACATGCATGTTTACATGCCTTTCAATGTTTGCGCAAAAGCGGTAAACAGAGGCAAATAAGCTGTTAAAATGGGAGAACAATTGGTCAGTTTATCGTTTAAATATTTTCCTGTTCATACTCATTGCGCTACAATGCACGACACGCTATTTTTTGTTTAATGTTGTGGCAATGTTAATGTGTTTGGATTTTAATCTAACAGGCGTTAGTGACACGGCTTCGGAAGTTTGTCTTCCTAAGGTCTCTTCATCAATTCAGAATGCTTTGTAACCAGAAATAAGTGCTTTTCAACCTAACCAACAGAGACATTACGATCGTGCTCACGTACTGAAACGTGTTCATAAGCAAAAAATAGCCCTTAGATCAGAGATAGACGCCTAACATAAAAGGTAGTTTTTTGGACTCATCTATTTTCCAACCATCATTGTTTGACATTCATTCTATTCTGAAACAAAGTAATTACCACGAAAGTGTACCGACTCCCACTACATAACGACTGATGATAATACAGCAAATAAAAGCAACTTTACCCATCTGCAGCCAGTGGATACATAACTATGTCAGCCCGCTGCTGAGCATTCCGTGCGGCGTATTCCCTGCATTTTACACCTTTGAGGGAATCCTCACCTTCCGGGGTTTTGCATACCTTAAGATACAGATTTCAGTCGCATAATTAATCACTCCCTTCAACGAAATAAATTCATACTTTAAACACTAACCGTTTATAGTTGAATCATTGAATGATTTATCGTATACCCAAATCAAACAACGACCGTTAGATGCTCTGATCGTTTCTAATGCAGTATTATCTTTTAGATTTATTTAAGTCATACAAGGAGATTATTTTATGACAAATTGCTATAAGTCATATCAAAATTAGGCTGGGTTCGGTTTGTATAATGTAAGAGCATATAACACTGACTTTACAAGGGAGACACGCGGCAGTACAGCCATTAGGCATTTTTATATCATATTGTAATGGGATGTGACTGGTTAAGCAACCAATTAAGTATTGTTTTGCTATTTGCATGTCTTGGGAGTACGACAACTTTGGCGGGCAATCGTTGGTAGGTATGGATCATGTGAGCAATGTTTTTGTGTGTGTGTGTTTTTTAAATAGACCATTATGAGGTCGGGACAAAAAACGACTGGACCGAGTTACCGAAATGGAGTCCGGAAAGGCCTTCTAGTTCCATTTACAGATTACACCGACTTCAATTTTGTTTTATTGGTCAACAAGTTTTGTTTTGTTGGTCAGCAAAGCTCGGACAAATAATGCATATCTAGATAATGTCCATGAAGAGCAAATGCGGCGGTGACTTGCCTTTTTCAACTGTAAAATGTTCCGGCGCTTGTAAGGAAACGCCTAAATGCATTTTAGCGAGATACCGGCGTGCATTTATTTGCACGCACTGGCTACTAATTGCTGTTTTTGAGGCTTTCCCTCTTGTTATTATTTAAACACGTAGAATCTGCTTCCTGTTCGGGTGAAATAGGCGTATTAGTTACTTGAGTCATAGTCGACGGGCTCACTCACTTATGTTTCTTATTAAAATCGCGTGCATGCTATGAAGCAAGTATATGCTGAAATTATGTTCGATGTAACAAATAATTTATATACAATGTATAGAGAAATAATTTGAGATACATTCTATATGAGTTCCTTTGTGTGGTCCTTATCTTAATTTCAGGAGTATATTTTGTGGATAATTTTGATGTATATACAATGTCTTATTTATTAGCGTTGTCGTTGCGGACCAATTCATTAAACATGCTTTTCGATTTAGACATATAAATAGTACCGCTAACTGTTAACTAGGTGTGCTAACGCTAGGAATCTGGCGGCTGCTGACGGGCGAGGGATTCCGGGTGGCATTAGTGCCGGGTTACTCACTGTTTCAGCTTACCCCCTCGACCCCCCGCCCTACACACACACACACACACACACACATCTTCCCAACCAACCCCAATTTATTCCTCTCCTATTATTACAATATACAACGTGAATCAATATCCAATCATCTTATATTCCAGTTCTCTGGTCTGGGTATTCTGGGGTTAGGTATCTGGCTGATGTTGACGGGCGAGGGACTCCGAGCGGCCCTGGAGCCGGGCCAACTCACCATCCCCACATACCTGCTTTTGGTGCCCGGCGCAGCTTCCGTCGTCGTCGGCGTCATTGGGTGTCTTGCCGTGTTTGGAGCTAGCAGGGGATTGTTAGCTTTTGTAAGTAAAAGAAGTGAAGTGAAGAAATGGAAGTTGATCAATGCATTGATTATATTCCAGGGGTTCTACGGTTAATGATAAATCCCGAAATCAGGACTGAATGTATGGGCAACAGGCGCAGGTTGCGTTGTTATGCCGCACCCCTATTACCACGCCCCCAATAAGAATATAAAAAAAAAATAGTAAAATAATAATTTCCAGGCTTATTTATAGGAACTGCAACTAGTACTAACTAACAATATTTTTAACCAGGTTTTCAACGAAAACCGGGTTATTAGAATGAGGTTGTCGTTGGGCGGGCGGGCGTCAAACATTGGTTTCTGTTCAATAACTTTAGTTAGCATTGATAGATATTGATGAAACTTGGTGTGTAGGTAGCTTATGGGAAGAGCTAGCTTAAGATTGCTTTTGAGGGGGCTAAGGTCAAGGTCACTGTTACTAAAAATAGAAAAATGGTTTCTGTCCAATAACTTTAGTTAGCATTGATAGATATTGACGAAACTTGGTGTGTAAGTTGCTTATGTGAAGAGCTAGCTTGTTTATATTGCATTCTTTAATCTGATACAATACAAAGATTATGGAATAATAGAATAAAAAATAAAGTTTGTGTTAATTATTTCCTGCCCCTGTGGTATGGGCTACATAAATATATAAACTATGATTGTGCCAGTCAATGAAATATCAAATATATAAAAGTATGAATTTATAATTAGTTTTTGCCTACATTTACAGTATTCGGTATGTGTGTTTTGTCTGTGTGCGGTCAGCACTGCAGCGGCGGTGAAAACTTTACTGCTGCACGATAATGTAAGTACATTGTATATGTTATAAAAATAAATAATGAATAACTTTATATCCGTCGCATGTTTTGTTCTCTTCCGCAGTATAATAACAAAACATGTCAAACAAAATAAAAACAATGTACCTATTGTTCCGAACTTTAAAGGGACTAGAAACCAGATGATCCAGAAATCGTCAAAAACAGTATTTCCTCAAAACAAGCTAAGAACTCTATGCGAGCATGTAGGAGGCCAAAATACATCATTTTTACATTATTCAAATACCAAACGCAACAATCATGTGCTGTCTCATCTGTTTTCCACGTTTAAAAATAGCGCATAATGATTTCCGAGTTTAAATCATATCTGTTTAAGAGTGCAGATAAATATACCGACGCTATTTTAAAACTTACTGGGTTTTACGTGGTACATTTTAGTAAATTTCGAATTGGAAAAATGCGCAAAAACTTCGAAAGATACATGTGTCGTAAGCGATGTGATACACCAGCAAGTAAGATTCAATGCGTTGTACACAACGATGGTATCAATATTATGTAGTTTTTGACAATTTTCTTTTTTTCTTGCAATTGTATCATGTAGTGTCTAGTCCCTTTAAAAAGTTAAAATATTTTGTAGTAGCTCATATATTGAAATAAAACAGTTCATTTGAAACAGATAAATAGAACATTGTTATAAATACTGCAGCAGTTTACGAATGTTTCCACATGTTGTTAACTTTATTAAAAGTTCTGAACAATCAGCCCATAGTGAAATAAACAAATGCTACAAAAAGTGGATATGATTTTATATCACAGTTTTTCTTTTCTTTTTCAGATATCTTCGTCTGTTTTATACTGGCTTGAAACTTCCATGAAGTACAAGTATTGTTCAAACGAAGATTCCAAAATAGCACTCGATAAAATTCAAAAAGAGGTATTTCACTTTTTCAATTAGCTACTTACATTGTTTTTAATTGTACACATGCAAACACAGCGTCATTTTGCTTGCATGCGGACTTTGACGACACATATAATAATTGCTGTCATAAAACCTCATTTACAAAGTTCCCAAAATGTTGTCTCTGGGTTCCGGACTCGCCCACCTTTGAGCCCATTGTTTCTATACGGGTTTATTATATTTACATGTAATACATGGGGAAACAAAAACCGTAGAACTTTTGCATTAATCTTGGACCAGTGGTCAAAATTTGCTCAAGTGCTTTTCTGGTTCCCTAAAGAGCTATTATACTCATCTAAGGCCCTATATCTCTAGTTATCTTGTTTACCCAACGTAATCCTTACTTAAGCCATTAACATTTTCCACCAAGTGCCGTAATATGGGTGGTGGTATGTAAGCTTATTTATACTCGCACTCTGGCCTTGACAGAATGTAACACTGGTAAGAGCTACCTTGGTTCTTTAACGTGCACCAGTGTATAGCACTGTCACACGGGACCCCCATTTAACGTCCCTCCCGGAAGACGATTAGTATTTTTAGTGATGCGACGGGGAATCGAACCTGCGACCCCTGGATTGATACAGTGTTACCACTAGACCACGGATCTGCCGTAATATGGTATTCATTCTCGTTCATTTATAGTTTGAGTGCTGTGGTGTACACGACCATACCGAGTGGTACAGTGTTGATCGTGATAGACGGACGTGCCACACGACACAGTCAGACCGATGGGCGCTGCCGGTCTCCTGCTGCATCGATCAAACAAAATGTAATAGGAACAACAGTATACAGACACCGGACAATATATACATGAGGGTACGTTTAATAGTTCAAAATCATTTCAGTTAGCATTCATTATACAGAAATAGTGTTTTAAAGTTGCCGATGTAGTTCGCATAGCTTTGGTGTTGATGGCGTTTTTCGTCCCGCAAACACCTAAACATAAATGAAGATCACCCGTTTCACACGAAACGAAGTCCACATGTTACCAAAAAGGCTTATAAAAATATGGCCTTAATATGAATGAGTTGTGTCTTTAAATCGACGTAGAAGCGTAGCGAACGAGCGCTGGCATCCGGTTTCGACTATGTTATAAATCCAACACTGGATGTTTCTTGCCCATTTCAGGGCTGCCTGGCTCCTGTGTCGGATAGTCTTTCTCTCATATTAAATGTGATAGGCTGGACAAGCACAATCTTTGCTGCTTTCCTGGTAAGCTCATTTATTTCTGTTCAAATTCTAAACATTCATATCAAAACTTGGAATTATTTTTTCTTGTAGAAAATAGGAAATCATATTAAAATATTGTGATCGGGCTCGCTCTTCCTATATAACTGACAATTCGCCTACTGATAGATTAACATTGCAAACGTCGCATGATGTCAATTGTATGATTCTTTATGATACATTTATCGCCATACATGTGTATGCATAACGAATAGGCGAAGCATGCGTGTAAGACACATGTGTACAGCACTTCTTTACCATTTTGTATATATACAAAAGCATACGTATTGTATTTACAGATTCCTGGAGGCACCATGGCCTGCTGTTTTCGCGTTTCGTTGAAGCGTTTATGATCCTGTGTACAATATGGACACTTTCGTTTTTCGTTGTATATAAAATGCGTATTAAATTTCACATGTCTTTCTGTGCTAGAATCTAAGAAACGATTCTACACCAGAGCCATGTCTTGATTCAGACTCCAAGCAGATATATAGATACTTTGTGGGCTTAAAATCCTGTTGAAACGGTTTCTAAAGTCATGTATATCCATTGGTTACTTTTTTAATACAGATACCTAGCAACAAATTACAACTGTATAATAGCTCTTAATCCCGAGTTCAGGGGCAATCCTAAGCTCTATCTTCCTTATTTGGACACTTTATTCACTAAAACTGATCCTTATACTAGTAATGGAACCGCCCAATCACAGATACGCTTTTTGTGGCCACAGTTTCTCTATGTGCGATGTTCCTCTTCCGCGATTTCAAACTGTTCGATATTGGAGGAGGACGGACGCGCTGTGTCCGCTTGGTCATTTCCGGACATTGACGGCGGTCGTCGGCGGCACCTTCGCGTAGGGGGATCTATGGTGTCGTAGCTCCCTGCGACAGCATCTGTAAAATGAGACTATGCGCATAAAAACACCAAAACGTTCCAGTAAAAGCGTTCACAATGTCCAGTTTAAGGACTTTGAACGTCTCAAATGATTCTCCAACAACCGACAAGTATTGTCCTCAATAACATTAACCGTCTATTTTGAATGCAAATGTATTTCTAGAAATCATGAGATATTCGATGATGCTGTTTAATGAACAATGGGACGGAAACGGTTTCAACAAAAAAATGCTGTATGTATGTATTACATTGCCTGGTTCAAAATGACATACATGTGTAATAATATTCTCTCTATTTTTCATTCTGGTCAAATCAGTGACTCTGACATTTATTTAGATCTGAATTAACTGGATATTGGTGACCTGTTCAAATCTGAACGCGCTGTCACATTTTTAATTACAAAAAAAAATACGAACCTTTCCCCGCCTGTTCCATAAGCAACTCCTTCCGGTCGCGTCGTCGGCGGTAGCAGATGAGGGCGGCCATGGAGACACACACGGCGCTGGTGATAGCCAGAAGCGCCATTAAAACGATACTCAGTGTGTAAAGTGTATCTTCTGTACCGCTGTCTGTCCGAGAGGGTGTCTGTAATTATGACATATGTAATGTAATGTAATACATAACATTTACATAATTATCTTTTTATCGGCCATTATCAGACCGACAATGCGCTACTAACATTATACAGCATGTATGTTCCGCTGACGAACAAGACCTTGAAAAAATTTCCCCGATGTGGCCTTGTAAGGCGGATTTGTGTATAATATACTGTTTGAGAATAAAATGACTGAAATACTAGCTGACATAAGATATTGCTGTTAAGTTTTATATCACAGTTTTTCTTTTCTTTTTCTTTGACCATTTCTGAAATATATTCCCATGTTGCTCTAAAATTCTGATAAGTTTGAATAAAATCTGACAAAGTTACAGCTGAGACAAGAATTACTCCTATAAGTAATCATCAAAAACTAACTTTTAATAGTGACCTAGACCTTTATGACAAGGGCATAAATGTTAAATATATACAAGTGACGACACACCTGCATATGCAACTATACAATTGTGTGAAGTTTGATTAAAATCTGATGGATAATAACACAGATAGAAATTATTTCTATGAAATGTGACCTTGATATTTGATGTGAGAGCAAATATTTTACGCGACACACCTTCTCAAGGCTGCTCCAAACCGTTATGGTTTAATTAAAGTCTTATTTATATGATATCACTTAAAGCTGAGGCACGTACTATTGATTTGAAATACAAATTGGGCTTAATTGGCAACTTTTAAGCGTGACCCAGACATTTCAGATTTGGGCACATGCGTTATACACGACACACATTCGCATGCTGTGCTTACGTCGTTTTACCAATCACATACAATTTTTCCATGAATGCTGATCGAGACATGGTTTTCTCCAGAAATATTTCAGGAACGCGCTTTTGTAAACAAAAGTCTGAAAAAAAGATCTGAGTGTTTCTTTCAGAAAAGATATTGGCAAAAGTGTTGTCAATTACATATTCTGGCCAGAGTATGAATAATCCGAATACTTGTAAATACTTTATCATTTGTACCCTGTAACGTTTACGATCGAATATCTCAATTTTTTTGGCACATTATTAGCGCTTAGGGATTTTTTTCATCATCAATTTTGGACAGTTCATGGTTTTGCCAAGCATATGCCAGTCGTCAAGGTATCTAAATATAATACTAGTATTGGAAAACATATTGCAGTGAATCATATCCGTCATTTTCTATCCGTCAAAACCGTATTTCATTTTGGTTTTAGAAATCATAAACTTTATGAAAGATGTTTATATCTGATAAGAAAATCAACATACAGGGTGGGTTGTAGTCTTGTCGTTATGTACTTGGAAATTGAAAGCCTTAAACTCCACAAACGGCCCACACACCGTGTCCCTGTGACCCAGACACGTCTCCTTAACGACCTCGTTGTCGGGGCAACCGGAACACGGGCGGCACGTGCTCTCTCCTTCCGGTATAAAGAGCCCAGTTGGACACATGGAGTAACGGTCATCACCCAATATTTGAACCAGCGGTACCAACAGAAGCCATTCCACGAATCTCGCCATTGTTTTCTTTTTTTCTGAAAATTCCAACAATTACAAGTATCCCAGGAAAAAAACACACACAGCCGTTAGATTACCGTCTTTTAATATGATCTAATCTCTTGTCTTCTTTATTGAAATTCCAGATTTATGAGTTAATATCCAAACCACCACGTTTAGCATGCTGGGGATAACATCTATAAGACTGATCGATTTTATGATACATACTCACTAGGAATGTTCTTCTAATGTTAGGTGCGTATTTCTGGAGGATGAAAGCGTTATTTCTGGGCGGAAGTTAGAACAGAACCGCTTGCATCTGTTTATATTTTGTAAAACCTGTTGCATGACTCAATCAGTGTTCCGCAAGGAGTGTCAAGGAAATGATAAAGGTGTGCATTCAGCGCTTTTGTCAATCCTGCAAATGATGCAGAGGCGTGGGAGTCTTTCGAACGGAAGTGCTCTTTAGTCAATCCGGGTTTAAATCCTGATTTTTTTTCACTTATTTCTTTTACGGTTTTCGAAAATAAATAATCAAAACGTAATTTTGTACGGCGAGCAATTGCTGGAGTCACAACATTTAACGCGTCTTCCGTTGTAGTGTCAACGAGTTGGATGGTCTCTTAGGTTTCCTTTTATGAGGTTTATAATTATACGAGTAGGATAAAAACAAAACGAGGAATGTCGTTCCACATTGGATTAACCATGTGTTGTGTGAAACAAAATCGTTCTGAACAATACTCAAAATCTGATCGTTTAAAACTTGTATAACTTTCTTGAGTTAAATGTTGACAACATAAAAATCTGAATTTTTCAAGTGTCAACATTGGATAAGTAGGTATTTATATTGCAATTCCATCACATACTGGTAGATTTTTATTGACCATTGGGCGCCTCTTTACAAACGTTAGAGCTTTATTGGTGTTTCTTGCTGCAAAAGTATCGAAAGCATGTGCACGTTGTGATGCCAATGAACCGTTGTGAGTATATACTATTCATGTTTAAAGCATTTGTTTTATTTTTTTGTTATAGAAAATAAGTCCTAACTTCGGACTTTTGCATATTTGATTTGATATCTCTCATGTGCAATGTTCCAATGCAAAACAAATGGCAGAGTGAAAAAGGATACCGGGCACATTATTTATGTGTATACTATATTGTGAAGAATAAAACTGGGCAACCAAGAGAGATTTGTTGTTTCGGCAGTCAAGTTTAAATAACCGCAAGAGAAATTTCTGCTATACCTTTTCTACAGAAAAATGGGTTTTAAAAGGACAAAGGTCACTACTACGGAACCTTCGAAGATTCTACAGGTATACTTTAAGAAGACAATGATATTTACTAAGTCGACACAACTCGTTTCTTAATCACAATGCATGACGCCATGAGCATCACAAGTTCATAAATTAGCACTACAACCAATGAAGTTCTTTAATTTCGAACGAGGCAACCATTTGTCAATACCATTTACATAATGGTACAGCTGATGATTATATGATTAAAAACCTTAAAATGTGTATTTGACGACCTATCGAATCTTCCTCATTTTCAACATTTTGCCATTTTCTTTCTTACTAGTAGGTCATAGACATGTTAACATTCTCTTAAATGGATAAATTCATGTTTTCTCTAGAAAACAAATGCATGAATACATGTAGATCGTGAATCACATATTTCTGAAGTTACTAATATAAAACTTATATGTAATGTGTTTGTGTTTTATTGACCTCAGGCCACAGTACTTTAAAGTCAGGGCACCGTTTCAATAAAGATTGTAAGGCCTAAAAGCGTAAATTTCCAGGCATAATCCCGTTTAATGAATATCGTTTTTAGACTCTGCCCCTCATTTGGCAAGTGTCACCAGACACTCTTAATAAAGCTGCACTCTCACAGTATACCATTTTTACAACTTTTTTATTTTTGGAAAGAGCATTTTTTTTTCGTAAATATCTGCAAACCAATGATAAAAGCTAGATTGCTGACAAAAGATAAGATCGCACATTTGCATATTTCCGTTCGAAAATTAATGTTTTATGGCTTAACCCGTTACTAACAGTTAAAGGAAAATGCATAAAACATTATTTTTTTAACGTAAATACAAAAATCTGCGATCTTATTTTTTTGTCAGCAGTCTGAAATAACTTTCCATTGATTTTCGCAAAAATTGGCTCGTTCCAAGACAAAAAAAAATAAAGAAGTTGTCAAAACGTTCAATCTGTGAGAGTGCAGCTTTAAGCAGACAAATATATGTTATTGAAACGGGCCGTTTCAAAAAAGAACTCAGGGTTAAAGTTCGTAAATTCCATGCGGGAACCCCCGTTTTGGGCGAAAACTGCGTTTCAGTAGATAACGAAAGTTACCCGTAACTTTATGACTGTCCCCGAGCAAGGCATAAGCAGCGTAAGGTTGAAGACTATCAGATATCTATGAAATTAATGGAGCCCAGTTCATTCGGTAAAAACAAAAGCATTCATTCCTGTACGTAATGATGTAAAGTTATAAATAAATTAAGTTTACCTGTGTCTGTTCGGTTCCGCAGGTGAAAACTAAGTGCCTCTATCTCATCATATTTCATATCGGCATCTAAATACAGCTCTGATGCAATAACTCCTAAAACTTAAATACATGTACTCGAAAAATTCCACTATTTCATATTAAATTCAGCATATATAGCTTCGTTGATCCTCCCGTCTATTGATATGCGGGTATTATTTCAGTGGCTTAGCTACATATATAGGCCTTGTAGGCTTGGGCCTACAACTTTTTTCTTTTTTTTTAAATGGTAAAATTTAAATACCCCCAAAATGCAGTAAAAACTAATAGCTACTCAAACACTGAACAACTCAAAAGTTTGCATTATTTGAACCAGTTTGGTGTTTAAACTACATGCAGGGTGTATTGCATGATTGTACTGTAAGCATTGCAAATATAATTATAATTAAGTGTGTGTAATGCACATATAAAAGTCACTAAACTCACAGAGAACCATCGGGCCTACAAGTTTTTTAGGTCTAGCTACGCCCCTGTAATTTGGACATGTTACATACGTGTACACAATATATTTTAGCATAGAATATAATATAATCATATATTATATAAAATACATTTTTTAACCTAAGAGTTTGAAGAGCTGTTTCTTAAAGATTGTTTAAGTGTTGGTGATTAAGAACGCATTAACATAACTAAATGGGCCACAGACTCCAATTACTCGTAAAGCCTTAAGTTCCTTATAACAGGATTTAGCTAAGCTCACTATTTTTGTTTGTTTTTTAATAATTTGCAATATATTAACTTCGTTAAGATAATAACAATAAACCATTTTTATTTATCAAAATTCAATTTTTGAGTTTATATTTTGGCTTTTTGAAATAAGCTTAAGAAGTTTCGAGAAATTTGTGCCTGGAGTGTGGCATATCATTGTCGAACCCTATTTAATACCAATGTTAAAGCAAATTTGAGAACCGTAGGATCATTTAGATGTACAGAGCGGAAACCGTTTTGGAAATAAAGGTCTCTACGGCATTGACCTATTGAACACACAATCAAAAAGAGTTCATCAACTTGTTGTGACCAATATTCCTACCTAATTTAAGGAAGTTGAGATCAACATTTGTTGGACCGTTTTCGACGTGACCGTAGACCTGAAAATAGGGTCATCTAGTAGTCATGATTATTAACCATACTGAGTTCGAGGACTACATAATTAAACATTCCGAATAAACTGGGCGGAAACCGTTTTCAAATTAAGGTTATAACATCCTTGACCTTTGACCCATAAACCAATGGGGACCATCTTTGACAATGACCATTTTTAAGACTACATGTCATTCACACCTGATTGATCGGAAACTGTTTCAGTCAATGTCATCACGACCTTACCTTTGACTTACAGTCCCTAATAACAATATAGTCATTAACCTGACCACGACAAATATGCAAACTATGTCTGAGAACTCTACAAAACGTCATTCACAATCTTTTGTTCTGAAACCGTTTTAGGCCACGACCTTGACCTTTGACATACCGGCCCAAAAACAATAGGGTTCATCTACAGTCATAACCAATATGTAAACAAAGTTTGAGTACTCTACAACAAGTCATTCACAAATTATTGGCCAGAATTTCTAGAAAAGGTCACATTGACCGTTGACCTACATTAACGGGATCATCTCTTGACAAAGGAGAAACAAATGTGGATACTAAATTTGAGGATTCTACAAAAAAAAATCATAAGAAATGATTGAAAACGAATGTGTGATGCCGACCACAACTGTATCATGTACAAAAACAACAGACAAAGTGACGCAAATATGTCTGCTATTTTTGCATGAGATGCAAGACCAGAGGAATGTACATAATACGTTACAACAGTAAGATTTTTAGTTTTTTAACTTTATTGTTAATACATCGGTTGTTAACAGGCATACATACAAGGAGCAACATTTTAGCAGCTAGACAGTGTATTATACACAGATGATCACATACATACAAGAGACAGAGTTAATATTTGTTCAATCAATTTAAAATATCTACTATTATGTTGTTAATTCTACATTGACTTTTAAAAAAGAAATACCCTATTTAAAACCTTTTCACTATTCAAACACAATAACAACTTAGTTGATCACTATACAAACCAAATTACAACTTTGTATTTCAATAAAATTAGTTTGGTTTTCAAGAAAAGAATTTTAAAGATTTAAACAAAAGTCAACACACTATATACACAGTTACACAATAAATATTTATACAAATTTGTAAAACATAAGAAAAGAAACATCAACGGTTGCCAAGGTTAACAGATATATCATTAACATGAACTCATACATAAAAAAGGCATATAATAAAACAAACTTAAGCCAAAAAATTAAACGTCTAAAAAGTTTTACATCCATAAAACTTCCAAAAGAATCCTCATATAAACAGTTTGAGATGCAATTTAGCATGATTTTTTTTCGAAAGCTTGAAAACTAAAGCTTTTGGTATGAAGCACAATTTTGTGTCGAAAGCTTGAAAATTAAGGCACTCTGATGGTGAGAAGATTGTCCAAGGATCGATGACGAGACACTGAAAACTCAGACTGACACACTGATAATGGACAACGCAATTGATGAGGTATTTGTTGGTTGTCATGGTGACAGCAGAACACAGAGAAGAAAGCACGAAAAGAGGTGGATATCTCTGAAAAATAGAAGGAATGAACTTTTATCATATGAAAGACTCATTTTCAAAACTAACTTTAATAATAATAGGATACACATTTTTTATATGAAAACTATGGTCGACAGCCAATTTGGCCCTGTCTTGTATGTTGTTCACTGGCTGATGTATGTCTGTAACAGAGAAAACCAAAAATTAAATTATGTGAGCAAATAATATACTTAAAGGGAAATTAACCAGTTTTTTTCTCTCCCAAAGTGATCATCACATAGCTTAGACACTAAACTATGGCCCTTCAGTCCTTTTGTATTGTTTGATAATAATAATATGGCATTTCGATACAATGCTTAGAGTTTTCTTGAAAAAAAAAACCCACATCATTATCAATATATTTTATTTCTTTTTTATATATATAATGATATTTTTCAAGTTAATTTCTTAGAATTATATTGAAATGTCATATTGATACTTTTCACCCCGATCGAAAAACTTCTCAGATTTCTCTAAAGTACACTTTCAAGACAAATCACACTGAGAATGTTTTTTCTCCTATAAATATTGTAAAATGAATACTTTGTTCTCATTGTTATAAGCATAAGTTGCATACTAAAAATTATGGCACAGTTCACCAGGCTCACAATTTATTTGGTAATAAATACAACAAAATTATTTTTTTTAATTAAATTTGCCTATTGACAAGTATTAGAAATCTGTACAAAAACAACTCCTAATGCCTCACTTCTGAAGGCAGTGAATGGAAAAATCCAGCTAATTCATTTGGACATCATAACTTCTTGCGATGACATGTGATTTGTCTTTAAAACATGTCTTATCTCAGAGACAGAGCTGAAGGATGCCATCTCACACAAAACCACAGATATATCTAACACTGACCCTTTTTAACAAGTTAAAACATTCCCTTTGAACAATAAAAATCCCCCACTAAAATACATCATTGTTCATTTTAATATAGGTTTTATTTTAAAACTATATCTCATTCTTTACACTTAACTTCAAATTCAAATTCTAAAAGCCCTGTTCATACATTATATCTCATATTTTAAAATAATTGCTTATTTGCTAAGAAAGCAATCGTTTAAATTTAAATCTGCTTTGAAATGGTCTCTTATGATTGTATAGAACAGAGCTCTAGAAAACAATAGTAGTTCCTCTTTACGCAAAATACCCACGTACCTTTGGGCCAGTAACTTTATTTCACAAATACTCCAGTTACCAATTGATACCAGAGGGGCTTAAAAAATAATATGCATGCTTCTGGTTTCATTTCTTTTTTATAAACAATTCTTTTTCATTATACTTTTCCAAAAGCTATAGGTTAAATTATTTATAACATCTCTACATTCATCGATACACTCAGTTTAGCATCGCTGATATCTATTAAATTCCTCAAGGCAATAAAAACATGTACAGATGGAGCAAAAAAATGAGGAAGGTCTGGAAACCAGAAACAAACATATTTTTCTTTTTTGCACTAAAATCAAAAATACATATTAAATTTTGAGAGTTGGCGCCAATGTCTGTACTAGCCAATTTGCATGCGCAAAATGATGAATAACCTACTAAATGAAACGCATAAATGACTTAATGGAATTTGGGCGGAGCATTTTTTACATTTATATCAGAATCTGTCCTGCGATCCCATTAGAGACACAAACATAAACACTAATAACATGTATGCTATATTCTTTTCAGTAAATATCAACACCCTGACAATTCTTAGAACAAAGGTTTTTCAGCACTAAAGCACACTTAACCTATTACTATAAGGTGTAAGAAACCATTAAAAATAATTTAGGAAATATAAAAATGGAACTCTATTTAGAAACGGATTTGAAAATAAGCTAAAACTTCGCTTACTGAAGGGAATATAATTTTGATAAAAATCTTTTTTTTTAAATCAAATCACCAAAAGGATCCTGGATGATGTCATATGTGACCCAAACTTGAAGTAGGACAAAGTCAATTCATTTTAAAATTAGCAAGCCATGTAAAGTAACAAAGAAGTCTATATATCCGGTGGAGTTGCAGGGGCTCTGAATTACCAGGGGGTTGAAATGACCTTACTTTGCTCTACATTGATTCCAAGTCAAACATATTCCAGTAAATCAAGTGACAAACTCTTATCAAACTGTTCATAAAATGAGAACATTTATAACAAATTTACAAAGAAAATGGAATATCATGTTATTAGTGTACATGATGATGGCAGAAATGTGATGAATGATCTGCTAACATCTTAAACATAATTTTATATTGCTATGTATACAAAATACTAAGAACAGAATCTCTACTTTAAAATGAAACTAAAAAGAATTTTGAGTATAAAGATCTATTATAAATAAAATACTATCTTTACTTTAAAACCATTTCAACAGAAAAAAATATTTCTTTAATCTGCATTATGCCCAATAGCTCCCAGTTACGGTATATTTTTTAAGCAATGTTAGACGTTCAGTGTTTCAAATACCAAAAATAAAAATAATCAGAAATAAAGAAGAGCACCGCACAGCATACGCCAACACTTGTCTGTTATTGATCTTGGTCGAAAAAGGGGCATAACTCTAGAACTTTTAAAGCCAGAGTAATGGGCCATGTGCATATTGCCTCTGGCAACATTTTATTTCAATGTCTTAAACGGTTTTGAGTCAGTCTCTGGCAGCACATGTGTGAAAGTCTTGAACATGCAGTTTTGAGTTAGTCTCAAGCAACACATGTGTACCAAGTTTCATTTGAACTTCTTGAACACTTTTGAGTTAGCCTCAAGCAACACATGTGTGTACTAACTTCCATTTGAATCCCTTGAACAGTTTTGAGTTAGCCTCAGGCAACACATGTGTGTACTAAATTCCATTTGAATCCCTTGAACAGTTTTGAGTTAGCCTCAGGCAACACATGTGTGTACTAAGTTCCATTTGAACGCCTTGAACAGTTTTGAGTTAGCCTCAGGCAACACATGTGTGTACTAAGTTCCATTTGAACTTCTTGAACAGTTTTGAGTTAGCCTCTGGCAACACATGTGTACCAAGTTTCATTTAAATGTCTTGAACATGCAGTTTTGAGTTAGTCTCTGGCAACACATGTGTACCAAGTTTCATTTAAATGTCTTGAACATGCAGTTTTGAGTTAGTCTCTGGCAACACATGTGTGTACTAAGTTCCATTTGAATCCCTTGAACAGTTTTGAGTTAGCCTCAGGCAACACATGTGTGTACTAAGTTCCATTTGAACTTCTTGAACAGTTTTGAGTTGGCCTCAGGCAACAAATATGTACCATGATTCATTTGAACTTCTTGAACTGTTTTGAGTTAGCCTCTGGCAACACATGTGTACCAAGTTTCATTTAAATGTCTTGAACATGCAGTTTTGAGTTAGTCTCTGGCAACACATGTGTACCAAGTTTCATTTGAACATCTTAAACAGTTTTAAGTAATGGCAGTTTTTGCAGAACGTTAACAACAATGACACCAAGGCTACACCAATATCTCGACTTTTTCTTCGTAAAACAGACGAGCTAAAAATAAATCAAAAGCTAAGCTACTGAAAAGAAATAAAAACAATATCAATGCCAAAGTTAAACGATCACAGTTAATTAAAAACCACTAAAGTTAATATCATTTTAGACAATTTTACTCACAATTTAACATTTTTAACTGATTAGTACGAGTTTTATGTATTAAAATGAAACAACATGTTTTCCAGATCAAAGAAAACAATCATAAACATGTTATTCATTTAGAAAATCTACAGTTAAAGTATTTAATGTTTTAGTTCTTTAAACAACTAATCAAGAACGATAAAGTGAGAAAGTGTGTGTTTATTCATTTCTGAATACTAAAAACAGAGCATTTGATATTTTGGTGCAAAGAAGTGCTGGCACATAATACAGGAGTGAAATGTGCAGTATACATTGCTGTCTGAAACCAGAAAAGAGTAATTATACATTGTACAAAAGATTTAAGAAATTTCCTACGCAGGCAGAGAAATGAGGTATATAGAGAACTTCTTTTAAATAATTAACTTTTTAGTACTATATGAAAGTCTCCAAAACCCGTTTTTGAAGTCATTCTGATAACTTAAGACATTCTGATACAATAAATGATAATGCTTTTGTCAGACGAAGGGGCTTTGACAGTAGGGACTGACAAAGGTTTTAGAAAAGTGGATTTCGGTGTCCGGTAGTAGAGTTTTCTATATAAAAAATGAGTGACTCACTGTCGTGGAAAAATTGGACAAGGCTATCAAAGTCAAACCTTCAGATGTTCCCCCAACAGTCGTTAGATGGAATTATAGTCTAATGATTAACCCATGACAGTAATATTCATAGATCTTTTGTGGGGCATGGGGCAATCGTAGGACTATTGCAGAAAATACCCATGATTCTGAGAGCCTGACATAATCAGAAATTGGTAGGTCTATTGTAACAGATTTATGGGACTTTGTAGGGCATGTATGACAGACCTATAGAATGGATCTGGTGTCAAGAATTACCCCAAAGCAGAATGTTCAAAACTCTACAATAGTAGACACAAAACAGCTAAATTACATACTGTCCTAAGAATTTGCCCAATTTTCCATCATAGACCTGTTGTGCAATATATGTAAAAAGGTGCTTTACATTAGAAAAAAATCATGGTTGATTTAAAGTGTTTTGTTGAATTTCAGTTTCAAATGAGTTATTTCATTGTATTACAGGTAAGGAGAAATAACTCCAGACAACAAATCTCTTTATACCTCACTAAGCAATGTGCACATTATTCGCCATGCGTCCATCTCTACTACAACATATATCAAGAAAAACACACTCCAGCATGGTTTGAAAGAGTTTCTTATAAGCTTTTCATGTCTTTACAAATGACCATTTTAAAGTAAAGTGTTCTGGCACTTGGTACCATCAACCCTACGGTAGAATGTAACATTCTAATTACGTAAACCCCCCAAAAATGGGTATTTCTTTAATGCGCAAATTCAAATACTCTATAGAAGTAAGAAAAATGTTGGTACTTTTAATTAAGTATTGTTAATGCATCACAACTTCAATGAACTAAATTCAGGTGAGCCAATGCAACAGCAAAAGTTTCACTGAAATTGTAATACATAAATAACAATGATGTTAAGTAAACAATGAATGACAGTGAAAATGACATCATATTTTAAAACATAACCACTGCAGACATAAAGGTATTATTTTGAGAATTTTTGTATTATGAAGCTTAAAGCTTAGAATCTAAGATTTAAAAAGCCAAACATGTAAACATGTGGGTCACTCAATATATTTCTGCAGAGAAAAAGCTATGACACAATGTCAAAACCCATGCTGGAGTGTTGTGCGGGCGCAGCATTTTGACCACACCAACGCTGTATACTTACATGCAAACGCATAAAATGTTTTCAGGCTTAAATCAATATCCTCCTGTAAAGTACGTATCTGCCTGATTAACGATATAGTCAGAATATACTTTATTTAGTTCTAAAAGGTCCTCCTGCAAAAGAACAACACGACAGCGTGAGGACTTTACTTATATTTAAAATGCATCTCTTTCTCAAATGGACTACTCAAAGTTCACATTCATTTTAAGGCAAAGCCGGCTAAGATAGAGTGATAGGGTTTCCTTTTTCCTTTCATTATTCTTTTTTTACATAGCAAATGAAAATAGCGTATGCATAGTGGTCACTGTTAGATGCACAAGTTCTATGACATGAGGCCCTGATAAAAATGTGTTTAAAAGTCATTGGCAAAAAGCTGTGATTATTGATTATTAAAAAGATATCTGTTTAAAGCATCTATGAGGGCCGCAGATATTTGTATGAGTGATGGGTGAAAAACAATTCGAACACTGATTCCTGTAACAACAGGCATCGTCATCTTTAAATACTCACTTTTAAAAGCATAACTGACAATTAAGATTAAACATGACTAAATCATATCTAAATTTCATAGCTAAAGATTAAAATTTTCAATATCAATGTCAACCTTGCCATCAATTTTTTTAAAAAGCTACTCTGGCAGTATTTTTTCCATTCAAAATCTTCCATCTTTTATGCACGTTTGCAAGATTAATAATAACTTTCCTTTCAACTATGACCATTCCATTTGAAAAAGACGATGCTAAATGCAGAAAATATTGAAATAAGATTAAGAATAGTTTACATAACTTGCTTTGGAACAATTTTCATTACATGTATTTGAAATCTTATGTAACACAAAGTAATCAACAACATGTTAAACATATATATTGTATATATGTAGTTATTTATAATACATATTTGTGAAACAATTAAGTTGGCATGCATCACCAGGTTTACATATATGATATAAATACTAAATATTTGCATGTATGATAATGTCATTATTATACATGTCTGATATTAATACATGATGTTATAAGGTTATGCATATGACATTAATGCCACAATGTAAATAAATCTATAAAAAAAAGACATATGGCCTTGACCTGACTCTCTTTTTTTAATTTGTTTGGGCATTGATGTCTGTTAATACCACAAGACTGCATCTCAAAGCCAGTGCAAGACACAATCATAGGCAATGTGCTAGCCTAATATTATAAAGAACTTTATTAATTAATTTTTACATTAATAAAATGATTAATTTTGGTAGATGAATAGAGCAGACAGATAAACAAACAGATAGGATAGCTGTTAGTTGTTAATCATAAGTGCCATTTTTTTATCATTTTCCCAGATTTCCATAAACTCAGTAGGGAAAAAAGGTGTTTTGCGCTAGTTTTTTTTATATTTTTGAAATGATGTCTTGTGTATGCGCTGTAATAAGTATGATTCATGACAGTGATGGCCATTGGCTTGGAAGTATTAAGGTGACAAGAGTTACAGGAAGAAATGGGCATTCAGCATTATCTGTAGGCACGAGACTTTTACCATCAACTTCCAACCAAAATTTTCACATCATTTCTTGGTCTGACATTTTTTGCAGGAAACATCCTTGAAACAGAGCGGCATACATAAAGATGTATAATTGGTCATGCACAGGGATTGTTTATTTGAGTTACAGGTAAACATAAGGCTGCGGGTATATAACATGCCATCCATGTCACCTTCTCTCATCACCTTGGCAACCGTTGTCGTGGCAATGTTATTCTTCTTGGCTATCTGGTCCGTAAGCCTGAAGCCTCAACATTTCTGGGAGGGGCTTATCAGCAGAAAGTTCTTCATACAATTTGTAGCGTTGGTCAAAAGAGCGCTGGTCTGTATGCCTCTCATATTTACTGCACAGCAGGATTTTGGGCTAAAAAGTTTCAGGTGAGGGGGAGAATGATATATGATGATAATGAGGTGATGTATACATGTTTGTACAGAATATTGTTTCCACTCTCATTACCTTCTTATTGTAAGCATCAACTTTGTCTTTCCAGGAGCGGCGATCTAGGTTTGCCTCATACTTATTTGCAACAAGAATTTTTGGCTGAAAATTTAAAGTTAGTTCACAAAATGTCATCTGTTTCAAATTTACAAGTACCGGTTTAACAATTTATATCCATTTAATTCCTTTAAAACATATTTACTTTCCAGCATTAGATTTGTTTTTTGGGAAAATATCAGGTTCCATTTAGATTGGAAGGGTTTATAGCCAACTGTAAGAGATGTACAAAATTATAATGATGCAAAGTTGTCCTATCCATCCATAGCATATTTTTTCCCTTGCAAGTTTTTATGAATAATTTCACAGATGACCTCGTAGGTAATGAAACAACTTGTCACTATGTTGAATAAAAAGTCAAATGGAAAGTTGGTTATCTATTTGCTTATACAAACTCTTCATGTAGAGATCAAGCATAAAACGTTTAAAAAGTTACATTTGCAGTAAAATTTTCAAATCTTATAAAACATAAGAAAATAAATAGCATTATTTCCATCAAAATTAACCAGTTGATTAAAAGGTAAACAATACATTCTTAAATTAGAGAGAAAAATAATGTAATACATGAGCCATGTGCATCCAATCATAATCTGATCTTCTTTCACAAAAATTGACTTGAATAACTTACTGGTGCGTTTCCAAATCTGTCATTCATTCTGTCATATCTGAAAGAGAAGATTGATCTCAATAAAATGTCAGGTAAATCAAGACAATTATAATAATACTTGTGGTTTTGCAATTATAATGTAATACTTTCATACATCTTTTTGTACTTGTGATGCCACATTTTTCTGTACAATAATGCACACATGATGCAGAGCAAATGCCAACACATGTATGCTGATAGTCATAGGGCATAAATCAGCTTTGATGTGCATTGTCTCTGGAAACATGTGTACCAAATTTCATTTGAATATCTTGAATGGCTATGATCAAGGTTAAAGCTTTTGCACATTAAAAATACCTGAACTTATTTCTAAAAACAAACAACGTTAAAATCTAGCTTTTACTTACGAGTCATCCACCTGAACACTTGCAAGGCCCCTCTTCTTCCTGAAAGAAAAACATGGGAATCATGTTATTATTGTACATGTAAGTTTTACCCTTTACTGACAGTATATGTCACAGGGTGAAAATTGTGCAGCCTGATGGGGTTTCCAACCCAGGAACCTTGCCTACAGGCAAGTGCTCTACTGAATGACCTACGTGACTGCTTACACACCTTCTCACAACCTGTATAGGTATTGTTACCGTGACATATATTTTACTATAATATATATAAAAATATAATAGAGGTCATTTATACCATAAACTGTACTTCACGATTATATTCAATTGACTGAAAATTAACTCACAGACACATTTTGTTTAAACGTATGAACTTGTTTGCCAAGACAGCTGAATCAGAATGCTGATATGAGTTATGAGTCTCTCTCATGTCAGTTTTCCAGGAGAGTAACCAGTACTGGTGTCCCTTTTTGTCTTGAAATGTACCCTTTGTGGGGATCAAACCCACAACCTCTTAGGTGAGACGCTGACAACAATATACCACTAGACCACTCTCACCCTACCTAGAACACACTTGTTGCATGAAAGGTTTTCTTTAAGGCACATTAACAAATATTCTAATAAACTTACGTTTTGCTCATGGCACGTGCTCTTTCTTGAAGCTCCACAATCTGAAGGAACAGGAAACATTGAAATATTTTGATATTTTCTTCTAAACCAATAAGCAAAGTTATGAATCAGAGGGCATGAGCACCACAAGTGTATGCTAATATCTGCTTATTGTCACCAGTTACATGTGAATTTAGTCCATTTGAATGGTTTTGAGTTATGGGGAAGGTTTTTCAAATGACCCCAAAGCCCACTTCACTGAAGCTATGACAATATGATATTCTTAAATTAAACGACAACTCACCGTTTAAACTCTTATTAAATATATTCAGTTAAAATATTTATTGAAATACTGAAATGATATGCGATATTTACAACATCATTTGAGCTCCTTAATTGTGAAAATGCAAAAAAATACAAAAATTAGGAAAAATATACATAATTATACTTTTCTTTAATTTGAGTATGAAAATGTTAAGAATTTAAATCGCCTTAAGTCAGGAAAGAAATGACTTAAAATGTTTTACAAATACCAATGAAAAGTTAGTTATCACATAGAGAACAGATAGAAGTATTGTCCATAATGGAGCCATAATTAATTTGTACAAATCAAACCTAAAGTTGCACTCACGTCATACTGCTGTCTCTTGTACCTCTCCATCATGTTGTACATGTTGCTGACAACATTCCAAATCTGGTCATGCAGCTCCTTGGCCTTCTCCTTGAGCTGCTCCTGGTTCAGGGAACCAATGTCCGGAAGGGGGCCCATCCGCTTGGACAGCTCAGCCTTCTTTTCGCGTTCAAGGTCTTCCTTAGTCTTCTGAGGAGCCTTCTTCTCAGTGTCCTGAAAAGATCATATCATACAGTTACCATCATTTTTATTAATGTTAGATTCCTAATTGCCGTCTGTGGTGAAATTGTATACAGCTCAAGGATTTGATGTGATAAGAGCCACATATTCAACTGAGAAAATCAATTCAGAATATGGTTCAGACTATTTATACTTCAGGATTCCACCAACCTCTTCTGAGGAGCCACCACCTTCCTTCTTCACAATGGTAAAGTTGGGAGTCTTGGGTCCTTTCCTTTTCTCTGCCTCCTGACGGCGACGCTCCTTCTCCCGACGACGCTTCTCCTCTTCCTCAGTCTTACGACGCTTACGCTCCTCCTGAAAATATTAATTTTAAAATTCATCATTTTTTTTCATGGTGAATACCATCAGCATGGAGTCTTTGGTCCCTTCCTCTTCTCAGCCTACATACACCGACGATCTTACTCATTACAATGCTTCTCCTTTTCTTCATCCTTACAATGCTTACGCACCTCCAAAATAATGAAAGAATTATCTGTAAGGTGAAATATTATCAGCATGGCGTCTAGGGTCCCTTCTTTTCGCTCAGGAGATGATTATCAGCATAACAGTCTATGATCCAATCATGTAAACTTCTTCCATGAACTTTCACCCAACAATCCAAATCCACATTCCCTGCCTACCCTCCTAATATTAACAGACATCATCCATATAAATGTATAAAAATTAATTGATATTTCTTTATGAATGCTATCAGCATAATTTAATTTGAAAATATTGCAGTGATTTGAATTTGATGAGTAGGTCCCTTGGTTTGAAACCAGCTAGATATGCATTGCCAAATCCAGTCATTTGCATTTTTTAAAATTTGAGGTTCAAAATTATGTTTTTAATGTGATTTTGCAATGATTCAATGTTAAGTGTTCTTGTTTGACATCTGAATTAAAAATATCATTGTGAATTCCTAATCAAACACCTATTCATTAAATTACAGATATCATAACCAAGTTTTCATAAAAATCTTTGAAGAATCCATAACTACCGGTAAGTTGAAGAGATAATCTAAGAAACTTTTAACAATCTATCATGAAAATGCATACGTATTTCTTTCATTCTTTTTACATTTTTTTATTTAACAAAAATGATATATATATTGGGATTCACAAAACAGGCTTACAGTTATCATTGATGTGAATAAGTGTTAGGAATGGGACCAAAGTTTACTATAGATTATCGGAGATTGAAAACCTATAGATTATCGATTAATGAAAAATATGTTCATGCTTGTACAAACAATTGGTAAAATAGCCCAAAAGAAAAAAGATATACTTTCAATCATTTCAATAATTGATAATGACAAAATTTCTATTGATATTCTTCCATGTTGACCTTGTCGATCAATTTGTGATCATTAATCCACCATCAGAACAACACTAATGTGAACATCCCCTCTGTGTTCTCTGTCAATATCGCATGTCCCGTGTTGTTACTCCATTCCCATATAAAGCCTACATTAACAGGGAAGTCAAAGACACTTACCTCCTCAACCTTCCTGCGTGCCTCTTCTTCACGTCGCTGTTCTGCCATCCTCTTCTCCTCCTCCACACGTTCCAACTGACGCTCAGCCTGCAACACAACATATTGTGTAATTTTCGGTAAGTTTATTTTTATTTATTTTATCTCCATTGTGACAAAAGCTTATAGATACACACTAGAGTCTAATTCCTTCACAGAAGCCAGTACTGGTCTCCATTTTGAGAGGCCATGAGGACATCCCGTTGATGGGTATCAAACCCACAACCTCTAATGAAATGGCGGAAACCTGAACCACTAGACCACTCTTACCCTCTTGTGTATATTTGCAACGCTTTCAACAAAAAGAGCATGAAATTACTAAATGTTACACGAATATTAATTGTCATTACCAATAGAACATATATATATATACTATAAGAAAGTCTCAAGTAAGTCTTAGTGTGGTTTAAATATACATGTAGCTGTGCTGATGTAGACAGTTGTAATATCCCTTTCCCAAAAGTAAGAAAAACGAACTCATGAGGCTGGACCCCTGTCTACAACAAGCCTTAGATAGTTTCTCACAGCCTGGGAGGGGTAGGGACCCTTTCCAAAAGCCCTATAGTGGCAAGGAGTGAATGCCAACGCTCATCTGTTGTTGTTTTTGCAGTAAAACAAGGGGCATAACTCCAAGTCAGAGTTATTCCCCTTTATGTACATCTGCCTATTTTGTCATTAGCAATTTCTGTGTCCCAAGATTAGATATCTTGAATTGTTTTCAAGTTGTGGCAAAGGTTTAAGCTTTTGACCAAAGATGAAACTGCTGCTGCAGACAATGACACCAAGGTTAAGACAATACCTTGCCCTTTTTTTGCAAAAATCAGAGAAGCTATATACAACAGATAAGACCCCACTCTTCCAGTCTGTGAAAAAAGCCCCTGCCCCAAGCTCTAGAAAAAACCCATAGGCTATCCATATATGTACCCTTTTCTTCTTGAGCTCCGCTATGTCCTGTGCCTCGCGTTCCTTCTCGGCCTTCCTCATCTCGGTGTATTCCTTCATATCATCTTCCAGCTTATGCTCCTTACGCTGCTGCAAATCCTCAAACGAGGGCAGCGTCTCCTCATAAGTACTGGAATAAGATGGGGGGGGGGGGGGGATAAAAATACTGATTTTATAAGGGACTATATTCTATGTATCCATCATGCTCCTTAATTGCTGCAACTCCTTAAACGCCTGCATGCCCTTGTGTATATTATATATAATATGTAAAGAAAAAAGGTTTCAACAACTACTGGGTCTTATCAACACTGGAAGGCACTTTCAAAATTTAGGAAACACACTATTCTACAAACATCAGTATGAAAAGGTATAAAACATTTTGAACACATTTTCAATAACAGGACCAATTATTTTTGTTTTTAATCATATTGAATAATACGGCATAATGAACACCCATTTTATAAGATATCAGACCCTCATTAAATCTATTTCTGCAGAAACGAAACTACAGCTGATTAAATATAGAATAAATCACATAAACTGCACGTCTCTTTGAGAAAAAATTGTAGAATCTAGGCAAAGAAATAATATCCTATACGTAATATTGAACAAAGCAACAACAACATCGCCTGGTTCAGAATTAAAATGGACTGAAGCCCTAGAAGAAAATGTTGAGTGGAAAAAAAAAAATACTGTAATATATACACATCTACAATAGATACTACGTTACGTAGCTTTTATTACAAATTTCTTTTAAGAACAATACCAGCCAACAAACTGCTTTTTAAATTAAAATTTGTTGATTGTAGTTAATGTACATTCTGTAATTCATGTATTGAATCTATTAAATTGAGAGTGTTACGAAACACAACAATTATGGAATAAATTAACCATTTTCATAGCTTCAACAACAATCAATACAAGAGGGCCATGATGGCCCTACATCGCTCACCTGTAAATCAGTCTAAACTGTTGTGTTAACAAGGTTTTTCCATATTTGGGCTCTGTGACCTAGTTTTTGACCCCAGATGACCCATATTCAAACTTGAGCTAGAAATCCCTTTCTGACAAATTTCCATGATATTAGGGCTGAAAATGTTACCTCTAGAGTGTTAACAAGGTTTGCCCATATTTGGGCTTTGCGACTTAGGTTTTTCCATGTTTGGGCTCTGTGACCTAGTTTTTGACCACAGATGACCCATATACGAATCTGAGCTAGAAATCAACGAAACAACCTTTCTGACAAATTTCCAGGATATTTGGGCTGAAAATGTTACCTCTAGAGTGCTATCAAGGTTTTCCATATTTGGGCTCTGTGACCTAGTTTTTGACCCTAGATGACCCATATTTGAATTTGAGCTAGAAATCATCGAAACAACCTTTCTGACAAATTTCCATGTTACTTGGGCTGAAAATGTTACCTCTAGAGTGTTAACAAGATTTTTCTATTTTTGGGTCATGTGACCTAGTTTTACAATCCAGATGACCCATATTTGAACTCTTAGGAGTAATTACTGGGACCAACATCCTGACCAAGTTTCATGACAATAGAGGCAAAAGTGTGACCAATAGAGTGTGGAGGGACGACGCACGACAGACAACGGACGACAGACATTCATCGATCCTAAAAGCTCACCCTCAGCCTACGGCTAAGGTGAGCTAATAATTATAGGTAAATGTGAAGCTCTATTGGGAACAGTGACAAAAAAAACAAATGCAACAACATCTGCAACTTTCTCATTATTCTAATGAAATTTTACATACATTCTAATTCAACCAAGTATAATAATAGAACACTATCCTTTGATGCATACTTGATGTTTTTAAAATTAAGGATTAAAATAGAAGAACAAATAACGTTGAACAACAATAAACTTGAAACCCACAATAAAAAATGGGAAATAAACTTACAATATAACTTAATAATAAAAGACACAATTAGCGATACAAAGAAATCGTAGGACTTACGATAGGATATATAAGCTAATACATGGGACATCGATTGTATAAACATCATACGATCGGGTGTGTATGCATGTGTATGTGTGCGTGTGTGTGTGTGTGAGCACTGGCATGTTCGTGTGCATGTGCGTGTGCCAGCATTATTGTTTCTGAATGTATGTATATATATATCCTTTGTTTCTGAATGTATGTATATATATATATCCTATCAAAATGCACAGATTTGTTGTGTAGGTTGAGAATTTAAAACTGTATGCTGATATATATCTATGTGAAAAATAAATGAGAAAAAACAAACACTGGAAGGCATGGGAGAACATTCAGAGCCTCAGACAACAAAAAGTGTTCTCATCCTCCAGCTAACCATCCTTATGCTGCAGCAACTCATGTCTCCTCAACTAGATCTGGAGTAGATTTTGTTTCCGGAATAAGCTCAAGTGCATTTTTCACTAAAATTATCTTCAAGGGAAAAGAAACTTGATTTTATGTGATGGTACACTCACTGGTTTCATATCATTAAATTGACAACATTCTTAATGTCTTGACACCTTTCAATCTGCTATTTAGGTCTTTATTTAATAAATGTTAACAAATATAATGTCCAGAACAGAGCAATGCTGCTTTAAACCAAATACATGATCTCCTCAAGTCCATTATCATAAGTTTTGTTATCAGAGCTACAACTTGGAATGAAGATAATATCAATAGAAGGGGATGGTTAACTAATATTCATAATTAATTGCATATAATCCTGTCTATGAGCATTTTGCAAACATGTGTTAATGATTAGTACTGGTGAGTGACTGACTCTTTGGTAAATGAATGAAATAAAAAAAATACAGTAGCTTTATTACTTACTGTTCTTCTGTGTCTGACATTCTTGGGACCTGAAATACAATGCAAGTACATGTAGTAATGTAAATAAAATGTAAGCAATCCCAAATATACATATTTGCATTATAGGATGTTAACAAAAAAAACAGATGCCATCCAAATCAAGATTTTTATTAAAATAGTAATAAAGCTTAAATATGATAATTTTCTATAGTAAAAATAACACTACTAAGTATGTAAGTTATACAGATGAATCATCGTAATTGTAATAAAAAAAATTAAATGCAGTTTATATTTCTCCCAGATATCATTGTTGAAAATATGGTAGGTCTCGGACGGTCATATTTTCTAGCATTGTTGAGTAAATGCAACAAACAAGGTAAGCCAGACATCACCCCATTTGTACACCTACTTCTAACCGTGTAAAACAAAGATTTACTATCTAATTTCAGCTCATTCTGTATGTTTGTTACTAATAAAAGCTGAAGTTCACTTTTTAAAAAAAACACATCAGATATCTCAACAAATCTGGGCTGGTATTCATAAAACACCTTAAGTCATTTCCTAACTTGTGTCATTTTCTACTGGTCATATGATATAACTGAATACTATCTGAAATACTTCATTTTCATTAAATATATCTATGTAAAATACACACTTTCATGTTGAAAACACTTGTATTTTTCTTAAAATTTGGCAATGAATACTTTTGGAAATTGACTTTAGTTATTTAAGAAATGACTTAAGATATTTTATGAATATAAGCTCAGAAAGGTATCTCAAAAATTCTACATGTAACTGAACTATGCATTCCTTTAGGTAATTGGTGGAAACCAAATCATGAATGCATGGTTCAGCAAGATGACATGATCAAAACAGTAGAAAAGAGATGGGGGAAGTCATCTCGGTGCAATTTTTCGTGAGTATGGTAATAAATTATTTTTTTCTGTATTAGTAGATACTTGAACGGTGTTTGAATGAGATTTTTTTGCTCATATTTTGTTCTTGGAATGGCTTTTTTCCACCCTTTAGACAAGTATACATAGCTACTAGTATCAGTTTCACATTTTTATATTGCATTAATAATAAATTATAAGTTTGTGGATTAATCATAAAAACTATAATAAATATTAACATCATACTTCCAAAATTAGAGTCAATGTGGTCAAACATGAAGTTAATTGTATTTGTTCTTATGTGATCTTATTTGCATGCATGTTTACACAGAAATGGCCTTGACCTATAACTACATCTCCATACATACATGTCAAAATGTTCTAGAATGGCTTATCAGCAAATTGAATTTCTGTAGAAAATAACTGTTCCATATGAAACGCACGAGAAAAGTTAATTGCTGAAACAACATTTTATATTAGAGTAAGATTTAAAACAATAAATTTCAACATACCTGCACTGGTTTGGCGAAAAGTCTCGAATTATTATATTTCCGTTTAGCTGCGTTGGAGAAGGAATCAGAAGGCGTACGTGTTTGCTAGGATCTCTAATTAGTGAAAAAGTAGACTCTTCCAGTCAATGGCAATTTTTACCATTAGCGCGACTCAAACAGTTATTATACTTCATAGGGACTAGAAAACATTAAACATTAATATCAAAGCTAATTCAAGTTGAAATAAAATTGTATTTTCAAAGATATTTTGAATCTTTAGTTAAATAAAAAGTCTATGTGTATCCTGACCCCCCTAAATGCAAAATGTTCTCTTCTGGAGTCTGGCTGTTGTTGATGGACCAATGAGGCGCACATAAATTGGCTTGATTCCATATAAAGATTGATCACGTGATTATTACCTGAAAAGTTTATAGACTGGCACTCAAACGCATATTACTATTTCACACATTGCAAAATTGAGTTAAATTTCAATAAAGTCATTATTGCAAAATAATTTCCAGTAAATTAAAATGTTTAACTAAACACAATAACATTACTCTTAATGTAAATGCTATGCTATCTGTTAACATATTTGTGTCTGAGTTCTTTAATAAGAAAAGTCCAGTCTATTTGCATTATTCGGTGCGGTTTTCTGACAAAACATAAACTTCCTGCGCACGTGAATTGTCGTCTGCAGTGTTTACCGTCAACAAAAAATGTATAAGTATTTTTTATTAACGTATTATTTTAACATGGTATTGATTATACAAGGATACATGCTATCTAGACTTGACTATAGAAAATATTTTGACTACAGAAACATAAATTTTATCAATGTTTGCAGTTATTTTATAAAATAAATTGAAGATGAGGCCGAAACAAACATCACAAAACGACTTTTCACAAATTTATTTTAATCACAGTCTTTGCAGAGTAACGCGAGAGTATGACCTCGTGTTATGGTGAAAACCCTAGTATGAAACCGGTTAATGAAGGAATTCCACATATCCGTCTTTCACGGTGATAACCAAACAAACTCACATGCGTCCAGTCCAAGGATCTTTAACTTAAATATTGATATTCATACAAAAATGTATAATTTATGATTGAAGTAAGCAGGTGCCAACACAGTTATATATAAAATATATATGGTGAACATGTCCATATTGTCCTAAACAACGTCAAATATTGTACTTTTTACACTGTCGGAAAGGTGAAAGACAAAGCTACAAGAAACACTTTTACGATACACAGGTCCGGGGTATACTGGGGATTGCCGGGGAAATGGGCCGTGGTTTTACCTTTCAGGTGGCCCCAGAGTGCCGGTTGAATACGGTGGTTTTGTCTTCGCGCAAAATATAGCGGCCTAACATAATGTCCGTTGAGTGCGGGGGCATTTGGCGGGGGATTTTACAATCAGTTCATGCCCGCAGGGCGGGGATTTTAGCCGGGGTTGGCTGGACCGAAAGTCAAAATCTTCGCTATTCCCCGGACCTGGGGGGCCGTGGTTACAATTGACTGGTGCATTACAACTCTTACATAATCAGACGATATGCACAGACTCAACACTAAAAATGGACAGGAAAGGTTAGATAGAATTTCCCCCTACAACACATTAAATACAGACTGACATGCACCCATTGCGCATGCATAATAAGAAGTATCTTTAAATATCACCCCTATCATTGTGAATTTGATGATTAGGACGCGTGTTTATCCCAATGGAATGCTTTTTTGTTTCGCATGTAAGTCTGGCACTCGCTGTGGTAGATGTCCTTGAGAGGCCCAAAACAACCAACATCAAGGGGTTGTGTTACATGTGAGTGTGTGGTGGAAGAAAAAAGAATACTATATGTACGTTGTCAGTGATTTTTTTACTTAGAATTTGATGCCGAATATCGGCCTTTTCACAATCGCCAAAAACGCTAAAAATTCCCAAAAATATGAAGAAAAATTCACAATTCCCAAGAGCTACTTGTGAACTAAGTGTTTTTCTACTAAAACAGCGTACAAACTCGTAAAAGTTGTGTAAAACTTTGAAGTTTTTAGTCAGAATAATGACCGATCGGCGATTGCGAATTCGCATACATATAGAATACCGTATGACGGCTTTTATCGATACCCGATCAAATAGACGCTCCCAAAGCACTCGGTCATGCTGAGCAAAATGACATAGCAAAATTTGTAAACAAATTGATATTTATTGCCAAAATGTCAAGAAATGGCAAAAGCTGTTATCTGTAACCCTTTGCATTTAATAAATATGCAATTATCACAAAGTTTCATTCTTGTCTATTATCCTTTTAATGTCAATACAGACACTAAATCAGGTTGTATGTTAGAGTACAACACTATTGTGTTTCAAATTTAAGATTTTAATGTTTTGGCAGTACTGGTTTTGGTAATTTTTCACAATTTTGAACTTTAACACGCTAAAATTTCACAAAAGAAAAGGCATGGGCTGTTTCACAAAAAAGTGAAAAAATTCACTAGTTGTTCGCTTCTCCCCATTCAGATAAGGTCAGGTTGACATGCGATTTGTGGCCATCAAACATGATCATGATCATGACAGGGTGGTGTTACTCCAGGAATAAAAGTGAGTTTGACCAACCAAACTCTTGTCATGGTATCAATGATTTAGGACTGGTCCTTGTCAATAGGTTCTAGGACCATCTCATTCCTGTGAATACATAATATAGAGGAAGTCTGCTGCCTGCTGCACTTCCACATGCTATTATTGTCATAGTCTTTCCCCCTGTTTGATGTTATGGCCTGCGTTGTCAGGCCTTTCACTCACGTAATATGGCGGAGCTTATGTTCCATTATCAATCCACTCTCATCAATGTTCCAGATGAACTGATAATGATAATCCAGGTCATGTTTCCTCATCACCCTCTCCAGCTCTCCAAAGTACTTCATGGTTATAGTTATTCATGGTTTGCTCTGATGTGCACTTGGCTCTTAGTACTGACAGCTATTGTAGAAAAAGTGACATCAGGGTTTCAGCACTTGAATTCAGTAAATCATGAAGATGCAAACTGTGGGTCACTCTGTTTCTTTCGACGAAGTTTGATAGCTCAGTCGGGGGCAAGGTTAAGAAGCTCTGACCAGGTGTAACTGTAGGCTATGCTCACCATATAGCTGATGTGACCTACTAACTGCTTCTCTTCCTTTGCGATAAATGTGAGTTGGTGACCACAGCTTGGTAGGTTTTCCTTATCATCTGTCAGGGGCTGCAACCCAAGAGTTCCTTCACGCAGAGTTGACTCAGGAAGTCCACTCAGTATTGCAGCCATGTAAACAAACATTTCTGACTTAATCAAATCCGTGTATGCCTTAGCTAGCAGTCCAGTGTCATACAACCACTTTTTCTTCCCAGCCTTGCCAATGGTGAGAAACTTAAATGACACACAAAAAATATTTGCGAGTGAACATCAAGGTCAGGCGAGAAAAATTAAATCACACGTCTGCCCAGGCGAGTAAGATTCCTCACCTCCAAATATTAATCCCATCTTTTTCCTAAATGATATTATTGTGAAAAACATTCCGGTGTAGACGGTCAAATCAAAACCAAAAATGTGACCGGATGGGTAAGTATATTTTTTATTAAATTCACAAGGTCGAACGTGGACACTGTTTAATCGATTATATGCTCAGGGAAGCTAACAAATTATTGATAATTGAATTATTTAAGTGTATTTTGAGTGATTTTATTATTTTGAAATTTATCATCAATGAATCATGCAGCACTAGGTAAAAGAACACTGTAACAATCAATCAAGCGGATCGATTGTTTGTCTTCGATGGATTTATGAATGAAACCATTGCTTTGATAGTAAATTTGAATGACTACAAAACGAGCTAACCATGTAATTAGTGTTACCGGATATTGTCAGTGAACAGTAAGTAAAGCGAGTAATTTTTGAGCAGCGCCAGTAAATTTTCAGCATCACTCGTCCTGCAGGGCAAGTGACCCAAAACAAATTTTTCAAAGCCTGCCAATAATTTTTTGATGTAATAAAATGTGTTTCTTACCCTAAGAAACGACATATATCTTGAAAGTTTAATGTTGACATATACTGGGAGGTATTGTAAACAAAGGATACCAGAAATGCTCATCAGAAACTAATTATTTGGATTATTCAGATTCCACTCACTGTAAATAATAATATTGTGTGTCTGGTAATCTGTAGCCACCATTAGTTCGCAAGGTGGGTAAAATATCTGTCTGTTAGGGACGTGCCTAGCAATGCGCCAGCACGCCTTGGTGTACAAATCAGTTTTGGTTCCTTATAAAAAAACAAGTGCTTAAATCTCCAAATCAGGAATAAAAACTGAAGGCTGAAGAGTTGTATTAGCAAACAATGTTTTACTGGTAAAAGTTTGTTTTAATATTACTGAAGTTTTAATAGCATTCAGATTGCTGAAAACGGTTCCTTTGTTATTGAACTCCAAAACATTATAGGAGAGGGGACACCCATACCACTCTCAGTCTCACCCAAGATAACGTTGTAAAACCACCATTATGAAGGACCGCTCGCTCAAGTATATTGGCATACAATTCAAAATGCTTCAGGAAAGGCCCAAAAGCCTTTGTTAATGTAGTGAATATATAGATGAAACATGCATAACACAAAGATCAAACTGAATAAAACTGGAAATAAAAAAAATCACTTTTGAATTTTTTATTATACAGTAATTCAAATATTGAAAAAAGGGCCTTAGAAACAAATTTTATACTTTCAGATGACTACTGCTGTATTGCAAAAGCCAGAGCAAAAAGTGGATGAAAAAACAGGAACAGTATGTTATTTATAGTATTTGAACAATGAATATATGACCCGATATAATATCATCTAACAATGCACTTTTTTGTTTTATAAAATAAAGTGGCTTTTTTCTTGCCTTTATCAGCATCGTTTTGCAATATCATAAGGAAAAATAATGATAAAATAAGCGATTTCAGATGCAGTACTGGGAAAACTGATTTTTGGTCCAAAAGCATGCGCAAGTCCCTTTAAGTAGAATTGGACTTTTTGAAACAAAAAATCATATAGTCTAGTCACTGAATTTAATCGTTTGGATGAACAATCCCAAATTATTTCATTAGGGCTTGGCTTAAAAAAAAAACAAGCCCTGCTTTATAAATTTAAATTTTTTAGCAAGCCCGGAAAGCATTTTACCAGTTATTTTTTTTATAGTTTACAGTTCATTATAAATACCAAGTGTCTCACCATTATTATAGACTGTTATAGGTCCTTAGAAAATTTATAGACTTTATTTATATAAGATAATGTTTCTTTTTTCAGTGGTCAGCGATATTTCCTAATGAACAAGTAACTGAGGTACAGTCTGCACTGTTTGTGAAGAAACTACTTGCTGTGGCAGTTTCAAATATTGCTTACTTGAGAGCAATCTTTCCTGAGAATGCATTTGGTGACAGGAGCCTGGAAGGTAAAATCTGGTAGTTTAAAAGCTTGTCAAACTTCATTCATTTCAGTTGATTATATAGCTTAATGAAATCCAATTTAAATCCTTGTGAAAAGTGCCAAATGTTATACAAACCTGACACTAAATCATTGGCTCAAAAAATGTTGACTAGATTTTGATCACTTTTTTGTCTTAATTTTGACAATCTTCCACTTAATGTTTTCAGACTCGAAGCATAAGTTTCAGGCCAAAATAAAATTATCATATTGATGTAACTTTTTGCTATAAAATAACAAATTTAACACTTTTTATTACTTTTTTCTCTGGAAAATGACGTCAACATTGCATTGATCGACATGGTCTTCTGACATATATACATATCTTTATCAAAGCCTCTAGTATCATCCTCTCAGTCTGTATTGTGTTTATCTGAAAATCTTTTGACCAGACCACCTGTAAATAGAACACATTGTGATCTGAACATAAACACTATACTAGTTACTGGTATTTCAGCAGTATGAATATTATTTTTATGCCCCCGAAGGTGGGCATAGTAAAATCGCACCGTCCGTCTGTCCATCCGTCCGTCCGACTCAATAACTCAGAATATTATGGACAGATTTTAAAATAACTTGCCACATGTGTTTGGCATACCAAGACGACATGTGGCGTGCAAGACCCGTGTCCCTACCTCTTAGGTCAAGGTCACACTTAGTGTTTATTCACAATGGCATGCTGCATATAAGGACATAGAGTATAGGTTGTCATGTCCGGGCTGTAACTTTCCCTTGTATGGACAGATTTTAAAATAACTTGCCACATGTGTTCTGCATACCAAGATGACGTGTCGCGTGCAAGAACCAAGTCCCTACCTCTAAGATCAAGGTCACACTTAGGTGTTTATTCACAATGGAAAGCTGCATATAAGGACATAGAGTATAGGTTGTCGTGTCCGGGCTGTAACTTTCCCTTGTATGGACAGATTTTAAAATAAATTGCCACATGTGTTCAGCATACCAAGATGACGTGTCGCGTGCAAGAACCGTGTCCCTACCTCTAAGGTCAAGGTCAAACTTAGGTGTTTATTCACAATGGCATGCTGCATATAAGGACATAGAGTATAGGTTGTCGTGTCCAGGCTGTAACTTTCCCTTGTATGGACAGATTTTAAAATAACTTGCCACATGTGTTCGGCATACCAAGATGACGTGTCGCGTGCAAGAACCGTGTCCTTACCTCTAAGGTCAAGGTCACACTTAGGTGTTTATTATACCCCCCAAAACAAAGTTTGGGGGGGGGGTATACTGGAATCGGGTTGTCCGTCTGTCTGTCTGTCCGTCTGTCCGTCCGTTTTTTTGTCCGGGATTCATCTTTGTCGTTATTGAACAAATCTTTTTCAAACTTTCAAATATTAATGACCATGATGTAAACCTGTGCCTCCGTGGATTTGGTCAGAGTCGCATGATCCTGAGTGGAGTTGTGGCCCCTTAATGAGTTAAATTGGGCAAAATTAGCTTTGTCCAGGATTCTTCTTTGAAGCTATTGAGCAAATCTTTTTCAAACTTTCAAATATTAATGGCCATGATGTAAACCTTTGCCTCCATGAATTTGGTGGGAGTCACATGATCCTGAGTGGAGTTGTGGCCCCTTAATGAGTTAAATTGGGTAAAATTAGTTTTGTTCGTTCTACTCCTTCGTCATTTTTGAATGAATCTTTTTCAAACTTTTAGCCATGGTGAGAACATTTGCCCCTGTGATTGTGGTTGGAATCACATGATCATGTCTCCAATTATGGCCCCTGAATAAGTTAAAATAGGCAAAAATTATACAGCTTTGTCTAGCCTAATCCTTGGTCATTTTTTCTCATTTTTTCTATAAATCTTTTTCAAACTTTCAGATGTCAATGACCATGATATGAACTGTTGAATATGTGATTTGGTGCACCTGTATTAATCAGAATGTTTGCATGGCCTTAAAAAGACCTTTAATTGATTTTGTCCTTAAAAAGACCATCAAAAGTCCTGAAGTTAGGTGCATACAGGCCTTAAATTTGTTACAATATTCGCTTTGGTGGCCTACTCCTTTGTCATTTTTCAATATATTTTTCTCAAACTTTCAGCTATCAATGACCATGATGTGAACCTTTGTATATGTGATTTTGTGCACCTGTATTATTTCCTTGGTACTCATGTGTGGGGGGAGGTGGTGGGGGTGGGTAAATAGAAATTGGGTTGGCAGACTGTCAAATTAACCCGTCCACCTTCATTTTGGAATATCCTGTCAGGAGTCATGACCCCTTTATGGTGAAAATGAGAGAAACAGGTTTGTTATCTCCCCTGAGGTGGGTGGGAGTGGGGTAATATTCGCTTTGGTGGCCTACTCCTTTGTCATTTTTCATCATGACCCCTTTATGGTGAAAATGAGAGAAACAGGTTTGTTATCTCCCCTGAGGTGGGTGGGAGTGGGGTAATATTCGCTTTGGTGGCCTACTCCTTTGTCATTTTTCAATGTAATAGGTATTCTAAATAAACTAAATAAATGTATTGCCTTGTGCTTTCTAATGATACCATAACTAAGGCCAGGGCAAACAACCTAGACAGGGAAGGGTTGGGGGGTATTCGTTAGCCTTTGGCTTACAGTTCTAGTTCACAATGGAATGCTGCATATAAGGACATAGAGTATAGGTTGTCGTGTCCAGGCTGTAACTTTCTCTTGTATGGACAGATTTTAAAATAACTTGCCACATGTGTTTGGCATACCAAGACGACGTGTGGCGTGCAAGACCTGTGTCCCTACCTCTTAGGTCAAGGTCACACTTAGTGTTTATTCACAATGGCATGCTGCATATAAGGACATAGAGTATAGGTTGTCGTGTCCGGGCTGTAACTTTCCCTTGTTTTTAACGAATCATTAGTACCGGTAATGCTCTGTGTTTCACTACTCACTTCAGTCTAGTGTATTCTACATCATGTTCTACCAGTAAGAATAATATTAATAACAATGTTCATTTTTTAAAATTCTACCCAGGCATCAACAAGATCCATCTCTCTGGGCCGACTGTCAAGTAAATTTGATCTCATGCCATACTTTTTAAAATTATATACGGGTTTTAGTCATAAAAAAACAACAAATCTAATTAAACCATCTTTCTTATTACAAACCTGGAGTGATAATTAATCGGTGGTATGGATAATGTTCATGATCATAACCATTTCGATAAACCTGAAGTCATAATGCCGTGTTGTTTCAAGGACAGTTTTGATAAATACACAGAAATAGCATCAGTTTATTTCATGAACATCTTGTCTTGCTTTTTTTTACTTGCAGGTCTTAATTTGAAGATTTTAAAAGATGATAAATTATGTCCTGGTGCCATTCAAGTAATCAAGTGGATGAAAGGGTGTTTTGATGCATTTGATAAAAAATATGTGAGTATGATCATGACAAGCTAATGTCTCTTGTCTGTCATTGTTACCGTATTTTCTCGACTATAAGACGGGGAAATTGGGTCCCGATTTTTACCCCCAAAGTCGGGGACCCGTCTTATAAGCGAGTCGATAAAATATTAAAAAAAGATTCAAGTCAAAATCAGTAAAATTTTACATAGGGTATTCGTCTATCCAGTATATCGTCTGCTGATACAAGTATGGGGCAATTAAGTAAACAACAACACGAAATCATTTCACCGCGCGTGCTCTGACGTCACACAGTGTACCGTTATATCTACATTTTTTCTCATGGCGCGTGTCAGTATAATTAGTTTGACAGATATATCAAATCAATAAATTGAAATCTTAATATGATGTAGGTACCTAACTGTCAATTTGATTAAGCAAACAAATGACAATGCGAATATGAATCCTTTATGTTTGTCGCCAATCAAGGGACAATATTGCCTAAAGCATTATTGCTAAACAAACACCTATTCATGCCTCGGCTTTTCGCAGTTATGTTATTGAAGCCATTTATTTTGCCGAAGAACTTCAATGGTGTCTTCAATAAAAAAAACTAAAACAAACATATGTTGTTATTGGTTAATTATTACAATTCCGATAAGTAACGACCTGTCCTGCAAACTTATGTACTCATTTTTAACCTACCTCCAAATAGAGAGCTCACAGTTGACCGCCATTTTCTTTTAGTAAAACAAAAACAGTTACCGCGAAAGTCAATAATTGTCCGTTGAGCTTGAACATTTTTACACATTAGGAAGAGTTTTAGCATTTTAGATTTGCTTAAAAATTGACCCCGTCTTGTGAGTCGAAACAAAAAGCACCAGATTTCATGGGCAAAGTTAGGGGGCCGTCTTATAAGCGAATCGCCTTATAGTCGAGAAAATACGGTATGATTTCAAGCTTTTTATACCAGCCAAGACTATTGCAAGTCTGTGTTCCAAATGATTCATTATGTTAATAGTTAAGTTTTCGTGGAGATTAAATAACTCACAACATGTATTACTTTATTTGGATAATGACTATTAATGTTTGTTTTAGAAAAAAACAATACATTTGTTATTTGAATTTCAGCTCAAAATGCTCATGATAGGGGTAAGTTTTTAGAGATAATGTTCTAGAGTTTAAAGTGACACTCTTAATTCAAAATCAGTACATATGCATGTAAAACAAACATAAATTTTGCGTAATAAACCTTCAACTACTTACCCGTGTTTTCTGCACCTTTCTTTCAAATCAAACTTGGTATCCTTCATAAGAATCATTGTTTTTGACATTTATTCAACCTCTTCGGTATTGTATTATATGTGGTAAATCTTAATTGGGAGTAAGAGTGCATCTTTAAGGCTAAATTTTTAAGAAGATTTGAATTTTGTTTTTACCGAGCCATTCAAATCTAAATTTTAAAGGAAGTGCACAATTACTATGAAATACATCGCTTTTAGTATAAATCATATTTTTTCAAGCCAGCTGTTTAATTCAAGCAAATGATTGAGGTCTTTGTTATAATATGTCTTTTTCGCTTTCTTTAGCTTTATGTGGATCCAGAAAACCCAGACGTAAGTACTATAGTATGGTTTGTTTCATTCCATTTCTAACAATTTATACCATTTATTTATCTACACAATCTTTTTGCTGAATTTCATATTAATTATAATTATATTAATATTAATATTTTTAGCACACTTTTGAAACTAAATGTTTGCGTTCTGATTCAAAGATTGAGTTTTTATATATTTATATAAGTTTACAGAAAGGGTAGTGTAGTTTGGCTTGTGATTGAGTTCCTTGATTGGATCAATAACTTCAGTGTTTAAATGCTTTCAGACTGTGATTGAGTCCTACACATTTAAGTTCTCATACGAGAATGAAGGAGGCATTGATATTTATAGGTGAGTAACAATTAAAGAGACCACAATAAAACTACTGTCATCGAAGCTGGATGTTTGACGAACAAGCACAAATCATGGGGTGAAAGAGAATCCGTTCTATCTTCTTCAGAAATAAATGTCATTTAGAGCCTTTTTGCTTTCACCTCTTGATATTGTTGTTTGTCTTTCTGATTTTGAATAAGTTTTAAGCACGCATTTTACAATTCAACTGAGAACTGATTTCAATCTCTGAATCAAATTTTCAAAGTTTACTTTATCAGGATAATGATAATGATTAAATCTGGATGTAACAATTAAACTCAAATCTATTAATCAAATCAAATCACAGGAACAATGAGAAGATTTCTGGTGCCCATTCGGATACAGAGATCAGGAAGGCGACCATCCGCCTCCTGAGAACTATTATTCTGCTCACCCAGACTCTTGACTCTCTACCTGACAACATCATGATGACCATGAAGCTCTTGTATTATGATGATGGTAATATTCTTACATACATGCTTCATATAACTTAGTTTCCTGATATAGTCGTTATAGTCATACATACTAAATGTTTAAACTTAAAAAAGCATCATTTTTGTTGTTTAATACTGCATTTCTTTTTAACGTACTGGTATTATTGTATTAAATGTAATGATTTTTTTCAGAATGTCAGTTTATTAAAGAAAATATTATAGGTGACTGATATCTTTCGTGTTGAACCATTGTTGTAAGGGCTATGCCTAATGTCTTGCACTTTATTTTAATAGCCTGGTCATAGTTTGGAAACATTTAAACGAAAAATGATCACTTGACACTGAACATACTCGCATTCAGCCTTTATTAATACACTGTATTAAACTTGAATGTATTTCAGTGACTCCTGAGGACTATGAGCCTCCAGGTTTCAGAGCTGCAGACACTGACAACTTTTCCTTTGAAGATGAGCCTATGACAATCAAAGTTGGAGATGTTAACACAGTAGGCAAACCCTCTCTTTTTTCACCTCTGAATTTTTTAATTTTTTTTAAATCAAATAGCAATACCTATCTTTGATACTATTATGTTGAAAAAGAAAAGATTGTAATATTAACTGTTTTATTTTGTAGGCCTACCACAGGTATGGAACTTCTTCAGTTCACACAATTTATGGTTCCAGTTGAAAGTTTGATTGAGTTTTGTCAACTGTTCGCTTATTGTTACAGTAACAATTTCTTCTGTTAGTTTAAGGTACTAACTTGTAACAGGTAATAGCTTATGTCATTCGACAGTGATTTAAGACTGTTTCTGTCTTAAACTGAAAAATATGTGTGCTCTTTCATAAATCCTAATAAGTAAAACACATCCAAACAAAGTATTTTAAGTTGCTTCTTAAGCAAAATTATAAAAAGACCTTGTATCAGTAAGTTCTTCATGTACAATGTGCATTGTTATAGTCTGAAGGTGCGAGTGAAGACAGACAAGAAACAGTTTGAAACAAAGAACTCGCAGGTAGAGGTAGATGACACTGCCTCTATTAATACTGAGGTAGACACTGGCCTTGACACAGATATTGGTCAGGAACACAAGGTACATGGCATTCATTTGATTTTCTATTTCTTTGAAGAAAGATCCAAGTTTAGACTCTTTGAACATACATTTCCAATATGAATGAAACATTAACCTAAAGTTACAGTCCTTTACAAAACTGAATAAGACTGGTACTAACCTTGTTCAACTTCTGTTTAAATTACCAGTTGGTGTATGAATTATTGATTAAAATTTGTTTAAATACTGGTCAAATGTGATTTAGACTGTGCAAGAAGGATCTCAGCCTGCCAGTGGTCCATTGAAGAAATTGAGCCAGCGACTGAAGGAACCACTCTGTAGCGCTGATGTACCAACTGAGTCACCAGCCAAACCAGGTAGATACGCCGCAATTTTACACAGCCACAGCTTCAATTGCATTGCCAATGGTATTCATACTCTTATGATAAATTGTGTAAAAGACTTTTGTGTGTATTAATTTAACCCATTTCATTCTGAGACCCAGTTAGATATGATACCTTGAATATCTGGGCATTTTCCAATAACTGATAAGCCATCTGCCTTTTTATGACCATTGTGTTGTATAAACACTAATAACTTCTTTATTATTGGTACAAGACCCAATAAAGATTACATATTTGGAAAGGAAATAAAAATATGCACAAGTTTATGTAAGTTTTATTAGCAAATGATTTTAAATAAATTATTTTTTGCAAGTTAACCAGGTGATGATGAAAAAAAAAAACACCAAAAAATAAATATGCACAAATTGAAAGCAAAAAAAGCACACATAATTTTTTTCAAATGTCACATAATCCAATGTATGAAAGTTTCTAAATTTATCTGTCTTTAAAATGCAGAAAGAATTATGCATATATTTCAAATCTATAAAAAGTTATAACAGTTTATATCATCCCATGTCCACTTCGGAGCAAATCGGGCGGGTGGATGTTCATCGCGATGTTGGTTGGAATAGCAGTTTGAATCCTCGACCAGTAAGGTCCAGAAGTCTTGCCCCCATAACAGTTTTATTGATAAATGACAGTAATGCAATATCCTGGCTTTCTTGGGTCATATTGTTCTTTAGGACCACCATTCTTTGTATTCCCACTTGGAAACCTTAGGGTGATCCTCTTTGTCATTCAATCATTCTAGAACTCCTCAAGATCGTCATAAAAACTCCACCAAATAATGCAAATGTCATAGTTTGTGATTTCTATCGATGTTTTAATATGTCCTCTGTTTGTATCAAACAAATTCACATAAACTTCGTCATTATAACCATCCCAATATCACTATCGTCACTGTGGTCGAGAGTCCTATCCATTTCAACCAAAATTTGCATCAAAATCGCAATAAAAAGCTTAAATTTAACTCGATTTTTGAGTTTTAAAATTATTTCTTCATTAAAATTTTCTGCGCATCTATCTGCGCATAACATCCGGTCGTTCCGGAAAACGTATAAACCGGAAACAATACAGTCAAAACGAAAGTAAATAAAGTGAAAGTTCAGTACGTCAAAAACTACACCTTTTGGTGTATCCCGCATGTAAAGGGTAACTATACCAAAAGGTGTATCCCGAATGAAATGGGTTAAAAAGTATTGATAAATGTGCTATTTTAGTTGAAAATGCAGTGGACACCGTGATGTCAGAAACAAGCCAAGCCACAGACACTGGGGAAGAATTCAAAGTCAGATGCCCTTGTGGATGCAATGAGGTAACCTGATTTATGTTTTGTGGAAATAAGAATTTGTATATTGGCTTGTTCAGGTTCCTCTCAAAAATGTTCAATATTAGAAACAACCAATGGCCGAAAGGTACAGGTAATGCTGTACTGTGGTGTCTTCAAATATTGTAATTTATTAAATGCCTATCGAATTCCTTTTCCATATCCAACAGTGAAAATACAGCACGCCATATTGAAAAATAAGTATCATGATACTGTTGTTTTCTGATTCCGTTTCATGGGAGTACCATCTGCTTTCGCATTGCTAGAAATAGCGTGACCAAAAATAACTGATAAAACCTGTCAACTTTTAAATACATTAAATTATCTAACTTTACTCACGCTCTTGAAGCATGTAAATATTCAGGAACATGGTTCTCATGTTCTTCAAAGAACCATGAAGATAAGCATGAAGCAAGAACACTTCCAATCTATCTAGACAGCTACTTCAGTGAACTACTTATTTGCCATTTCCAAGTTCATAAATTGTTGCATTATCCATGTTTATTATCATAAATATGAGCAGCTCGCCAATACAAAGAAGAAGGCGAATTCGCATCATCGATAGAAATAGCGATTGACTCACGAACTTCCCTAAATTCTGCATAATATGATCGTCAAAAAAAACCCACAAATATTAACTTTGTTAAAAATGGCCGTGTAACGTCTACAGGAAATAACAATTAGTGTATACTCGTAAAATAAGTACCGTTTGTTGTTGTTGTTTTTTTGTGCTGTGACATTTAATAATTGTTTCGTATTAGCAATTTGTTATTTTTGTTAAAACACAAACTATTATGTTCTTATTTTGCTCTATAAAGTGAATTCTGTAACTTCTGACTTTGTTTCCCTGTTGTAGCCTCCCTTGACTTCATTACACAAAACTACATAACTTATTCGAATTCATACGCGCATTTGACAGATGGTGGTAAATTTAAATCAAATTGAAACCGAAAAATAAAAAGGAATAATTAAATAGGCAGGTTTATAATAAATGGAATATTACGATAAAATGCTTTTCTGGTGACCTGTATCACGTCTCGTTCGCAGAGTAAACATGTATCTGTCTCGACCTGCGGTACACACTGAACTCGTCGTGATACAGGTCACCAGAAAAGCATCCTATCATAATATCCCCTATATTCTGTTTTCTTAAAATTCTGGTCTCGGGTTAGATTGTCAGATCGATGGCAGCATCAATACTCAAGAGCCTCTCAGACTGATCACACTCGGTTGTTTGTAATTCATATCAACTAGTTGACATACAGAAAGTTTGACATACAACTGAATTTCACCTTCTTAGACTAGGTATTTGTTTCCAATATAGTTATGTTTTCATGTTTTAGGATGATGGCCTGATGGTGGTGTGTGGTGTTTGCCGATACTGGCAACATGGAGTCTGCTTCCTTATCCTGGAGGAAGAGGATGCCCCCGAGCTTCACCTCTGTGATGTCTGTGCAAGGGTAGGTATAAGCAGTTTAACAGAGGTTGGAGAATGGAATGTTCTCTCTTTCTTTACATTGACTTTGAGATAAATATTTAATCCTGATCCGATTTGAATAACCGGAAAACAAAAATATAAAAGAGAAGCTAAAATATTTGTGTGGTAGCATAAATTTATGAACATTTTTTTTTTTTATGTAGGAAGATAAAGAGGGACAGGAGCCAACAGATCCCTACCTAACAAGCCTGTCTTCCCTGCAAGTGCAGGTAGCTCTTTTACTATATGGTAATATTATATAAATTTCTCAAAATAATATTTTAAAAAATCAGTTAACGCCAATGGCCAGTGGCTGATACAATCTGCCGAACTTGGAAGATTTCCAGTAAGTAATAAGGCCGGACAAGGAACGTTTCAGAGAACACTTTACAGTTGAAAAATATTTGGGCCTTGTGTCTCTTCTTTCAGGCCTATAAATGTAGTTTAATATCCCAGTCACAAAAATCATTTCTTACATAATATTTGTGTCATGTTATTTGGCTAAATGTATTGGGATGATTAAATCAAGATTTTTTTGCCAAATATAGATCTGGGTGCAATTAATTCTTTCACAAGTGAAATGCATGCCATACAAATCATATGGTTCTTGATCTTTTGCAGGCCACATGTCTGTGGCGTCGTACATTGACGGCTTGTTTGGAGCTGGACAGGATTGTGGCCCACTCTCTTGCCACAAGGCTGGGTGTAGAGGTGACAGTGGCACAGGGATTGGTCAACAGGCTTAACAAAGAGGGATTCCTTAAACCACCTACCAAACCTAAAAAGTACATTCAAACTTATTGATGGAAAACAGCATAAATGCATACATATAATGATGAAAAGATTTTTTTTTCTTAAAAGAAAAGTTTATGTGGTAAATAGTAAATATTCAAGTGAAGTAAATCTTTTTAGTGTTGCTTTTTCAAATAATTTCATGTGTGAATGTAACAAATGTCAAATTTTGTATATGAAAAATGTGGCATTCATACCCATTCTTACCAGATTTTAAACAGGCATCAAGTTTGTTGTCTTGTTTCACCATTGCAGACTTGGGCGAGTAGTTGATAAAGAAAAGATAAAATGTGAAGGCCTTCCCAAGTACATGAAAAAGCCAGAGAAGAAGACGTCTGAAGATGTGGTATTAGAACCAACAGAAACAGCTGAGGTGCAGAGAGAACCAGAACCTATTCAAGTAGATGAGGTTTGTTTTATATAAAGAAATTCCTGCTTTAGACATTCAGGCAAAGTAGATGAGGTTTTTTAATACCAAGAAATTCCTGCTTCAGACATTTGGGCAATGTAGGCAACTTGTAAATATCAAATAAAAGTAAAGTTTTTGCCTGATAAACATATGATTTTGTTAGAAAGAATGTGAAAGTATTCCAAAAAACACATTTATTCTGTGATTTGTTTTACAGATGGAAACTCTAGCAGAGAAAACTGAGAGTTTGAATCTTCAAAATGAGACCATGAGTAACAGACTGTCAAGAAGCAAAAGAAGGAACAAAACTGAAAAGGTCGGCAGTTTATTTTATTGTATTTGATGCCTTGAAATTCCAGTTCTTTTCTTTATTGTTTACAATAAACTGTACATGTATCTTTTATCTTAGTTAGCTTTGTATAAGTATTTGGAATTATCATCAAGAAGATATATTCAAAGAAAGCATGTGCTTGTAAGTCTGTGCCCTATTTCAAATTTTCAGTTCATATTCAGTGTTAGTATTTGATGCGTCAGATGCAATAATTTGGTGACCTTTCTGTCTTCTATGATGACTGTCAGATTTGTTTTTGAATAGTGAAAGCTGTGTACATGACTGTTATCAAGATTGACTATAGCATATGAATTTGATAACTGATCATTTCCAGGTCTCTGAGCCGAAGACTGATAACAAATCTACAGTTGCATCCAAGCCTGAAGGAAATAAAAAAGGAAGGGGCAGCCGCAAAAGAGCATTTCCGAAAAACAACGAGGTTTGTCAGAATCTATGCATCACTTTTTGTTTTTAATCTATATTGGATCTGTATTTACTAATAGTAAACCTCAAATGTGTTTCTGGGTTATATTCTCATCACAGGGTTGTCCTAGCATTATGGCACTGAACCTTAAGTACTGTCTGAATATCAGTTTAGATACATGTATATTCAACAGCAATTATGACAGTGCAATTTTAGTTTCATTTAAGGTGAAGAACTACATCTCCAGTAAAACTTGAGCTTTGAAACAAATTAAATAATGAAGCGTCCCCAAAACAAACAAAAATCTTCATGTTTTATCAAAGAACACACATATTTAAATGTCAAAATATTAGAGCTCTGTGTCATTGTTTAACTTGTAGACTAATATGGTTCCTTTCAGGATGCTGAGTTTGAGTTGTCTAGTACTCAGGATGTGTGCGAAGAGGAACCAAAACGAAGGAAGAAATCCAGTGTACCAACAAATGCCATAAGGGTGTAGTTGGAAAGAAGATTCTTGCTGAAGCCGATTCATTTTCTCTCTTATTTATTAGTCTTGTTACTGTTGTGTTGGGAACAAAATTGAGTTAACATTTTCAAATAGATTATATCTCATTATAGCAACAATGAATACTGTGTTGTAAGTCAAGACATGACATTTAAGTTGCATCATTATTTCAGAAGAATTGATTGGATTAGAAATCTTACATAATTTGAGTCTTGGGTTGTTACTCAAATTGTGGAGTTTATTTGATTGTCTTTTAAGTGTCCATTCCTGTTCTTGTTTTGTACTCTGTATTTACATACTGTTGGACTTTTCACCTGTATAATAAGTTCTAAAGAAGTACTGCAGGATTTGCTTTAATAATGTTATTACTGTTAAGTTTTAGTCTGTGTATGAATGTAGAGTGGCAACTTATAACTGTGATATGCTTTTATGTGATGTGATTGTTTTATTTTATTGCTCATCATGTGATAATTGTTATCTTTTCTTTTATGTTTTAATCGAGTTGATGGATTAATAAAATATCTGTTAAATATTTATTCCGTGTTTCAGGTGCTTAAAAGACATTAGCATTAACTCTGAAAGAAAATTAGGTGAGCAGGCTATGTAAAACTAAGTTTGAGATATGTCCACAAAATTGGCTAGTCTATGTTTGGTAGAGTCTGGTTAACACATTTTGGAGAGGAAGAGGTGAAATTTGGTAAAATTTTGACAAAGCAAGATCCTGAGAATTGTACAGTTTGTCTGGTTATCAATCACATTACGAGATATACATTTCAACATTCTTAAAAGCAATGGTTATGTTAGAATGCTAACTAGTTGAAATTCACCAACTAATGGGATATCAAGAACTCCAGGATGTTGGTGAATCTTCGTTAAACCTATATAAATGGAAAACAAGTTTCGAAAATAATTGGGAAACAGTTTGGTCAATTTTTGACAATTCAAGGGTCATAACTCTTGAGCGAATAGAGAAATCTGGCTGGATATTGAACTTCATCAAAATATACCCATTGACATTGTAACCAAGTTTGATAAAGATTGTAGAAGAAATGTTTTTTGAAGTAAGAGAGCAGTCAAAAAGTGCGATGCTGATGATGTCAATGACTTGAAACATGGTCGCGAAATAACATGAATGATGCAGGCAGCCTTCAAAATCAACAAAAGATAAAGAAGTGATTACCGGTATGCATATGATTTTTACTAATATTTAATTCCATTTGCCGATTAAGCATGTACGATATTCACGGTCAATAATTATTTATTTGTATCTTATTCCAAAAGAAACACCTAGTAGATTTGTATCCATTTTATTTCTTGTACATATTGCTAACAACAACAATTTCAGTATGATCTGATAGAGGGAAAAGGGTAAGAAAACAACACATCAGTTCTTGATCATTTTACAAATAAAGTCAATTTTGAGAATAGTATCTATGAGCAACTGATCAATCTTGAAGTGGCAACTATTAAGCGAAATGTTCACAAAAACTTTACATGAAAATGAAAAGAAAGATTAGTTAACTTTGTTAAAATTTGTGATCATTTCAATGAGAATAACATATATTTAATTAGCTAAGTTGTGTTAATCATGTTCTATGGATTAATACTATCCTTTGCACATTATAAGAATCATTATTCTTATGTGGAAGCATACATGTAAGCTCAAACATATAACGAAAGTATTGCTCAAATATTTTGAATATCAAAAAACATCTCTGTTGAAAATGTTGCGAGATATATGGACATTAAACAAGGTTATTTCTGGGTTTTGAAAAGTTGTCGCCATTTTTTGGCATGGGTTAAGGGGGCCCCGCTAAAGCCCCATTGCAGGTCCTGGGCAGCACCCTTGTAGGGGTTCAGAAGGGAGCAAGACCCCTCTGAGGCTCCTGGGATATAAGCATTTTAAAACCTTAGATTGTATTACACACCTGTAGGCTATACATGTTGATATAAGACAGACTGAATTGATTATCATGCAGGCCGCATGCTTACGTCAATTTAAGAAATTATGATGAAAAAATGTCGCATAAAAAGCGCCAAATTTGATAAATTGTCTCAAATGGCGATGGCCAGGGGGAACCCTGATTAAATGATATAAGTCATAGAGGGAAATGGACTCATTTACTATGTTTTGTAGAGATCAGCATATACATACATTTTATGTACTGAAGACATTAAAATTGCAAACCATTATTTTGATTAAACAGAAAGTCATTTGAGTGGAACATAATGTAAAAAAATCAAACTATTGATGTTAGAAAATTAATCGAGAACATTGCAAACTGATGCTAATGATCATCGTTTCTTTGTCTTCTATTCTTTTGAATTAACTAAGGGGCATAACACCAGTGTTCAAGCTAGGGTTATGGGCCTGGTATTATCACTGGTAATATGTGTTTCAAATTTTCAAATGAATATCTTTAGGTTCTGGTCAAGGTTCAAGTTTTTTCATACTGACAAAAACATCAAAGATACATTTGTTTTCTTAAAAAACAAAACAGAAATTCTGAAAGTGATTTCCTTAAAGTGTGAATTGAATAAAATTGTAATGCTATAACAAAAAATTGATTTTCAACTTTGGTTAGTCATATGTGAAGACAATGTTTTCTAGTAACATGGCATCTACAATAATGAAAAAGAATTTGAACATTTTGCAATACATTTACAACAATCAACAAAATGTTAAAGCACCTCATTCTTGCCTCCTAGATTTAACATATCGATCATCTAACAATAAATAACTAACATCTAACATTTGGTCTTTATTTACAGAAAATGTTCAAAGCAGTTTTATTTACACAGAAGGGTAATTTAACATATACAAAATGTATATTAATATTAAAATGCTGTGAATGTGTATACATACAGAACGTCAAAAATACCAAAATGGCTTTACACTTACCATGATATAGTAGGATGTACGAGCTTATATCTGTATCTGCATGTACGAGCAATACTTAAAAATTTGGCTACTTTCAATTAATACATTGAACACCAATTCTGCTTATTTTACATGTACTTATATCATAAATTCTGATCCTGTTTATTATATGACAAATATACAATTGAAATAATGCATAGCCAGATTTTAACATCTGAATAAACACTAAGCAGGCAATAGGCCATTTTGTCTTTTACAGCCACAGTGACAATCATCGTCAGCACCAACTACATGTACTGTTGACACTACGCAACTGAGGGATATTTTACCTAGTAAATTTAGATTAGAAATATTTTGAAGTAAACAAATTGGCACATTGGTTTGGATTTTATTGGTTCCAAACCAATGATCCCACAAATTTAAACGGCAGGCGCTATAACTCCAATAATTTATAATTTCAGTTAAGAGAGCCGCCATATAAATATAAAATTTGTTTTTCAAGTCTCTAAAGCCTAATCTCTGTGCCTTTTTACCTACATACAAAATAAGATTTACCAGTCAAATGTCCAACCTAATATGATGCAACAATGTAAACAAGTACTTGGGGCATCCAACGATAGGTGACAACAAGAAAAGAAGAAACAATATAAATATATACGGTATTGTTGTAAGAATTCCCATAAAAGAATGCTGTAAGAATTCCTATACGGGAATGCTGTCAGAATTTCCATACAGGAATGATGTAAGAATTCTCATGCTAGAATGCTGTAAGAATTCCCATAAGGGAATTCTGTTAGAATTCCCATGAGCATGGTTTTGAAACGTTCACTAATTTTCCAAGATTTGACATATACTTCAAATTGTAAATACATGGTTATTTTATGAATTTGTGAAGTGTTGAACTATTTGTGACTATTAAAACCTGTATATACAAATTTCAAAATTATAACACTAATTCCTATAATCGTAAGTCAAGAAATGCATTGCTGCTTTGTAATTGTCTTGTGTGTTTTTAGAAAAATAGCAATCACATGTAACAAATGTAAATTGGTACATTATGTATTGACGGCGCGCAAACTTGCAAAAGCACAAATATAAAATAGAATATACAGAGTGTATTAACAAATCTAACAATTGGCTATCTATTCAATGTTTGCCACTGATATTTGTGTAAAAATGCTATGCACAGTACAATTGTTACTAGAAATGTATACAATCCTGCAACTCAAATTCAAATGAAAGCACAAATCTGTTAGTGTAAAAATTTAATATGTACATAAAGCCGACTCATCGTCCTCATCAATTTCCTAGAAGGTGACCTCCCTTTCAAGATGGATTTCACCTATTATACTTATTTTTTTTTTCATCTCATCGTCATTTTGTGTTGTTTCAATCCTTAAAAGAATGGAATGTTTAATATCCAAATTTTCAAATATATTCATACAAAATATCCTTGGTTTTTGATCACTGTCACATAATATCATGTGATACATGTGATGGCAATGGTTACTGTACAGCAAAGGGAGGTAACCGCTGTGTGGAGTTTGGGTTGTCTATGAAGCAGACTGTTTCAGTCATTGTTTTCATATGAAGCTGACTGGTTAATTTATCAATATTATATTAAGCTGATTGGCTAGCCATTATCCTCATATGAAATTGACTGATTACCAATCATCATCATTATATGGAACTGACTGATTACCAATCATTCTCATATGAAACTGACTGGTTTAGTCATATAAAGCTAAATAGTATGGTCATCATCCTCATATGAACCTGACTGGTTAATTCATCTCAATCAGATTGGTTTATTCATCCTCCTCATCAGACTGGTTTGCTGGAATGTTTGGCTGGTTCTCCATAAGCTCCAGAATGTGCGAGACGGGGACCGGCCTTCCGTCTTCACCCAACGTGCTTGGCTGGATAATTCCCGCCCTGCAAAAATGAATGTGTACTTGTAAATTTGGTATATCCTCAGCAGTATTTGGGTTCAATCAAATCACACACATTTCAATCAAGTGGTTTATTCAGTACTGCACTACAGTCATGAACTACAGATCTTGATACATGTGTATGTAATTCTTCTATTTTAATTCACATTTTGTTTCCAACTGCTAACAAACCTGCCACCAATGCACACACAATTGCGGCTTCAAAAGAATTTACACAATGTAGATATAAAATAATAAATTAAACCTATAATAATTTACTACATGTTTATTAGACACATATAACAATTACTTTTGAAAATTGAAACCATCAGCATCTGACACTTGATTAATAAGCAAATTGTGATTTAGATATTCAGTTCATGTGTATTAGTTGCATTTGAAACACTTCTGTACCTATTCAGTTTGTCCATTGCATTAACCAGCTTCATAGCTTCATACTCCTTCTGTTCATCTGTCATTCCTTCCCAAGGTTTCGCCTTGTCTTCCTCAAACCGTCCAGTGACAGGATTTACCCTGAAACAGGGAGTGCTTTGTAACGTCAATCTCGGGTAATATTTGATGGAATTATAATCAATTTCAATGTACAATGGACCTATAATCCATCAAATGAAGAAATTATTTTACTACAGGTATATTTTTATGGCATATCTTTTCAGTTTAGCATTCTAGAACATTTAATAGCTGACTAAATGCTTTGAGACATCTCACATAATTTCAAAGGATATTATAATGTATTGATGCTAGTAACTTAAATTCATAAGACAGAGACAGGAGTTTTCATTATCATTGCAGTTGGCTGGTGGCATTGCAATGGGCCAGTGGTATTGTAATGGGCTGGTAGTATTTTAAGAAGAAAAACGCTTCGTTAATGCTTACTTCTCTGCCAGGTTAGAGTAATCTTCTGTATCAGAGTCTTCTGAGTCACTAGAGTAGTCTCCCTGCCCTTGGCCTCCCAACAGCAGGCCGCGATTTGCCAAAAGCCCTGCACAGTTTCCATATCCTGTGTACTTCACCATACGCTGAACTGTGGGTAGGGAAAAAGCCAACAGGTTAAATATGTACATGTAAACAAGGCCTACACAAATGGAGGCCAATGCTTGTCTGTTTTTTTTATTCAATCAAGGGACATTACTCTACAACTATTTAAGCCAGAATTATAGGCCTTGCTAGACATGTGCATTATATCATATCAATCAGCCAGGATGACAACAATATCCAGACTATGATAATACCTATACTTTTCTCCAAACACAGACAAGCTAAAAATGGTGTGTACAATGTCAGGAAAAAGTCATGGAGCATTATAGTTGAAATCATCCTTTCACTCGCGTAACACCAACACAGTCTCTGTATCTGGTGTATTAAACAAATTACGTAAAACATTCTGCATATCATGTACTCCACTTTTTGTCAGGATTTTTTTTGTCATTTACCTTTCAACAAACTGCCTACTGCATTCAGTAGTACAAGTATATCAAATATTATCTCATGAAAAATCATTCAATGTCAGTTTTAGGGATGATTTTTAAACTTAAGCTAAATGTCGTGTAATTACTTATCATTATTCATTATTAAGTTTCTATTATTCATTATTAAGTTTCTAATACCATAAATGGCATGATAAAATGTAACTAACTTCTACTTCAAAGACGCTTTAAATGTAACAAATTTCTTCTTCAAAGACACTTTAAATGTAACTTATCTCTACTACAAAGACACTTTAAATGTAACAAACTTCTTCTTCAAAGACGCTGTATACATAACTTATTTCTACTTCAAAGATGCTTTAAATGTAATGAATTTCTTCTTCAAAGATGCTGTAAACATAACTTATTTCTATTTCAAAGACATTTTAAATGTAACTACTTTCTTCTTTAAAGACGCAGTAAACACAACTTGTTTCTACTTCAAAGACGTTTTAAATGTACCGGTAACTTATTTCTTCTTCAAAGATGCATGAAACGTTTGGTGTTCGAAATGTTTGGTGTGTAATTGTAATGTAACTTTTTATATCATGTAACCTAGAGCAACATTCAATTTATCTGCAGGCTACTTGATGCATGATAAAGCTCTGCCTACTGGATACCTACCATCTGATATCACAGTTAATGAATGAATGAAAACAAAGCAAACACTCCCAAAAATGGGTCAAAATGCATGTTCTTAAAACAAAGGGCCGAGAAATAATATCATAAGAATGATTATATAATCAGTGTTCATGTACATACCACTTTCTTTACACAAAACAAAGAGGAAGTCAGCAGCCAGCTCCTTGACTTCCAGGATTGGTGATGTCAGTAACTTGCACAGCCTGTAAGAAATACAAGTACCCATGAACAGATATATAATATAGAATCAGGTTGTTCCACCATTAGCTGATGACTTTGAGTGGGCAAATCAGTGTCGCTTATGTCACTGAAAAGGTAAATATTGAGAAAAATTGATGTTTCACCCATAAAATCAAAGAATTTATTGGTTTCTTGATGTCAAATTCTAGGGAAATTATTCCCCTGCTAGGAGACCAGAGGATAGATAAAAATTTCATCGGGATATGGCATATATGAACCAAACCACATGTGAAACTGGAGTTAACGGACTTCAGCCCATGTACAAACACAATGACATACATTATATATCAAATAGGATAGTGTGGAGGGTCAAATACGTGTTAATTGCTTGCCAGCAGGTACTCAGGTTTCTAACACAACATAGGACAATGTTTTATATAATAAAGAGCGAGGACCACCCTCCCCTCTAATTAATGAGTAAACATAAGGGAGATAATTCTCACCTGTTTCTGAGAGTATTCCCCTCCTCTGGTAAATGCTTCACTTCATCTTTTAATGGGGGCAGCACCTGATAACATATAATATTTTAAAAGTAATAATACTATTTACATTGTATCACTATCTAGTACATAACCTTCATTTAATTAAAAATACCATATACATCATTACATATACAAGTATTGACTGAAGGTGAGGTGTATCCAGTTTGATGGATCATATCAAGTGGTATTTATTCATTATGCCTGAAAATTTAACGCTCAAGAGATTTCATCACTGAATTTAATTCCATATCTGGTCATTTATTTTATCATAGCATAATTAAAACAGTGTCAAAATGAATATAATTATGGCAAACATCAAATGATACCTTTGCTCTGCAAAACTTGCGAATGGATCTGTTAGCCCGGCATGTTTCACACAGGCAATGAAGTATTGGTGTCAAACTCTCCTTCAATGACTTGGTGGGCTACAAATAACAGACAGTAACTGAGCTTAAAATTGCAAAATCAAAATCAATAACGATTTTTGTCTGTTTATTATTTACATTTATTAATTAACAAGAGGCCATTCTAAGCTGTTAACCAAACCACATTTCATTCACTATTCATCAAACCATAAAGTTGATATGATATTTAGCTTTATCAAACCACAGGACCCACAAGAGTTCACATAAAATAGGGGTTCTAAAGTTCAGGCCCCAATATCACGAAAATACTTAATTCAACTCTCAAACTCAGTCTCAACACATTTTACCATATAGCATCAACATTTATTAAAAACACATATGTTTTTTTACAGTTTTATAAGCGCATTATATCATAGAATATGCTGATAAAAGCCTTTGGTCAAATTCCAAGGGAAATATATTCTACAGCCAAAAATGTATTTGAGTACAATTATGTAAATTCTTTATAAATGCTCAAGTATATTTTTGCTCTAGAATTAGTTTTCTTTGAAATATTGACAGTCTTTTTATCAACACATTCTATAAGAAAATATGCATCTTAAAAGTATAAAACATGCAAGATTTTGAAGAATATTATGCTTTTATATGGTGAAATGAGTTGAGACTGAGTTTGAGATTTGACTTAAATATTTTCGTGATATTGGAGCCAGGTTTAATCCTGAACTCAGGATTCAGAGCATTTAACTTAAGACTATTATACCCATGTAATGATTGTTTTTTTGTAGGGATGCAAACGAATATTCGAATATTCGAATATTCGATCGAACGTTTAGTATTCGAATGTTAAAATCGGTATTCGAATATTCGATTATTTTTTTCAAAAAATAATGATATAAACCTTGGGTCTTTAGGGCAGTTGTTGTGTTTAAAATTATATTGTCTTGTTTTTACAACAATACGCATCTTGTGCCTGAGGCGTTAACGAGATGACAATCGAGTGTGCGTCATGTGTCAATTAGGGATCGATCGTAGGGTACTATAAACAGTGTCCATAATTGTAAAATAACTGGCTATTAGGAAGTGACATCAAACAAGTTTAATTGATTTTCAGTTCTTTTAAATGACCATGCCAATTAAGAATTTAAGGAAGCGGCCTTCACACCCTCTTGTCAGTTTGCCTGCCAATTAAGCTGAGCAATATTGCTCAAATCGGTGATTGATATTATACGCTGAAAGTAGATACCACTTCATTCCTTCAGAATATATGTTCGCAAAACATTATAAGTTAAACTTATTATTATTATTATTATTATTATATATTAGATTTGTATTTCTTAACAACGTAAAAGATGCCAGCCACATCTGAAGTAAGGACTTATTTCACGCGCTCTGTTGACAAGAAATATGTCACGTGCAAACTATGCAGTGTGAGGTTGTCGTACATGGGCACGACGACTAATCTCTGGAATCACGTGAAGGCTAAGCATCCGAGTTCTCAAAGTGAAAGCAGTAAACAGCAATCAATGAAAAAGTTTAGCGTTTCTGGTCTTAAACATGATTTGTGTTCTGGGTGCTTTGGGCAAACACTGCAGCTGGCCATCAAGCCGGCATTTGCTCTCCCGGATGTCAACAGGGTCGTCTCCCGATGTCGTAAGCTGGTCGGGCACATCAAACACTCGACTACATTGACGGCCGAAATGCGCAAGCGCCAAGCTACTCTAAAGGTGCCCAAACACGAGCTGGTGCAGGATGTTACAACCCGATGGAACATCACGCATGCTAAACTGGCCCGGCTGAACGAGCAACGCCGCGTCCTGTCCGACCTCATGCTGGACACTCGGGTTACCCGGAAGGCCGACCAGCACCTGTCGTTGAAGGACGGCGAGTGGACCGTCGTCTCCGAGCTGAGTGACGTACTCAGTCATTTGACTGAGACGACTTCGTATATGTCAACGGAGAAGAACGTGTCATGCAGTGAAGTTTATCTCATCGTGACAAGTCTTTTGGACAACACACTCCGTGCATGCGAGGCTGATTCCCATGTCGTCAAGGAAGTGAAGGGTGTTATTGCTGCTGAGCTTCGTCGCCGCTTCCGACCTTCGAACGATGGCACCGCCACATCCACCCTAGTCCTTGCCGCTCTATTGGACCCCCGCTACAAAGACCTGGACTTCCTGTCAACGGAACAGCGGCGCTACACGGAAGACGCGCTCGAGAGTAGATTGGACGATGTTCCATTTCGGTTGCCAACCCCGACGAGAGTGCGTCAACACCCTCCAAACGACCCCGTCTTAGCTTCATGGTTCCAAAGACGACCAAGACGGCTAACGACGAGCTGCGTCGGTACCGGCACGAACCTTCCGACGAGGAGGCCACTCCACTTGCATGATGGAAAAAGAACGAGGGACGCTTTCCTCGCGTTGCACATGTTGCTCGCCAACTGCTTGGGATACCTGCGACGTCTGTGCCATCAGAAAGAATTTTCTCCTGCGCCGGACTCATTGTTAACAAACTTAGAAACAGACTGTCATGTGATCTTGTTGATAAGATAATATTTCTGAATAAGAACAAGGCCATCATATGTGATGATTTTATTGATGAGTGATTTCATTGAATTGTATGTGCTTGTTATGTGCTTGTTATGTGCTAGATATGTATTTCATATGTCGATGTAATAATATTCGACACGCTGCTATGTATTGTATTGTATTACGATAACACTAGAAACATTCGACAGATAAAGAAAAGGGTATCGTGGTTTATAACTAAAATTAATAGATAACTATAACTTTTTAAAGATTCAATTTTTATCGAATATTCGAATATTCGATCGAAAGAACTACCGAATATTCGAATATCGATTTTGCCATTCGTTTGCATCCCTATTTTTTTGCTTGTCGTGTGCATCAAAGCAGTAGGAAGTACCTTTAATGAAAATAAATGACTTTGGAAACAATTTCAAAAGGGTGCTTGAGGAATTTATGCCCAAAGCTGGGTTAAGGGGCTAAGATTCCCATTGGTATTTTTCCGAAGCCTTTATATCCCACATACTCAATGCAAATTCCAGTAAATTAAAAAATTAACCTTTTAAACTGTACAATAGTCTTAAATTGAAATCTCATATGGTGAAACAATATTTTCCTTTTGTTTAAAACCTCATTAACCTCTGACCTTAAGTTTTTAAGAATATTTCATAAGACTAACTTCATCCCATACCCGGTCCATCCGGTCATGGAGGAAGTTAAGGAGGATGACGATGGCCTCCATATTTTTCCCATCATACTCCACTTCCTTGTTTTCGAACCCTCCCATCTCACCCTCACTCATCGGGGCTAGCAACTCCTCGTAACAATCGCGTGGCATGTTGATCAATAGGTTCACTGTGTGGCTGTACAGAGAGAAGATCATTACGGTCAGCTTTTTCATGATCTTAAATGTTTTAATTCTTTTTGACAAAATGAGAGAATTTTTAATCTCATTATTACGTATCATGTACATCTTATTATATAATTCTATTCATCTGATGAATATTCCATGTACATCTTATGTCTTTCAATACATCTTATGAATATGCGATGCACGTCTTATACCATTCTATACAGCTATTGATATTCAATGTATATCTTGTATAATTCTATACATCGTATTAATATTTTATGTGTGAATCTTGTATAATTCTATCAATTTTATTAATATTCCATTTATATCTTATATAATTCTATACATAATTCTATTAACATTCCATGTAAATCTTATAAATAACCAAAAATGAAGACAAACTGCAACTTCCTCATCTTTTTAACAATCAATTTTGGCAGGTATGAAATGAAAATTATCATACGATCAAGATATTGATCTACTCATGTTAATATATTTTTATCTATGCTTGTAAAACAGCTTTGCAATATGCAAAGATTCGATTCAAGGTACACAGTTAAGTACACATAAGTCAAGAACATGGAATCAAACAGTTTTCATACCTGAGAATGCCCTCACGCTTGTCCTTTGATGCGGTTGTACAGAGCAGAAGGTCCCGCAGTACACAAACCAGCCTCATCATGTGGGCATCCTCTTCCTAATAGCAAACAAAGGAATTAAGCTTAACTTTATATTACAAGTTGGAGAGCTTAACTTTGTTATATGAATAGGAAAGCTTAACTTTGTTATATGAATAGGAAAGCTTAACTTTGTAATATGAATAGGAAAGCTTAACTTTGTAATAAGAAAAGGAAAGCTTAACTTTGTAATATGAATAGGAAAGCTTAACTTTGTAATATGAATAGGAAAGCTTAACTTTGTAATATGAAAAGGAAAGCTTAACTTTGTTATATGAATAGGATAGCTTAACTTTGTAATATGAATAGGAAAGCTTAACTTTGTAATAAGAATAGGAAAGCTTAACTTTGTAATAAGAATAGGAAAGCTTGACTTTGTAATAAGAATAGGAAAGCTTAACTTTGTAATAAGAATAGGAAAGCTAAACTTTGTAATACGAATAGGAGAGCTAAACTTTGTAATATGAATAGGAGAGCTAAAATTTGTTATATGAATAGGAGAGCTAAACTTTGTAATAAAATAGGAAAGCTTGACTTTGTAATAAAATAGGAAAGCTTGACTTTGTAATAAAATAGGAAAGCTTAATTTTGTAAGAAGAAAAGGAAAGCTTGACTTGGAGAGTTTTACTTTAATAAGAATCGGAGTACTCTTTATAGGAGTCGGAGATTTACATATGGGTAAAATAATATCTTTAGTCTGCATAAGAGATGTAACCGGTAAACATCTCAGCTCAAAATATTTAGAACATAGTTTGACATTTAAGAAGATCTTGTCTTAATTCAAAACACCAGGACTCCTGTTGCTGAATGTTGTGGGAGTAACAGAACTCTCTCTTTGTCCTTACATCGACATTTAGGTATCCAATATGTGACCAAATGTTATTTGTCTAAGTGGCAAAACTGCAGATCTTATTCCATGGTAACTTTCTTTCTAATATGACTTTGCATGATGAAATATGCGGAAATTTATTCTCATTTAAAATTGTAGAATTATGCACATTTATTTCTGAAAAACGAATGGAATAATGAAGATTCTTTGTAATAATGTAATTTAATAGTGTTTTTCTGAGTCTGAGTCTAGATTGGACTTGAGACTGTTCGTAATCATGGCCCCCGATTCCTTATCTGAGAGAGTCTTATTAAAAAAGAAAAAATAATTCCCTCACTTCATCTAGGTTGTTCCTGTCGACGGTTACAGTGAGGTTAAAGAGAATTTTGAGGATCTCCGAGCACAAGTCAACCTCCTGGTCAGTGAGGCCCTCACTGCGGCTCTCTGCCTCACGTACAATCAGGTCGATCACCTCAATCATGTACGTGAAACCGTGAAGCTCGAAACGAATCTTGGGTCGGGTGTCTGCACACAACGCTGTGAGTAGGAACAGCAACCTCATGTCGAAAAACTGGAGAGAAAATAAAACATTTTTTAAGCAACATCCTTCATCATGCAAACAGTTTTTAACTCCTTTTGAAAAAATGGGAAAAACAGGACTGAATGCATGTTTGGCAAATATTTAGCTGGTATGGCAATAGTTGTGCAACTCAGATGAAAAGATCCGAGGTCTTTGGAAAAAATTTTTACATGATTTTATTCTTACGCATATTTATTTTCAACCTTTAGAATAATTATTCTTTTAAATAAATAGTCTGAAAACATAGTTCAGATTCTGATTTTTTTCTCGTAAGTTTTTGACGATTTACAGATGTATGGTTTCTCTGCCTGGCACCTAAAAATATTTTCAAATTCTAGACAGAAATACTTACTTTGATGTCAAACTGGAGATCTGGATCTTTGTAAGTTTTAAGTCGTTGAACGATTCCTTCCACACACCCATTTTTGCTGTAAATCAAAAATAAAGGTACATATCAGAACTAGTGATAACAAACCATAAATATAATTTTGTTACCTACTACAACAAAAATCACCATAAATTTTCAACCCATCAAGAACCAGTCTACGACACTAATAAATAAAACCACTAATGAATGCCATTAACAAAGTCACTGAATTTGCTCAATATGGAACCAGATCATAAATATACCACAAAGGAACAGTATATGGTTTTAGCCAGGTTTTAAAATGAGCAGGGTGCTGATGAAAATGGACAAGGTTAACAAGCGACATTCATGATTTTATTGGGCTGTGATGAACTTAAACATTATCAATATGACAGGGAAATGTTAGGAATTGAATAATAATGAAGTAAAATGTTTAAAATGTCAAATATGTATGTAAATATAGCCAGTTTACAAGTATTTATTAGAACAAAAGAGAAGAAATATTTGGCAGCAATATTTGCAGCACCCTTCCATAACATAACTCTCTAGCTAAACTCTACATTAGCTAAAACCCTACAGTAACTTACTGATAACAGCAAAACATTTTAATTTCGACCAGACCACACTAGTTCACTAACCACTGGTTCTTCAATTTCTGTGCCAGACTTAATATATGATTATCTAAACATAAGGTCACATCATTTCTCTATTGATATGCATATTTATAACCAGTAAGTATTGTATGTTATTTTAGTTGCATCAATAGTATATTTTAGCTGTAACAAAGAAGTTATTTACAAGCAAAGTAGTTTTTATTCAGTCTGTTAAGCACAGAAAGACCTACATGCAGCATTTTATTTCTGAAAAACAAAAATATTCTCAAAATTGTTACATTTAATATTATCTTCTCCATTATCTGTAGCTATTACAACAATCATTGTATTAAAAACTTTTTCACAATTAATAGTTGCTAATTTCACAATCGGAAGGGCTTTGGCTCAATTCACAAAAAGTTGAAAATAAAACTGCACTCATATTCTGTCTTTTGTTTTGTTCAGGCAAAGATTTTCATATAAGAAGCTACCATGCATTTAATAGCGTGCAAATGAATTACAACAATATTTCAGTGTGGCCTTTTTATAGCACAGTAAGCTTGAAAAGTTTGATACTTGATTAACTATATGGTACAAAATACTTACTGGTCTCTCAATATTTTAAAAACATTCTTGGTTTAGAATGAGTGTTTGTCAGAAGGAATTATCCGGCTCAAACTTAACCCAACTTGGCTTTAAAAAAATCAAAACGGTGATGATATACCAAATATAAAGTCCTGAAATTCTTGAAATTTTATTTGAGTATGAGGGATTCAGCCCTATAAAGTAGGATTAAGTGGTAAAGCCATTTATATCCATTTCAATGTACTGTTTAAGGCAAATTTTCAGGAAAAAAAATAACTGTATGATTGTCTTAAATTGTCTGAAACTGAAAGCTGTCAATACTGATTTAAGCATGAATCCTGAACTTGATCATCCTTGATTAACAGACATCTCAGTTACCTGCATGCAGCCTGGGCCTGTGCACTGTTGAAGATCAGGTTACACAGACACTTCTGGGCCTCTATGGTCACTGTAATATATACACAAAGACTGTAAGCTTAAAATGAAGTGAAGTGTAAAATAGGTGGTCAAAATAACCACATGTCCACATGCCAAGCATAAATAAAACGTCTGTACACATGGCTTGCTCAAAAATCAAATTTTAAAGTAATAGTCAAATAGCAAGGTTTTAAGGCTTTAATCTAATTTTAAACAAGAGCGGTCACAGACAGATATATCCCCCGCCTCATGGGGGCATTTTTTGTAACGAAAGCCAATCAATGGTAAGGGTAGTTTCTGAGGAACATAAGAAATGAGTAAAATTAAGAAAGGGCTATAACTCTTTCAAAAATGGTCGAATCACGAAAGCCCGACATATCGTCACCTTAGTGCAATAACTCAATAACTGCATATAGATATTAAGCAGATATTGAGTTCTTGCACTAAGGTGACGATATGCGCTGTGTCACTTTATAGTCATCAATCTGTGAAAGTTTGGTAGAAATCGCATGAAAAACGTAAGAGGATTTGCGAAGAAACCAATTTTAAATGTAAAATAAGCAAAGGACAATAACTCTTTCAAAAATGGTCAAATCACAAAAGCCAGACAATATGCGCTGCTTCACTTTATGATCATCAATCTGTGAAAGTTTGGTAGAAATCGCTTGAAAAATGTAAGAGGAGTTGCGAAGAAACCAATTTTAAATGTAAAATAAACAAAGGGCAAGAACTCTTTCAAAAATGGTCGAATCGCGAAAGCCCGACAATATGCGCTGCTTCACTTTATATTCATCAATCTGTAAAAGTTTGGTAGAAATCGCATGAAAAACGTAAGAGGAGTTGCGAAGAAATCAATTATAAATGTAAAATAAGCAAAGGGCAATAACTCTTTTAAAAATGGTCAAATCGCAAAAGCCCGACAAAATGCGCTGCTTCACTTAATGATCATCAATCTGTGTAAGTTTGGTAGAAATTGCATGAAAAACGTAAGAGGAGATGCGAAGAAACCAATTTTAAATGTAAAATAAACAAAGGGCTATAACTCTTTCAAAAATGGTCGAATCGCAAAAGCCCGACAATATGCGCTGCTTCACTTTATGATCATCAATCTGTGAAAGTTTGGTAGAAATCGCATGAGAAATGTAAGAGGAGATGTGAAGAAACCAATTTTAAATGTAAAATAAACAAAGGGCTATAACTCTTTCAAAAATGGTCGAATCGCAAAAGCCCAACAATAAGTGATGCTTCACTTTATGATCATCAATCTGTGAAAGTTTGGTAGATATCGCATGAGAAATGTAAGAGGAGATGCAAAGAAATGAATGTGGGACGGACGGACGCACACACGCACGGAATCGCGCCTACCATTACTATATCCCCTCGCATTTATAAGGCGGGGGATAACAAGTTACAACATAAGTTTGTGAATTATCACATGCTTAATATACCTTTTTCCGGCTTTTAATATAACCATGACATACTTTTCTGTATTATACATGTTTGATTTTATATAATTATTTTGCATGTCTGTAAACAAATTCATTTGAATACAAAATATCTCAATTGGTTATATTCCAGTCATCGAAATTAGACTTTTGATGAACAAGCCCGAATTCTTATACTATTGCTTGGCATCATTTTTTTAACAAGCCCTGCTATATAAAATTCAGAATTTGAGCAAGCCCGGAAGACATTTTACCAGTGCAGGGCTTGCGGGCTTCTGCTAATTTCGACCACTGATATTCCAGCAAGTTATATGTTTATTTCTCATTTTGTTTATATGATAAAGATTTATTTGAGTAAAGAAGTTCATTTCCATTGAAATCATAAAAGGAAGATATTTTCTATAGATTTAAGGAAAAATGTTTGTCACTTTCTGTATTTAAACAGGAAATGTTGTATTGAACATATTACAAAATTGATAAAAAGAATCTCACACTTGTCTTCATATAATACATAATTCTAATAGTCTTGTCTGCTATGAAGTATATAGGTAAGCTTGTCAAAGGCTTGATTACTTAACTAACACATTTCTTGAACTTGTTGAATAAAATTAAGTATTATATGACAACTGGGACAGATCCTATATACCCTTTAATCAATTGCTATATGCTTTTGCTTTTGTAAGTTGAAAAACATTACTGCTACAAGCTCATCAAGATAGCCTACCCTCGGAGTCTCCCAGTTGTATTGTTATCCCACTCTCTTCTTCACCCTGTCTTGAGTAATGTTCCAGACCTGCAAGGCGCATGAGAACTGCAAGAGTGTCATCTGACACAAGGGATCCCAAGCGTGTCTTTTCTCTGCTGAACAATCGAATCGTCTGCAGGCAAAGACATTGGGCTCTAGGGGACAACTTCTGTGTCATGTGCTTTAGTAGGCTTTCAGCAATTTTCTGCAGAGAACAGTATATTAAATTGAGCAAGATAATCTTTTATAAATCTACAACAAGAGCTGTCACAGAGACAGCGCGCTCGACTTTTCCGCCGCTTTTCAGTGTATGGATTGAAAGTTTTGGCGAAACATGCATGGATCACTGTTAGATTAGATTTCAATGCAATACATGATTTGCTAAGATATTTAAATAAATTGAATGGAAAATATTTGAGGTGGTACGCGAACTTTAACGTAAATTCTAAGTCGAAAAAGGGGCATAATTTTGTCAAAATGCTTGATAGAGTTACCTCCTCCTGTGTACAGGTTGGGGGCATGATGGTGTGCAAAGTTTTAAAGCCATATGACAATATTTGAGGTGGTATACAAACTCTTACAAAAACTTTAACATAAGTGGTTACGCCGACGCTCGGGTGACTAGGATAGCTCTCCTTATTCTTCGAATAGTCGAGCTAAAAACAAATTATCTATATGGTACAACACATCTTCTATATGAACTGCCCTAGGTCAAGTGACGATACAAGTCATTTTGTTAAACATTTTATTTTAAACAATTACAATGCATAAAAGTATAATATTTAAGAAATAAAACACACCACTGAGGGTCATATGACATTATAAGGACCGGCCAGTCAGCCACCGAAAGTGTATATGGACCGAGGCGTTAGCCGAGGTCCATTCACCTTCGGGGGCTGACTGACCGGTCCTTATAATGTCATATGGCCCGAAGTGGTGTGTTATATTTCTTATATTATACCGATCATTTTTCATTACAATTCAATATCTTTAAAGCGATTTAAATGTGTTTTATTGAACAAAGCTAATAATGTTTTCTTGCGAAAGGTTTATGCCATTGTGAAAAGAGCAAGCCGCACTTACCAATTGTATGACGTCAGAGGTCCATATTACCTTGGCGAGGTCCGGACCGGCCAAAAATAAAATATGGACCGCTGACGTCATAAAACTGGATTTTCATCAAAATACGGTGATATACGGACCGGTTGAGTTTATATATACAAAGAAGGGACAAATTTATGTGAGGCATAATATTCAATAATATGTGTCCAGTTAATACTTTTATTATTCAATAAATTGTTGTTTCAATGACTGTACACATACCTCTTTCAAATCATCACTGAGGTCAGAAAATGTAAATGTCTTGGCATTCTGAAAAATAAAAGGAAAGCTATTCTGATTCTGAGCATAAACTTATACATGTACAATGTCTTGTAAATACATTATTTTTTAATAACTGTTCCTTTAAAAAATATGTTTTATCAGTTTTAGACAGGCTCTTCTCCCCAAGTGTCATTAGTGTTTACCCTCATGTCTCAAGTTGCCAAACAGATTCTGATTTACTCATGTAGAAAGCCACTGACAAAAATAACCTCTACCGACATTTTCATTTATTTGGTTTTATTAAGTGAGTAATTAAGCAGTTCGCTGACAGAAATCCCTTTTCTTTTTAAATGACAGACTTTCAGAAGGTAACAAAATAAATTCCTTATGAATAGTGAATACTATAAGAATGTTAAGTTCCATGAACCTACAAGCATTTTCTAATGTCTTGATATGAGACAGTTATAATACTTTAATCAGTTGACAAAATAAACATGTTTATGAGCATGTGCAAATAGTGGTGCTGTATCATATCTACACAAGATCTCCAACTGTTGCTTTATGCGCCCATCCTATATTAAGAACACTAAGTTAGGTGATAAATGGTTGTAATAGCTAAATATAGCGAATACAGTTTTTGCCATTTCAAGGGTCATAACTCTGAAATGAAGTCAAGTCAATATTTGTTTATTGTTGGATTTCATGTAACATTTAAAATTTTAATCTATGTATAGCTTTTTACCGACATACTACAACTGAGGTGACATGGCTGGTTATCAAACTTGTCTGAGATATGATGCCCATGCATATTCTAACTAAATTTGGTGATGATCATACTAAGGTTTCTATAGTTATTGATTGAACATGAACAATTTCAGGTAATTTCTCTGATTCAAGAGACATAACTCTCAAGTGAAACAATCAATATGGCCTGTTATGGAACTTGTCCTAGACATTATAAAGACCAATATTAGATAATTTCTATAATTTAAGGTTGATAACTCTCAGGTGATCCGAGTGATATGGCTCGTTAGGGAACTTGTGTGAGAAATTGTGCCCATACACATTCTGACTAAATTTGGTGTTGATTCAATAAATTCCTCTTCAGTCATTGATCAGACAAATTACTGGACAGGCAAAAATAAATATGCCCTGTTTTATGCCATAAAAAATTAATGAAAGCAAACAGCATGCTGTCATTAATCTGGAATTCTGTCAGTTTTACAGACTAGAGGTTTTTGTGATATATACTGCCACATGGGAAATTTCCCTACTTGAAAAAAGATACTGACTCTACTGAAAGACTACAAAGGTAAAAACCAAACTAGTTCTGATGATCAAGAAGTCTCAACAATGAGTTACAGAAAATTAAGAGCTGATGCTGTACAAACATTCAAAATACTTAGAAAGTTTGACAAGAGCAATCATTTTAATTTTTTTAATTTGTCCGAGTCATACCTTCAAGGCTGCGAAGTCCAAGACGAACCACTAAAAATAAGTTCTGGTAAGAAACAGTGTTATATGAAAAAAACAATATGTATCACTTCACCATACTTCTAAACCAGTAACACAACTGCAACAGAAAGATCTGCCTTACCTTTACAGAAAGAGTGGACATAAAAGGACTTAGGTTTTCAGGTGTTCTACAGGTATACATGAATGGAAAAAAGGCAGTGACTTATCTATCAAAAGGTAAACTTAGGCAGCATATTTGCTTACAGCACTCAGCATGCAGTCATCAAAATACTTTTGGACGAACAAGCCTGAATTTATCCACTAGTGCATAAAATAATAACAAGCCCTGCTGTATGAATACCTTAATTTTAGTAATCCTGGAAATCGTTAAACCAGTGCAGGGATTGCCAGCTTGTGCAAAATCCATCCACTGATTTTATACAAATACTCTGTAAGTCCCCATGAGCAGTTTATTATTTACAAAAGATAGCAAACATAATCATAAATGTATACGATAAAAGTGCAATACATAAAATGTAACATCGCAGTGTGTTATTATTCAAATTTTCTCTGTTTATACATTTTTAAGATCGTTTGAATGGTTTTTAATTTGTATTCCTTGGTACCTGTTCATTGAATTTCCTCAGTATTTCTTCCACTTCAGATTCTGAACCATTTCTTAGCAAATTTATTGTACTTGCATCCATTTTTTCAAATGTATTTTCACTTTTTCTAAATCATTTCTTTTATGATTTTCATCACCAATCGATTTCTGACATTTCCTACAAAATTATAATATTAAATGACTTGTGCTTACTCAAAATTATGCTTAAAAGAAAATTATGAAAATTGTAGTTTTTTTAGAAGGAAAATAAAACATTGAAACAGCTATCTCTGTAGAAATTGTTTTATTTAATTGCTTTACACAAAAAACAAACTGAGTGGCTTGAACATCGAGTATTACGTCTTATCTTATCAGTTTGCAATAACACAGGTATTTCGAGATGGCTGGTTGCAAGAACGTAAGTAAGTACAATAGAAATAACTTTGTTGTAAAATGTCCAATGATTAGTTGGATTCTCATTTTCGACCAATCGCCAACGCTGTTATTAAACTTCTATGGTTCTATATACCAACCTTGACATTGCTTACTAAGAAATGAAAACTTATTAGTCGACAAGTGTAAGTTCTAATGATATCACCTAATTAGTAGAAAGACATTTACTTTACCCGTTTAAGCATTATGTTTCGAAAAATGTATTGTTATCGTGTTGAATTAAACAAAAACAAGCTCATGTGATAAATTCATTCTGACATATATTTTCGCGACTTGGTAATTCACATTTCAATAATACAGTATTTCACTGGGTTTAAGCCACACCATAAAACACTAGTTCCATTGTACCTTCCTTGATTTAGTAAACCCATGCATGTCAAAATCAAGTTACAACAGTTGCCGTGATGCATATAAAAAATAAATTATCTTTGAAATAATGTTGAGTCAAGGCAGTCTTCATAATTCATTTTAAAGAAGGACATTAGATCAATCACATACCCTAGAGTATTTGACGAATATATTTTGTTTCATTAAGAGGAAAATGGATTCTGTGACAGAACTTGTCCTTTTTTAAGATTTTTATTTTTTTGTTTGAAATTAATTAACTGTATTAAAAATTTTGAGCTCAATTTATACATTATTTAATGATCTATCAAAAATGCTATGAGATTAATTTGTATTGGTTCTTGTCCCAACATGGCAGCAAAATAAAAGACTGAGGTTATCAAAAGTTTCTACTTCATTAATAACAATATCAACAGTTACTGTTTCGTTTAAGTCTGGCTGCAACAATACACAAACACATATATTGTATACTATTCTGACACAAAAAGAAAAAAAATGTCATAGTTTATTCTTGACTTTATTGGTAGACAAATTCATATTTCACCTGAATGATTGAATCATTAAATAAATCTATGATAAGCTGTTAATCAAGGAAACTTACTTTAACTTTTTCATTTAAAAGTAAAGTTGAAGTACATTATGATATGAAGGAAATCATACTGCACTTATATATTTTCAGATAATATATTTCAATATACTGGAATATTGTTGGAAGACCAACCTATAAGCTAAACTCCTTTTGTTGATTTATTTATGATTTTTTTTAAATTATAGTTAAACCTTTAACAATGAGTCGAGGTCGTAGACATATGATACAGTTGGATGAGCCTGCCAGCAGGACTTTCTACAGTAATGAACCAACCTACAATCAAGAAATGGAACAGAATGATGAAGAGGGTAATAGCTTTAAAAGTTATTTAATAAATACATGTGATAGATTTGTGCTATTTTTGGTCGCACTTTTTTGTTTAGTATTTGTTGTAGAAATCGGGTAAATCTTTGCAAATGTAGAATGTTGTTTGATTCAACTGGCCTTCATTCAAATGAGTCTTTGGTCACTGGTTGTAGCTAGTATTTGACAGCTGCATTTCTTTTAAACAATGATCATCAATTTTCACATAATTATCACTCTTTACAGTCTTATATAAATCAGTCTGAATTATGGTATATTCACATAAATCATGTGTATATACTAGTGTACACTTGGCATAGCAGTCGGAAAATAGTCATGCAATATTATTAACCCTAGCCATGACCCCAAAATGACACCAATAACAATTTAGTCTTTTCTGCACATGTGTAGCAAGGCTCATTACACAGACTTGAATAGTTTTTGGGTTATGCTGCTTCAATGACTAAAAAACACACAAGACATGTGTTGGCATAGCTTTTTATGCTCTTGTTATGTGTTGTTATTATTCTGATTCCAGATGATGATGCTGGTGACATGCCTACCCCTGAGAGACTGGTTACAGAAGACATGCTACCAGACAGCTACAATGAGACGAGGCCCACCTTTAGTATGAACAAGCCTGCTGGAGAGCTGGACAATAAAGTTGCAAACTTTCTTGCAGTAGGTTTAAGTTTATTAATTATTGTTTTTGATGTTTGGATCAAACGAGCCAGCCACATTGAAGTGTGAGTAATGTTAGTTTTTGGTACCTTCTGGCATTAACCAAACATCTTTCATCTGGGGTTTTATTGTGTTCAACGTACTTCTCTGTACTAACATTCCGAAATGCAAATGTTTCAGACACTTGTGAAAACGAGATTTTGAAAATTTGAAATGAGATCCCTTATCTACCTTCATCATTTACGTAATTTGCCTAGACTTGTAGCTTTAATGCAGAAGTAAACATGGTAAAGTAGCGGTGTTTTTTGTGTCGCCAGAAAAGACGACATATAGGGGTTACTTTTGTCGGCGGAGGCGGCATCCGCGTCCCATTTTCGCTTGTCCGGGGTATATCTCCTAAACTTTTAGTGGTATATACTTGAAATTTCATATGTGGATAGATCTAATTGAGGGCAAGTGCAGTGCACAAGAACTGTTACTCTTGCTTCCATATTTTTAGAGTTATTGCCCTTTGTTATTTTTCATGCTTTAAGTTTTGTCCGGGGCATATCTTGTAGAATATAAGAGTTATCAACTTAAAACTTCATATGTAGATAGATCTCATGGAGGGCAAGTGCAGTGCACAATAACAATAACTCTTGCTTTCTTAGTTTTAAAGTTATTGCCCTTTGTTAATTTTCATGCTTAAAGTTTTGTCCGGGGCATATCTTGAAGAATATAAGAGGTATCAACTTGAAACTTCATAGCTAGATAGATCTCATTGAGGGCAAGTGCAGTGCACTAGAACCGTTACTCTTGTTTATTGTTCACCATTGTTGCTAAAATGATCACACCCATAGAACTGGACATATTACGGTATAGTTTAACCTGCAGTGTGAAGGCAAGCAAGCGGACGGCATCAAGTAACTAAAATTAGTCTTGTTCAATTAACAACTTTTGCAGTGTTTGTCCAATCATCACCAAATTTGGTCATAATGTGTATATATCATGTCTTGGACAAGTTCCATTACCAGCCATATCACTTGTGTCACCTGAGAGTTATATACCTTTAATTATAGCAATTACCTAAAATCATTCTTATCCTATCAATAACTTTAGAAGCCTTTGTCCAAACATTACCAAATTTAGTCAAAATGTGTGTGGGCATAATATCTCAGACAAGGTTGATAACCAGCTGTATTAACAGAGTCATTCCCTTTAGTTATAGAAATTACCGAATTTCAGTCTACCATGTCACTTTAGTCACTCCAGAGTTATGACCCTTTAATTGGCAAAACATCTATTACAGTATTCGCTCTCTAAATTTGGCTGAACGTACAACCACTTATCACCAAACTTGGTGTCTTAAATTAGGACAGCTAATTTTGTGACAGTTGGTGTTCTTGTTGGCAATCAATAGCCTTTTTAGGTGTGGTAGAACAGAATTAAATAAACAAAACATCCATACAATATTGGGAAAGCTACAAACATTCATACATGTTTACATAAATGTTTTTAAGTAGGATGAGCCAATGCCAGAGACCCCACTCCAGCAGCCGTCAGTCATAAGGATGTATGTCTATCTCCAGTCAGGTTTGATACTGTTAAAACTATGGTAGATTTTAAACTCAATTACTGGTCACTGTTTTATCAGGAAATAGATGCGATGGATGAGCCGATGCCTGAGCCTCCTCCTCCAGCACCAGTCAGTCAACAGGATGTCCATCGATCTCCGGTTAGAGACTCCAGGTCTCCAGTCAGGTCCAAACCAAATGCCTACAGGTAGTACAATTATGTAACTTTTGATCAGTTGTCCACAGGTTATATTTTAGCCATTCTGGTCATCTAAATGATATAAATGTTCGTACTTGAATTTATCTGCCTATGCGAATAAATCTTATTTAATGAAGAAGTTTGTAGCTTCTTCACTTCATATGACCAGTTGTATGTTTTGTTACTCAATGTTGTAAAATTTTGCCCTATTTTACAAAGAAGGGTTGACTAAACACCGACCATTTATTTCATTTTTAAGCAATATGTTTGTGAAGGGCACACCTGAATTTGTTCAGACAAAGAAAGGAGATTCAGAAAAGCATGGGAAACAAATGAAGCTGGAGCCTTGGCCTGAAGGTTAGTACTATGTGTGCATGGCATGAATATTTTTAGGTACATTGTTTTCCTACCTGTTGACCAATAGTTACTGCAAAATGATTTGTTGTTCAGCCTTTTCAAGTCAGTTCTATTAGCTTGTCTGTTTCTTAAAGAAAATAAGTCAAGATATTGTTAAAGTATTGTTGTTGTTGTTGTTGTCAGTGATGTTGGCTTTGCCTTTTTGCAAAAACATTAACCACGGCCATAGTTCAAAATAGTTCTCTTATTACTGATATACTTACTGTGTCCCAAGAAACCTGTTTAGATTAAGAAATGTTTGTTTCTTAAATTTACTTACAAATTTATTTTGGGCAAAAAAAAAGGCACACACAAAATTAATAAACAAAATAATTTTGCTTTATCGTCTTACTTATAGCTACACGTAATATTTGACTTTTGCAGAGCCAACTACAGATTGGCAGCAGTTGAAGGATGAGAAGACAAACTACCCGTACTATTGGAACATGCATACAAATGCTGTTGTGTGGGACATGCCACCCGAGTTTTCTCAGTACCTGCTCCGACACAAGGAGTATGAGGAAAAGGTGGAGCGTGGGCTGAGAGAGGGCACACTAGATCCAAAACAGCGACCTGGCCAGCAGAATGGGTGAGAATGCTTGAACAGATATTGAGCTGATTTCAAAGTCGAGACATTGTTATAGCCTTGGAATTGCCATCATGAATTTGTCATGCAAAAACTTCAGGAGATATTAACATGAAACTTGGTAAAGATGTTTACTTATTCAGCAATTTACCAGTATGAGGAATTGTACAGGAACTCGGTTCATATAATCACTATAAGGTGAACAAATGTCGTACACATGTTCTGTCATTAATGGTGATTTTCTTAAGAGCTTTGGTGTTTGAATGGATTTTCATTTTTATCATGGAAACATGCAAGAGCAGTTTATTTTATTGATTAAAATAAAACGTTCTACACCAAATCATTTCAGTGATGAAGCTTCTAAAGAGAGCAAGCAAGCTTCTGCTGTTAAAGCTGAATCAGCACCACAAAAGACGGAGAAGACAGAGCATAAATCAAAACACCGGAAGAATGGCTCATCCAGTGAGGATAGCAGTAGTGATAGTTCTGACAGCGAAGGTGAAACATCCCGTAAACACAAGCCCCGATCCCCAAGGCAGGATGAGAAATCACCGAAGCGCGAAACAGAGAAAGGCGGGGCTCCAGAAGTGTCGTCTTCATCATCTTCAGCTAGCAGTAGAGACAGTCATAAACATGCAAAGGTACAGGAGTATGAGTTGCTATACTGTTGTTTTTTTCTGTTGAACAGTAGCTGTTTCACTTCAAATATGTGACTGTATTTTATTTTCTGTGTAACATTATCCAATGAAATTCATTGAAAATAAAGGCTAGCATGCTTTATAGATTTTCCAAGATCATTCCGAAGCATTCATGCTTCATGAACGCAAAAGTATATAAATTACTCCTTAAATTAGACCAAATTATCTTACATAAATAATTGTATCCATATTGGTTAAAAAAAAGGATAACAGAACTTGGGAAGATTGGGTATCTGTCAAGAATGACCCAACAAAGATGTATTTTACTTTACTTGAAGAACAATTGTTGATTTCAGAGTTCAGTGAGTCCGGACTCCACACGGCCAGATGACAAGAAGCCCGTGGTTGAGGCGAGCAAGGATGCCGATGACAGCATGGACTTTGACATCGATGACATTGACAAGCAGCTTGAAATGGCTCTTGAAAAGAAACGGGTATAATGATTAATCTCTCAAGTTAATAACTCATCTGTTCTTCAAAGAAAGGTCATTGTGGTCGTTTGCGTGCAAAAACTTAATTCATGGCCATAACTTTAAAAAAGTTAAAGATATTCAAACAAAATTTTGTACTTATTTTGCTACTGACAATTTGCGCATTTATAGCAAAGTCAGGATATTTAATAATTATTCAATAATGCCCTTTGTTCAACAGACTAGCATTGATGTGCGCTCTGTAGCACTCTCGTTTTTACTTGAAACTGCCACCTTCTAAAATTTCCTTGCTCGATTCAAACGATATGAAACTAATTCAAAAAGAAATTTATCACCATGCCATTTCTTTTTTATCAATTTTATGCTAGGAAATGTGCTCTTATATTTTTATTTTCTTACCACTTTTCAGCAAGAACTTATGAAAAAGGAAGAAAACAAAGAGAAGGTTAAGGAAGAGAAACCCAGTAAGGGAGAAGACGACCGGCACCGAAAACATAGTCGACACGATCGGGACAGAGACAGCAGACATGAAAGGGATAGGAGGAGGGATCGTGATGATAGGGAGGAGAAGAAACCTAAACTCACGCTGAAAGGTAAAAAAAATAGGGTCTACACTTGTTAGGTGTTCTAAAAAAGACAGGCTGTTGTAGAAGAGTAACAGGGTGCTAAGGCAGAAAAAGGCATATTTATCGGGCTGTAAAGTACTTGAACATTATGGATTTGAAAGAAAAAGTTAGGGATTGTGTTTAATTGCAGTAATATTAAGTTTTAACTGTCATAAATGTAAAGTTTGTATGTATTTTTAGCTCAACTATTCGAAGAATAAGGAGAGCTATACTTCTGACCCAAGTTTCGGTGTTGGCGTCACACCTTGGTTAAGGTTTTGCATGCAACCACACATAGGTTAATATCTCAGCAACTACTTGAGGTATTGCATTGAGACTTTATACAATGGTACTCAATCATCCAACCCACTTAATTAACCAAGTTAGATAACTCTAGTTTGCATTTAATGCAAAAAATAGGCCTTTATTTTTTGACTTAGAAATTCTGGTTAAGGTTTTGCATGCAAGCACACATAGGTTAATATCTCAGCAACTACTTGATGTATTGCATTGAGACTTTATACAATGGTACTTAACCATCCAATCTACTTAAATAACCAAGTAAGATAACTGTATTTTGCAAATAATGGCCCTTTATTATTAGACTTAAAAATTCTGGTTACAATTTTGCATGTTACCACATTTATGTTAATATCTCAGCACATCATGTATTGCATTGAAATCTAATCCAACAGTGATCCAGGCATGTTTCGTCAAAACTTTTCAATCCTTGCAATGAAAAGGGGCTGAATAGTCAAGCGTGCTGTCTCTGTGATATCTTTTGTAAATAATGTTATAGGTTTAAATAAAAACAAAAGAAATATTTGATAGACTTGGGTGTTTTTTTCTATGAAGACAGAAGGCTAGACTTAAGTATTTTTTCTATGAAGGCGCCAATGTTGATCTCCAAGAAAGGTGATTCCAAAAAAAGGACAGTGTTTACCCTTACATAACCATTTATCTAAAATCTTAATCATTTGATAATGAACACTTAACTGTGTCCTCTGTGTGTTCATTTCACGATTATTCATACTAATCAGATTAGAATATCAGCATAGTATACAGGAATGCTTTAAGTCAGTTGCACGACTAATGTTGAATGACGTTCACACAAGTGTTGAAATTACAATATTTGTATTTTCCTAAAATCAATTGTGTTATTTTTTTTTAAATGAAACAATTGGTAAGTTTATTATTATGCATACAATCATCGAGATAAGATTTGGATGAACAAGCCCAAATATTTGCCTATCATATCGATATAGGGCCTACTATATGACATAGAGAATTTGAACAAGCCCTGCAAACATGTTGTGAGTGAAGGGCATGCAGACTTGCGCTAATTTTGACCACTGTACGTAACAAAATGTCACATGAGAAATTATTTCCCCCAGAGCGACTGAGAATTGAGATGGAACTTAAGATGGAGAAGGAGAGACGCAAAAAGAAGGCGATTGAGGATCTTATGGCACGTGAGCTCGAACAAACCGTGGTCTCGACTAGCAGGGGTCATAAAAGACACAGCGAGGATAGGGACAGTAGGGACAGTCGGGATAAATCAAGGGGACACAAGCGTTATCGACATGAGGAGGATCGGTATGGGGACCGGTATCGGGACAGGGATGATTACGACAATTGGGACCACAGGGGAGGCTACTCTTCAAACAGGTATGTTGTTATAATGACCATGTGTGAAATATGAGTTGAAACAGTGTGTTCTAATAACAAGCTTCTACAGTTTTTTTTACAAGTTTTGTTTTCAATGGAAAGACGTTGAGGTAGACTCTATTTACTTCAAAATCTGTATGATGACAACAGTGTAGACAGTTAGCAAGTCCTGTTTTATATTTGCTAACTCTGAAAACATTTAAGAACTATTTAATAGAAAAAAGTAATTCCTGTTTGACTTAGAAAATTATGCAAATTATTATGTGTATTGAGTTCCATCCCTCTGACTGAACTATTTGTGGAGTTATAACCCTTGACCAACTAATTTCACATACTATCAGAAATACTCAAGTATTTGTAATAGTCATGGCACTCACAACCTTCATTTTGGAGATTTAACATGAGTGCTTTAGTTTGAATATAATTTGATCACAGGGGTTGCAGGTGATGTTACTGTTTTGTACCATCTTGTCAAGGCTACATTAAATAAATTGCATGAGAATGAAATGAACAGTGTTCTAATTTACACACACAGTTATTGTTGAAAGGCTTCAGCCATTCTGCTTATTTCTGTTCTGATATGGGAGTAAATGTGTAGACAAAAACAAAGAAAACATTCTCAAATTTGATACAATTAAGATGAAACTACACCACATACCCCTGTTTTGTAGGAATGATGATGACCCAAGGTTCAAGCCCCCACCCCCTACAGAAGAGATGATGGCATACAAAGAGGACAGAAAGTCCCAGGTAGTCGACTACGGTCATGGACGGTCCAGGAATGGTGAGTGAATTTCTGCTTGAAATTTAATGAAATGTTGTTTTATTTGTTTAAAGACACCTGCTGCCTTAAAGACACATTGGAATGAATATTGTTTTGAGATAATAAAATCATAATTAAATATTATACTTCAGATTAAGAATTATAAAAAACTATTAACAGAAACTAGCTATGGCATGAGTCTTGGTGAGATTCATCAGTTACAAATGATGCCTGTTGAACACTTAAAAGGCAAAAATGGTACCGGTATTCATTTCTTAAATGATAAAAACTAAATTTAAAATGTCTCTAAGCATTCAAACATTTATACTCAATTGTTTTGAAGTAATTTAATATATTCATACATGTATGTTAAGCGAAGCTTGTTCTTCTTTTAGGTGATTCAGATGAGGAAAGGTCCAGATCTGCAGATGCCCAGGATAATGAAGTGAAAAAAGTGAGATATTAAGTATTAACTTCTATAATTTGCAGGTTAGTTATATATAAATTAATATTTGTCTTAACCCCCATTAAATACATGTATCATAACACCTACACTGTGTTTGATTTTTTGGGATGAAGGGATTTGATATAAGGAATTAATGATAAAAATATCATCCAGAAAAGTGTGTTGCATCTGCAACTGGCTTCATCTTATACAATTCAATTCAATTCATTTTATTCAAGTAAATATAGGCCACCGGCCCAAAATACACAAAATGTACAAAAAACAAACATAGTACAGTAGTTGCAACATACGATTTACACATTTATCATGTCTAACAGATGGTATACATAGATTGTTAGCTTCAATATTGTATTATCATTTTCAGTAGACATTAAAGAGTAGAAATCATTCAAACTCTTACCAGATGAATACCAATTAAACAGACATTGTCTACGAATAATATCGAATTTAGGACATTGAAAGAATGCATGATATTCACAATCAATAACTGTCAAATTTTGATTCAGACAATATATACAAAGTCTCTCATCTTGTGGAGTATTTATATAAACAAAGACTAATAATCAGGCAAGCATCTGCCACTTATAAATGGTGTTCTTGTATTGTCATGTTTAACCAGGCATTGTTCTAAATGCACCATGTATTTTTCCACTTTAGTCAATCATGTTTCACTGGGCATGACTCCATACATGTTTGTTTGTTTTGTTTTCAGTTAGAGGTTCTACAACTTGCAGAGCTGGCACTGAGTAAGCTAGAGTTTCTCGAGGTTTCGAAGAAGGGTCTCTCCAAGCTCCAGATTCTCCTTATTGAACTCGAGGTAGGTGCTGGGGAAAACACTGCAGCTCTTTTATAACACTATTAGTTGGGTCTTAGACTATTGATCGCGTTATAATCCGACCAAGTTAAAGTGCTAGAAAAAGATACTTATGTAAATGTAATTTCATGTATATCACTTAGATATTTATGTTTCTTATGAAAATTTAGCATTAAGATAGATTACCGGCTTTACTTGTTTTAGATACATGTATCATTATGGTTTTTGTTCTTCCCCAAAGAATGCAAGATTCCTTGAAATGGATTTTTGAAATTGTTCAAACTTGAGTGAAACTTAATGTGGGTGTAGCATTTTGAGTTGAAAGAACTACCCACATGTTTAAATGTTAAATAAAAAAAATTCAAATTCTGTCTAAATCTTGCCAAATCTATATCCCATAATTTGTTATTTCCTTTTGCCAGACACGTCACCAGGACTGGCAGGCAGGTGGCCTAACCACGATCCACTTCCTGGCAAAGTTGCGGGAGGCAAACTGGCAACTGGAACAGTACGAAGGCAGTGCTGCTCCCCTGGGATGGAAGTGCTCTTGGGACAGGTACGCACTAACATTCTCTACCCTGCGATCGCTCGCACACATGTGACAGATATACCACAGGACATGGACCACTAAGTAGTGGGTGGGCTGTCTTGAAAGTGGGTTGTAAATGTCATAAAAAGAGGATTTTGATCTTTAGATGAAAAATTCGGATAGTCTGAAAAATAATGTACAAAATGCCTTGATATACTGTACAGCTACTTAAATGGATTTCAAATTTGGTATAAATTTTTAAAAAGTCCATTTTTAACTGGTCCATGTCTTTTCAACGACTATGACAATGACTTGACGGACATTGACCTTGACACCAGTCAAAACAAGTAAGCATGAGAGAAAACTCCAGGGATAGAAACATCAGGTATTCATCAAAGACAAAGTAACTGGTCCTAGTCTGTATCCTGAAAAAAGAAACAGCCACGAAAGGTGATCAGCATATGAACCAGAGGAGTAGTAAAAGCTGCATTGGAGGAGTCCCTGGGACCTGCCTTGTAAGTTATTTTTCTGTTGTTTTTCTTGGCGTTTGATAATAGAATCAAATATCTTGAGATTTGAGCTGGGGTAGGGTAAGCGCTATAGGGCAGGGTTTAAAACCATTGCAATTGGGCCTTATTGAATAAATGTTGTTGTCTGATTTTTATGCCCCTTTTCGAAGAACAGGGGGTATATTGCTTAGCACGTACGTCTGTCTGTCGGTAGACCAAAGCTTGTCCAAGTGATAACTCCACCATTACTGGACCTATTATCACTAAACCTGAAATAAAGGTTGGGCCGGACCAGTAGATGACCCCTAATGATTTAAGGTGTATTGGGTCAAAGGTCAAGGGCACAGTGACCTATAACATGAAAAGGTTGTAAGTTTGTCCCAGTGATAACTCGACAATGCTGCACCCATGGCCCTCAAACTTGACTTGGAGGTTGGACCTGACCAGCAGATGACCCCTATTGATTTTTAGGTGCCATTGGGTCAAAGGTCAAGGTCACAGTAGACAAAAGCTTGTCTGAGTGATAACTCAACAATTCCTGGACCTATGGTCATAAAACTTGACATGCAGGTTGGGCCTGACCAGTAGATAAACCCTTTAGATGTTAGGTGTCATCGGGTCAAAGGTTAAGGTCACAGTGACCTTGAATGTGAAAGGGTTGTTGTAGTGTTAAATCGACAATGGTTGCACCCATTGCCCTAAAACTTCATTTGGAGGTCGGGCCTAACCATATTGATTATAGGTGTCATCGTCCAAAGGTCAAGGTCACAGTGACCATGAACACAAAATGCTTGTCTGTGTGATAATTCAACAATGCCTGCACACCCATGGCCCTCAAACTTAACATTTAGGTTGTTAGGTTGAGGGGTCAAATATTAGTCATTATCTGAAACTGTAACTATACCTACTAACCTCACAACTTGAATTGTCATTATTATGCCCCCCTTCGAAGAAGAGGGGTATATTGCTTTGCACAGGCATGTCGGTCGGTCGGTCGGTCGGTCGGTCGGTCCGTCGGTAGACCAAAGCTTGTCCGAGTGATAACTCAACAATTCCTAGACGTATGGTCATCAAACTTCACATGAAGGTTGGGCCTGACCAGTAGATGACCCCTATTGATTTTGGGGGTTATCGGATCAAAGGTCAAGGTCACAGGGACCTTTAATGGTAAAATAATTTTAAAGCTTGTCCGAGTGATAACTCAACAATGCCTGCACCCATGGCCCTCAAACTTGACATGGAGGTTGGGCCTGACCAGTAGATGACCCCTATTGTTTTTGGGGGTCATCAGACCAAAGGTCAAGGTCACAGTGACCTTGAATGGTAAAAGGTTGTCCGAGTGATAACGTGACAATGCCTGCACCCATGGCCCTCAAAATTGACTTGGAGGGTGGGCCTGACCAGTAGATGACCCCTTTTGTTTTGGGGGGTCATCAGACCAAAGGTCAAGGTCACAGTGACTTTGAATGGTAAAAGGTTGTCCGAGTGATAACTCAACAATGCCTGCACCCATGGCCCTCAAACTTGACATGGAGGTTGGGCCTGACCAGGAGATGACCCCTATGGTATTTGGGAGTCATATGGCCAAAGGTCAAGGTCACAGTGACCTTGAATGGTAAAAGGTTGTCCGAGTGATAACTCGACAATGCCTGCACCCATGGCCCTCAAACTTGACTTGGAGGTTGGGCCTGGCCAGAAGATGGTCCCTATTGATTTTAGGGGTCATTGGGCCAAAGGTCAAGGTCACAGTGACCTGGAATGGTAAAATGTTGTCCGAGTGATAACTTGACAATTGCTGCACCCATGGCCCTCAAACTTGATTTGGAGGTTGAGCCCGGCCAGAAGATTGTCCCTATTAATTTTAGGGGTCATTGGGCCAAAGGTCAAGGTCACAGTGACCTTGAATGATAAAAGGTTGTCCAAGTGATAACTCAACAATGCCTGCACCCATGGCCCTCAAACTTGACATGGAGATTGGGCCTGACCAGTAGATGACCCTATTGATTTTAGGGGTCAAAGGTCAAGGTCACAGTGACCTTGAAAGCAAACTCGACAATTCTTGGACCTATGGTCATCAAACTTAACATGAAGGTTGGGCCTGCCCAGTAGATGACCCCTATCGACTTTGGGGGTCATCAGGCCAAGGTCAATGTCACAGTAACCTTTAACGCAAAAAAGTTAACAAATCTTCCCCCACTGATATCTCAACAATGCCTGAACCTATGATCATTAAACTTGACATGGATGTTAAGCCTAACCAGTAGATCACCCTTATTGATTTAGGATTCATAGAGCCAAAGGTCAAGGTCACAGTGATCTTGAATGGTAAAAGATTGTCCGAGTGATAACTCAACAATGCCTGAACCCATGGCCTTCAAACTTGACTTGGAGTTGCATCTGACTTGTAGATGACCCCTTATGATTGAAGGGGTCATCAGGTCAAAGTTCAAGGTCACATTGACCTTGAACGAAAAAAAACTTGTCTTGTGATAACTTGACAATGCCTGCACCCATGGCCCTCAAACTTGACATTTAGGTTTCTGGTGACCAGCTGATGACTCTGGATTTTGAGTTCATAGAGTCAAAGGTCATGACGGTCATAACACACTTTATCCTCACACTTTAATGGTCATAATCTTAAAACAGCAACAAATCAGCTGTCATTTCGGTCCATGCATATTTTTCATTCAATTGTCCATATAATCCTGACAACATGGCGCTCAGGGGGGGCATAATGTTTGACAAACATCTCTTGTCTTAAAACTGCATCAAAGGCATTCAATGTCAATGACAAATTGGCTGTCATTTTGGTCCATGCATATGTTGTTCGATTATCAAAATATTCCTGACAACATGGCACTCAAGGGGCATAATGTTTGACAAACATCTCTTGTCTGTTGTGGAAAAAAATATTTTTGGGAGACATATTGTAAACAAATTCAATATACCGGTAAATACATGTATATGAATTAGAAAATTGTCCATGATACCAATTCCTTTTCAGTGTAAAGATTTTTGGAGCTTAACTTTACCTTTTTAACACAGAAATATTATTACCTGTAGCCTGCATGCATGTAACACTTTAGTTGAGAAAAACTTAAACGACCTATTTTGTACCATTTGGAAATAAACGTTTTCAATAGCTGGAGGATCTTATTTGTTCATTACACCTTGCCTTTAAGTTTCCTTGCACTAGTATGGAAACAAGCAGATAAGGATATACACCTGCTATTTTTAAAACACTTATTAATTAATTAATTATAATTGTCAAAAGAATTATGCTGTCTTACCCAGTAGTCATTTACTTACTCTAAGTTATTGGCTGGCTACCTTGAAACATTTTGAATAACAGCATAAAAATGGCATTTTCAGAGAAAAAGTTTTTTTTCTAAAGGCAAGAGTGTCCCATACAATGATAAAATGATAGCCCAAAGTAAAATGGTTGTTAAATTGTTGCTAAAAGTCAACTATTGCTTAAGAAGTTGTAAAATAATGATGTTATTTGGTCACGAATTGGCACACATGGGAAAGGGATCATGTTGTATGTTGCCGAGTTGTATCAAATATCAATAAAAGTAATAGATTAAAAAAAATATTCATACCATAAAAGTTTGTACCTCAAGTAGAAGGTGTATAAATTAGAATGAAAATTTCTAGAAATTGATAAAAAAAAGAAAAGAAAAAAGATAAGTTGCAAGCTTTGGCTTTTCTTGCACATTTCGGCCATTTTGGTTGTTGCTTTACAGGGACATGAACGACGGTCTGACCATCATGGTTCTCATCATGATACCAAGTGTAATGCTATGGCTTTATTATGATTCATAGTTGTTCTTTTTCTTCTTACTGTTTTGAAAAGTAATTTTACTTTCATCTGTAACTCCAAAATTACTGTTAAGTTGATATCGCAATTTTTTTTACACTTTGCCTTGAACTTTCAAGGCTTGAACATAATTTATTTAATTTTTGTGTCACCTGCTAAGAATAGCAGACAAGTAGGGATTACTTTGTCAGGCAGAGTCATCGTTTGCTTTCTTTTACTCTTTGTTTTTGATCAATAACTTTTTAATAGACTTACTGTAGGGTCTTCAAATGTTTTATGCCCATAGTTCGTGGTCATAAGATGATGCATATTTATTATGGGGTCAATAGGTCACTATTACCTTTACTAGAAAAATTATGGCCGCTGACAGACGACAAATCTCATTCGCGGAGTTCTAGTTAAGTATCAATATTAGGTCCAAATAAAGCCCTTATAGTGGTTAAAATTGCTCAGAGAAATTGCGATTTCGCTCGCTTTTGATATGATATGTTTGACAGAAAATAACGAAAAAAGAATCAAAGAACATCTTCTTATAAGTAAATAGAAAGGTTCGTACAATGTGGAATTATTATTTTTCTCACAATTGAAGTGGGGGGTTTTGCTTCAAAAAACAAATGGGGTCATTGTAAGAGCATTAAAACTGATGTGTACTCATATTTCATCCCCTGTGTTTCTACTCTGGTGACCGTTCCGTCATACAGAGATTACAGGCGCTATTACTACACCCACAAGCGGACGGGAAAGACGCAGTGGGATTATCCGGATGCCGATGAAATGAAGAATGAGGATGATAAGGCTGAGAAACTCAAAAAGGAGATGACTTCATCCTCCAGCAAGACAGGTTGGTGGGAATTCAATATATTTTAACTTTAAAGATACCAATAAAATATTTACATGTATGTTAGTGTTAGATTTCTGAACAATATAATATTGGATCATGTTGGTTTTTAGCTCCACTGGCCGAAGGCCATGGAGCTTATGTCGTCACAGATTGTCCGTCGTGCGTGCGTGCGTGCGTGCGTGCGTGCGTGCGTGCGTAAACTTTTACTTTAAACGACATCTCCTCTGAAACTGATAAGCGGATTTTGACAAAACTTCACAGGAATGTTCCTTTGGTGGTCCTTTACCAAAATTGCTCAAATGGTTCCGGTCCATTGCACAATATGGCCGCCAGAGCTGAAAATAGCAAAATCTTTAAACGACATCTCCTCTGAAACGGTTCGGCAGATTTTGATGAAACTTGACAGTAATGTTCCTTGGGTTGTCCTTTATTAAAATTGCTCAAATGGTTCTGGTCCATTGCACAATATGGCCGCCACAGCTAAAAATAGCAAAATCTTTAAACGACATCTCCTCTGAAACGGATAGGCAGATTTTGATGAAACTTGACAGAATTGTTCCTTGGGTGGTCCTTAACCAAAATTGCTCAAATGGTTCCGGTCCGCTGCACAACATGGCTGCCAGGGCAAAAAAATAGAAAAACCTTTAAAGAACATCTTCTCAGAAACCGATGATCAGATTTTGATGAAACTTAACAGAAATGTTCCTTGGGTGGTCCTTTACCAAAATTGCTCAAATGGTTCCGGTCCATTGCACAATATGGCCGCCAGAGCTAAAAATAGCAAAATCTTTAAACGACATCTCCTCTGAAACGGTTCGGCAGATTTTGATGAAACTTGACAGTAATGTTCCTTGGGTGGTCCTTTATTAAAATTGCTCAAATGGTTCTGGTCCATTGCACAATATGGCCGCCACAGCTAAAAATAGCAAAATCTTTAAACGACATCTCCTCTGAAACGGTTAGGCAGATTTTGATGAAACTTGACAGAATTGTTCCTTGGGTGGTCCTTAACCAAAATTGCTCAAATGGTTCCGGTCCGCTGCACAACATGGCTGCCAGGGCAAAAAAATAGAAAAACCTTTAAAGAACATCTTCTCAGAAACCGATGATCAGATTTTGATGAAACTTAACAGAAATGTTCCTTGGATGGTCATTAACCAAAATTTGTTAAATGGTTCCAGTCCACTGCACACCATGGCTGCCAGAGCTAAAAAATAAAAAAAACTTTATACGACTTGTCGTCGAAACCGATGACCTTTTTTCGATAAAACTTGACAGAAATGTTTGTTTGGTGCTCCTTTACTCAAATTGCCCAAATCATTTCGGTCAACTGCACAACATGGCAGCCAGAGCTATTAAAGTAAAAAATTTTTTTAAATAACTTCTCCTCAAAAATTGATGATTGTATTTCTATGAAACTTGACGAAAATGTTCGTTAGGTGGTTTTTGCTTGAACCTTTTGGCCAGTGGAGCACAGGCACTGATGTGCCTCTTGTAATTAAAAAAAGATACTTTTTGGTAATAGGAAACATTATATTTATAAAAAAAATAAATAAGATGTATCAATTGAATAAGATTAATACACATTGTCATAGAAATTCACGAAATGAAGATAACAATTTAAAGGTTGCTTTTCAAATTATTAGCTGATAGTTATATCTTTGCCACGCTATAATAAGATCTATAACTATTTGTACAGGTACGGAAAAATAAGATAAATTGTATATACAAAATACCTTTTAGAGCCATCCTCGAGCAGCCAGTACAGTTTCCAGTCCCCAGCGCCTCCCCATAAGCTACTGAGTGCAGTGACGGCACCACCGCCACCCCCTCCCCCACCTGCTGAGGAACATTCAGCTGTCAAGTCCCTCCAGCTCATGTATGGCAGTGATAGCGAGGAGGAGGAAACAGAAGAACAACAACAACCGTATGTAAAACAACAACAATTTGTCTCAAACACAGTTGTTATTTCCTTATTGGTTATGTTTTTTTGAAGAATAAAATTGAAATACATGTAATATCATAGGCTGTGTGTCAGTGTCACTGTTTATGGGCCAATTGTTCAGAACTTACATCATTGTAAACTTTAAAAAGGTGAAATATTTTATGGCAGCTCATATATTTGCATAAAACAAGTACAATTTTAACAGTCTCAAATCTTGTTAGAAATACTGCAGATCACGATTGTATCCATTAAAATTTCCGTGCACTATCAATTTCACAGTTAACAACGATGCTGTTAACAATGCTGTTAACTTTAACAAAGTTTACAACATTTGGCCCATTGACTCCCAAACATTTGGTGTTGCCCATTACTTCAAAATAAAAATGTTATTTACAGTTTATTATAACAGCGTATTGTAATCCATGTATTATCTATTAAAATGCTAAATGAAGAATGATACAAATAAAACATCTACCATGTAATTTCAGGCCCAAGGAGCCTCCAGCCCCAATATTGCCAGATGAGTTACCTCCCTTGCCCCCTGATAATCACCACCACAAGGAGAAGAAAGAGAAGAAGAAAAAGAAGAAAAAAGACAAATCCAAGAAGAAAGAAAAGACTGAATCTGGTAAATATGTAAAGATATACTACCGTAACCTTTTCTTCTAGAGTTTTGGTCATCAGCAAGGCAGCAAGGCATAGCTGACAAAGGGATTACTTTGTCTGACGTCACTCTTTCATTTCATGACCTTCACTAGATGAATCATGGGTGTTTCCAATCATTAACTTTTGATTGTCTTGGTTTAGAGACTACAAACTTGTTATGTGCATTGGTTCTAGTAATTAGATGACTCCTTTTGGGGCTAATAGGTCAACAGTCATGGTCATGCTGACCTTTACTGGAAAGAAAAAAACCCAGGCCTTTCCGATGAATAACTTTTGAAAGATTTGGTGCAGTATGCACATTGGTCATGGTCAGTAGTAGACATTGTTGATATTCTGTCAATTGGTCAAGGGTCAAAGTCATGGTGACCATATAGACACTTATTATTTCATACTGAACATGCATATAAATTTGTTTCTCTTTTGTCTTGCAGCCATTGTAGCGGGTCCTTCAGGTCAGGAGTTCATGTCAGTTGGTTCTATGTATCCCATAACCATGCCAGCATTACCCCCCTCCCAGCCCCCTCCTCCAGGAGTTGAACCACCCACCCCGGAACCTACAAATGTAGTAGACAGTTCAAGTGCCATAGCACAGGTAAGATACTCCTAAATAAAGATAAATAAGGCCCTCTAGTCAATTGTTTTTGTAAAAAAAATAAAAAATATGTGTCTGTTCAAATTTAAAATGTATGATTTTTGGCATCGGTGGCGTCCCATTTTCACTTGTCAGGGGCAAATCTCATGAACTTTTAGTGGTCTCAACTTGAAATTACATATGGAGATAGATCTCATTGAGGGCAAGTGCAGTGCATAAGAACCGAAACTCTTGCATCTATATGTTTAGAATAATTGCCCTTTGTAAATTTTCAAGCTAAAATTTTGTCAGGGACATATATCGTAAACTATAAGAGGTATCAACCTGAAACTTAATAGGTTGATAGATTTCTTTGAGGCAAGTGCAGTGCACAAGAACCATTCCTTTTGCTTCCATATTTTTAGAGTTATTGCCCGTTGTAAAAATAATTTGTTATTTTTTGTCCGGCTTAACGTTGTTACCTTCAGTTCAAATGCCACCTAAGTTAAATGGCAACATCATTGTTTATAAATGAATAAAATGCCAATCTAACAGCTATAATGTTGACAGTAAATCATTTGTCAGGCGACACATCTGACTCGCGTAGTTCTAGTTTATTCTTTCCAGTAACTGATAGTTCATCATTTGAATGTGTTATAGTTTAACTTTTAAGTGCAAACGCTTTGAAAGTCTGTCACATTTTGATTTAAATGCAAAAAAAGCAGTTTAAAAGAGAAGAGTAAAATGTACGCATATAGTTAAAAGGAATGTTTTGTTTTTATTTTGATCAATTATGAGTAAGTATTTAAATCAGGTGCCAGTATATGGTGGTTCAGATGCAGACCATTACGCCATGAATGACCTTCCCCTGAAGTTTGGTTCTGTGATTGAGTCCGGTCCCCAGCTTGCCTCAGACACAGTCAGCTACCAACAGCCTCCACCTCCAACAGATGGGGAACCAGCCATTGGACATTATACAAGTCAGAATGAGTTTATTTTAAAAATGTTTATAGAAATATTATACATATTCTATGATAAATGTTTAACAAGTGTGTTAACATTCACCAAATTTACAAAGCTGGGCAAGTTATGGTAGTTTCCTCCAGGTACCATACTTGTGTTTTTACCCCACAGCATAAGACCATATATAAGCATTACTTTGGCCGATGAAAGCGGTAAATTATTGTTATATTCACATTTTTTAAATAAAAATCAGTCAAAGGAATCATTTTAAGATAAAAAGAGTTTCTTGGAGACAATGTGGACACATAATCAGGATTGTATTGCTTCAGAATGATAAAAACTCTCCTGCAAACAAAATGAAAGTCAGCAGTTTTTCCATCAATTTTTTTTTTATTTTTATTATTTAGCTTGGATAATCTTGAAGTTTGCTTTGTAAGCAATTTACCATTGCTTCAAATTCCGTACACTAGATTATTGAATAACTTACATTATGGTTTATCCTGTTGTGTTCAGGTGAAGCAGGAGGTATTGGGGAGCCAGACCAAGGGGTTCCGGATGGGGCTCCTTTCGGGCATGAGGCTCCACAAGGGGTCGCCCCTGCTACAGAGGAAAAGAAGAAAAAGAAGAAAGAAAAGGTATGTATATTGGATAAACTTGTTAAAACAATAAAAGGTTTGTGAAGGCATCCTGAAGTGATGAAATGTTTTCTTCTTTTTTATGTATATTTCTTTTGTTATAATCTTGAAGAAAGAATGTCAAGGTATTTTCATAGTCGTTGGGAAGACATCAGTGTCACTTTGCAAAAACATACCTATTCAGTATTGCAATTACTTGAAAACTGTTTAAATACTTAAATACAATTTGGAACACATGTCTACCAAAGACAATACACATATGTATAGTAAGGCCCAAAATGCTGGGTTCTACTGAAAAAACAAGAACGGAGGAGCATTGGGGTTCGATGTGCAGCGCTCTTATTTGTCATTCACAATTACCAGAAGATTATTTTCCATTTTCAAAATTAGTTCCAAACTACTAACTAAAAGGAATTCTATTTTACGATAGTTATAGAACTTTTTCTCTATTTTTATGTGTGTTTTGAGTTAATGCATTATGGCCAATACTGTGAGAAGGTGGTCATACTACTGTTTGCATATGGGTTTAGCATTTTGTGGTTTTGAAACATTGAATAGTGGCATTGTTTAGTCCATCCCAATCCACGTTTATCTACTGAATGAATTTAAGTTGCGGGAACATCAAAACACTGTCAGTAATGGATGTATAAGGAACAAAGCCGTTAAATATGAATGGTCGTTCTGAAAATACACAATCAGTATTTGGATGTGATAATAACAAGGTTTACAGTCCACAAAAGGCACAACAACAATTGCCAACCCGGCTCGATGACATCAAAAGCTACTTGTTTCAAAAATGGGTTGTACGGTTCTAGTCTAGTTGGTATATCGTAACATTGTCATCAGTGCAAAATTGCAATTTGAAAATGCATTGTTTAACTGATTTACAAGCATGTTTTGTTAAGTTTATTTGCAAGTTATACACTTTCTTCTTCCTTTTAACAGTCAAACTCAAAATGCAATTATTGTATCTTATTCAGATGGGGTCAGGTAGCATCTCACTGAAGAAGAAGCATGTGTCATCAATGGTTCAGAAGTGGCAGAAAGTTAAAAAAGAGGTTGAGTTGGAGGAACAGACTCGCCAGATGCGGGAAGCAGAAATACGCAGGAAACTCGCAGAGCTGGAATGAATTCTGTGCGGCAGAGAGACTTCATTTGTGGAAATAAGTGGACAATTTGTGTTGCTTAAATTTTATGGACGGTTACAAAAGTATGTGGTAGAACATACAGAAAAAAACTTCCTGAACTATTTCAATAGTATTAATTTTGATATACATGGCAGAAATGAAAAACAAGTCAGTGAATTTGTGTAGTGCTTGTTGTATAGATACATTTAAGAACAACATGATTGTATGAAATGTGTATGGTTTAAATACAAAAAAACTTCATGTAAAATGTAAAGGAACTTGCATGTACCAGCATGTGTGGTACGCATAATATTTGTTAAGAGAACAGTGCTGCTTTTGGGAAATTATATTTCTGCTCTCCTTGTCCTTTCCAAGCTGGTCTTGTAGATATATATTTAGTGACTGTTTCTTAACTTTCTCAATACATCGGCACTGGATATCATCAGGTAGGATGCTAGTCCAAGTCAAGGCTCTGAACCTCCCATTGGTGAGATTTGCGACCAAACCAAGGGGACTTGCACAGAGCCTGGTTGGCCCCCATTTATCTGGGGCTAAGCCCTCTTACTTTTTTCTCTTAGTTGTGCAACGTTTTAGATGTAATTCATCGTCGTTACACAACCAATTCTTTTGATCTGAATTATTCTCATTGCTTTATACCTGATTCAATGATGAGGGTATACCCCATTTAGGCTTCTATATTCCTCTTTAAACTGCATGAAGAATGTGTTTGGGTCAAGCCATAATGCAGCCAATAGGCGCTGGCAGACCTTAAAATTATTAATTCTAACACATACTCTTCTATTGAAACATCGCAGTGTTCTTTTTAGAGCACTACTAGTACAAAGAAGAACAGTGTATACATTTTAAAAATTGTGTTTGATTGTAAATACTTGTTAATTTAAAATCAACATATTGCACCGCATAAATACCTTTTCTTAGAAGAAAGACCATGCCATAGTATTAAGTAAATGTTCATATACATGTATAGACCATTACTGTCTTGATGCATGTATGGTTCAGTTTAAATTATTTTAGATACATGCTTCGCTGGTAAGTACATATGGCTTTCATTGTTTAAAAAGACTTAAATTAAGTTTTTAAGTGACCAAGATGGTTGTGATGCATCTTTGGATGCAAAATGTGCCAATATGCTTCTGTCAGGTCTACATTTATCTGTGAAAAGCCTACAGCTATCCCATGTTGTATTAGATCTTTTCAGGTGCTCCTATATATTTTTTCTGCTTGAGATGTTGGTATAAAGCCAACTGATATTACATGTAAAATGTGCTTAACTGTTTACTGTAAAATACTGTGAATTATTTCTGAGTATTAAATGATAAAAAAAGATATGCCTTGTTTAACCTGTTCTATTACCCAGGTTTTTCGAAGATCATAGAACATAAAATGGCCATGGGGCGTACTTGGGAAAAGGTTAAAGGTCACTAAATGTATTTATAAAGACCCAAAACATGAATTTATAAATTTCCTGATTGCACGAATTTAAAACCATACAAGAGTAGTTGGGATAGGCATTAAAATATGCCTTTTTTCTTTAGATACGAATATTGTGTCACACTAGTCTCCAAATGTATATAAGCCAGTGATATCAAACTTTACACGAATGTTAAAAAGCTAGTGAAATCGTCCATCTGAGGTTTTGTGTTCCTGAACTAGTTCATTGTTTCTTATTTTTCTGTTCCTTATTCGGATTAAGGGGCGTTTTTAAAGCACTTTAAAAAGCACCAAAAATCACTTGAATAGACGATGCATTTCGGAAAACTTTTTATATAGACCACTTCTACATAGTTATTTTGTCGAAAAGTGTTAAATCGTTTGGTTTCTGTTCCTTATTCGGAGTTTGAATAAGGAATAGGGAAACACATTACATAGAAGTGATTTTATGCATATCTTCAAAAATTCACTAGTTCCTTATTCCTTATTCGAAAATGGAATAAGGAAATAACTTATCGTCCATTGTGTTCCTGAACGCAGTAAGTGCACAGTTATTGCCCTTGACATAGTTTAGAAATAGCATATGGAACATCCAACCTAAATAGTGAGTTGCATGTATCTCCACTGCTCACTTCTTCCAATAAGTTATGGCCCTTGATTTTGTGAAAATACGGCATAAAGAGCATGCAATTATGTGTCTCAAATATCTCCAAAAGTGTGTGCCAGAGTCATCAAATTTTACAGGAATGTTGACCAGCGTGTGAAGTTGTGCACCTGCAGGCATTTTCAACAAACATCTCATTCAATTTTAGTCATTAATTGAAATTATCATAGTCACATAATTTCATTATTTTGCTACATATTTGTATGAAATGAACTTTAACCAACATTAAGAAAAGAACACGAAGTTGAGGAAATAGCACACTTCAATGTTGTTTTTCAATTGACGACTATATCATTTTTAAGATTAATTGAAGATACGACTAAAATCCTAGGGTAAAGCATATGGCTGCCTCCAGAGTACAGTTTATGACCCGTGACTTATTTAAAAACTGCATATAACTTATGGAATAATGTGTCACCCTTTCTCCTATATAGGAGTCAGAGTCATGAAACTTAACGAAATGTTTACCTGCATGTGAAGTTGTTCATCTAGGGTTTTGTTTGTGGTTGTGTCCAGCAGAGTTATTGCCCTTGGCATAAATTCAATTAGGCATATAGAGCATGGAATTTAGAGGTACATTTACCTTAAAAAGGTATTGAGTTAGAGCCATTAACTTCACGAAGATGTTAGTCTTTATCTGAAGTTATTCTACATGTAAGGGGGTGCACCTGGTGTCAAGGTCACTGTTACTACAAATAGAAAAAAAATATCTTCATATCTTTGGTGCAAGTTAAACTATAGTGAAGAAGTTCGGTAGGTAGGTATAATATTTGGATATGGAATGTATGGTATTGCGGCAGATACTCTATGCATATTCAGTCTGAATCCAAAAGGCCAGCCATTTGTTGAGAAGAGACATTTGTTGGGGTAAAGGAATGCTAGCAATCTGCTTGCTTGGTTGTTTTTTTTTAATATATAAGGCGGAACCGATATGTCTGATATGTCAAATTTAACTGTAACTAAATACTGTAACTTTTTGAAAATTGTTCATGTAGAAACATGCATCCCTTTTTGTGCAGGCAGCTCGATCTTGATTCAGACAACAGTAATAGTTACACAACTAAAGAAGTTGCGGCTAAAATGTTTGCCACAAATAGATTCAACGGTTACAAGATATGATTTATATGCATTATAATCTATTGTTGAACAGTTAAACCCCTTTCATAAATAAATGGAATTTATCAAATAATTCAAATTGGATCAACTCAGAGCTGAAAACTCACTTGTTTTGCCTGTTGACAACAAACCAAACTCACGTGCGTCCAGGCAGGGAATCAAGACCAAAGCTCTTTTATTTGAAGCCAGTGTGCTTAGCGACCATCCTAATCGCAATGAATTTGAAGTGATATTTTAATGTGAATTATGTTAATAGATAACACATATTGAAATATAAGAGGTATTTAGAAAACATTTTTTTTTCATTTCCTGCGTGTTCAAACTGTTATTTAAGAGTAATCATATCTAGAGTCATTGTCAGCATAAGACATAGAGTACGCTCCCGCTGCGTAATCTCGTGCCTGTCTGCATTGTAACAAAGGCTAAAATGCTACTGAAAGGGGAATAACCGCTACCAATAAAAATATTAGTTGTATGCAATCAAACATACCGGAAAGAATGACAGATGCGCAGATGAATGCGCGTGCCGTTGCCAACAACAACAAACATCGTCTACACTCTGCTTGTTTACATTTTTGAAAGGAACATAACGTCGATTTGCTTATCAAAAGGTTTGTTTTGCTTATGCAAGTATTTTTAAAGAAATAAAATCAATGTTAAAGAAAACGTTAATAATGGCTAATACGGTTAAATGACCGTCTTCTTATTCCAGCGGATAATTTATGCCATTTTGTTCGTACTCGTTCATTTTCATACCAACACTTGCTACGTTGATATTTTACTATGATATGTTGATATGGGTCCCATGAACAGCATATATTCAGTTACAATTAATTTTGTGTATGCGAGGAATTGCATGTAGTCAAGTGGACATGGGACCTACATCCTTTTAAACCATAACACTGTGTCAGAGACTAAAAAATTCATGGTAAACCCTGTTAACATATACATACCAGGTGTACTCTAGTGATGTGTACTGAATGGTTTGGATTTATTATTTGAACAATTCAGGTCTTGCAAGAGTGATTTTATAGAACAAAAGGAAGAATGCCAGGGAATCCAGATGAGCCGTTTTACTGCAACCAGCAGATAAACATCCCACCACAGCTGCCCGACATCCTAAAGCAATTTACAAAAGCTGCAATCCGCACACAGCCATCAGATGTTCTTAGCTGGTCTTCTGCGTAAGTTTGGTGATCACAATAATGTGTTTACTTGAACATTAATTATCCTTCAAGAAATATTTTACTACTCTTCTTTTTCAAAAAAGGCATCAGGAATTTAATGAATTGATACCTAAGCTGTTTCGGCTAATGTTGTAGAGCCTGAAATTTCTTTACTTTAATAATAATCTAAAAGAAATAATATATTTGTTTTCAGGTATTTCAAGGCAATGTCAAAGGGTGAGACACCTCCAGTTAAGGAGCGTCTCGAAATGCCAGTTGCAACACAAAAGACAGACACTGGGCTCACCCCTGGCCTTCTCAGAGTTCTGAACAAACAGGTACCTATCAGTCAGTTTGATAAGTTTCCTTTGGGCAACAATTATCAAACACTTGGTTGCCTGGATGAAAGTTACTACATTTCAAACATGATCAATGACCAAGGGTAACAAAGTACAAGCCTTTACTAAAGGAAATTCAAAATTAAGATCTATTAGTTTGATTGGTATTTTGCACAGATAAAAAGAGAAGTTGTACCAACACAAAGTTTTACTATTGCAAAGTTGTACAATACTTGGGAAACTTGCCCCATATACCGGTATGTTACCAAGAACAACATGTTGAGCCCATGATTTCAAAAACTCAGTGCATGCAGTGTTTGTCTTATAACTAAAAAACAAAACAAAAAGTATATAAAAAAAATATTGGACAACTTCTTCAAATCTGGCACAAATTCCCACTGGTACAACTTCTCCTGTACACTTTGCGCAGAGAAATGTTGCAGATCTTTTTATACCAAACTTTTGTAAAAGGGCCAACGCTTTTATTCAATCATTCATGAACATCATTGAAGCCTGATGACCAATTACAGCAATTGATTTTTTAAATGAAACAAAAAAAAAACATACTGTAAATTGAATTTAAAGAGAATGATCAAAGGTTACATACCAAACAACAATGACAACATTTCTGTACTTTCAGCTTGGGCCAAAAAAGACAGCTCCTCTGCGACAAATTGAGGAGAAATGGACAGATTTGGCGCTTCCAAAAGAACAGTTTGATGATCTGGTCAGAATAGGAAGTTTTGGTGGTGATGTGGAATGGAATAAATTCTTTGCATTAGCATGCTCCGCTGTGGCAGATGTGAGTAGTCCGATATTTAAACTACCATATTGTTATTCAATTTATTAATGTTCAACAACTAAAAGAGAAAAGTTGAGTCTTTTTGCTAAACTAAAAGTATGGTGCCTAAGCTTGTGTATTAAAGTTGTATACTAATGTAAAAAAGCTAACAACCAGTTAATTGATATTACAATCTATCTATAAGTACTTCATGTATGATCATAAGTCCAAAGGAAACTGATAGCCAGAATCATTTAGAATTATTAATTTGTTCATTCTGTGCTTGAGCATTAAGAAAATGCCCAACTGCAAAAAGAACAAGATCGAAATACTGATATGAGAATGTCATGTCGTTCACATTAACAACTCAGTGATTCAAGTAAGCTTGAGTGCATCATTCGGGACTCACATATTTTATAGCCATGGGTCCTGAGCAAAAATTCTGAGAGTCCCAAGCTTAGCTTTGTCCAATTAATTAATGCATAAGAAAGCATCCTGCTGATACACAGTTCAATAATAATGGTTCCCAGGGCTTGGGATGCACAGCAAAAATATTCATTAACATGTACACTGATATTCTACAGTGTACTCATGTGTATTTTTCTACCTTGTCTTTTCTCTCATAAAGAACAACCCTTTTTTCTTGCAGAATATCACACAGGCCATGAAGACGGTGTGCGAGATATTGACAGCCGAGCCTGAAGGTGGATCAGCCAAAATTCCCTTCCCTCTTTTCAAGGATATTTACACTTACCTAGCACAAATTGATGGTGAAATCTCACAGTCACAGATCAACGAAGTATTCTCCTTCCTTCAATATGACATGTAAGTTTTACTTATGTTTAGCTTGACACAATTTTGTGTTGTCTTATTTAATATTGGAATCAACTCGAAAAATCACTCAAAATGTTCAAATGAAACTTAGGACACTTGTATTCAATGCTTAATGCATTATGTGCAACAATGCCCATAACTCTTCTAAAATGTTTTCTAGAGATATATCTCTAGAGAGAGAGAAACAGATGAGTGGAGCATCAACTCTTAGTACTTTAAACATGTACATTAAGTCATAACAAGATGAGACCATTGCCCATATTGATATAACAGTGACCAGTGAATTTATCATAGTTTAATGTGATTCAATATAACAATTAAAATATATCATTGACAATAATTTTAGGTACATACATTTATCAAACATGCACCCATCTTCTATTTCAGAGAAAAGCAAGAAAACTATGTGATGCCGCGAAACTTCTTAAGTCCCGAGTGCCCCAAGATGGGATCCACATAGACAGCCTTGAAATCCCCTCAATACTATTTTCTGTGCCTGCATTTTTGGAATAAATCAGTTCTTATTTACATACAAACAGTGGACAATGGAATTATAAAATCTTAAGTGTTTTGATTAAATTTGAAATTTCATTAATTTTTGAGTTTGTATTTGATATGTTTTGAATCTGAAATGTTGGAACGTTTGTGTTTTCTATCTGGACTATTTGGAAGTAAATTATTTACAATTCTGATGTTGAGATTGTTAATGTGATGTATTTTGTAAATAAATATCTTTTATCAGATATATTTGTAGTATTTCAATGAACTTGGTGATAAAGGGGATATCACTATGGCATAGTATGCATTTTGTAGGTTGTAGCCAAGTTTTAAAAAGGGCACCGAGCTGCAGAAGAGATCCAGGGGGCTAAGGGAGAAAAGGGTACATTGTATTGGACTGTAATGAATTGAATATTATAAATTTTACAGCAAATGTTAGGGATTGTGATTGAAGTTATATAAGGTTTCAACTGTCAAATACGTTTGAAAGTCACATGGACAGTGTGCAGCCCCCTTCTATAGCCCTTTAATTAAAAGCCTAATGCATTTGTTCTGGTGCTTTGTAACTGCATCACATTTGCGATATATACCAAATTGTCTACATGGAGGTTGAAACAATGGCAATAGTAATGCATTTAAAATTCATCGAATACAATCAACTAGTTCATTGATGTCCTTGACAAAATGCATGGGCTGTTTCTGAGATATGTTCATGCCTGGGTGGCCTGTGGATAGTGGCTTACATGCAACACATACCGGTAATCCAAATAATGTAATCAAATTGGGTATTTGCACTAAAGCTAGTTAAATTGCAACACCAACCTGAGTATAACTGTATATAATCATGGTCATGATTATCTATAATCTGTTCATTTTAGATTCCAATAAAATATATGCAAAAAAAAGTTTAAACAACACCGGAATTCAACAAGGATTAAATTAATATATGTACCATATTCATTTGTATGCAACATTGATGTGGAAATTTGCAAAGCTTGAACATAGCCGTTTCAGAGAATCAACAAACTTAGCAGCAAATGCCTGTATAGCAATATTTCAAATCAACAACTTAAGTTGGGAAGGTGAGGGGACTAAGGGTGTTTATTTGCAGATGATATGAAAATAAGAAAACCTTTAACCAAGACTTACCAAGTTATAGTACCAACATGGGCTTCACATTCAGATTTGTATGAACTCAAAGAGGGCTATGGCTGCAAAGGGGTCTGATAATGATAAGGGGGAATATATCTCCTTAGACAGGGCCAACTGATTCCATTCCTCAGGTATGGTAACATACCAAATCCCAATCCTGAAAATTAGGTTTAAGATCTGTGTCACAGGTAAAAAGATTTTAGAAGCAAACTTATTTTTAATCAATTTATTGTTTCATTTGTCTTACACTTATATCACAAAACTATAACAACAGCAGCAGCACATTTGTAACAAAACAACAAAAAGCATCTAAATGTATTCACAATGTAAAAACTGAATAACAAGTACCGTACATGTTTGTAAGCTGCTGCTTTCATCTAAAATCCTGTTTTAAAAAATATCGATGAAACAATAATTCGGAAACAATAATTCTTTAAAGTATCATTAATTGCAATATACATACAAAACTTTCATTAGTTTACACAATGCTCTGGACATTCTGTTTTGTACTTGGAATTACTCAATGACACTACAACTGAGAGCAATTTTCTGACATCATATCAACTGTTTTACACAAGTAACCATGATTAACCTTTGATATTTGACATCCAAGATCATTCACGTGACAACAACAAAAAATATTTAAACATTGTAACGATACTATTGACTTTAATTTAAATTGAATCTTCAGAAAAATAAACACTTTTGTTAAAGACCATAACTAGATAGAAGTAAATTTATGCTTCAATTGGATTAAATGGATTTATAATTGTACTTATTGAATACTCAATAACACAATAGCACCATTTATGGTTTATCATTTATCGTTTACAATCTAATTTTCTATACCAACTTATTTTTTTCCACATAAAAGAGAATCAAATATAATAAACAGATAAGAACTGTGGCCAGTTAAAACATTTGCCGAACCAGTTACAAAATACCTGTATGGAATGAACACATGGGTCTACAAATGAGCTATGATCACAGAATTACAATTAATACTGGCAATATTACCACCTAATCTATGTTCTCCTTCTGTATTTTATAAAGCACCATTAAGCATCCACCAAAAAGATACAACAATGTTGATACAATTTTAATACATAATGTTATTACATATTTTGGCACTTAGCCTCCAAACAAAATCTCAACTTATATAATTCCTGAACCAGAGTTTGTCTGCTGTCTTCTGTTGAAACACTCAACAATTATTGAAACCAGAGTTATGGGCCTTGCTGAACATATCATCTCTAACAAATTAACAATATGTGTTCCACTTTTCATTTAAGAATCATGAACTTTTTTTGAGTTATGGCCAAGGTTTAAAGTTTTTGCATGCCAGCAATGACAACACCGCCAAGGCTATGACAAAACCTCAACTTTTTAGATAGACAAGCTTCAAATGAATATCATTTTGAATGAGGCCTATCTAGCTTAGCAAACCAAAAATATGTATCATACCTGCACCCTTCAAGGTTAAATAGTGTCTGTAACAAATTTGAATGTCTGCATATCAATTATTAGGAAGCTTTTAAATAGCCCTGTGCACCATTGAGGTGCAATTCTTACTCCATATAATCTGACAAGGTCCTGATATATATGATAATAAGATTGATGGTAAATCCAACAAATTCGAAAGTGTGGTATGTGTGAGTTTATATCACAACGAAGCATATAAATTTTAATTAAAAAAAAAACACAACACATCATCCAACGAGGTCCTGTAAATTGATTGTAGATCCAACAAACTCGGAGGTGTGCGAGTCATGTATGGTGGGCATATCGAGCTGGGGGGTGAGACTTGAATCATCAGAGTACAGGTCAGGGTGGGGCGGGTCATCCTGAAACAAAATGGTGAATATAATGATTGGTTTAATGATTGAAATGCTTAATCCATCTTGAATAATTGCTTCACCAATGTTGTTTTGAAACTCTTTTTGTAAGTGTCTTACATTTTTAGCTTATTTTTATGACCATGGTTAATTCATTATACTTTGTTGCTTTCACCTTACGAAGATTAAATAGAGTCAAAACATGATGTGGTGGTGGGAGTTGGTAGTGTGTTGGGAGTTGGTGTGGTGGTCAGAGTTGGTCCTCTTTTTTCGATATTTATAAACTCAGTCGAATTCATGAACTTACAGTCTTAATACATGAACTTTCGGTCTAATACATAAACTTACAGTCTGTGTCAGAGACATGAACTTACAGTCCAAGACATTAATGTTCATGAACTGAAGGGTACTTGCAAGACTAGTCACTACCTGAAAAAGATTGTAGTCTTGTAGACACCCCTCAAAATAACATACAGCAATATTATAGCCACAAACCTGTAAGAGCTGCATCTGTACATAGAGCACGCCAGTCTCAGGGTCGCGGAATGTTATGCCATGTGATCGCAGTCTCTCAGAGTCCTCACTGCTAGCTCCATTCTCCGTAGGTGACATGTCCATGGCCTGGGGCTCTGAACTTTCTGTTAAAATAAATTGCTAAGAATTACAAGAGTGGCTACCTCTAATTCCCCATAGTTTAATTTTCATCACCAAAAATGTATGCTAGCCTACACAAAACTCATTAAACATACATTGCATTTTGATACCAAGGAAAATAAGTTTTTCATTGTACTTAATTATCTTTTATAAATCATTTCAACTTGACATGTAAAGGAAAATAAAAAATCTTCAAACACAGCTCAAGATCTTGTTCTTTTAAACGACAAACTCATTTAAGCATGCACAAGAACATTAACACATCTTAACTAAATGACAACACAACAAAATCGCACCATCAATTCCAGCTTTTTCCCGGAGTAGCCTCTGCCGTTTCTTCGCCTTCTCGACCAGATTATGGTTGCTGTTGTAATCTGTACGGGCAGAACCCTGACGATCTTTCTCTCCCGGTTCTGAAACAACACACAGGTAGATTAACTACAGGTCTATCATTTGCAATAAAAAATGCAGACATATAAAAATGGCATAACATAATGAACATTTTTTGTTGAATATTCGGCCAAGTTTTTGCCAAGAATTTTAAATTTCGGGCTTGCTAATTCAGAAGTCTTATTTCACTGACTTAAGTTATGACTATAACAGCACTAATGCACTAGGCTTTAGTATGTTATAATAATGTACCTTTCTTTGAAAATATTTTCTGAGTTTTTCCCTGCTTGCTGCGAGACTCTGTTGTGTCACACTTGGACTCGGGCTCCTTTTTAGGTTTGGTGTAGTGAGTTACAGCCACTGAACCATCAGTACTGTCCACTGAAGGGGAAAAGATGGAACATAATTTAATAAAAAATATTAATTATTTATCATAAATATTTGAATTAATTTTCACAATGAATCATGCTTTAGACTACAGTTATACATGTAGTAAACCATAAGGATTTTTTTTTTTAAAAAGTCACCAAGTAGGGTTAAAATGAATTTAAAGGGAATGTACACCAGATTGGCAACAGAAAAAGTTTTTTTCTGCAACGAATCTCAGAACAATTATCTAATAGAATGTGTTACGCTTTGCTACCATAATTGTAAAAACAGGTACCAAAATGTAAAAAAAAAATGTGTCGGAGACCGGGTTCGAACCCGTGTCGCCAAAATTGCAGTCCAGCGTCATATCCACTGAGCTACAATGGCTTACTCTAATTGGGTGACATAATTAAGCTATACACCTACCCTGGTAATATCACATGATAACACCCACTAGCCAATCACACATAAGGAATGAATTCTACCTGGTAGACATACCCAGTAATCTTTTTTAATGGAAAAATACGAAATAACTGCTAAACTTAAATAAATTGTAAACTATGTGGTACTTCAGTTAGTAAGTTTCAATGCATTGTACACATCGATGCCAAGTTTATATCAGTTTTCGACGATTTTCTCTTTTTTTAGCTATTTTATCATACAGAGTACAGCCCCTTTAATTAAGATACATATTAAAGAATATATTGCCTTGTCTTTATAAGCCACACATAAATCATTTTCCTACTATTGATACAAATGTTGACATTCTTAAATCAACTAGTACCGCTCTGGACCTTAGAAGACTGTTTTCATGGTTGTGTATTTAGTTTAGTCAGACACTCGTATACAGCAAGCAGTTTCATAGAAGGCAACAAACAAGATGTAGTACCTGTTGTGGCCATGAACTCTACAGCATCCAATGTCATGAAACCATCTTTAGAAGCTGAAAAATAACAAAATGTCTGAATTCATGTTAAATAACCACTAATAACTGTTAGGTAGTACATTAAGATTTTTTAACGTTTGTCAATTCTTTTTAGTTTTGAAACCAGTAAACTTCATTTTTGATCTTGAACGAAACATGAAATTAGGCTGATTGCTACTAAGAATGAACAATATATTCCACATGTTATTTGAAATAACAACAACCAACTTTAATGGCAAGTGCAGAAGCTGTACATTGTATTTCTTAACAACCCAAGTTGCAAACACAAGCAATAAAACATATTAAAGTCAATTACCTTTCACGTCAACAGCTGCGGGCTGAACTACAGTCTGCTTAGCACCAATCCCATGATGCAACAGTGGAATGACGTCAATGGACGCCGCATCTTCTGGCCTGGCAGTTCCAGGAAAGTGCTTCAGAATGTGTGCCCGCAATTTCGCCTTGTTGTCAAAACACAATCCACATTGCTCCATTGGGCAGTGGTATTCGATTATGCGTTCTCCATTGTCGTCATACCGTTTTGATTCCCGCTTGTGCCGTTTCATGTGAACATAAACGCTACTCTTGGAAACAAACTTTTGGCCACAGTCTGAAAGATATGATTAGTGAACATGTCATTGCTTCTCAAGGGTTAACTAGAGCTATCTTAGGAGTGATGAATACCTCCAGATGCTGCCTAGACACAGGAATAATCAAGGGTCATATTTTGAAATTAAACATGAGTATGTGCATTATGAATTTTATCAACATTCTGCTATTGTTATTTCAGTCTGACACAAAAAAATTCAGCGATCAAGAGCCAACAGATTTTTCAGACTATTTTTTAATAACTCTTGTTTGAAAAAGTGAAATGTCACACAAATTGCCCAAGATAAATCTCCTAAAATATAATAATATACCGTACTTAAGAATGTCATCTAATATTGCTACAACTACTGTATACCTTAACAACAAGTAAGCCAACTGCATTTAATGGTTAGGGGCATAGCTCTGATGTTCCTTGAATGATTTATCTCACAATCAATTTTAATCAATACATTATGCCCACAAACACTGTTACTGTGTATGTTTGGTTGCAATGGCATCAGCAAAACCATGTGCAGACAAATGTGTTATACCAGTTGTTGCATTTGCAATCAAACAAGTCTCATAAAGGTTGTACATTCAAATTACCAGACATAGAATTCAACATCCAGCAACAGTTTTAAACATTACATAATTTCAATTTGCAAATACAATGCGAAAAATAATGCTGAGATTAGATAATTTCATTGCTTTACTTCTGCTGTATTGCTAGAAATCCTAAACATTAATGCATTACGATGAAATAATTTTCAATTTAACCTGTTCAATCCGACAAATTGCCCCTGTATTTCACTAACCTTCAACTGGACAGGTGAAAGGTTTGATGCCAGTGTGAATAATCATGTGACCCTTGAGATGTTCCGACCGCATGAACGCTTTCCCACATACATTACAGATCCACTTTCTGCTGTTTGTGTGTTTTGTCATGTGGCGTGTCAGCTTGCTGGCTGTCGAGAATGCCCAGGTACATCCCTTATAATTTAAGGAAAACATGCAGATAATATCTTTCTGTTGTTTAAAGTCACAGCAAAAACAAAACTGTTTTCAGTCAAAGATATTGCCATCAAAACACTAATGCTCTGCCTACAGTAAAACTCCAAGGGTTTTGGAATTAATGCCATCTGTAACCTTCACATAAGCCAACATGGATTTAAATAATGTAAACTAATTATGCCAGTTTGGTGTGTAGTAACATTGTTTGTCACCACACATTTTGATTACACTAGTTAGTAGTTGACAATACATTTTGATGATGCAGAGCTAATAAGGCTTTCATGATTAATATAAGATTACGCTTTAGGTACAACTTATGTTCAAAAAATGAGGAAATCCACTGTGCCACAAACTCAGTTTTGAAGGACAGAGGTACAGTAGAATTATGATCAATATGAGACAAATGTGTAACACATATACTACCTATCAGTCTGTACTTGAGGACAGCAGGCCCTGATGTGTTACCATGGTGACGACTGTCACTCATGTTTCTATAGCCATTGTCCTTAGAGCCAGAGGACTATCAACAGTCAACTAGCTTACCGGTTACATGTTAATGTACATGTAACTTTCAAATGGCATTATGATTATAAAAAAGATTCTCACAAAACAATACCGAATAACCTTTGCTTTTGTTTTTGTTTTCATTATATTACAACATAATCTTTCATTTTTACAGGTGCACTAAAATGCCAATATTTCTGTATATACAGGTAATCATGGAACAGATATCAATCAGACGGTCAAAAGCCTCCAATTAATTTGAAATACAGTTATAGTTGGACACCCCCACTCCAATGTTTTAGGACATAACAACGTGTAGCTATGACAATCCTAAATTGTTATAACCTTGAATGTTTAATCGTGAACAAGGAAAAGGATAATTATATTTGCCCATTGGTGTAGGGGATTTATATAGGGAGAATTTTTACCTATTATAAAAGCAAAGCTAACTGGGTTTTTTAAAAATGAAATTAACATTCTTCATACTGCATCCACTTACATTGGTATGTTTATAAATTCCATTACATCAAACAATTAACATTCCAACCATAACCATAACAAATATCTTTTTCATTAGGAACAGATCTTAACATAAGAGCTGACTCTATACTACAAATCTTACAAACAGGTTGGGTACAGGTGAACGGCTTCTCCCCCCAAAGGCTGACCCTGTAAATCTTACTAAAAGGGTGGGTACAGGTATCATATATTGCTTCTACCCCCCAAGAAATAACTCTATTCTGAAAATCTTACTCACAGGTTGAGTACAGGTATACGGTTTCTCCCCTGTATGCGTGCGCTGGTGTTGCCTAAGTCTGCACATCTTATCAAACTGGCGTCCACAGCCCTCAAAGTTACAGATGAGCGACTGGGGTTCCAGCTGATGGACACGGCGGTGCGAGCCCAGACAGTATGGGGTCAGGAACAGCTTGTTACAACCCTCGTGGGGGCATCTGCAACAAGATTTAACGTGAAAATGAATGGAACTATTTTTCTGCATTACAAAGTTTCGAAAGCCTATTTTCCTGCTGTATATAGTGTTGATTAAATGGAATAATACAGCATGGGTTCCGAAGATGCTTTCACTAAGAAATAACACAGTATGGCTCTCAACAAATAATAATCTTATCATTCCCACTATTAAAATTCCATGACATTGCAATCACTAACAGAAGTCAAAACTGCCAAAACTGTGAGTAATGTTTTTCATCCTGCATTTTCAAAGCATGTGGACACTAGAAAACACTATAAATGTAGCTATTAAAAGTTAGCAATGACTTACTTGTATGTCTTTTCTATGCCCTCATGTGTTCTCATGTGTTTATCAAGCTCCCTGCGTGTTTGAAATCGCCGACCACACCCCTCAACAAGACATTCTTCCGTGCATGGCCGATCATGGGTCTTTAAATGCGTCTTCAGGTTGTATATGGTTGTAAATTTCTTCTTACACTCGCCACACTTAAATCAGACACACATGGAATTTAATTCATTTTCAAAAATGACAATCTGTTATCACATATGTGTCTCACATTGATAACCTACAATCATTGATATAGTTGCAGTTTTATAAAGTTTAGTTGAACAAACGAACAAAAGACAAGAGTAGTCACAGTAAATTACGAATGCCCCCGATGTGTCATCCAGTTCAATGATTATGCAATTACTTATATGTCTACATTCAGGAAGAGTTTTCATAAACTTTAAGCATATGCCAACCCGGATGACTGTTGACTTCAAGTGAGACTGTATATGCATATAAGCAGCATTATACAATGATAAACCTGTAAATTTATCAATATGTGACCTTGACCTTTGAGGTAGGGATGTCTTATGAATTAAACACATACGCAAAGTAATTCTAAAATCACTTCCTGCATGACAAACTTACAGCCTGGACACGGAAAATCGAACAGATGCATGGTGAGATATTATTATGCCCTTCCACAGGGGCATAAGATTTAAACCCAAAAACTAATCTAATATACAGCAACTAATAGAACCATTCAGAATTTCAATCATTGTACATAATTTAATACAGCTTTTCTGTTAATATTCAACAGTAAGCCTTAGTGTTTTTGTTATAATAACACTAAATAGTATGATGATGAACAGAACAGAACAATACATAGTGTAATGTACAGTTCATTGTTATTGCAATAACATAAACGCATGGCATGTAAAAGCAAAATATCAAATTCATTACACACAAGTCTTTTAAGCATGTTATTGTATTGAACACACACCTCATATTCCTTGTTTCCAATATGAGATTCTATATGCCGCTTCAGTTTGTAGTTCTTGGTAAAAGACCATTCACAGCCTGGCTCTGGACACTGGACAAAGATACATAATTAATACAAGTATGTGTTGTTATATATTGGTAATTTTCAACCCTGACTGATTCCTGCCGTTGCACATGTTTAAGAATATGGGGTCATCATTCAAAACTAGGGATGCAAACAAATATTCGATCAGACGTTTGGTATTCGAATGTCAGAATTGGTATTTGAATATTCAAATTTTTTTTGTTGAATAAATAGAATAATAATAACTTTGCAACTCTGTTGTTGTGTATAAAGTTTGTTATTCTTATTTTTACAACGATTGGCCTATAATGCCAGAGGTGTGAATGTGATGACAATACACTAAACACGCGTGATATGTCATTTAGGTACATATTGTTGGGTACTATAAAAATTCCTTTCTAATATTACAATAATTGGCTATTAGACAAGTGACATCTAAAAATTTTCGGTAAATTTAAATGCCAATTAAGGATTTAAGGAATCAGCCTCCAATGTTTTGTCTTCTGTGCTGAAATCGCAAATCAATGACCACCTTTATTTAGTAGAGGTCAGTCCCAGAACGAAGCTGCTCGTCGTACTGAAAGACCTCCCATAGGAGCATAACGCCATTTGACCAGCAATCCATCTAACGTTGTTCACAAATATGAAGGCAGTGGAATTGAAATAATTCGGGTGTTTTTGTTTGTTCATAATCTTTTGCTTTCTTCTTTTTAAAAATTGGGAATTTCAGAGGCTCGTACTGGCTACGAAGTAGAGTTAAAATGCCTCGGCTATTACTTTAGCGAATACTATTAGTAATTTACTATAATTTCTAAAATATGTATTTTGGTATCCGAATATTATTCAAATATTCGATCAAAAGAATTACTGAATATTCGAATATCAGTTTTGCCATTTGTTTGCATCCCTATTAAAAACAATCAGTACAGGATTCAGGAATCACAGAAAAATGAACCACTGATGTTAAGTTTCTTTAACCATAATCTGTTTTTCATCTTAATATTGGTGATACAAGCCACCTTTCATGGCTAAATTTCATCATAATAATTGCATCTCATTTCTAATTCCAAATGTCAGATCATTATTATATCCATGTAGTGTAAACTAAGCAAGTGATTAACAAGAGCTGTCACAGAGACAGCGCGCTCGACTATTCCGCCACTTTTCGATGTATGGATTGAAAAGTTTTGGCGAAACATGCATGGATCACTGTTAGATTAGATTTCAATGCAATACATGATGTGCTGAGATATTTACATAAATTGAATGGAAAATATTTGAGGTGGTATGCAAACTTTAACAGAAGTCAAAAAAGGGGCATAAATCGGTCAAAATGCTTGATACAGTTACCTCCTCCTGTGTACAGGTTGGGGACATGATGGTGAACAAGTGTGCAAAGTTTCAAAGCCAGATGTCAATGGACTTTGAAAATATTTGAGGTGGTACGCAAATTTTACGTAAATTCTAAGTAGAAAAAGGGGCATTATTTTGTCAAAATGCTTGATAGAGTTACCTACTCTTGTGTACAGGTTGGGGGCATGATGGTGAACAAGTGTGCAAAGTTAGTTTCAAAGCCAGATGTCAATGGACTTTGAAAATATTTGAGGTGGTACAAAAACTCTTACAAAAACTTTAACATAAGTGGTTACGTCGACGCTCGGGTGATTAGGATAGCTCTCCTTATTCTTTGAATAGTCGAGCTTAAAATGAAGAAATACACTTAAAGTTACTAAACAAAACCCATTTTTTAATAAGTTGAAAAAAGGAAGATTTTCATGAATACCTTGAAAGGTCTGTCACCATTGTGAGTCATGGCATGAACATTGAGTTTAGCAAGGTTCTTGAACATTTTCCCACAGTCTTGAACGCTGCACAGGTAAACCGTCTGTGTCTTTGATTTGCTGCCACTGGCTTCTATGATTGTTGGCTGACCCAGGTCCTTTCGAGTAAAAAGCCAATCAATTATGTATACACTAAAGATTGATGTATCATTTATGCTAAAATTTAACTTTAAAAACATAATGTAGACTTTGTAGTTACAAGTACTTTGTACCTCATGCTGATTCTGTAACAGCTTCAATTATAAACAAGAGACCCAAAAGGGCCTATGCTCTACTGGCATGGCTTTTGTGGTCATATCAATCCAGAGCATGTATGTATGGGTAAAAGGCAACAGATATATAGTTTATGTTTTGTGTTTGGGTTACCTGAAAACGTAGCCCAGAAAGTATTGTAAGCAGATTAGTTGCATGAACTTTTTTAATATGTGCCAAGTAAAAGTCAACTGACAAAAAAAATGCTGTGAACCCTGGGTGTGGCCAGTAATGACATAACTTAAACATTCACAACCAATTTTGTTAAGATGAATGCACAAACTACAGAACCTAAAGCTAAAAAATGCCTTTGGGCTTTCAACAAGAACAAGGCAGAGTAATTCACAAAATCAACTGCAGAAGCAAAAAGCAAATTGTCTCTCAAAATCCTAGACTTGAAAATTGTCTCCCTTAACTCTAGACTTGAATTTACATGTACATGTAAACTTGGCTAAAAATAGAATTCGCTCATGCAGACCTGGCTAAAAATAGAGAGCATTTCTTTAAAACTTTCATGGCCCATAACATAGGCATTCATGGGCGGATCTGGCTGGTTTTCGAAAGGAACCGAACTCTAATGGATATCTAAATACTGTACAAGTTTCATTGAGATACAATCAAAACTGAAGACTGTATCGTGTTCACAACCAATAGTTTACACAATAGCATTTTTTTATACTATCAAGGGCCATAATCTAGGCCTGCATGGGCGGATCTGGCTGGTTTTCAAAAGGAACCCAGCTCTCATGGATATCTAGATACTGTACAAGTTTCATCGAGATACAATCAAAACTGAAGACTGTATCGTTTTCACAAGCAATTGTTTACAGATGCACGAACGCACGATCGCACAGATGCACATACTACGGACACATTACCATCGCATAAGCTATTCTGGCCTTTGGCCAGTAGAGCTAAAAATTAGGTCAAGAAATTTAAACAAAAGTGATTAAAAAGGGTGAAAAGGAGTTTTCAAATGGAATATGTATGTAATTCTGATCTAAAATGAGAAGAATCATCGTAAATTTGATGTACTGTTGACCATGCAAACAAAAATAAAAGAATCCCTCAAGTACCAAACCATTTTTCCAAAGCCGTAAACAAACAAACCTATTATTTTTAGGCCTTATAAATATATGTATATATACACATGTAATTGATCTGGTTGTAATGTTCATTTTAAACAGAACAGCATTATTACAACCCTTTGCAACATATTTGATACTGCAGAAACTAGAGCTGTCACAGGAGTGACGAATACCCCCAAATGCCGCCTGGACACAGGAATGGCAAACCATTCCTTTGAAAAGAGGCCATAACTCCCAAGGTTACTGCACACTGCATCTTCTTTTATCATGCATGTATTGTTTGTCCGGAAACCGTTTTTCTATTTTCGTAACAGTGCACAAAAACCTTTACTCCACTGGCCCCATTTTCAATCACAAGCATTGTCTTCACAGAGGCTGGCTATACAGCAAGTTTCATCACAATATCTCATGCCCAATTAAAGTTATGAAGCAGAAACCATTTTTCTATTTTTAGTAACAGTGACCTTGACCTTGGCACCACCAGCCCCAATATCGAACTTGACCTGTATCTTCGGAAATGTACACCTGTGTACCAAAAAATGTTCAAATCTGTCAAGCCTTTCATGAGTTATCGTCCGGAAACCATTTTTCTATTTCTAGTAACAGTGAACTTGACCCCACCAGCCCCAATATCGTACTTGATCTGTATCTTCTGATGTTACACCTGTGTACCAAAATTGTTCAAATCTGTTAAGCCTTTCATGAGTTATCGTCCAGAAACCGTTTTTCTATTTTTAGTAACAGTGACCTTGATCTTGGTCCCACCAGCCCCAATATCGAACTTGATCTGTATCTTCTGATGTTACACCAGTGTACCAAATTTTTTTCAAATCTGTCAAGCCTTTCATGAGTTATCGTCCGGAAACCGTTTTTCTATTTTTAGTAACAGTGACCTTGACCCCACCAGCCCCAATATCGAACTTGACCTGTATCTTCTGATGTTACACCTGTGTAACCAAAATTTTTCAAATCTGTCAAGCCTTTCATGAGTTATCGTCCGGAAACCATTTTTCTATTTTTAGTAACAGTGACCTTGACCTTGGCCCCACCAGCCCCAATATCGAACTTGGCCTGTATCTTCTGATGTTACACCTGTGTACCAAAATTTTTTCAAATCTGTCTAGCCTTTCATGAGTTATCGTCCGGAAACCATGAAAACCGACAGACTGACAGACAGAACGACCGACCGACCGACAAGCTCACTCCTATATACCCCCTCAAACTTCGTTTGTGGGGGTATAAAAAATATTTGTGGTAACTGGTTGAAAGCACGTTTTTTTGTTAAGGTCTTGCTATACCTGAGGTTGTATGACTGTCGTCTCTTTCAGGTCTTCTTTGTCCTTTGCTGGATTTGCTAGCAGGATATAACCTGTGAACAGAACAATATATGTCATTCATTAAGCATGTACACCAATTTATGTAAAAGTTGAAATGATATCAATATCCGCCAGGTCACTCGTCAGAGCCAAAAGTTGTTTGAAAGAAGTGGTCAAAGTTATCTATTGGATTATACAACCATTTGCTATTAATTATTGACAAAATATAAACCCTTTATTGTTCAATTGAATAGTTAAATGACAACCAACGCCATGTTAACTGAGTTTAATAAAAGATAATCAGTAACTGTGAGTAGCTTCTAATAATAAATTAAACTTACTTGGAACACATGATGGGAGATTTGTAGTCGAATCGCTTGAACTGGAATTTGAGACTGGGGTACCTGCATTTTGCAGTTTCTTTAAGTCTGATATATTCAGATGATAGAGCTGACGCCCTTGACTAGTGTCCACTAATATCTTTGTAGAATTACTTATATTATCTGTAGCTATTGAAATTGTTGTCAGTGCTAAACTTTCTGATACAGTTTGTGCTGGTGCTACATTATTAGTGTCTAAAATAACAGTTTCCATACTTGGCTTAACAGTACACAATTGGCCTCCATTTAAGACGCTAGCGTTATTAAATGAATTATCTATCAAATGCTGGTTTGAGACATCTTCTAGTTCACTTGTATCTTGATCTGAGTTTTCTATGATCGTTATCACACCATCTTGGATTGTTATATTGGAATTTGCCTTGAGACTATTTATATCTAATTCACCAAGATTTATTTCACTATTACCAAAAGATATAATCTGCTGTTTTTGAACGCCATCATTTTCTATGACACCTGTTCGACTATCAATAACTGCGCTAGACGGAAGTGGTTCAACTGTTTGCCATGAAGTATCAGCAACAGCTATGTTGTTTCCCGATAAAGTCAAATATGGTGTCGCGTACTGTGCACCTTGAGAAGTATTCGTAGTGATCGGTCGACTACTCTGGCTTGCTGAAGAGGAAACCAATCCATCGGTCTGAACTATTACAGGAAATTCGATGCCTTCTTCCACGGCAGACTGCTGTGTTATGTCGAATTCCAAATGGCCAAAATTCTTACAGCGTGCCTTCAACCATTCGGCATTATTTTCAACAACTGCATTTTCATAACTATCTAAACAATCTGTCCCAAGCTCAGGGAGAAAGGGTAAGTTTTCGCAGATACTATTGTCATCTGTGTCTGTCTTTGTGACGCCATCTTGGTTCACTAACCTATCCGCAACTGAACTTTCACAATCTGCGAGAGATTCTGTGGTTAAATACTGGCCATTAAGAGTCAGTGTATTTTCAGAGTCATGGACGTGTTTTTGCCCATGGGCGCAGCCATTTTCTTTGGGCCCCCTTTCAAGCGACATTACAGCCCCGTGCGGTTTTCCAACATGGGGTTCGCCATTATAAAATCAAGAACTCAATCGTAACTACTCGGTAATCTACGGCAAGCTCGGAAATAGCCGATCGTGTTCCGAATTATCCAAATCTGAGCTCGGTACATGACGTCACTACAATATGCGTGGAATAAAACCTATACCGCACACCCATTTACGCTCAGTAAAAGCGTAACGAGAATTGGAAAAAGGCGTAAAGAGTTTCGTTACCGTTTTTCCAACTTTTTATAAAAAAAATTGTCTTGGAATACGCAAATGTTTGCGTAAATATCTGCAAACCAGTGATGAAAGACTGCTGACAAAAGATCAAATCGCAGATGGAATAAGACTCAATATTAGTTAAACAAAAATCAGTTTGTTCATTACACCGTTCCAATGAGCAACTTGAGCATATTCTTGGTTGTTAAACCAACGTTTATGTGTACTTATTTCAACAGCATCACAATTGATTTGTATCGGAGCGTACATTTAACGAACAACCAACCCGAAAATCTCCGATCATCCTTGGAATATTTCAATAAGCAATGCTAGTTTAAAATGAAATTAACCGAGAAATGTATCATCACAAATATGTAGACTCAATGTCACTGCTCATATAATGAATATAATTGTGATACAACTGTCGGCTCCTGAATTTGGTAATGGGGATGAGGAGTTTTTTATGCATTTTAAAAACATCTTAAACATTGACTAATAAACGTAAACAAATAATACGATTTGCTGATTTTAAAGGGGGGTGGGGGAGGGGGGTACTACGAAATCGCTTCCGCTGGAAACGCCAGAAGCCCCTTTTAGTTGATGTCAGTTGTAAATTTATCTATATAAGAGTGATATTTTCGTTAATTTGCTACAATTCTGGGTGAATCGAACTATTGCAAGTATTAACAATCATCACGCAATTGGAAACATGACAAAATAATCAACCTTTTTGCCATTTGAGTCGTTTATACGCTTGACCGAGACCCTTTAATGGAACCGGCCCCAGAGCTTTAAGGTCTGCTACAGAAATCAAATTAACGTTACATATCACAGATTTTATACGTATACACTTAGTCTTTATAACGCGTTAAATATTTAATAGTAATAATACTATAAAAGATATATAGAATCTGACACGAGTTGTCATTTAATACAAGATTTTATTAAACGAGTTCATGAAATTTGTTAGTAAGCGAGCCTCTGGCGAGCTTACTAACAACTCTCATGGACGAGTTTAATAATATTCTTGTATTAAATGACAACTCGTGTCAGATCTTTTTTATCACATGCTTAAAACGGTGTTTTTATTACCAATTTAGTTCCACTTTCTGAACCGATTGTTTGACAGCCAAAGTACTCAGAGTGGAATGTCAACGATGCGCCATATATATAGTTCCAAATTAAAATGACAAAAGTAACTAGCAGTTATCAAGTTTTAATTCTGATAAAGCGCTTAACAAGTCACAAATACAAAAAAAATGTGTAGTAAAATATCCAACAACATGAATAACGAACGATTTTAACCAAAAAAACACAATAAGTTCACAATTTGATGACGTCACACTCAGAGTACATGCATTTACGCGGTTTATGTGACCTACATCGGTCTGTCAAGTTTTCTGTGCGCACGGATTTAAAAGTTATTCGCTGTCGCTTTCTACAATGATTTTGCAGCATTTTCTTGGTGTACATGGTGTTTCACAACATGCAGATGAATACGGCGAAGCCTTACTCTATACTGCATGGATGTTGCTGTTGAAAAAGTTAATTTCCACCAGGAATGTTTCCAGAGAACATGATGTTCTAGCCGCCATGGGGAGTCCACCTAAATGGCCGTCAACGAGTCTTTTGACGATTTTTTTAATATGGCAGAGTCGTGACGTCCACCATCCCAGCAAAAAGTAGCAAGCGGTTCTTGCGCAGAGAATCCTCGCGGCCTCAATTTTGAAATTATCTCCGTTATAAATTCAAATTGCTACGAAAATATTATTGCCTACTATTAAAAACATATTAAGTTATGTCAACATGCCCAAAAAACATGTTAAGTTATCATAAAACACTTAAAGTGTCGATTGTTTATCAAGTATCCTGATATCGGTAAATCTGGGACATAATTATCTAACTGGTTGTGTACATGTATAAGGGTATTTGTGACCCATAATATATTAAATGTGAAAATAACAACTCTAATGACAAATTTAATCCAGTTCAGATCACTGTCGGATAAAAATTGAACAACATTGTCATTATTATTCAACATCAATGCATATTATTACAGTATATCATTTCGCCCGTTGTTAAATGGTAGAGAGTTGTAGCGTTACAGGGATACATAAGAAATGTCATAATAAAAAAGTATCCCTGATCCTTCATTATTGTAGCTACCGCCATGGGATGTGTAATGTGATGTCTGTGCTGCGGAATTCGTATTTGTGTTTTCGGTAACCTACAGCTGATTAAATTGGCAAGCAAATGGCATTGATTGCATATTGCTTGTGTTGGTCACGATGGAGATGTTAGAAATGTTCTTGTGGTGTTTGTCACTATAGTGGCTGTATTTGTTGACTGACTGGATATTTCTGTGACTAGTAATCTGCATTATCTGGTTGGCGGAACATTGTTATCAGAAAGTTTTCGAACAAGATGCTTTCTGGCACTATGATTCGTAAGCCATTTGTCTCCCGGAAGTCCTTCCGCTTCATTATTACGGTAAGTATGTTGGATTTAAACCATTTGTTTACAAACAATGGCGAGTGGCGCAGGATTTGCGGTTGTGTAGTCTGGCCAATCAAAACTGTCTGATAGGGTATCTTACACATGTGTAAGATAAAAATATTCGTAATGGGTATATTACACGGAAAAACAAGGGTAAGCATGATTATAGACGTCGCTTTGCGTCATGTATCCGAATGGACCAGTCAACATTATTATTGTGAAACAAAACTATGAAACACTTTGATAAAACACCCATTATGAACAAACAATTGTATAAACAGTTTAAAGAAAAAAGCGAAATGAAGCTGTAAAATAGTATGTCTTATACCGTTTTACACACCTTTTGGACATTTTTAACGGAATTTAATAACTTACCCCACAATCTCCTAGTCTAGACTTTTATAGCTTGGTTTACGAACCTTAGGAGCCGATTCACCAAAGTCTTTTCATCAAAAAGTTTCGGAGGAGGTTTTGCTTATTTAAAAGATCTAATTTTTTAAAAATCATCGGGATAAACTGGAAAATTCAATGATAATTCATTACATATCAGTGTCGTAGCTACACTGAGGCAGCTGCCTCGGTGTTTTGGGGCATATAACAATTTCTTAACTTTAAAAATAACTATTTTCGACTTCTTCATTTGCCTCAATGTACACAAACCATCGAAGCGGAATGTCTATATTTGGAAAAAATAACTGAATATTAGATAATAGAATAAACTCTACAACTACGGTACCATACCTTTTAATGTTGACTTATTGACAGAAATAAACGAGTCTAATGCGTCAGCGACCCAATGTTTATGATTTAAACCAGATGACAGAGCCAGACATGAAGTCGTTCCACGTTTCACTCTGCGCTATTTGATGTATGAGTTATATATCTTCTTCTTCCTGGACACATGGAAAATCTT